>NC_059437.1:32290998-32927560 GCF_021028975.2 Sphaerodactylus townsendi | reverse complement strand
AGCCATCAGAGAGTTTATGTATACTTTGCTGTCCCTGCAATCATCCTTGGCCTCAGAACGCTGGGTGTATACCCAGACCTGAATTTATGTGGCTATTACAGAGTTAGAGGCAGGGAGGGTTTTTGCATGGGGACAATGTGGCTTTCCTGGGGCTTCTCCCTTGTTTAGTATTTGTGACCAGCACACCCATGCATGCAATGTCCACATTACTAATAGGAGCTGAGGCTATGAATTCCAGCGCTTGGAGGAGGTGCCTGAGGGAGACACACAGCCGATAAAGGCAGGAGATCCAAGGCATGAATCTTCCTGATTCTCCTCAGCCTCTGCAGCACAATCTTTGTTTCTCCTAAATTCTGTGTCCAAGAAGGCCCAGAGTATGTGATGCCAATTTTACACCCATTTGCTTATTCTGCAAGTCTTATTCGAGGTGTGTGACTTCATTCAATTGTGCATGCACATCAATGACGGTCTGACACAGAATTCAGCACCCTGATAGCCTCAGCTGTTTTGGTCTTCTTTTACAAAAAAAACTGTTGTGCAGCACTTAAGTTGTAAAGCCGGTCCCATAGAGCCAGTCCTCAGTAAGCACATTCCTTGCATGCACAAATTATAATTTATACCAAATGCTACATTCAGCTTTTTTCTCAGTCCTCTGCCTCCTCTTCCCCATCTCCCCCCCCCCTTTTAATTGTGGCACTGAATGCACCAAGCCTGCCTGCCCTGCCACTTTCAAGGTCCAGACTATTAAACAACTTGGAGTTTTTGGCAAGTAGCCTGTGTAGGCCAAGCAGGCAGGAAGGGCACAAAGATTGGGGGTGGGGCGTAGAACTAGCAAGCTGCAAGGAGCATAGGATCGGCACACAGTGTGCTCTGTGCTCGCTGCTGTTCCAAGTGGCAGCACTCGGGGTCAATGTTTAACCAGGGATTATCGGGGACAAAACTGCTGAGGACACCAAAGCTACCCAGAACACCTGATTGGAATGTTATTGGTTCATATCCTCACCCCCGTCAGCCAGCGAAGCTCATGAGCCCCTGGCTTCATCTGTTTACCTTGGTTATCTGGGTTGAGAAAGGACAGCCTGTCCTCACTTCTGAGTAGGGTTGCCAACCTGTAGATGGCACCTAGAGATCTGGAATCATAACTGATCTCCAGATGATCGAGATCAGTTCCCCTGGGAGGAAAATGGTTGCTGGGGAGGGTGGACTCTATAGCATTATATCCTGCTGAGGTCCCCTCCATTCCCCAAACTCTTACTTCCTCAGACCCCTCCCCGAAATCTCCAGGAATTTCCCAAACCAGAGTTGGGAACCTATTCCTGAGGACTGCCTGTATGTCCTTGGTCAGGTCAGCCACCCAGACTCTCCAGAGAATCCCCAACCAAGGAAGGTCCAACACCAGCAACTCCTCTCCCATCAGAGACCCTCCCTGCTGGCATCAGGTTTCGCTGCAGAGGGGAGGAGGAGGAGGAGGAGGAGGAGGAGGAGGAGGAGGAGGAGGAGGAGGAGGAGAATTTGGACTTATACCTCACCTTTGTCTTTTGTAAGGAGACTCAAGGTGGCTTACAAGCTCCTTCCCCTTCCTCTCCCCACAACAGACACCTTGTGAGGTAGGTGAGGCTGAGAGAGTTCTGAGAGAATTGTGCCTGGCCCAAGGTCACCCAGCAGGAATGCAGGTGTGCGGAAACACATCTGGTTCACAAGATAAGCCTCCGCCACTCAAGTGGAGGAGTGCAGAATCAAACCCAGTTCTCCAGATTAGAATCCACCTGCTCTTAACCACTACATCATGCTAGAGTTCCAGATGGGGCCTGGAGGTCTTCTGGAACTACAACTGAACTCCAGAATACAGGCATCAGTTCCCCTGGAGAAAATAGCCGCTTTGGAGGGTGGAAGCTATAGCATTATAGCCAGTGGAGATCCCTTCCCCCTCTCCAAATACCACCATCCTCAGACTCCACTCCCAAATCTCCAGGAAATTCCCAATCTGAAGTTGACAACCTTAGGCATCAGTACCAACATTCAAGCTGCTTGAAAAGCCAAGATCAATTTTGTATTGTATAACCCATGATCCCAGCATAACAGATGAGAGTACAGTGAGGTCAGTCACAAACAGAAAAGATTCCATTTCTATCTCTACTCCAAACTACAAAGCAAGGCTTCAGATCTTATTTGGTTCAGTAGCCATCCCAGTATCCTTTGTGCTACCCTTCAAGTGTGTCAATTGTCAAGTGAAAACATATTTTTAGTTAAATTGGCATTTGAATAATAAGGATGGTTCCTATACTGTGCTGTTATCTTGTTAAAAATATTGTTGTTTTGTGGTTTTATTGATATGGTGTTCACTGTCTTGGTGATGATATGGGTCACACATTAAGTGCCTCAGGGCTGGAAAAAGTGATATGAAAAATGTTGTTAATCACTTGCTTTAGTCAGATGTTTTTGTGCATCATCTCTTTTCTGCAGTGCCTCATGGGATCTCCCATCTTAAGACCCCACAGATCACCCCACGTGTGTATATTCTGCTGTGGACGTCCTGCATCGTGCTGAGAATACAAAAAGAGACTTGGAAGGAAATGTCATCAAACAGACACAGGATTTTGTCAAGACCCTGACAAAGTTTACAGCAAGGGATAGAAGCCCTAGCACCACAAAAATGTTCCCCAAATTTGAGCGTTTGCAAATTTGGGAGACAAATCCCACACAGATCTGTTTTCTTCCAGTAACTGTGCTGCTGCCAGGACTCCGGACACAACTATTTCTTCCCGGGTTGACTGTGAGACACCCACACGGAGGACTGGAAAGGTCAGCAAGACGTTGCTTACAAAGAGGGACAAGAGTCTTTTGTTTTTGTTGTTGCTGAATGTGCCTATTCAGCACCTCTGCAAAGAACCTCCTTCCCAAAGCGCCCCAGCACATTTCCCAGGGTGGGACTGTGCCACCTTCCACAGCACCTTCCTTGCACATAGGGTGAGTAGGCAAAGCAGAGTGACACCAAACAAAACACTCGGCGGGGAGAACAAGAAGTCCTTGACACGGCTAAACTTCCAGATTGTGCAAGGAGGGGCTCTGGAGGGCGTTCCCAGCTGGAATGGCAGCCTCTGGAGGGTGCCAAGGGGTGGGGCAGACGTTCCCATGCCTCCTTGTTGTTATCAGAGCAGAACCTAGACTAGTACATTTCCACATGTCCCCTGCCAATGGGGGTGGGGAGTACTGTAACTTGCCAAACAACCAGGCTTTTCAGGGCACCACCCAGCACACCATCAGTGTGCAAACAGATGGAGGCTGCCAGCCTCCTCAGCCTCTCCCACCACTAGCTCAATATTACTACTCTGGAGAGAACGAACCTGCTCATTTGCTGATTAGAGATTCCAGGAGGAAATGATTGACGGGATTTTCAATACAGAATCGTATCCGTTGTCATTTTTTGAAGTTAGAAGCCAATTTTTCGTTCTCCTTTGCCTGCAAGCCACTGCCTCTAATATGAGATGTAGAAAGGAAGAGGGATACTGGGGGAGATGTACCCCCTGTTTGCCTTGTGTGCATTTTCAAATGGGTTCTTTCGTAATTAAAATGGCAGGGTTGGGGGCTGGGCATTAGCAAAATGGTTCCAGGGCAGCCTTGTTGAATACAACCTGATATTAACTCCTGGTCTTCAAACATGCATAGGTGAAAAAGCAGAGACCCAACTTTGTCCAAAAGCATCTCTGAGCGAGCTGCCATAGCCCAGCCCATCTCTCTCCTCTCGGTTCTGATGGTCCGCTGCACTTGCACGCAAATGGGGTCTGTGGATTTTCATGACTGCCTATTACAGAAACAGGGCAAAGTGGAAAAAACTTTGCCCCATCAATCCAAATTCCTTCCAGTCAAGCCCACTCTTGTGCGGAGAACGCTTCAGACAGGGCAAAACAAATAACAAAGAGGACTTGTGCCAAACTTGTGTTGGAGACTCTGTTTGCTGCTGTTGCTGAAATAAGACAGTGATCTTGTGGGATAATATGATCCTGTTATGTAATGTAAAGCCGGGCAAGTTGAAAAGGGAACACGGTGATGAGGCGCAGCCAACTTTCTGCCGCAAAGGCTTTTGGCTCCAGCCTCCGAGCCCACAAGCCTCAACATTTTCAGGGTGTTCCGATCTCCCCCGCCTCTGGGGTCTGCTTACATAACAATGCAAAATTGAGAACATTTTTCTCCGTTGCTGTCATATTGTTTTGCGCTCTATCTTCTCTTTCGTTTGCTTCAGCTGAAGTTAACTCAGGCACCATATTGCATTTCCTTAGAGCCGGTTCACATGGGCAGATCCTTGCAACTCCCAGAGATTCCTGCTGATCCAGGAGAAATCTCTGAGAGTCACAAGGACAGCATTGCAGGGATTGCTGGGATGCATTCAGCCTGGCTGTGTCATGGTTTGAGAAATGCAACCTGGCTGCACTCGAGGCTCCCCAGAACATCCAACAACTAACATTTGGGCACCACACCACACACAAGCATGGCAGGGACTTATTTCACTGCCGGTGGTGTTTCTGCAGGAAATAATTTTCACTTGTTCAAATATTTATATCCTATTTGTCTCCCAAATGTGGATCTAAAGGGTTGGATAATCTCCCTGGAGAGATTATACTTTAGCATTACAAGCAGATTGCATGGAGGCATAAGCACAGCGAAGCATCCCCAAACATGTGTGTGCATGCATTGGCACAAAGAAAAGTCAGAGTCATTTGTAATTTCTAATCTACTAAAAAGAGTATTTATTAGTGAACTCCATTCTAAATAGAAAGGTAGAGAGCGAGGTTCACTAATCTGATCTAGCTAGCTGGATGGGGATGGATGCAGTCAGTCAGCATCCATCCTCTCTACACACCTGGTGCAGGAGACGTGAGGGAAGAGAGGAGCAAGGAGGAGTGAGCCTGAAGGAAGGAAGTCCCTATCAGTCTAACTTCAAAGGGATAGTGCCAGCATGGTAGAGCAAAGGTATCAATCCCTATGTCCGTATCAAGCATCTGGCTTACTGGTAAAACTCCCTCTGTGGTTGAGGCAGGAAATAGTGTACAGTCCTTCACTTCCAACACAAAGCAGCTTACAACATCATTCTCCCCTCCTCCGTGTGTGTGAGAGAGACTTATGGCGACCCCAGCAAATGGCTTTCAAGGCAAGTGATTAAGCAAAGGTGGTTTGGCACTGCCTTCCTCTGTAGAGTCTTCCTGGGAAGTCTCCCTTTCAAGGCTGACCTGACTTAGCTTCCGAGTTCTGACAAAATTGGGCTATACTCTGCCATTCCACATCCCCCAGGAATTGTGACTTTGGTTCATGCAGAGTAGCAGTTAGTGTTTTGCTCAGGTTCACCACTCACCTGGCAATGTTCAACTGAGCTAAACGTTGCCATCTAGAGCAAGACCCTTTGCCCTGAACTATAGGCTCTGACAAGCTGGAGATGGGATTGCCTTCTTCTGAGTCGTCTGGGGCACACAAACATTATCCACACCTACAATTGTTCATGAGAAGAAGTAAGAGTTGGATTCATATCATCCCCTTTCTCTCCTGCAAGGACACTCAAAGGGACTTACAAACTCCTTTCCCTTCTCCCCCTCACAACAAACCCCCTGTGAGGTAGGTGGGGCTGAGAGAGCTCTAAAGAACTGTGACTAGCCCAAGGTCACCCAGCTGGTATGTGTTGGGAGTGCACAAGCTCATCTAGTTCACCAGATAAGCTTCCACAGCTCAAGTGGCAGAGTGGGGAATCCAACCCTGGCTCTCAAGGAGGGAAAGAGCTGTGCATGAGGAATTCTCCTTCAGGGTCAAGCCCTCACAGTTAGGATGATTTGAGTAAATCTAGGAAAGCTGCAACTTGATTCTTGAGGACCTTTCCTAGGCATGTGAGTAGGTGGGAAACAGGTAATCAAGAATGAAAGCTCCTGTCTTGGCTGGGACTCCTGTTTGTGTGGCCTGTGACACTGAAATGCAGATTTCCTGAGCCAACAGAAGCAGAACACCAAAGCAGAGTTCCCCTCCTCCTCCTCCAGCTTGTTTTGAAAAGTGCAAAGTCTTGTGAAAGGGCAACTGGTGCATGAAAACACCCTGCTCTCCTTCCTGCCAGGTTCAAGAGTGGCCCTGGAACTTAGGAGGGAAGCAGGCCAAGTACCAGAAACACCAGAATGTGCAGAAGTACACAATCATCAAGTTCCCCACTTCTTGTGCCTCATGGAGCCCACAGGATAAATTCTTAAAGAACTGTCCACAACGAAGACACAAGTAGACCAGATCCTTCAGTATTATATCCTTAGAGATATTGGACCACAGATCTCAAATTTGGTAGCCTGATCCCTGCAGTGGTTGCCCCCGGGATCTCACCTCAGCCGGGCAAAGTAGACAGGGTCCCATTCAAATTCAGAATCCTGAGGTTTGTTTGGGTTTTGAGCAGACGTGTAGCTACCAGGGGAACCGGGGGGTGCACGTTGCATCGGGCACGTACCTGGAAGGGTGGGAAATTGCCCTCACGGCCCCCCTCCATGCCCCTCCCCCCATGGTGCCCCCCTGCAGCGTCCCTCCCCCACTTACCTTTGCTAAACAGTGCAGGCTGGAGAAGCAGCCTGTTCCCTTCAGGCTGAAAATGGCCAGGTGGGAAATACATTTCCCATGAGACCTTGGGGCTCGCAAGGTCTCATGGGAAGTATAGTTCCCACCAGGCCATTTTCAGCCTGAAGGGAACAGGCTGCTTCTCCAGCCTGCACTGTTTAGCAAAGGTAAGAGAGGGGGTGGCGGGAGGGGGGCGCCGCAGAAAGGGGCAGAAAACAGAGTGCACACCGGGCACACTCTGGCCCAGCTACACCTCTGTTTTTAAGTTTTGGCTTTCTGTATGCTGGTAGCAAAAGACTTTTAGGGCAAGTAGAATGTCCCCAGGATAGTGCTTCCATTCCCCCTGCCATAGCCTTTTGCTTCTCACATTTAACTTGTTTAACAGCTAGATCTTTGGGGGTCAGCTGGTGGGAGGCTGCCTAGCTCAAGCATGCACTAGAAATGGCATGCCTCATCTCATGGCACACACATCAAACAGTCTCACCAGGTATCTTTCGCAAGATCTACAGCACCACAGCTTGTACCATTTCTTTGGCAGGGACAACACAGATTTTCCGTGATTTGTTTTCCTTTGGGGTGAGTGAACTTTCTCCCTGTCTAGTTCCGAAGAAACCTGTTATCTTCAAGGCCCTGCCTGAGGAGCAGCTGGGGTCAAATTTCACTTCCTTGGAAGAAGCAAGACTATGAGAGCAATGATGCCCGCTGTTTGGATTACTACCTAGTCCCAACACACATGGGCATCACCTGCCAAGTATTCCCACAGCCAACAGGCCTATTCTTGCTTCCAGGGCTGCCACTGCAGGCAGAAATGCAAAAATTTGCTTAACAGTGCAGAATTCTGTTCCTGGTAACTTTCTGCCTGTCACTCAGCTGTGAAAAATAAGGAGACCTGTGAGGTGAGAGTCTTCCTTAGTGCCTTTCTTTGCACCCTGTTATCTGTTCCAACCCTGGGCTGGAGATTTTTTAGGAAGATGCCGATCGAAGCAGGAAACGGCGCTTCCGTCTTGGAGGGACATCCTTCAGGGCTCCCCATGCCAGATGGGAGCGATCCCAGAAACACAGCTGCTTTCCCAGGACCGCAGGCGAACACAATGTACCCTTTACTGCCTATAGAAAAAAACACAGGGGAACATCTGCAGCCCCGCCCTCTCTGGTCCCGGCCCGCATCGGTGGGGAAACAGCGCCGCCTTGTGGCAGTCGGAGAGGGCGCATTCGGCTGCTTTTCCGCCCAGCCCGCTGCTCCGGGGTGGAGGCGCGCACTGCAGATTAACTGGTTTCTATTCAAATGCAGACGAGTCCCGCGGCCCACTGTGTTTCTCTGGCCGTTGGGGAGGCCCAGCCCTGAAGGGGCAAAATAAAAACACAGCGTAATCGTGGGTGGTGCAAACGGCAAAGTGAAGCACTCCGAGGCTGCTCCACTACCACCCCCGCCTCCTACCTCTCGTCGTTCTACCTGGCCGCAGCAGAGCCTTGGAGTAAGTGACGCCGGGGAGCTGGGCTGTGTTGCCATAGAGACGCTATGACATATCATCCAAGGCCAGCCAAGCTTTGCAGCTTTTCTGCAGGCGCAGGCAGGTGAAGGCCAAAGAGAGGCCTTCCTGGCATCTGCAGCTGCTTCCTGCCGGGGTCCCGGCCAGACTTGGCTCCTCAGCCCCCTTTGCTCGCGCCGCTTGGTCGCACATCATCGCTTTATGAACAGCTCCGGAGCCCAAGGAATTGCTGCGTCAGCTTCCTCCAGGCTGGGTTTTGCAGTTCAGGAGGCACGGTATGGAAACCCAGGGTGACTCCGGCTTGCAGGACAGGGTTGCCAACTGATCAGACTAACTGGCTGGACCTGCTCTTGCGTCTTTGGTAGCAGCTTGGCTGGTGAAGCTTTTCACTACTTGGGAAACAGAATGAATGCTGATCCTTACCATTAGCACCCCATCTTTCTTCCTGCACAGAAGCCAAGAGTAAAAGGAAAGCTCTGGAAATAGAAGGAAGGACGTCCTACTCTGGGGTGGATAGGCAGGCCTTTAGGGGTGCAAGCTACATATTAGTTTCATATTGCAATGTTAATATTTTTATATTTGTTAGCTTTTTATGTTGTTTTTATCTCATTGAATGAATAAAAATAAGTCTGATGAGGGGGAGTGCCACGGAGGACAAGTCCTGTACTGCCGGGCGCATTTTGCTCATACATGGCCAGCAATGCCAGTGGTGGAAGCTGGCATACCCGTTGCCCCAGAGTGAGCCACACCTGAACAGAGTAACCCATGGAGGCTGCTCAGCCAGAAATTAGTATCAGGACGAGTCCTATTTTGCTGGGAGTGAGATGGAGTTAGTAGTGAAGATGTGGATTATTCAGGATGGTGAGAACCAAAGAAGTGCATGGAGATCTCCAAAAGGTCTTTTGGGTGATTTCAGTGTTGGAAATGAGGTTGATTTGACAGTGGATGAGCATCAGGTATCAGGGAAGCACATTCCTTTCCCAGCTCCCACCCCAAGGTTTTGAGACTGCAAATGGGAGTCTTTTGATCACAGCTTCATTTTGTTCTGTGGCCTTGCAGATTTCCATCTGTGATTGTAGCTTTTTGTGCAAGATATGCAGCTGCTTTTGTCCTGTCATTTTTATTGCTTCGTTAAAAAAAACACGGTAAGTTTCCTTTTGAAACTGAGAATGCAGTATAGAATCACCTTCAACTAAGTAGTAGTGTCTGAAACCCTTTAATTTGGCTCCGTGGGACAACGTGCCTGTCCTTTGTGACATTCTAAGATGATCCTGAAATTGTGTTTCTGCAGCAAACCAAAGTCCCCTTGTTTATCATTATGGCTGCCCTGATGCCTCAAGCACATGTTCATGTAATCTTATGTGCTGGAAAGGGTCACACCACATCTCTAAAGAACAGAGGTGCAAAGCAGGCCTCTTGTATCACTTTCCTACCCCAATAGCAGCAACCTTGGCACAGCAGCCCAGGGCCCATAAGGTCCCAGAGTCATAGTCTTTTCTATGATGTAGTACTTGACCCTGGTTGCTCAGCTGCAAGCTCTCACCCAGGACCTCTGTCCTCAGCCAATGACACCAACCTTGCTACTCCCACTCTGGTCCAAGCCAAAGTCAAAATGATGGCATAAAAAAGCTCTTCCTCCAGGAGGCCCCTCCTCCTGACCTGCCTGTCTTCCTTCCTTCCACCCCTCCTCCAGGCCAATGACACAAAGACAGGCAGTGGGGCAGTGGAGGTGCCTCCTAACCATGGTCACCTGGTGTGATGTTTCTCCTAGGGAGAATGGAGAACTACGAGAAAATCCTCAAGATCGGCCAAGGTGCAAGTGCAGAGGTTTTTCTCATGAGGAGCACATGGACAAAGCAACTGTTTGCTGTGAAGAAGGTCAAGATTCACCCAAGTAAGAGACTGCAGAACAAGGAAGCTGTGTTGCAAGAGGTGGCCATCTTGAGCACGCTCTGGCATCCCCATGTGGTGGCATGCCATGACCACTTCTTTGATGCGGAGCAGGATCATGTCTTCATCGTCCAAGATTACTGTGACAATGGCTCCCTGGACGAGCACATCAAGATGAAGACAGAGGGCTACTTCCCTGAGCCCACCATCTTGGAGTGGTTTGTGCAGCTGGTTATGGCTGTCCAGTACATCCACTCCTTGAAGATCCTGCATCGAGACATCAAGGCATCAAACGTGTTCCTCACAAAGACAGGGATGCTGAAACTGGGGGACTTTGGCATCTCGAAGGTCATGGATAGCACCATTGACTTGGCAAGCACCTTTGTGGGCACCCCTTATTACTTGAGCCCTGAGCTCTGCGAGGATGTGCCCTACAGCTCCAAGTCAGACATTTGGGCAATGGGCTGTGTTCTCTTTGAGCTGTGTGCTCTGAAGCCCCCTTTTCGTGGCCTCAGTTTGGGCAGCTTGTTTAACAAAATCGTGAAAGAGGATTATGCTCCTGTTCCAGAGTGTTACTCGGAAGCTCTGCATAGTTTGGTCCAAGTTATCCTACAAAAGGATCCAGAGGACAGGCCCAGTGCTGGTGCCATCCTCAACATCCAGTATGTTCAGGACCACCTCAGACTCTTCCTTCTCCATCAAGAAATCCACGTCCTGAACAAGTCACGTCTGGAAGCATCACATGATGGAGATGGTCATGGGCTCAGCCCACCTGGACTGCACCAGACAGGCCCACTGGGCTACGAAGGCGACACGGACCGAATGGTAATACCTATCCCACGTTGTGCTTATCAGCAGCACACTAAACACACGGACCCAGATGAGGTCTCTAGCATCCCTAGCAGTTCTGATTACTCAGAAGACTTTGAAACCACCAGCACATCCTCACTTAGCAGCAGTTCTGATGAGGATGCTACAGAGACCACAGAGACACCCTCTGAAACTGGTAAGTGGGTCAAGGCTTAGCAAAGGAATGCACCAGGGGACACTGAAAGAAGTACAGGGCAGCCAACGTGGCCTGAAGCCTTCCATGATGAACCAAAATAACCAAGAATCAAAATGCTTTCTTGCAAATATTAGTGATTCCTGCCGAGACATTCCCCTGCTCCTTTCCTTGTCCATGGGGACCCGAAGTGGCGTACAATATCCTTCTCCCTTTTATTCTGTCAATAAGTCGATCCTGCAAGGCAGGTTAGGCTCAGAGTGACTAGCCACTCATTGATAAGCTGTTATGGCAAGTGTGGGATTCAGATCTGGGCCTCTTTATTATCCTAGCATGATAATCTAATCCAGCTCTTCAGATGTTCATGGACTACAATTGCCATCAGTCCCAATTGGCCGTGCCAGCAGCTGATGGGAATTGTAGTCCATGGACATCTAAAGCACCATAGTTGGACATCCCTGCTCTAATCATTATTCCACTCTACCTTCGAATGCCAACTGGCATCTTAAAACAAAAACCTCAAGATTGTTTCACTCTAATCCTGATGTCATATAAAAATGCCTGTCATGTAGTTGCAGTTCTACAATTTCTAAGCTAAATCATGCTTTCATTCTGTTGTGGCAAGTCCCCGCCAGTACTGTAATTCCCTAGGACTTCACTTCTGGATCCACCTATATGGCTCCTGCCCATCTCCTTTGGGCATTCCCAATGACAATGTGATCAGGCCAGGCAACTGGGGGACAGAAGCCATGCTTCCTCAGTCACAACACTGTCATTTCAAGTCCCCTGTTTTGGTTCTTGTTGACAGCTGTTAAAACAGGTAAACAGGCTGAAGGATTCCCCTCCCTTTAATACTCAGTAGAGGCAGCCCCACCCCACCCCCCACACCTCAGAGAAATTTCACTTCCAGGTATTTATTTGCAGGGCAGGTGTAATAGCATAGGTATACCCACTGCAAATTGATCCACACTGCGATCTGGCAAAATTGATTTCCTTTCCCCTACACAGAGAAGAAGATAGCTTACTAGCTATCTAACAAAACTCCCTTCCTTCCCCTGCTCTCATTGGTGCCAAACTGTTTCATTGTTCCTGCAGACTCTGAGGATGAATGGGGGCTGAGCAGTTATCCTGAGGACTTTGAGGAAGACTCAGAAGCTGAGAATCACCCCCAGTGTAATCTGTAGAAGGCCAAGTCCTCCTTCCCTCTGGGCAAGCTGAAGGCGTGCACAGGTAAGGTGGGTAAGGAACTCTAGATCTGGACTGGGCAAAGAGGGGGTTATCTTTATTTTAAAGAAAATCCTTACTCCGTATCAGTGGCTCTACTGCTATCACCTCTACTCCTCTCTACAAAAAATAATACAATAAAAAACCTTTGTTTGAGGATTCTCCATTACTCTTCCACTCCAGCCACTGATCAATCAGACAGCTAGCAACTCAGACCCCAAATCATTCTATTATTCTTCTCCCCAGGAGCAGCTAGTAGTTGCATGTCCATCTTCCCTAGCCTTTTCTGAAAACATCCCTTATTCCACCTGTAGCACACCCGCTAAGCAGTCAGGGTCCCATTAAGAACACTGCTTCAATTCAACTGTTTTTCTTTACAGGTGAGGACAGCAGCTTTAAAACAAGGAAAACAGCTTGCCTTAAAAGGCCTTGCAACCTGCTACTGAGCACTGATGGGCCTCTGCATACCTGGAGACTTGTTACCTGCTCCAACTCTGGAAAGCACCTGAAGGAAGACCAGTTTGGACCCCCCCCCCTCCACACACACACAACATGGGTAATCTATCATGTGTCAGAAGCTGCAGCTGGTTACAAGGGGTAACACCGGTTGCTGCTGTGGCCAGAGTTGCACAGCCCACTGTTTCAGGAGCAAACCTCATCCCCTCAATGACTCTCAGGTAGAGATAGGATCACCTCACTCCCCCTCCAAAGACATGACAGACACTGGACCCTAAACAGGATGCCCCCCCCAATGACATCACAGAAGTATTGAAAGCCTACTCTGAAAAGATTGTGGTTTGTCAAGATATGTTGCCTAGAATTTAGTGGTGTTGACCTCTTGGAAACCCCCCCCCCCAGTACCCACCCCATGTCTCCCATTTCTACAGTATATCATTTACTCAAGGCGACTGTCGGGAGCAGCCAACAGTTACACTGCTGCATTCCAACTGGTGATTCCCAGCCATCAACTTGATTCCTCTGCCTAACTTGCATACCTTTGGCACCTTATATGCCCCTAGATCACTGCCTTTTTCTAAAGGAGTGAAGCCTCAAAGCGAAACTTTTTCACATAATCTGTCTCAGTCCTTTCATTAATAAAACAAAGAGGGACGCTTTAATCGCTGGGTAACTGGTTGCATCTGTGAAAGCCTCCCAGCAATGAAGTTAAGGATGAGGTGTAGGTAGAGATAAATATCTGTTCAAAATATGCAGCTGTTCAGAGTTTTCTGACAACCACAGCAAAAGCACTTGCTAAGGGAAGTGAGAACCAGCAGGACCATCTCTAATGAGCCGGCTTGCTGGGGCTGCCCACACTGACCCCGCCTCCAGCCATTCTCAAATAGCAGCCCTCTCTTCTTTGGGGTTACAGGCTTCTAAGAAGACAGTCTTGGATCCAGGTGACAACTGGACAAAGGTAATGATAGGCAGTGAGTTGAAGGAGTTAAGATGTCAGACTATGATCTGAGAGACCCAGTTTAAATCCCACACTGTGAGGATGAAATGGAGAAGGGGAGAACAATGTAAACTGATTTTGTGCTCCAGTGGGGAGAAAGGCAGGGGTACAAAATAAACCACACCCACCACCTTGCCTTGAAGCACTAAGCCCAAGGGCATTTGCCAGTGCTTAAGGAGCTTGCCTTCACTGCTATATTTGCCAAGCAAAATGGTCTGTTATACTACTGATGGCCTAGTCTTAGCATAACCAGGAACATACAATCATCTGCAAAATATAAACTTGTAGGCACTATCTTAGATACAGCTGATGACACTGACTTCTACATTATTTTCAGTAGCATAAGAAGCTGCCTTTGATTGGCCTTACCATAGCAGTGAGGATTCAGTTTTTCTAAGCAACCAAAACACCATTCTTTTCTAACTGAAAATCAAGCAAAAAATCAAGCAGTTTACCATTTGAGAGGGTTTCTGCCTCAAATCAAGACCAGAGTGTCGTGGGAGAGAGAATACAGATCCCAAGCAATGTTTGGAAAAGGTTTTATTTGTCAAAGGGACTTTGGGTAGATCTTTGTGCCAGCATTCCAGGGACTCAGCCACTGCTCTGTTTGGCCGCCAACCTCTTGTCTCTCTCTTCAGCAATGGTGAGACGGATTCCCTTTCCGCGTGGAAGAGAGATCCAAGGCTTATTACCCTAAAGCAACAAGGTGAGAAGTCACGATCTGGAACCATTGACCCTGTTTTCCCTTTCTCAGAGAAGAGCAGGATTAGCCCCCACCAGTAAGATCCAAGATACAGAATATCAGCAACCACTCTCTCACAACATAATAAAGCTCCTGTGGATTCCCCTTCCTATTCCTTGCTGGCTATGTAGAGGCTGGAAGCACCCCCACTGAGCTCAGAGGGAGCCCTGCCCTCAATGCAGCCCCACAGTGGACCAGTTTCATTTGTTAAGATTTGTATCCTGCCTTCCCCCACCAAGGCAGACTCAGAGCAGCTCACAGCTAAGCAATAAAATCACAAAACATCAACTCATTCCATTACATTTCTTGGCATCCCAAAAACCAATGGGTCATAATGCTAGTCAAAAGAAGGGAACAATCAAAAGGAGCTTTTTTTGCCAATAAACTCCCTAAAGTTATGTGGCAACCATGCCTGTGGAACCAAGAAGTACCAGCCCAAGCCCACCCACCCCTTTCTGAAAACTCTCTTACCTTGCCAATGACAAAGATGTTGGACAACCTGGTAGCAAAGCTGTTGCCATTTGCATCCTTCACGTGAACCACATCAAATGAACCAGGATGTCTCTCCCGGTTGGTGATCACACCAATACGACCCAAGTTAGCCCCACCGGTCACCATGCACAAGTTACCTGTGGTGGAAAAGCGAGCAAATAATCAGGACCTCTTGTGCACACAGCCGTTTTCTTAAGAAAATATTAAACCTGGTCAGCAGTCACAGCACGATGCCAGCCTCTCACTACCTGCTGCTTGTTAATCAGGCAGGTACACCTGCCACAAGACTCAGATTGCAGCCAGGAAGCAACACCCAAACCCCCACCCTATTACTGTGGCTCACAGACCAATGATTTGGATCTTGGCCAATCAACCCCAACCAGAATCATCCTCAGCAAGTCTGCAAAACAAACCTGTGTCAAACTTAATGAAGTCCGTGATCTTGCCAGTCTCCAGCTCAATCTGGATGGTGTCATTCACCTTGATGAGGGGGTCTGGGTAGCGGATTGTCCTGGCATCATGAGTCACAAGGTGTGGGATCCCTTTCGTACCTACAAAGATCTTCCTTACCTTGCATAGTTTGTACTGCAAAGACAAACCAGAATAATAATTGCAACAAGCTGAGTCTTGTACAGGAAGACTCCATCACCAGACAGGATACTCTGGCTCTACACTTTTTATCAGTCTAGGAAGACAATTTCCAGCCAATGACAGGGCTGTCCCTCTTTGCAGACAGCATTTGTGACCCACACATTTGGCAATGAGACTGGTATAGATTTTTGCACAAAGAACTGTAACTCCACAAATTGTCAATTCAGAAAACTACCAACACTCTTCAGGTAAGCCAAACTCTTTTCTGTATTCTCATCACCTTTAGAGATGGCAAAATGGGTAGACACACCCAACCACTGCATCCCAAATCATTCCAAGCACCAATGAGGCCCAGGACCTACCTTTGCCTCTTCTGGGGTGATTCGGTGAACAGCGAAGCGGCCTTTTGTGTCATAAACCAGGCGGAAGTGCTCAGCTGTCTTCTCAATGCTGATTACATCTGACAAGAAGAACATTCAAGTCAGAAACAGTCAGGAAATCATATCCTGCTGGGTTTTGCCCCCACCAGAACATTGATTGTTGTTACCGCTTTGACATAGCATGCATTCAGAAAACCCACACAGCACATCTCCAGAAGAAAGAAACTACAACCAATTCATCAGCCAGACTAAACTGCAGAAAGGCAGAAGCTGTCTCAGAACAGCCTGAGAAATACACCTGCCACAACAAGACCAAAAATGAAATACGGTTTGAGAGAGAGCAGCTAGCTTTCATACTCAGGTACCACGTATTTTTAAAAATACATGGACAATTGTGGTTCGGTAGAAGTAAAAGTAGCAGGTGAAAATAGTGCTGAATGTCTGTGAGCATTAAAAAAATCATGTTTAAGCACAGTCTTCGTCAAAACCATCATTCTGGGCACTATTAAACAAGCTAGTTTGATAAAAGTGCATTTATGTTCCCTCGAACGACTATTGGCAAAACTTGCCTCTCCCCACCCAAGGCTGTGCCCGTCACTTTGCGTCAGCGTCAGGAGTCTCCATGCCACCGTTGCCATTTTATGAATGTTCCCAGGAGTTTCCCTGCTTGCAGCTCATCTGTTGGCCATTTCAATGTAAAATATACCTGAATAAAGTTTGTTTTTCCGGCGATCCTGCGCACGTGTCTCTTTTTCCCCCTTTTTTGAATGAGATATCTTTGTAGCCAAGAAGTCACATTAAGAATCACAGCTGCTCAGAGGGCTGGTCTATCTCCCATTATGAAACATTGGGTGGACAAAAAAACAGGAAAAAACAGCACATGCACAGGATCGCCAGGAAAAAAGAAACTTTATTCAGGTATTTTTTACACTGAAAGGGCCATCAGATGAGCTATAAGCACAGAAAATCCAGGGAACATTCCTTTTAAAAAGGCTCCTGAAGCTGGCACAAAGTGGCAGGCACAACTGAACAAGGCAGTAGGACCCTCGTGGGCCATTCTACTACAAAGAAGGCCTGGGAAGAAGCGTGAGGTAAATTTACAATTCTGCTTAGCTCTTTCAGTGGGACAGAGTATAAATTACTGGTGGATGCACAGAACCATGCCAGGTGTGTTACACAGCAGTTTCAGAAACTTTCCCTGACTAACTGCAATTAATCCAAATGCCTTATTCACAATCAGACCCGCAACACAAAATGAAGTGGTTGATGGTTTCCAAATTAAGCTGGATGTGTTCCTTCTTTAGTCAAGAGTGTGAACTGGCAATCGTGAACAGACACCCAAACCCAAAATCAGCATCTCTGATAACAGTCCAGGGGAAAGGCAGGCTCCCTCCCCGCCTCAATTTCTCTACCCCTTTATTGATCCAGTGTTCAGTCTCTGCTCACCCATGAAGCCGGCAGGGTAGGTGATATCTGTGCGGACTTTGCCATCAATCTTGATAAATCTCTGCATGCAGATCTTCTTGACCTCATCACCTGTCAGGGCATATTTAAGCCTGTTCCTGAGGAAGATGATGAGTGGGAGGCACTCCCTTAGTTTGTGGGGACCTGTTGATGGACGAGGTGCCTAGAAACACAAAGGTCATGGATGGTCATGAGCAAGCTACCATATTCCAGCAAAGCTCCCTCCCAAAAGCAAGGGATCCAAAAAGTTGGCCTGGGACAAGACCTTCATAAGGGACAAGACCTTAATAAGGATCCTCTCTCCAAAGGAAGTATCTAAAAATAATCCTCTACTGAACTCCATCACAGCTCTTCTACTAAACATTCTAGGTCAAGAATCTAGAACTCAGCCAAGGCTCTTCATGTAAGCACATGCCAAAGGGTTCTTAATTTCTAAAGCACTGGTGATTGTGTCTTCAAAGGGATCAAATGCAGTCTTCTTTCCGGGGTCAACCTGCACTAGCTTCCTAAATGGACAATACACTGCATCCTACTACACACCCCAGGTCTGCATCAGCAAAATGCACTTAACACCACCAAAAAGCCCTCTTACTTCTTCTACAAGTATGACTGCAAAGGGAGGGCAGTAATTGCAGAAAACACAGATTGCAGAAAATTGCAGAAAACACATAAGTTACAACTTTCCTTAAAGGAAAACAAAGATAAGACTAAATGTGCTACACTGGGTAGTCCCAAACTAGGTATACAAGGGTAACAAAACAGCTCTTAGCCTTTCAAAATATTTATACATTGCGCATACATATATCCTACCAACTTTATACAAATATTTTTGAAGACAGAAATCTTCCAGACAGTTTATACAATTGCCTCCTTGTGTGAATGAACAACACACTGAGCCAGTTTTATAACAAAACCACAAAATAGCCTTTCAGTGTTTCTCCCTCTCTCAAGGTATAGCTCATATGACACTTTTGCCTTTAAAAGCACTTAAACCCACAAAAGTGCAGAACGAACGATTCAGATCCAGCACAGCATCTTTCAAACCAGAGTGAAGCTCCAGACATCAACATCATGCCCAAAGACAAAACCTTAATCACAGCTGCAGTTGCCCAAGACATCTTCAACCCAGAGAAGAGGCAAAGTATGAATATTTTTTATTACTACATAAGCCCCTCAAAATTACTGCCTGGAACTTGATCAAAGTTTGCTTCTCAATTACACTGGGTCCCAATGACATTTTTTCCAAACAATGTTTCCTAACAAACCCCCAAATGAAGATTTTAAAAGACTAGAATAGCTTAGTGAAACTGTGCCAACTGGACAGTTTGCAAACAACAACAATAAGAAAGCAAGGCCAAGACACAGCAGCAAAGGAAGCAACAAACTCAGGAAGCAGGTAAGTGCCCCTGTCCTTGCAAACAGCAATTGTTTCCAAACAGCAAAACTCAACCCAAAGTGGTGACCCTCCCTTTGCAAAGAAAGGCGAAGTGACACATGCAATGCCCTTACAAAGACTCCCGTCAGTTTATCCAGCATCCAGTGTTTTGGAGCTGCCACACGCTTCAGGTGCTTCTTGGGTCCACGAGCCTGAGAAAATCAAAAGAAACAAGTTACATCCTTACTCTGATAAAATAAAATGTTCCCACAGCCCTAATTACATCAGAAAGTCCGTCTTAATTCCTGAATAGCAGTTGAAGTAACAAATACCCTTACAGTACTCTGCAATGTAAAACAGTTTTCAGCATAAGCTTTTGTGAACCTCACCCAAAACCCTCCTCACCATTTGGAGACAATTTGTTTTATTTAGCCTGTGCTTCTCTGAACAGCTGAGTGGTATCACAGTGAAGGAGTGACTAGATTATCACCGTGGGGTTCATATCAAAGACGGGGTCTGAACCCAGGTCTCCCAGCCTAGTCCAGACACCCAGTAAACCACGCTTTGTAAAATACAAAGGCTAGGCTCTCTACCCACTCCACCTCATAGGGCTGTTGTGAGGAAAGCGAATGGGATCGCCCCTCAACATTCACGTTGGGACAAAGGAAAAGGAAAAAAGAACTGCCCACTGCCTCTGAAAAAACACAGATTCTGCCTCATTCCGCTCTACGTCAGACCGCCAGAAATAACTCAAGCAGCTCAAAGAGGCTCCTCTCACGATGCAGATGCCCACAGGGCTCACCTATGCTCCAGCGCACCCTCAAGGCCCCATGGGTGTGTGTGTGTGTAGGGGCGTCCCTGTATTGACTCGGAGGCCAGTGATCGGCCCCACAGCCAGAGCCCCTCACAGGGCCGGAGACAGAGGATGCCCCCTCCCCATAGCGGCGACCCCAAGTGGGGAAGAATCGCCCTCAGCTATGGGAGCATCCCGGGGCGCCTCACTCGAGGCAACTCCGTGGATGGCGACCGATCCCAACAGAAGAGAACCATGGGCCACATACTTACCATGGCCGCGCTCTGCCGAGAAAAGGGCCGCCACTTCCGTTCCGGAGCGGATATCCGACCCGAGAGCCGGCCTACGGCGGTCGTGAAAGAACCACGAAGACCAAGGCTGAGGGACAGTGAGCGGCGTCACCTAGCGGCCCACTCCAGGATGGCAACTTTTTCGGCGTACGGGTAGCGCCTGGGGACAATCCGCGGCACCCTCTCACGATCATTGGTAACTGATAGGTAACTTCGTACAGTGGATGTTCTGCAAGATCTTTGGTTTTTTTGGTCTGCATGTCTGGGCTAGTCTGAGCTAACCTACAATTGTTTGAATGGAAAGGACTCTGGTTTCAGTTGTAATGACCCCATTGCTCGTTTATGGGGTTTGATATGGCTGACAACTGATACCAGAGCCCTTTCCATTCAAACAATTGTAGCTTAGTCAATAGTAAAAAAAAAATTACAATTGTGTGATACGTTTTTATTACAACCAACCCCAGAACACCGAGCAAGCTTTTAAATCCCCTGAACAGTTCATCAAGCTGGATTTTAGTTAAAATGAATATGGGTGTTTCACAGGATGTGTTTCAGTTTACAATGTCTTAGAGAGTGTTGGGTACAGCTCACTTGGAACAAATTCAATCCCCAGAATACCATAACGAGAAGGAGACCACAGTGGAAGCAATCACTGATAATTAATATACTGAAATGAATGTTTCTCTGCAAGAGGCAGATTTTTATTATCCTTTTGTATGATAACGGCTCCTCTAGGGGCTCAGTCTGGTTGGAAAGGACTGCTGAAATGAAAGAACGGGCAGCAGAAGGAGGGACAAACTAGCAGAAGTGAAAGTAAATGTGAGATGAAACAAGGAAGGAGGATTTTCACTCCACACACACACCCCCCACACACACACACCCCTCATCTTCAAATGTCCTCCTCTCAAGACATCCTGCATAGTTCCCTAAAGGCTACAAGGATGGGAACATTCCTAATGGCCTGATACAAGCTGTTCAAAAGACCTTCAACTGCAACAGATTTTGCTTGCTTGAGCAAAGGAAACAGACAAGAGAGTTTACTGGAAGATTGAAGCCACTGCAAAGATTCATATTGTGAGAGACGGTCCCTTCGAGAATGTGGGCTCCTGCCATTGAGAGCTTTAAAAGGTATCACGTCTCAAATGGACTGGAGGGAACTGGGGCTGGTAGCTTCAATCAAAGTTCCCAGGGTGTCTCTATCCTTGCTGTGAGAACTTTGTGCCCTCCATTTCCCCACAATACTATACAATAAAAAAGATTATTTAGTAGTGATGCATGGGTTGCTATGGACACTGAGAAACTGTACACTGAAAAAAAGCAAAAGGGGATAGTGCCCAGCCCAATGTGGTATGGGGAATCAGACAATCAGAAGAACCTCTGGAGGACCATGCAAAAAAAACCCAGGCAGCAAATATATCAAATACTTTATTTTAAAATTCAAACAGTTTTTAAAAGACACTTCTCTCCCTCTGGTGAGGAGGCAGCCAATCCAAGAGGCAGAAGGCCCAAGGCCCACCCTCTCATCCCCAGTGGTACAGCAGACCCCTGCCATTTGACAGGCAAGCTGTACCTGGGGTCCCTACAAAGTAGATAAAAAGATACAAAACTGACCACCGAAGCCTCACACAGAAATGCTACCTCCCTTCCTTAAAAACCATCATAGCAAGTCCCCTCACAAGAATTTACTACTACTTTTAAAAAGTTGATAACAGCATCGATGGTCATAGCAGTGGAGTAGCAATGGAGTAGCAGTATCTTCTTCTGAAGTTCACCAGCAGCAGAAAACTGCAGCATTCTCAATCTGACCGGCCCATGAGGAATGGTAAGAGCTGTCCTTCCCCGCCTACACCACATGCTTCAAATTCCCTGCAAACAGAGCAACATTCACAAAGCCCTTCTTCAGCCTGGAGGTGAAGGCTGAGTCAGCCATAAAAAGGGGGCGGGACACAGGGAGGGAGCATGGAGGGACAAGTTACTGATGGCACTAGACAGCCATTCTTCAATCTTCAGATAGGTATTTTCCTCACAAAGCACAGCCACTGGGAGAGAAGAGGGGGAATGAACCTGGGCGTTAGGGAAGAGGGGTTATAACTTCCAAATTGTTTTATGCCCCAGCAGGGAAGGAAGTCAGCTATCTGTATTTTGCCTGTCCTTTCCAACAGAAGCTTAAAGCAGCTAGGAGGGAGGATTTGATTGGAGACAAAAGGACTCCTTTGATTGGAGGTATGGAAGGGGGTAGGAAAGTGGCTTTCAGGATAAATTAGAAGTTTTAAAGGCTTCTGTATTTGAAATATAGTACTTTACAATGACAAGGATTTGTGGGCTGATCCACATCCTGTTATTCTGGTGCCAGAACCCCTCCCCCAATTCCCAGCAGCCCATTTAGAAATATGTCCCATTCACAGCAGATCTAGCCTCTGGAAAGGGGGGCAGGTTGACATGGAATCATGCATTCTGCAACCTAAAACTGCTGAAGGCAGGAAAGCTGTTGGGCGTAGGATAAAAAGCACTTTGAACAGTATCCACAGTGAGCGCAATGTGAACTCCAACCCCAATGGACTTCTCCCGTGAATGAAGTGCAAGCTCGATGTCTACCCCAAGAGGCTTCTCAATCTCCCGCACCCCCTTTGCCCCCGGAGAGGAGGGGCCAGGCCTGCTCTGCTAGAGCCCTCACCTTTTATACAGCTGAGCATGTCCTGGATTCTCTGAGGATCATTGCGGTCTGGCCTGCAGCTTGGTGTGATTTCCAACACATAATCAGGGCCATATTCTGTGAAGAACTGAAAATGGACCGGGGGGTGGGGGGGAAGGGGGAGGGGGAGAAAGGATAACGGTCAGAAATGCTGCACTATCTCTGGCAGGTAGTCAGTCACAAGCCTTTATTGGCAGGTAGAATACCCTTTTCAACAAAAAGAACTAAGTAGAATTGTTAACTCCATCTGCCACATGCTGGACCATCTTTGTTTTAAAATTCTTCGCTTGGGTCCTCGTGCTGACACAAAGCACTCGGAAACAAAGAGGGTCCAACACATGATGGATGAAGTTTCAATTTCACTTATTGTTTTTGTTGTAAAGGGTATAGTGGGGCAAGATTCATGTGAAGATCTTGGGGGAAAGCAAATGAAATTGAGCAGTCTGCCTGCCTCCCCCAACCCAGCTGCATCCCTGCTGGTCAAGGCAAAAAGGCCGCTTACCTCCCCATGTGGGGGGAGGGCAGCCAATCCTTATGCTCCCTGTATTCTTCTCCCTGCCCTTGATCCCTTGGCCTCCTTCTCATGGGTAAGCCTGTTTGCACCTCTGGTTGACTGAGGGTCTGCAACCTGCGGCTCTCCAGATGTTCATGGACTACAATTCCCATCAGCCCCTGCCACCATGGCCAATGGGAATTGATGGGAATTGTAGTCCATGAACATCTGGAGAGCCGCAGGTTGCAGACCCCTGAATGGGTGTTTTCAGTAAAAGTTTGCCAATTCAGACTTCTCAGCTAGGTAAGCACAACTGAGACACCTGTGGGCATTGTATATGAGTACTTTTTATTTACAGCTTTCCACCCCCCACCCTCTTTGAAAATGGGTGCAGAAGTCAAGCTGCTGTCAGAACTCGATAGGGAACACTGTGCCATGAATATATGAACACCATCCCAGAATTTCAGCAGAATCTGAATATGAGAAAATAAAACCAGACCAATGTGCAGGAAAAGACAAAGGAGAGCAAGGTGCAAGATTGAAAGTTTATTTAGGTCTTCTAGGTGCTTTCGCATTTCACAGAATTTGACTTGACAATATATTTTGCACCTTCCTACCCTAAAGGTTTGAGCTGAGCAAAGGTTTGAGCTGAAAATGCAGAATTGTATCCTGAGCATATTTATCTCAGACAGTTCAATGTTCAGTGCATACCAATATCCTAGTAAGCAGGATGTAAATGGGACAGTGGGCAAGCTGTGTAGAACCTGTAAATTTGACTCAGGGGAAGAGCACTTCTGGAGAGCCAACTGATAGCAGGAAAACTAGATATTAGCCTCTCTCCTGTTCATATTTAGGGTCCAGATCCTGCTACTATTTAGTATTTGAAAACTTGCACAACATCTATTCACAGCTCTCCCAATGTCATATCTACTTATGCCCTCAATCTCTAAGTTACCCCCAAAGACCCAGATCTAAATCAAGGCAGGGTTTTTTATTTGGTTTTTTGTCTTTAATACTAAAAAGTTTTTAATGAAAACAGGGAAGCCCAGGGAACCTGACTGGCTTTTGAGAACTCGTGGGAAAAGACGCAGATTATCTAAGATTGTTGTTTTTTTAAGAACCAGCCAGCCGGCTTCTGCTGAGACAGTGTGCCATTGTTATCAGATTGCTTTTCAACAAGACTGCCTTAAATGGTCAGGACCTGAAATGACTCTGCTGTTGTGAACAGAGGAAGAGAAGGCACATCAGAGCCTCACCTCATGATCTGGGATCTCGGAGGATAACGTTCTCCCAAGAATGACCGCAGTCAAATATGTCCAGCAGCGAGCTGTGTTAGCCAGATGGTATCCTCCTGTATCCAGAATGGAATGTCAGTTCAGGAAGAAGAAAAGACAGGCAGTCATGATGGGAATGCGTGGTAAGCAGAAACATTCCTTTGCATTTGCGCTCCACGGAAATAAGGTTTTTCATTTTCAGTTCCAGAAACGCAGGCCTAGCAACTGTACTTGTATCACCTGGATTTTGCAAGTTCGCTAAAGGTACCAAGAAGTCACAATGATTGCAATGAACTTGATAGCACTTTGGCAACCAAAAAAGAATGGCTGAGACTGCCATACAGCTACCAAATAGAGAATAAGGTCTGTAATTTAGTAGTTCTCAGGGATCCCAAGAACTTGGTTCTGACATTTAAACAACATTAGCTAATGGTTTAATGGCAAAAAAACCTACATGAATTATTTTTAGGGCTCAGGTCTCTCCAAAAACTTATCTCTTATCTGAAAGTCCTTCTTTCTGCCTAGCAGCTAGCTGTACAGTAGGAAAGGCACTCTGCCATGCATATCCTGGGGCTGATCTCTGAAGACAGCCTCCTGTTCAGGCAGAATTGCCTGAAACCACCCCCACTCAGAAACCAGGCAAGTGACCACAAGAGGCACGATCCAAAAGGAAGTTCTCTCCTGCAGGTCCCACTGAAAGGACTGGGAGCTGTACAACACAGCTGCAGAGAACATGCTACTGCACTGTGCCCAGTGTCTTCATCACTCACAATGCCCTGGAAGACTCTGTCCCCACTCACCTCCTCCCAGGATGAGGGTCGGCAGCTTCCATTGCAGCACGTATTTCAAGCACTGGCCAACACCCACGGGGGTCATGTTAAATGAGCACATGGGGTCACCAGCAATCGTATCAGCTCCCAATTGCAGGACCACAGCTTCAGGGTTGAATGCCACATAGACCTCCTTCAGCACCCTGCAAGGAACAAGACAGGCTAACACCTCGCATGCTTCTTTGGAAGTGGCACGAAGAGAGTGTGTCACTGAAATACAAACAAACAGGCACCCTGGGTTCTTTCGCCATTTTAAGTATGTTGTGGAACTCTAGGTTTACTGCATGCTAGAGTATCTGGCACACAAGTATTTGCCTCATGTAGGCCTCTGTCTCTCCCTGAAAACTGACAAACTCAGGTCAACGTTGTTCCCCCAGGAACAAGTAGCCTAAAGTGCATTTTTGTTGCCAAGAATTTAGAAGAAAAAGGTCAAGTGAGAGGGAAGCTGGGAAAAGACAAACCCTTACATTTCTCCTGTGAAAGCCAAAGGAGATGCCCCCTAGGGAGCAATAAAAGCTGCAAACCTTTTAAAATCTCATACACAAAGACTCTAGGAGTGTTCAAGGCCAATCCTAGAGACTTAACTTGAATAATCAATAAGTATCTTGCTTGTGTACAGTGAGGCTAGAAGGACAACCACTCAACTTCCCGACTAGATACTGCTTGCAGCGGAACACAGCCTGAGCACCAGCAGCATGCTGGGCAATGCAGAAGATGCTAATTCCCCCAAGTTAGGCAGGTAGGCAAAAGATTAGGTGGGGAAGATAGGGGGTTTGCGGTTGATACATTAAATGCTGAAGAGGAAAAACTGGCGATCCAGGGAAGACTTTGAGGGAAGAGAAGCCCTGCGTTGATGGCCTCTGAGGAGAGCTGAATAGAAGAGGAGAAACTTCCTAATGCAGGGATGTCAAACTCATTTATTACGAGGGCCGGATATGACATAGATGTTACTTGGTCGGGCCGGGCTCTGAGAGGGGAAGTGGCTGCCTTGGCTGGCTCCAGAACAGCACTGGTGCGTCGCCTGGACTGGTGAGTCTGCAGGAGGGTAGATGGCTGCCTTGAGAGGGCTAATCAGGCCCACAAGCCAGCTGAGGCAACCTGTTCCCCCACCCCCGCCAATCTGCCCTGGTGAGCCCAGCTTGTTCCTGGGCTGCATGTTTGACACCCCTATCCTAATACTAAGAATAGTTTGACAAATGGAACAAATTATCGGAGCGGTGGGGGGTCTTCTTTATTGGAAGTCTTCAGGCAGAGAGTGGACAGCATCTCTCCAATACATTCAAATTTTGCATTCCTTGAAATGAGCAGGGAAGGACGTTGGGCTAGACAGCCTATACGGTCACTTCCAGCTGTAGGGTTCTCTGACTCTTACGCTTCACAGATCTGATAGTATCTCTCATCTTGGACGCCATCCTGGATGGGCACGTTGACGCTGTAATAGCGCCCTTTCCCCAGGCCCACATCAGTCACGTCTCCTGTTCCTGTGCAAGACAAAAAAGAGAATGTCAAAGACTCAGACAAGACAGATGGAGTGAGGGAGAGAAAGGGCATGTAGGGTACTTTCTGCAATGTCAGATATACAAACGGTCACCACCCTTTGCTCTGCAGGTGCCTTGAACAAAATGAGTTGGCGAGTTAACTCAACTGAGGGCACTGCCTGTCACCAAAAGCGCAGTGGCAAGGAAAGGCTGGGACTGGAGCTCACTCCCTACCACCCTCCAGAACCTGGGACAGTCTCTCTAGGCCAGGGGTAGGGAACCTGCGGCTCTCCAGATGTTCAGGAACTACAATTCCCATCAGCCTCTGTCAGCATGGCCAATTGGCCATGCTGGTAGGGGCTGATAGAGCCTTATGGTCCCTATTTATCAGGCTCACGCAAATTCTATCTAAACATTCTGAAAAAACTTAGGGGTTGCCAAGGGCAAGAGGAGCCAGCCAGCGGAGGACAAGGGATGATGTGCCCTGTGTCCTGCCCTGGTCCATAGTACTTGCAATGCAGTCTCCAGAGCTCTGCAAGACCAACACCATGTCATTCTTTGCAGTGCTGCATCATTCTAACTGTGGGTGCAACACATCTAGCATTCACCTACATGAACAGGTGAGCCAGTGGCTTAAGGCAGCTTTGTATTTCACAATAAAGCTAATTTGGCAAAACAAGAAGAGGCTTTGGCAGAGCAAAAGTTGTTGCACGTAAATCCAAGGACCAGCAGCCACACATTCAACTCTGGGAACATTACCCAAGAAAACCAAAGTGACTGATGCAAATCCCAAGGAAAACACAGTTAAAGAAATGGCCTGCCTCTTGCATGTTGTTGATTCCCATGTATCAAAAAGC
This sequence comes from Sphaerodactylus townsendi, assembly GCF_021028975.2. Lineage (NCBI taxonomy): Eukaryota > Metazoa > Chordata > Lepidosauria > Squamata > Sphaerodactylidae > Sphaerodactylus > Sphaerodactylus townsendi. The sequence continues at coordinate 32,900,179 of NC_059437.1, read as the reverse complement.
TTCATATGTACCTACAAGTTGCAAGATGGAAACAACAAACCACATTGCAGTTTCTAAATCCCATTTCCCTCACCAAAAGCAGTGGAGTTTGGAGACAGGAGGTTATGGAGGGATAATCATGGATGAAATGAAGGGAAGAAGTTCTCAGTGTAACAAAGGATCACTTGCCTGGGAAAAAGCCTGGTGAAAATTTGTGCAGAGAGACTGTCATGACTTTGGAAGTGAAACTGAAAGCATCTTCAACACCTGAGTGGGCAAGAGAAAGTCAGACACAGAAGGAGATGCTAACCATTCTGCATACAACATGGGCATCAGTTACGCATGGACTCACCATATAAGGGGCCAATCCAAGAAGAGGCATTCTCAGAGGTACAGGTAGAACGGAAAAGAGATTCATGGGGGGCAGAAGTTGACCCAACTCCATACCCATCTGAAGCCCAGCTCAAACATGGCCTGAATGGGTCCTGACTTTGAAAAGCAGGGAGTGGCATCAGAAGGTCCTACCTTGTACAGCTGCGGCCCCCAGAATGGGAAAGTTCATTCCCATAGTAACACAAATTAAGATAACTTCAAGACATGTTGAAATGTGGAAGGTACAGGGGAGCTTCTCAGACAACCGCAGCACAAACCAAATAAAAAATGTGGGATCACAAGGGGAGAAATGTATTCAAAAAGAAATATGCCATAGAACTTTGAGGAGTGGCAAGTATGAAACTGGGTATAAATGAGGCCTCGTTCCAGCCAGGCAACAACTTACTTTGTTCAAAGTTGAGACAAAGTTCCTTGGAGCTGCAACTCGACTGCCACCTAAATCGAGAGGGGGACAATAGACACCCCACTCCAACAGCATGTTCTGGATAGGCACGCTGACTTTGCTGCACTTACGTACCACTAGCTAAGAGAGGAGAGCCCTTCACTCATTGACAACAGTAAAATCATGAACCAGACATGAACCAAAATCGCCTTAGTGAACTGGGAGGATGGGGTGGAGGGGAGGCAGCCGTCAAGTCCACTGTTGGGCCAAGAGAACCCCGATTTAGCTCATTTCAGTGCAAAAAGGGATGGGAGCTGACGAAGGCAACAATGAGACTAGTGTCAGGAGGCTACTTACCATCCCCATGATGCAAATCCAGGTCCACATAGAGGACCCGGTCAAATTTCCGCCGCAGCTGCAGGATGCCCAGAACAGCATCGTTCAAGTAGCAGAAGCCAGAAGCTTCATCCCTGCAAGCAAAACATCACTGCTGAGAGGTGGACCTATTAGCAGCTTCCAAATTATTTCTGCGCTGCTGATGAACTGAACTCCTGATCCATTTGTGGGAAGAGAGAAGGCAGCTCTTCTTAAAGAAAGATTAACCTTTATGAAAAAGGAGGCAATACAGGAAAACTATATTATTGCATTATTATTATTGCCATTCTGCCAGACAAGATGGGACATTCTCAGTTTTTAAAGCAGATAACCTGGAGACTTAGGCACATCGGTAGCAAGCTGGGCTTCAGCCTCCAATTCTTCAGAGCTCTGTATGCTCATTGTGCCATTCAACCAACCTCCTCTCCCACTCCGAAACATACAACAGAGAATGTTATGCTCTGCTGGTGGCCCCCAGCCCAAAGAATGTCCAGCTGACCTCAAGTAGAGTCAGGGCTTTTTTGGCTCTGGCCCCGGCCTGGTGAAACACTCTGTCAAAGGAGACTAGAGCCCTACTGAACTCCTCTCTGTTCTGTTAGGCCTACAGGAGGACAGCAATGAGAATGTTTCCATCATAGCTTCCCTTTTTTTCCCTTCCCTTCTCTTGTTTTGTTGTGTTGAATTTGTTTAGGATACAGGGTTGGGAACTTTCTGAGCCGTTCCATCCTTGGTTGGACTAAGAACCATCTCTATATGTTTTAGTGTATTATTATAATTTTATTATTATCACTGTATTGTTTTTACACTGTTGCAAGCCACTCTGAGCAGAATTAAAAAATCACATAAACAAACAAACAAACAATGCAACTCTCCATTTCACAATGCTGTATTTCTCCTCCTACTGCCAGGCATAATTCAGCTAGAAAAGATGAGACAAAAAGATGCTTCCTTACTTCTTGGCGTGATGCCACCCTCCAGGCCAGTTGATTGCTACCTTGTACTTGCCATCCAACAGACACTGGGCTGCTGTAATGGTGGCTCCTCCCACGGCAGCTGCGTAATCAAAGATCCCTTCCATGGTAGGGCAGTCATAACCTGCAGAGATCATGGGTGAAGGGCTGTAGTAAGGCATGAAGGGGCCCCTGATGTTAGTGGGTCCCCAGCATACTGACTGTCCAGAAATTTTCCATTTGGTTGCACTCCCCTGCCTTCTGGCATGGGACTCACCTAGGCCATGAGCTCCTCACCTAGGCCATACTCCACAGATTCTGGATGGTCATCATCACCCTCCTCGCTGACTTTCTGTAAATGTTGCAGGTAGGCATCCGTATGGAAGCTCGCCATCTCTTCCATGGAAGCCACCTTGGGCCGGACTATCCTAGGAAAACCAAGAGGAGGCAAAGCTTATTCTTTGCATCATGATCAGCATGGAAAAAAGCAGGCTAGAACAAGGTTCTGGGCCATAAGAACAGGGCACATGCCCAGTTGGACATTAGGATCCCCTCAGCATTTGATCAGAGGATGCTTACTTGCATCCTCCTGTCTAGGCAAGCTTTTTGGCTCTAAGGTGACATAACATTCAATTCTGAGCAAAGGAAATCTTGCCATATATTACTGAATACTATGAATTACACAAATTATATGAGCTGTCCATAATGTCAGCATTCAGAAAATAAAAAACTCGAAAGACCAAAATCCCACAGCAACTGGCAGAAATGTTCATAATCTTCAAACAGATCCAGCAGATCCCCTAGTAAACTTTGCTGTTTTTACCTACCTCATGTGATCAAGCAGGGAGTATGCTTTGATCAAGGAATGCACCATGCTGGCCTGTAGGGAAGAGATGTACAAAGAGAGTAACGTATCTTTTAAAAACTTTTTGAAATGTTCATTTCATTTATACCCCACTTTTCTTCCAAGTGGGGACACAAAATGACTTACAATATGGTCACCTTCTCCATTTTGTCTTCACAACAACCTAGCAAAGAAATTTGAGCTGAGAGTGTATAACCACCCCAAGCATCCATGACAGAGCAAGGATTTGAATGTGGGCCTCCCAGATCCTACTCTGACAATCTAACCACATTGTGTGTAAGACTAAGCTTTGCTAAGACAGTCCAAGTCCTTAATGATTCTGAACATAATTAAATTGGCCTTATAGTATCTTAAGCCCAGCACACTCTCCTTTCAGTGCATGCATAACACCAAGCACTACTGTGCCAATGTCATCCCCCTCTGCTGGCTATCAAAAAGATTTTAGACCATACATGCAGGGCAAGGCGCTACATAAGCCATCTATGACCTACACAGTGTAAAGAAAAGTTGTTCCTGCTTTAAACACTACAGCACAGACCCCCCAATCTATATTTTGCAGGCTCAACTGGAAATTAGTTTCTTCATTTAGCCAGTAATTTTGGGAGGAATCATAGTAAACAACAAAAACTATTTGACACTTCTTTCAATCTGTACTGAAATCTGAATTAAAAGCACCTTTTATACACATTCTTCTGCCCATGTAGTATTTCTTTTCACAAGGAGCATAAGTACCCAAACCAGGTCCCTTCCAAGACATCTTTATCAGTTTCACAATAGATAATCAGTTGGTACAGTTTCCATCATCCCATCAACTTGCTACGAGTTCAGCAGTAGGAAAACCTGAACCAGTAGAATGTCACCTCTCACACCACGCAACCACCAAAGCAGATGAGACAGCACCTGCTTTGCAGGACAGGGTCTATGTTTTAACATAGTTTCTGATGTATTTGGAACTCTACACACACTGGAACATCTTCAAAGTAGGTGGGGGTGTCCTGTCACACCCTTGTTATGCTTCTCTATAAGTGCTATTCACTGGCATGGAGAAAGAGAGGCCGGTGCAATGGCTAGAGTTTTTGAAAGAACCAGATTCAAATCCTCCCTGCACCCGTGAGTGGCTCACCTCAAGCCAGCCATTCTCTCTCAGCCTACTATTTGTTAGGATCAGGGAGGAACAGAAAACCATGCATACCGCTTTTTAAAAGGAAAGATGAAAACATAAACAATACAACCATTACTGGGGCGTGTGTAAGACTTAGGCTCCTTCCACACATTCAATCCACTTTCACAATTGTTTGAAAATGGATTTTGCTATTCCGCACATTAAAATCCAGCTTCAAAGTGCATTGAAAGTGGATTGAACGTGCATTATTCTGCTTGTGCGGAAGGGGCCTAAGAGTGATTCCGCACAGCATATTTATAACGAGTTGCAATCGTTATAAATGAACTCGTTTTCCCTGCGCGGAATCCACTTAAATTTGGCTAACAGTCAGCCCTTAATAACTTACAGAGACTGAGACTCGGTAAGGACAACGCGAACCCTCCCTGCAGAGCAACAACTACGGCTGATGCACCAACCCCTTCCACTCTACGAAGTATTTGCCCCGCGACCAAAGGTAAACATGGCTTATCCCCCGGCCTCTCGACCCACTTCCGGCCACGCACCCGCTGTGGGACTTTGCAGAGAATGTCACACCGCGCGATGTACTCGGGACTGTACACATAGACCGGTGGTGGGGTAGACGACTCCGCCATTTGAGCCCCCGTAGCCCGCCGGTCGGCTGTTTCCGGGCTAGCGACGCAAGTCTAAGTCCTAGACGGGCGCTAGAGAGGTAAAGACTTCCTCTAGCGCGGCATTCTGGGAAATGTAGTTTCAATAGGAAAGGAAGAAACTTCTTTTTCGAATGGAGGCCACTGAACCATGTTTTTATGGCTGTTAATCACCTCCGAGGCTTTCACTACAGTTGAGTGGCGAGTGCTGGGTTGTTGTTTTTTAAATGCCACCCCACGTCTGTGGCTTCATATCACATAATCGTGGGAGACAGAATGCCTCTGAGGACAGGCAGAGTGTTTCGAACTCACTCTTCAGCTCCCTTGATCAAGAGTTAGGTATAATCTTGGATGCCACCCTTTCACTGGAGGCCCAGATCACACAGCTAGGAGGGCATTTTTCCCACCTCCTCCAAGCCTAGCAGCTGTTCCCCTAGGTGCCTCATGCCAATCTGGCCAGGGATCTATGCAACTGTCACTTCTAGGTTAGACACTCTGTGCAGGACAGCCCTTGAAGTTGTTTCAGAAACTGCAACTGGTCCAGAATGCGGTGTTGTTGTTACCATACGGCCCTGGCATAGAGTGCTTATTCACAGAGTGCTTATTCACAGGTATCTTTATATACATTGGTATTAAAGATTCCCTACCCAGCCTCTTGCATTATTAATAAGCAGTCTGCTCTGAGCTAATTTTCCCAATATTGAGACTGCATCCAGGGTAACAGTGTGGGTCCTTATGTGAACCCTATGAAGAGCACATATGCAACCTGTGCTCTGCCAGTTGCACTGGCTCCAGATTGAATACTGGATCAAATTCAATGTTTTGGTACATCTAAAGCCCTCAACAGCCTGAGACCATCGTATCTGTTGGACTGCCCCTCTTGGTATACCCCCCCAAAGAGCATTACACTCTTCTGGGAATGACTTATTGATGGTCCCTGGGCCTAAAATCATCTGGTTGCCCTCAACCAGGACCAGGGAGCTTTTTGGTTTTAAATTATATGTTTTAATTCTATATTTATGTTGTAATGCATCATAATCTATCATACTGGAAGCCACCTTGATCCCAGTCTTACAGGGAAAGGGTAAGGTATAAGTCAAATTTAATACATAAATAAGAGCATAATTATAGGGGTTTCCACTTCTGTCAGCAGTTTCCCCAAAACAGTCCCAAAACTTTGTAGCTAGTCTTGAAGAGGGTCTATTCATTACGCTTGGGATTACCAAGATGGTCACAGACAAATTGGGCCCTGGGTGTAACTGCTGACTCAAGTATAGATCAAATTTATGAAGGGGCTGTGGCTGTGTGGCAAACACCTGCAGAAGGATCATACTTGATCTCTAGCAAAAAGATTTCTAATAGCAAAAGTTCCAAAAGATCGCTCTCCCACAAAAACCACTACCTGAAGACTAAGTTAGAAGGATCAGTGGTTTGACTCTATTTAAAACAGTTTCATATACTTAAACTGGAAAAAACTCTCCCCAAGGCTACTCTGGAGATTTACCAGCCATGTTTCCACTTCAGTAAAGTACTTGTCATTAATAATTCTTTATTAATAATTCAGTGCTACATTTCAGCCCACTCATAGGTTTAGTTCTAATTTTGCCATAACCAGTTAGTGCATGAAAAAAACACAAAACGAAACAATGATTAAATAGAGGTATTTTATTCTAGGCTTTTAATCTTTACTGAAATTTTACAATTTGGGGTGGGGGTTTACAAAACAAAGCCACACACAAAATCCTCCCAAACAGCAAGGTATGGAGTGGAGTTTCCAGATGTCATACAGCTGTGGTTGAATAGAAAGTGCAACTGGATAATTCGGTAAACTATCACAAAGTGCCATTGCAATAACCTGTCCAAACATATAAACCCAGTAAACACATTTATGAGATACATTTTTGCATCCCAGATTGAGATGGGGATAGGACAGGTTAATCATCCCGTCTCCTTCACAAAAGATTTGGCACTTAAAACCAACCACGCAAGCACAACTATCACACTTATTGCTTCATACTAAAGTGGGCTGTGTAGCCAGCCAGGCGCTGGGCTTCGAGTACAGCCCTTTTCTGGAGCCCATCCTGCCCTGTTGCCTTCCAGGAATCTAGCTCTGCCCCAATGTTTACCTCCTTTCCTTGGATGAGAAGCCTGGAGTCACATATTTCTGAAGTGACAACATGTACTTACCAGGGATTTCAGTCCTTTAATGGGCTATAGCGGGCTCTCCTTCCCAGAAAGTCATACTGACATTTTAAATACTTTACAAAGACATTCATTTCAAACACACAGTGGTAACTTTCAGCCCTGGAAATCTTGTACCTCACTATAAAAACCATTTTCCAAGCCCTTCAAGGCTTCTGTTCATTTGCTGAGAATCAAACAACCCTCTCTCCCACATGGCCCACTGTCAATCATTTTTCTTGGAGCAGGGCAGATGGAGCCTTAATCATTGTAGTGGCACATCCACTGTCACCAGCTCAGCTTCAGGCGAGTCAGAGGTCTGTTGCAAGCCTATCAAGCAATCCTCTCAGTGGAGGCAGGAAGATGATAGACCAAAAGCCCCCACCGAGGAGAAGAAAATGCCGAACCCTCATCTTCCTGCAGATGCACTCACTGACTCTGGCATGCACTTGAAATGACTTCCATTTGGTAAGTCGCTGCCCAGACAAGTGGTTTCTGTAGGAGATGGTTTGTAGTCCATGATAGTGCCAGGACTGACATGAAGCAGCCGAAGTTCCATCCTATGTCAGGGTATCAGTGAGTGAAGAGAAGCACCCTGAGGCTGGTGATGCTGGAGTACAATGGATTACATTAAAGGCACTCAAGGCATTTATACTGGAGAGACAACAAACAAGGGAAGACTAGTACCCTAGGTCAGAAGCAGCAGCACATCTGGTTGATTGAAGTTTCACAGAGTGCAGGCAAAAAATCTTAGCTGGTAACAAAGTCCGCAGCTGCATGCAAGTAGGATCCCCATAAAAGCAAATGCCCAGTGCATGAGAAGCCTTCTTGATCTCTACATTCAAACTCAAGCAGTAAGGCTGGGCGAGTGGCAGCCACCCGCCCAATGAGATCCCATCCCAGAAACCTCTGCCTGAGAAGCACAGAACCTCCTTGAAGCAAAGGGGTTTTTGTATAGACAGTATTCTTTGTGCGCAGATGCAGTTTATTGCACATCACTTGCCCTCTTGCAATGCTCAGAAGAGTCCCCTTCTCAACCCAAGGCAGATATTGCAGCACAAAGTTACTTTTCAATGGTACTGCATCAAGGCAATTTCCATCACCAGAACTGGATGGCTTTGCTGAGATGACATGATCCAATTGTCAATCAGACAGCAAAATGTAAATCCATGGGTTGTTCTTCCAGTTCATGCAGAGAAACCCAAACTGGCCTATTGCATGGAGCAGCCGCTGCTAGGGAGGAACTCCTGCAGGTAGGTGACCACAGCTTTGGAGAGGTAGGTCATGGTGCCAAACCTGCCACTAGGGGCACTGTCATAGAGCAAGGCGCAGATCCCTGTGGCTGGGTCCTTTTCCAGCATGTTGTCATCAGCACCCAGGACTTTCTATTTCAGAAGGGAAGGAGAAGGAAGATGCGTTAATGCTGGAGTTCAGCATTCAGAGTCGACACTCTCCCTCCCCTATAACCACATTTTTATAACTCTGTTGTTCTGCAAAAAAAAATCCAAACAAGTACATGTTTATCCATTTTCCACACTGCTTGGAGCTTGCACAGATTACTTTTGCAGAGTTTGGGTATTTATGCTTCAGCCATGTATTGGAGTGGATCCAAACATTCTCCTAAGAGCCCTTCTCTAACTTAAGTGGCTTTTCATCCAATAGAAAAGCTACTTAAGTTGGAAGAAAGCTCTTTAGGCTGGAGGAGGGCTTCAGACTTGGCTCAACCTGCGGGGTGGTAGCACTGGGGTAGGATCCACCCCATTCAGTTGACATTTCCTGAGAACAGCTGGAGGATTTAAACAGGGGAGGGCTGTGCAGACTGAACGCTGCAGCCCAGCATTTAATGGCAACGTACCCCAACGTTTCCACTCAGAACAAGGCTGTGTTAGCTTCGAACCCCCAGCCAGACCAAAAGAGGCCTCTACCTGTTCCTCGTAGAATAAGTCATTTGCAAGGTGCACTATCTTCTCCACCGCAATGATGCTGCCAAGGCAGGGCACCTCCACCTCCGCCAACATCGTCAGGACCAGAATGGCCTCTACAAAGAGCTGCCGGTATTCTGGCTGGGGGACTCTGTTTAGGACAGACTCGACATGGACTGCAAACTTGATCTCTCCTGGAGTCATCTGTTGGGAAGTGGGGAATGCAAACAAGAACACACAGGAAAAGAAGAAGACAGCAATGACTGGTGAACAATAGAACACCCTGCAGAGAAAGGAGAGGGGAAAGGAGGAGACTGAACTTTTACCTCTCTGGTTGTTGAAGATGGAAGAACAAAGCCTTCCACAGATAATCCATGGCACTATAGACCAAGACAAGAGAAGTTAAATAACATAACATTGTGTTGGGTTCACCGCTCTGTGCTAAATGCATTTCAGTTATAGGAAAGTATATTTTAATATTATTTTTATATAGTACACCATTTTTAACTCTTGTAGCTCACACATAGTTTTGCCTGGTTCAGAAGCATGGGTATTCCTGCATCAACAGGGACCACTTCCACAGGGGGTATCATCTGCGGTGGTTTCTCTCTCACGTGCACAAAGGTTTATCTGGTCTATCTCTAAGGCTTCCACACAAACAAGGACTTTATATCTTCCACTTGGATGCACTTCCCTGCCCAAACATGGAGCCAGAGAGCATTTTTCCACTAGCGGTCACAGAAAAAATTGCTCAATGAGCCGCTGTGGTGTAGAGGTTAAGAGCAGTGAACTGGATTTGTTTTCCCACTCCTACAGGTGAAGCCTGCTGGTTGACTATGGGCTAGTCACAATTCTCTCCGACCTCACAAGGTATCTGTTGTGCGGAGAGGAAGGGAAAGCTGCTTTGAGACTCCTTGTGGTTGAGAAAAGCAGGATATAAATCTAAATTCCTCCTTCTCATCCCCCCTCCCCCCAAAATATTGCTCCTTAAAGTGATTAAGCATTCTGGAAGTCTTAGCTAACATTTGTCCTGCTTGGATGACAGGTACTGTGATCCCAGCTCCAAAGTAAGGATAAAAGCCTTAGACAAGGAACAGGGGGGAAATGGCAGGGAGAGACAGAGGGTACTTCACCCTGATAGGTTGGCTGCTTCCGCACCTGAATAGCCTCCTCAGGGCCTTTAAAATGTACTATCGTAAACTTGTATACCCTGCCCCTTCTATAAAGCTCAGGTTCTCACCTTCTGCAGGATCTTCCAGACCTTTTGGTAGAATCCCACTGGGACCCTGTTGAGGGCCCCGTCCAGCCGCCGGCGTCTCAGCCACTGGCCTTGGCGCCCATCCTTGGAGGGACGGTCTTCTGCTTTGCCACTTTGTGGTATGGAGTGTCCGGATAACTGAGAAGAGAAGACAGCTTATGCTTGGGCTGACCAGAGGGCAGCAAAGTCAGGGAGTCCCCAGCCTGGCACACAGCTCTCCCCAGAAACAGGGAAGAGAAACCTTCCAAGCCCAGCCCAGTTGTATAAACAACAGTGCTGTTTACCTGAGGAGCTTCCATGATAGTCTCCAAGGAGTGCAAACCACCAGACTAGACATAAAGAAAACAGAAAGTGAGAAAGGAGAATGTATCATAGTCTGCTAAGGGGGTCCAGCCATGGTGGCATACACTGCATTGGTTACAGACAGTCAGCAGCTGGTCAGATTGGTCTCTGAAGACAGTAGCATTAGAGACAGTTTATGACATGAAGCTGCAGCTTGTTTTCTGCTAAAGCGAAGATGTGAGAAAGATTTACAAGCCCTCTTATTAGAAAGCCAGCAAGGGAAGGTGAAGTAGGACACCAAGATGGCCTGGAACAAACAGCATCTTTGCTGAGTCTCAGTAGCACTGGGCCTGGATGCAAAGTCCCCATCAGTCAGCAGGCAAACCTTTGCAGCTGGCAAAACAGAACAGCTAGGGCATCTCTGGGCTGTTCCAGGAATAGTGAAAAGCTGGCTGTTGTTCCACCCAGCAGTTATTAAAGAGTGCAACATGTATGTTCCCTAACAGAAAAAGGCCAAGAATTTCCTCAGTTTTTACTTCTCTGGGGGAATGCTAATAGGGTAGTTTATTTATTTAGATATTTACACTCTGTCTTTCTCCCAAACGGGACCCAAAGAGGTTTACAACAACATTCTCTGCTCTTCCATTTTACTCTTACAACAATAATCCTGTGACTGGTCCATGGTCATCCATGGACTTGCAGCTCTTGGTTCAAATTAGCTGCTACACTGTGATGGCACAATATAGCCCTGCAAGAGACAGTTTCTATCAGAACCAGAACACCTCACGTTGTCTGTCAGCAAGAAGCAGAGAGGGCAACAAGTCCGCAAAAGTGCTGGCACTAGCCCGGGAACTTCCTTCCCTTGGCTTCACTGGAAGTCTACAGACAGGACGATCTTCTAACCATGCACCCAGAACACTGCTTTGAAGTCCCACTGAGCTCTTATTCTTCCACAGACTTGCTAGACTTGAATCCGGAGAAAGTTTCAGCAGTCTTAGAAATTAGACTGAAGTTGCATTGACAAAACTTCTCCCTTCCCCTATTTTCAAAAAAGGCACAAAAGCAACTTTGTCAGAGAGGACTACAAGCGTGATGAAGCACCAGCTCACTTGCCCATTTGCTCATGCAGGCTTAGAGGCATCTGCAGCTGGGCACAACAGGGGCAGCATTAGCCAATGTTTGAAAGGAACAAGGGATTCACCTTAAGCTCAGGGACAGACTGCCTACGTTTATCCAGTTGCTGAAAGAGAAAAAGAAGGGAGGGAAGAAGAACTTAAGTTCTTGTTTTAGTTGCAGGGAGTGTACCGGACACCGTGGGCATCTGATCCCTAGGGGAGAGAGCCCTCTGGCACAGGAAATCTGGGCTCCAGCTTTAGCATCATGGGAAGGCCCATTTGCAGGATCCCCCAGCAGCAGCCTGGGTCAGCCAGGCTTTAATGCCAAACCACCATCTCTCTTCACAAGCTTTCTGCAGACTGGTCTCAATTTTAAGATACGTCTGCATTAAAAGATATTGTCCACTCATGTAGTTCCAATGTGGTCTGTAGCAGGGCAGGGGACCAGGTTACTTCTTCCTGAAACCATACCTGATATCCCTCCAAGCAGATTCAACCTTTCTGTGTTCACCCTGTGGGCTTTTTCATTTGAAAACTGCATGGTAATGTTGTTCACAATTTTACAGAATGAACTTCAAGGAAAACAGAGGCAGAAAAAAACAATATTTGTGTGCAGAGAAGAAGAAAGAAAAGCCCAGTAGGATCCCCTTGGTGGCTAGAAAACTCCACAGTATACCAAATCGTAACTACTTCAGCTGGGTGCAGACTTGGCCTGACCTGCTTGATTTCACTTTTGAGCCGGACGATCCCAGCCCGTTCAGTTTTCGTTGCTCCAACTGGGCCAACTTCACGGATGGAGACAGCTGGAGTCAATGCTGAATCCATGGAGCGCACTGCAGAATGAGGGAGAGACGTCAAAATCTGAAAGTTTTCCAAGAACAGAGCCTTGTAGTCTATGAGGTTTTTATAATCTGTGCGTTCTGAATTCTCATTCTACACAAGAATCAGTAGTCACACAGGTTTTCACCAATCAGCCGCTGGCTAGAATAGAACCATCACAACAGGATCTGAGTTGCAAGTTTTGCAAGCACCAATTCTCTACTGTCAATTACTACTGCCACACAGGACAGATTTTTACAATAGTCACAGAAAAGGGCTGCATGTGTAAAAGTTGTATCCAGATTCAAAAAGGAGAACTTCACATTATTTAGAATTTGTGTACACTGTCTTTAGAGACCTAGGTGGTTCACTAGCAAAAACGAGGCAAAATAATGGAATATGGCTGTAGACCTCAGAAATTATTGTACGTATCACCTGTTTTTACTGTGCTTAATCCTCTTTCTGTGTTGTTTACAGCACACCATGCCTTAGATAGTTTGTTGCTCACATTGTTCTCTAATTCTCTAATCCTAGTGCTGTTGCAGTGTTTATTGGTTGTCTTACACTGTTTGATTACACTGTATTATATCCTATAATCAGCCTTGAGTCACAGAGCAAAAGGTAGACTATAAATGAAGTAAATAAAAAACATAACAACATAAGAACAAGTCACAGCACAAGAGAAAATAAACCCCAAGCAGCCTAAAATGATATTCATAAAACAATCCTTGAGCTAGAAGCCAACCACTAAAAAAAACTAACAGAGACGGAAAACTCCCTCTTTTAAAGTGTGGGTTAAAAGAAGTGTTTTGACCTGCCATTCAAGGGGGAGTAAAACAGGTGTCAAGTGGGCTGGGGTGGGGGTAGGGGTGGCATTCCAAAGGATATCGTTTGCAAGTAATCCAGTAGAACAAGAACCCTCTGGTGGGGGCTGGGGGAGTTAGAGCAATCTAGTCTCTTCCTAATTAAAGGGTTTTAAAACAAGCTTTGTAATCTGAGGATTAAAGAGAACAGAAATACTAAAAGCAGGGAAGGAACTGATCCCAGGAAGTTGGAGCTCTGCTGCTTGGACAGCAGACAGCCGAGAGCAGGTATCCGCACATGGTCAGCCGATCAACCGTGGTGGGCATTGCTGATAAGGCTGAGGGATTTGTGTTGACCAGACTCAAGGCTTATCAGCCTCCCTCCCACCCAAAGCTCCTTACGGCAGCTTCACTCACCACTTCTCTCCACTCCAAATTCCTTGCCGCTGAGAATGTGATGCAGAAGATTCTTCATATCTGAAGGGCTGAGATTCATCAAGCTCTCTGTGGCTTCCTCAGCTGCAGAAAGGGAGAACCAAGGTAGATAATTCCTTCCCACCCCTATCCAGTTCCTATCACTTAGGATCAACAGCAAGTTATAGGCATTCCCAACAAAAGAGGCCTCTCACTCCAGGGCACAGGAGGCTGCTGGGAAGCACCAAAGCTTGCTCTTGGCCTTACATATGCCAAGCCTTGCCTCACCGGCCAGAAAAGTCCACCCCCTGTGTTCACTCATTCAGAGGCTAGATGCAGCTGCAATCAAGGAAGGACCTCCATCTGCCACAGCAGCACATGGCCGGTCAGCACAGGTCCACCCACCTGAGCAACACAATGACTGAGCCAGCTCCGTCGCCATCACCTGGATGATGAGTCCAATGCGCAGACGGAACATCTCAGCAAAGAGGGTCGGCTGAGTCCGGATGTACATGGCCAGGTAAACCATTATCTCCTGCATGGAGAGAGAAGGGGGGCAGCTGGTCACTGCTGCAGCCCCCAAACACTCCCTCAGCCAGGAATCGGGGTGCATTCATCTCCCACCTGAGTCAAGATGGATACGCTCATGTTTTTTTCACTGGCTTCATCAATCAGGCGGGTGAGCTCCTCATATGGCAAAGGGCTGTGGAGGAGACAATGCTGGAGATGACGGCGACCCCCAACCTAAGTAACTATGTTCCAGCACTACTAGATTTACATGTGCACAGACTGAGAACTGCATACAAAATAGGATGCAAACATGCCTGCTTCTTCAGCCACACCATTCCAAAGTCAGGATGATGTGCCTTTGGTGTGCATGTTTTGAATGCAAAAGCCAATACCCATGTCCTTTTCTCATCTCTGCAGCTTTCTTTCCTGGCTCTCTACCACCTAATCATCATAGATATCTCTTAATGTAAGGATAAAATGTTATACATGTGTATACAGTTATGCAAATCTGACATACATTCTGTTCATAAGGTTTGTATGGGTAGTAGAATATGCATAAACATATCCACCTTGTGGTCTCTCCATGCTGCTTTTCAACCATGGGAAGGTAGAGGAAGGACAACCTTCAGAGCCTCTTAGAGATACACAGAGGACTCACCATGGCCTCTCCTCCGCTGGCACAAGTACTTGGGGATACCTCTCAGCTAAGGATGCTGGGACACAGCAATGAAGCAGGCACCTCGCCTGTATGTGCTCTGCGTTTCACAGGGACTTGCAAGACACTGCCCACCAGCCCTCTGGCTGTCATGGCCTCCCGCATGCGCTCAAAACAAACCCACGTGCTCGGCACCGAACCAGTAAGTCCAATGAAAACTGTGGAGCAGGAAGTCTAGTCAGTGGAGCAGGAAGTCAGACTCACGCAGAGATGGTCTTCTCACGAGGCTCGGGGGGAAGCCCCACAGTCAGGTGCTTCTGATGTGACAGCAAGCTGGTGCAGGCCTGTCAAAAGAAAAGACTGTTGGGCAAGTTGTCAAGTTTCTTCATACGCAAGCTAAATCAGAATAAACCCTTATAATTATTCCTTAGCAACATCATAACAAAAGGGCCAAGAGAAACACCTTGGCCTATTAGCATAGAATGCTTACCTCAGGGTTTCACAAGGGCTCTGCAGTGCACAGTGGACTTGCAGAGGGGTTTCCTTGTGTTTTTCTGTTTTTATGCGAGGAGCCATGCTCTGCCTGCCCCAAAGCTAGCTCACTGGTCTCAATGGGCCTCTGCAGCTTTTCTTGGATCTCTTAACTCTGCCCATCAACTCTTCTTAAAGGGACAGATCTAATCACACCCACAATTGCAAGGTAAAGGGCTCAGTTAAAGCCCTTTAAATTGCACTGATGTCTATAGACCTGTGACAGCAGGTATATTGCTACTGTAGCCCCTTCCCCAATATACCCCCCAAAAGAAAGAGGCAAAGCCATTCCCCGGACCACATGCTGCTGAAGAATGGGACCACGTGCTAGAACCCCCTCCCTTCCACTCACACTCTCTCACTCACTCTCTCTCTCAAAATACAAGGTTGTTTGAAATAAAGTTATAAAAAGTCTCCCAATCATCGCAGAGGGCAGAAGCAGAGCAGGGGAGAAGGGGGGGAGCCAAAAAGAGACCCTGCTTGTGTTGCTCCTATAGATATATTGATACAAGCATTTAGAGAGGCAGAGGGGGAAAGGTGCAAAGCAGCATGAGGTTGTGGGGGGCGGGGTGAGCCTAGGTGGGCTGACTGTGGGAGGAGGGAAGAGGTCCAGGTCAAAGCTGTGCCCACTCCGGCTGCAAAGCAAAATTCTCTCCCCGAGGAGAACAAAAAGTGAAAGCAAGGCTTGAGGAAATACGTCTGTATAAGAAATCTTGAGGCAATGCACATTTGCCCCCATTATGCAGCATATGCCTTGTGTGTACTTGGCCCTTCTCTGTTGGCCACCCTCGTGCTCGAACCAGTCTATGATACAACATCCTTTAGTCAGTTATTCTGAGTCCTTGCAAACAATAGACCTCATCAGAAAATAGTTTCTTCTCTCAGGCTGGGAGCCACTACCTCATCAAGAGCTTCCACCTTCTTCTTCAAGATCCCAGAGATGTACCGGATCAGGGCCCACTGGCGAGTGGAACCAACTTTGCTGTACAGCTCCATGAGGAGATCAGTGACTGTGACCCCAGATTCACCATAGATCTCTGTATCCCAATCCGGTCCTCTGCAAAAGAGAACCACCATATAATTAAAAAATGGGTTCAACTTCAAGCCTAGCTTTAATCTCTGCCCACCAGAAGCCACCCAACTTCCTGTTCTACATTCAGCTCTGGCCTATAATGTTCTTCTACTTTCCACATCCAAGATGGCAGCTATCATTCTGCAGATCCACACAGCCAGGTTAGCTTAATCAAGAATCCACACACTGATAGCTGCAGAACTCATGTCCGAATTGTAACCAGAGCAATCCAAGATGGCGGCAGCCATGATGCACAGGCCTCAGATTTTACAAACTGAGCGAGGTAACCTGGGACTTTGGTATGGTCCAAGAGAGGCAACATATTAAAATTTCATACTTGCAGAAAAATTAGCCTAAGAGTCCCCCGCCCAATTATCCACTAATGTTCCTTTTCCTTCATCTAGGTGGGGGGCCAATAGCAACTTTAGCGCAGGAGCTACTTGAACCACCATAAAAAGGGCAAAGGGGGACCCGCCATTCTCCTACTTGAGGGTGTAGAGCATATAGAGGCAGTTGGCCTGGTCCTGGAGGGAGTGGCATTCGCGAAGCTGATCCACCAGGGCCTTGCAGTCCACATTCCCAGCTGCATCCTTAGGGAGGTTCACCTCAACAGGGATGGACGGCTTGTGGAGAAGAAGAGGCCACACTGACTTCAGGAGGACATTATGCATGCCCACGTCTTCCCCACAAAAGCCCCTTTGTCTGGCATGCCTCATGCAGCCAACAAGCAGAAGTGTTACAAAGTCAATACATTCTAATCAGACTACTTGGGACGGAATGTGTCAGGAAAAATTAGGTGGAATCAACAGTTCACAAGATCTACAACTACAGACTGCTCCTTCTCAACAGAGGAGCATCTCAGACCAAGACAGCAAAATCCAACAGTCTCACCTTGGCGTCTTGCTTCTGTGCTGAGCCCACTAAATTAACCGATGGCTGAGAACCCAGGAACAGCTTGGAAGGGATGTACATGTTCAGATCTGCAAGAAGGCAAATGTGCACAGAGTTGCTGGAGGGTGCAGGATCCCCAGGGTGTTGCATTTCACTGAAAAGGCCCCAAAGCCAGGTAGATCATGATGGAACTCAGATGAGGTCAGGAGATGGATGAACGCTCTGTGATGGAGAAATAGATCTCTGGAGGGCAGAGGGAGCTTGACATGGTTACACAGCTGGTATGGGAACTTAGGCTTCTCCCTTCTAACAGCAGCTTGGAGAACTCCCCTAGTAGTTCAGAGACAACTCAGATTAATGTATGTGTAGAGATGTCAGGTCTAGACTCAGGGAAACGTTCTCTGCCATTGCACAGGAATTGCTGTTGCCATAAATTTTGCCACCAACAATAACACAAGCAAGAAAGAAAACTGTATCTGAAGAACTGCCATAAATTTTTCCAGGACAATGGCACAAACAGGAAGGAAAACAGCACCTGCTATTTTTGTGCAATGATTGAAGAAACAGAAGCAACCAAAAATTGCCTGCGGGGATTCACACGGTCAGTGGCAGCACCAGTGGCATTTTAACTTACTCTGCACATGCAGCTCTTTAGCCTTTGTCATCAGAGACACGAGATCACGAGTGGTGTGAACTGCTGCACGGAAGCGATGAAGCCCCTTCTTCTGACTTGATGCGGAGGGGGAGGCCTTGGGAATTGTATGCTCCAGGAGGTGGTCTAAATACTGGGCAACTTCATCACAGATGTCAGCTGGAAGACAGAACATAAGTTACTTGGAGTCTAGAATTCTCATGGAGAATTCTCCACTTCTGGAGATCCCCAGTGAACACCTGGCACACAGGCCTTATCCCCTGTAAAGCAGGCACAGAGGAATAGCAAGGCCCTGCCATTCCCTTCTTGATTAAGATCCATTTTTACCCATCAACCTTGACACAGTTCTTGCTCCTATCAGGTGTGCAGTGTGAATGTAAACCATCCCACCCCACCCCACCCATGACTTATCAGCATTACATATTCCCCCTCTTCTTTTCTAGAGAAACAGCTATGGGCTCGCTTATAGACACAAATAAAGCAGGTTGTCAAAGCAAGGCAACTTGGGTGATGCATCCAGGGTTTTCAGAAACCCAATTTAATGCATGAATGCTTCCTTCTACCCTCAGAAAAGAGCTCTTCCCCAAATGGCAGGATTCAAGGGCTTAGAATAAACTAGATGTGATTTTGCCCCACTTGCAGCAAGGGGCTTGGATCAGCACATAAAACCAGTAATATCTTGGACTTGGGCAGAGTCACTGCTGCCACTGCACCTACTGGCACCATCCAACTGCAATAGATCAGTATATCTAAGTCACCGAAGCAACAAAGTCCAGCAGCTGTACACCAACAGTCCCACCAGCAAGTATGAGAGAGAAGCAATCACTTCAAAAAGAGGAGAAAAGAGGCTGTCACCACCTCTAGCTGTGCAGTACGCAAACTGCTCCAGCAGCTGGCCAAGCGCATGACCCCAGTGGTAGAGACAAGAATAACATCTCAGCTTTTATCTCGGTGGTATCTCAGTGGTAAAGACAAGAACATCTCAGCTTTTCAGCGGCTCCAGCAGTGGCTGCAGGTGATGGGCCCTGCATTCATGACAGAGAAAGATGCATGCAAGGGAGCCACACACCGGGTGACAGCAAGCCATTCTTTGCTTAGAACACTCTCTACTGCTTCTCTCCCTCCTCCAGCTGTGTTCTTACCAGAAGACTAGGAAAATCAGAGGCCACCCATCCTCCAAAAATCAGCAGGACACTCACCCAGATGGGAAGAGTATCTCCATGGGAAAAGAACAGCGTGAGCACAGAAGCCCCCCTCCCTGACCACTGCTAGTGTGGCCTCACATTCCAACAGCTCAAACGTCTCCACATTGCCATGCTTTAGATGAGTCATAGCAAACAAATAGGCAGGGGGGTAAACAAGCCAGCCAGCCACCTGGGCAAACCTCACAAGCACCACTACAAAGTCACATCACAAATACCAGCATGCCAAAGTGGTAGGGAGGGTGTGGCCACAAGCCAGTTACAGGCACTGTTAATGGGATGAAGGGATTGAAGGAGGAGTCAAAAGAAGAGAGGCAAGTTAAGTAGATTGTTTGGGGAGGCAGGGGATTGTTGGCAGTAGCAGAGGGACAGGTCATGAGAGCTCAAGGACTGCCATATGTGGGGGGATGTGGAACTGGGCAGCTATTTGCAGCACCTTTCATCCTGGGATGGGGGAGGGCGGCAAGAGGTTGCAGACATGCACGCTCACCCTTTCCTTCTTGACTGCAGCATGGTATCACAATATGTAGTCAAATAATCTGTTGGCCGTTGCTTAAGGATAAGATAGCTTTTAAATTATACTGAACTCTTCATCAGGCAGAGTGGGAAGGGAACTAAAAGTCTGCCTTGACTAAATTGTTACAGGTACGTAATTGCAAGGCCCTTTGTATACTGCCAGATCTATTAATAGGGGAGAGGCATGGCACAGTGATGGAGAACTTGTTTAGCATGAAGAAGGTTCCCAGTTCAATCCCTGGCACCCCCAGTTACAGGAACTCCAGTACTGGGAAGCAGCAAAGAGAGTTGCTCTCAATCAGAGCAGCCTTACCAGAATAAGGCCCCAGCTTTCTGTGCAGAAGTTCTCAGATTCAGTCTCTGGCACACCCAGGTAAAGGGCAGAACACTCCAGAGACCCTCTGCCATAATGGGCACTATTGAGCTAGAAGAAGGTCTAAGGATCAGTGTTGCATAAAGAAGCTTTGTATCTTTATAACTTATCAACATTACTGCCCTAGAGACTGACCTGGAAGTTAAAGTTGGCCCAGCATGCGCCAGGTGATGCTCCTCACCCGTGTGACGGTGAGAGACCATATTAAACCGATAGTATGTCAGCTGCACTGGTTGTCAATAGAATTCCGGATTTGTCTAAGGTTTTAATATTCAAGGCCTTGAGAGGTTTGGGGCCCTCATATCTTCAAAGCCGTGTCTCCCCATATAGCCCTCAGAGGACACTCCAACAGTAATCTTCTGGTGGCCCCTGGCTCCAAGGACATTCAGTTGGCCTCAAACAGAGCCAGGGCTTTTTCGGCCATGGTTGAACACTCTGTAGGCTGACGTCAAAGCCCTGTGGAACCTTACCCAGTTTCTCAGGGACTGCATGACTGAGATGTTCCACCGGGTCTTTGGTTGAGACCTCCCATGAGTCAGTATGATCAATCTATAAGCCAGTTTCCTTTACCTGGTGCACTGCCCCTTTCCCCCTTCTGATAAATAGAAATAGATTCATGTCAGGATGAGGGAGTGAAATGTTTTTAGGCTGGGATTTTATTGTACAGGGTGTGATCATAAATGCTAGTCTTAAATGTCAGATCTGATTTATTTTATATGTTATTGATATGGCTTTAATCGTAATGTAACCCACCATAAGCCTGGCCTCAGCCGAGAACAGGCGGGTTAGAAATACAATAAAATAAATATAAATAAATAACAGGATCCCCAGTCCAAGAACTTCGAGCTATTAATGGCTAGTTCAAGGAGTCTCTCAGCCCTGCAATTCTGTCTTGCTAACAGCCTAGTAAAAGGTTAGAGAAGGAGAGGGTTAATTAAGTGTTGGGTAGGAATCAGAGGAGTGTTAAATTGAGGAAGTGAGGTACAGATCAGAGGGCTGTGTCGTTATGGGCTGGATTAAGAAATCCACAGCAGGTCCTAAGTGCAGGAAGGGGGCCAACCCATCTCCTTACCATCTTCTGACAATTGAAAGCCATGCAGCCAGTCCTCAGGGTCTAAATCGCTGAAGCTGTCAAGGCTGAGCCCATAGTCATCAGCATAGAGCTTACCCTCCGGACCAGGGTCCATGAAGCTCAGGTGTGTGCGACATGAAGTTGTGAGAAATTCAGACAACCTACCAGTCTGGATCCTGTCAGAGTTAGAAAGGGGAGGGTAAGAAAGGAAGAGGCAGCGGGCACGCCCACCAACATTCGCTAGACCAGGAACAAAGCAGCTGTCTCTCCTTCTGGAAGCAGGTCACATTTCCCAGCTACAGGGTAAAGATCTTTTTCCTCCTTTGTTTCTCTACCAACACAAATACTGCAGCAAATTTTTGCAGCAGACATTTAAAAAACACCCCTGTCCTGCTCCAGAGGCCGCATCATAATCCATTTAAATGCTTTACTGGCAATTTGTAAAAAAAATCTCAAACCATAGTTCTAAGAATGGTGACTTTGTGAATGCCACAAGGACCAGCCAATAAGCAGATTGCACGGCTGGCTACTCTGGGAAAAACAGGATCTGTCAGTTGTTCCTCGGCTAGATTCTGTTTGGAAGTTTGTCTGACAAGAAGGGACAAGGGCAGGTATCCAGCAGCTGGAGTACATCTCTCTTTAGCCTAACTCCACTTAGCCTAACTCCACTTAGGCACATGCAGAATAATGCACATTCAATCCATTTTCACAATTGTTTAAAAGTGGATTGAACATGCATTATTCTGCATGTGCGGAAGAGGCCTTAGTTCAAGCAGATCTGGACCTATAGCCAACCCACTTCCTACAAACTTAAGAATATCCCTTCTTCTCTTGTTGTTTTTTAATTAAGCAGGTTTTCCTCTCTTAAGGGCTGCATCAATAATGAACAGTCCCCCACAACCAGGGTCTGCAGATGCACTTGCTTTATTGTAGCATTAGGATTTGCCATGCAAGAGGCTAAGCCTCTCCTCACCTTGCCCCTCCAAAATATCCATCCTGCAGCTTCCGCAACGTGGCCAGGACAGCCGAGTGGATGCTGGTGCCAGTTTCATCTTTCACAGAGAGAGAAAAACAGCACAAGAAATGGCAACAAATACAAACCAAAGGGGGAAGGGGGGAAGCTCAAGCAGGATCTGTAATTATCCAAGTCCACCACCTGCTTTAGAAAGACAGGTGAGGACTTTCTTATTATTGATTTTCTACTATACTAATGGCCTGGAATCAGTGGTGGGATTCAGCAGGTTCGCACCACTCCGGCAGAACCGGTTGTTAAAATGTTGCTTTTATACAACCAATTGTTAAATTCCCACCACCGGAACCAGTTGTAAAATTATTTGAATCCCACCACTGCCTGGAATCCTCTCTCCTGAAAGCCTCCCAAAAAACTAAGCATGCAATTTGTAGAAACTGGTTTATGCATTTTATTGTGTGGACAGAATTGAGCAGCAGCCTGAACAGCCCAGCTCAACCTGAGTGCTCAGAAGCTAAGCAGAATTGGCCCCAGTTAGGACTTAGATGGGAGAGTACCGTGGGAGTCCAAGGTTGCTATGGGGAGGAAAGCAAAAGCAAACTCTGCTCAGGTCTTGCTTGAACACCCCGTGTGTAGGCTAGCTATGAGTCAGTGGTGACTGGTTGGTACTTCTTATAGAATTGAGTAATGGGCTGGTGAGGAAAAAACATGCAAACTAAAGAAGCCCTAAAGCCTCTGTTAAGCAAGGTAGAAACCCACCAAGCATAGTCTGTGAAACAGGGAAGGTGATGGTTGGACGCCCTGTCATCCTCCAGCGGCTGCACAGGTAAGAAAGGTCTGCCCGCAACATCTCCACAATCATCCTGTTGTCAAGTGCCAGGTAGAACTGCTGCTGGTCTATGAACTACAAGGAGAGCAACAGAGCTAATGAGAAAGAGTTCCCCAAAATGGGGGTGGGTCAACATGGAGGGGGAAAGAAGGAGGGAGGGTAAGGAAGCCAGAAAGGGCAGTCTCTCAATATTGGTTGGACCATGTACTACTCCTCCATCTTCACCATCAGGGCAACTGGAGGCTGAACCCATTATTGAGATGATTTTTCTACATGTTTAAATGGTGGTTCTAACCAACGGCCTTGATTACTTAGAGAAAACATATATTGGGGTGAGGAAAAGAAAGGCGTAGAAGGCAAAGATTGTATTCCAAGCAAATTATTTCTGCACAGTGAACTTAATACAGTCCGTGTTCTGCATCCCTTGAAACCCAGAACTTAACAGGGTACAAAGAAGGAAAATAAACACAGTGAAGCCAAATTAGCTAACATATTTCATGCTCATTAGAAACTCTGTGGAACCTTCCGCACATGCAGAATAATGGACTTTCAATTCACTTTCAATTAACTTTGCAGCTGGAGTTTGCTGTGCAGAATAGCAAAATCCACTTGCAAACAATTGTGGATTGAAAGTGCATTGTTCTGCATGTGCAGAAGGAGCCTGTCTCTAAAAAAAAACACTCCCCCCACAAGCCAAGAGGCTCTCAGGTGCTCATAGGAATTTTTCCAACACAGAAGTATTTTCTGCTGTTTCTCCAAATAAACAGCAGCTTTGGGGATGCAATTCTTAGCTCCTCCTTGCACCACCAGGAGCTCCAGCCTAATAGTAGCCCTTATTCCCACCTGAGGAGTGAAGGCAAAGATGTTGTTCCTGATGTCATAGAACTTGGAGGTCCCAAGAACACCCATGTGACGGAAGGGCCGCCCACTCAGGTTCATCCGCTTGTTACGGCCTGCAAGAGACCAGAAGTGGAAAGTTATGGTTACCCCAACAAGGAAGGAACATGTGATAAGTGGGATTCAGGCTGAACACAGGAACAAACCTTTCACACAAGCTAGGATCATGCCGGACATGGAGATGAACCCTCACTAAATTTACAAATTCTTTCACTCCCCGTTCCCATTGCAGAGCCCCTTCAAGTCATTTCTCAGGGTCTCCTGTCCACAAATTGCAGAATTTCATGAAGAGGAGTGGGCTGATGTTGGAGGGGGAAAAGGAGGTACAGTGCTAAGCACTGGAGGCAACAGAGAAGCTTCACAGCTCCCGGAGCCAGACAGGCTGCCGACATCTTCTCATTCATCCAACAGAGCCCACAATATAGTTCACAAATCTATCTGGCCGAAGGTGCCCCAACCCAGTCCCTGGTAGAGCGACTTTGGTCTGCTTGGCTGTCTGTATGCAAGAAAGTAACTGGCCCCCAAAAGTTTGACAGACTCCTCACTGTGACAACTGCCCACCTGCATCACCTGAATTTCCCTTCCCCCCAGCTCACCTAGTCGAGCATAGATGTGACTGAGGATTCTTGCCGGCTGCACTCGGATAGGGTAGACATCAGCCACTGTCTCCACCTCAATGTCCTCTTTCCGCAAGATGGCCTTAATGGCATCTGTCTCAGCTAGGATGCACACTAAGGGAGAGACACACAGTGCTCAGCAGACGGATGGGGTAATCTAAGGAACCAGACCTCCCCTCCTCATGAGTTTTCCAGCATCCCATTCCTCGCTTGCAAAGTTCTTAGTCAGTTGGTACAACTGTTAGGATCCCAACCTGGTCACCAACTCAGGGAAGAAAAAGGACACCTCTGGATGTATTTCCCAGATGCCTTCCAATGTAAACAGGCAGCAGAAATTGAAAACCAGGAGCTCTCATTGCCCCAGGAAGAACGAGAAGGATGGAGCAGGGTTGCAAGGACCATCCAGCCACAGAATTTAAAGAAAGGTTGCTAAAGACCCTGGCTATGCCAATAGTGGCTGGCATTTAGTGTCACAGTGAATGACAAAGGAAGTTGCTACACCAACAGAACACCTCTCCTTCCAAGGATATCCACAGAGCAATACACCCTGCAGAAAGAATTTCTCTCTCTTCACTGTGCACTTTTATTGAAAGCGTGGGGGATAAGACACCTTCAGTCCATCCACAGCTTCTCTTACCTTGGACCACCACATCTGGCTTTGCAACAGTTGAAAACCTCCGGTTCAGAGGGTCAATTTCCCCAGGAGCCAGAAATCCCTGCAAGCAGAAGCAGATCACGTTTTGGAATATCCTGATGATTTGATCTAGCACAGTGAAACTGTCAATCATAGACACAGAAGCCAGGGACTAAGGTGGACCGCCACAGGGAGAGATTGTACCAAGAAACCACCTGGGAGTACCAAAGCCTACCTTGAGCTCATCTTGATCACAGGATCCAAGCCCCACACAGACCATCCCACACAACAAGCCCACACAGTAGACCATCCCATCACACAGAAAGGATGCACAAAAAAAGCTCCCAAACAAATCGTGCAAGTGAGCCACCGAGGAAAGCGGTCCAATGGACAAAGGGATCCTACACGATCAGACCACAGAGTCTCACCTCAGCCATGAGGCAACCCACGATGTAGAGGGATTGACCCCACATGAGTGGCAGCTTGCCCAGTGGGACACGGTCAACAGTGTGAGGGTTGCAGTACTCTTCATCTACCTGGGAGAGAAAAGTGGGAGGGTCAGGGCCAGGAGAAGCTGAAAGGGCAGCAGTTTACCAGCAGCAGCATGATGCAAATCAGGGGGAGCAAAAGCAGGAGGAATTTCCACCCTTTTTTTCTTCAGAAGAAGACGAAACTGTTATGTTTATCTTAATCTGGTTTTAGACACTCACGACCAGTGAATTCCTGCAATCCTCCCTGAAGGGCACTGCTATACAATACAAAATTCTGTGTCATGGATTAAACTACAAGTTCACTCGCTATATGGACTTAAACACAGCCAAATCCACACCAGGAATAAAACTGTGAACACTTCTTAAAGCAAGAGAGAGGGAGAAAGGCTAAACCATCTAAATTTTTCACCCTAGATGTCAGTGTTTTCAAGCCCATCATGGGAAATCATCCAAAATACTTTTCAAATAGGAAAGCAGAATGTCATACAAAAGGTAATGCTCTAAAGGTTAAGAGCGCTAAGGCTTATTTTTGGAAGCTTTAGGAGCTTGTGTTTTAAGGCAATCAGATATTACCTGAACTTTCATAAGAAATGGAGCAAATTGAGGCATTGGGTCAAGAGACCAGGAAACAAGGAGGCTGAGCTGGGTTGAAGGAGATTGATTTGCAGCAAACTGCCAAGCCTTTGGCTCTGTAAATCTGTAGGGTTTTAAAAACTACCCTTCCATTCTGCCTCTTAAGGAGAATCGCTTTCCTTCATATTTATCCTGGAGAGAAGGTTCTCAGTATCACAAGGTGCTACAGGGAAGAACAGAACCACTCACTGGTTGTGGTGGGTTTTCTGGGCTGTGTGGCTGTAGTCTGGTGGATCTTGTTCCTAATGTTTCGCCTGCTTCTGTGGCTGCCATCTTCAGAGGTGTACACCTCTGAAGACGCCGGCCACAGATGACCGTGAAACAAGATTCACCAGACCACGGCCACACAGCCTGGAAAACCCACCACAACCAGTTGAATCTGGCCGTGAAAGCCTTCAACAATACACAGAACCACTCACCTTTTCCAGTGGGACACTGTACAGTTCTGGAATCAGCCGAATTCCATTCTTCCCTTTGATGAGGACCGCTTCCAAGGCCTCTCTGTACTCTTGAACCTGAAAAAAAGAAAGAAATGGTCAAAGATCCATGAGAGTTGGTGTGCAAACCTGTTGTAGCTGCCTCAGCCTCCTGACTCTTCACATGAGTAAGAACTTAGCTTAATTGGCCTTCTTTTTTATTATCTTGGGTCCTTCATTCCATAGACAACCCCACTCTCCACTTATTTTCTCTTATAAGAAATAAGTTCTCTCAGAGAGCCGCTTTCCAAGCCGCGGCCCATTAAACGACCTGGGGGTGCGGTAAAAGCGCCCCAGCCCCAGCCGCTTCGCGTTATATTGCTGCAAGCGCAGCAGCTGCTGCCACGCTGACCTGACTCGGCTTCCCTCCCCAGAGGCGGCGTCAGGCTCGCTTCTAAACAACAACAACCTTTAAAGGGTTGTTGTTGGGAAAATCTTCCGGTGGCGCCGATAAAAGCAATGAACCGCGACCGGGAAAGACGCTTGTCTCCAGTCAGTTTCATTCACGTACTCCGCGGTGTCTGGTAGGTAAGCCTGCGCAGTAAAGCAGCCCGCGCTTCACACTGTCCCTCCTCCGACCTCCAGGGCCGAGTCCGCTAAGGCAGGCGGGCGGGCTAATTTCAGCGGTATAACTCGCAGCAGGCTTACGACGAGACACCTTTAATAACTGGAAGAATGAGCTCCCGTCGCGAACCGCTTCTGCCGTCTGCAGCCTCCGGCTTACATACTCTGCGACGCATTATGCGACCGAGCTTAGCGTCGCGAAGCGAACTACTTCGCCGCTGGGAAACTCTTTGGCGGCGTGGGTTGACTTGGGAGGCCGTGCGGAAACGGCCAGATAGTTTGACATCTTATTCAGGAACCCAGAGGCAAGTCCTGATTTCTAGCTTTGAGTCTCCAGTAGAACCTCTGGCTGAGTGCATGAGTCAAAGGCCAAGCGGTCACCGTTTTGCAGCAGCTCAATACACAGGCAAAGAGGTGAGGCTCCATCACTACACCGTCTGACTACCTCTGCAATCCCTGCTCAACTGCCTCTAGCCAGGACTGGGTAAGAGCTTTTGGAGACACCACTAGAACCACTCCCATCTGTCTCTGCAGCTATCTACAAAAGCAGAGGGGAGACAGTCGTCTCTTATTTTGAGTAGATTAAGAAGGATTAGCAAACCTGCTGCTAAATAAGTAAAAGCTCATCATATGACAGACACTAGTTTGCTTCGAGCTTGTTTTCTGCTGCGGTTCAGAAACAATTTGAGGAGGAAACCTGGACTTTTGGCTTTCTGGGAGATACAGACTCAAAGGTGGATGACACCACTGCAACCAAGAAGTCACTACCCAGCATGGGAGGGCTCGTTTTGGCCAGTGGGCACAGATGCCTGAGGGAAGCAGATTCCTCACTTCTGAACCTAATTTCTTTTCAAGCACAGTTTACCTGCCTCTGCAATCCCATTCCTCCTCACACCACCCACCACCTCCCTTAAGGCACTCACCTGCTCCGCACTGCCAGTGAAGATACCATCAATTATGAAGTAAGTCCAGAACAGGGGCCACTCACACTCAATATTCTCAAAGAGCTTCAGTTCTGCAGGCTCATAATAGAGCCGGTTAGGGTCCTGCGGAGAGCATAGAGGCCGTCAATAAACAATGATTTTCAATGAATAATTAATTCCATCAATAGGCAGAAAAGGAAGCGAGCCAGCAGGAGGCTCTCTAAGAAAGTCTGCTGGAGCTTAAGCCTGGCTGTTCACACCCTCTCACGCCAAGTCCAGGAGTCAGACCTGCACGACAGGCACCCTGCTAAATAGCAGATCAATTTCTGTGAACCTGGAATGCCAGGAGGAATACCCAGTCAGTCAGCCAGCTCTCCCCGCCCCTTTTCTGGTACATACTTCTTTGGGGGTTCTGTAGCCATCACGGAGAAACCGGCAGCAGCCATAACGGCCCTGAGAAGTAAGGTTTTATATTAGATATGCAAGAAGACCATTTGACTTTTTTGATTGGATTTTGTAAAGAACAATGCAAGAATCTCCTGAAAGATTCAGAAAGCCTAAGACATGCGTCCTCCTCAAAAGATGACAGAGGAGGAAGTGCAAGGCTGAAATCCTAACCCAAAGGCTTTCTCTTCTTGAGAACACTCACTTGTAGCTTGGAGATAATCTCCTGTTTGGTCACCTCTACCAGTTGGCTGTCCTCCACAGCAAAAGCAGGGTAAGAGATGACTGAGAGGAGGCTGGCATCAATCTCCTTTGAAGTTGAAGCCCGCGGCAACATAGAATGGAGAATAGACTGTGGAGGGAGATGGAAAGAGAGCAGGGCCAAATGGAATATAGGCTTCAGCTGGTTCACAACCCTTTCTCAGACTATATGGAGATCAAACCACATGAAGCTGCTTTGTATGGAGTCAGACAGTTGGTCCATGAAGCTCAGTATTGTCTACTCTGAGGGTCAAAATACACAGTATGAAATCCATGTGTCAGAATACAAATCCCCCACCTAACTCATGGTTTTGTGTTCAAGAGGGGATTGACCTTCAAAAAGCCGGGGAGGGGCTTCAGCCTTCCCTCCTACAGCATTTTTGCCACCAGAACAAGTATTCCTTTGCCTCTCCCTCTGGAATGTGTCCATCACAAAGGAAGGGGGTAAACAGTTCCAACCAGCATTGTTTCTGGTGGAGAAAATGCCATGAGAGGGATGCCAGTTTTTATCCATTCTTTGGGAGGGGCTGAGGCTCAGTGATAGAGCATGAGCTTGGTATAGAAACAGTCCTAGATTAAATCCCCAGCAGGTATCTCCAGTTAAAAGGATCAGGTTGTAAGAAACCTCTACACTAAGACAAGCACTTATTTTGTGTAAAGTATATACAGGGTCATATCATATAGTTGTCCTATACAGGACACAATAACTCTACAGGAACTCCCCTCCTCAATCACTCGGGTGGTGGGGGAGACAATGCTCATCCAAACCTCATTTTCTCTCCCACCCCCTCCAAATATTGTCCCGGCCAAAGTCTCCCAACTGTTTGTCTGGTCTACTTAACGTGCTCCTCCCAGGAAAGGACAGAAAACTTGAAGGATTCCGGGCTCTTGAAGCACAGCCCCTCCCCTTACCTGGCAATGCTGCACTTCATCTGACAGCACATGGATCACCGACTGGGGGCCCCCCTTGGCTCCAAAGAGATCTAGCTCATCTAAGGCTTCTAAGGCAGCCTGTGGTCAGAGAGGAGACACAGATCAGCAGGAGAAAGAAGCCCCTTCCCCAGTGGGCAGACTGTTAGCCCCCGTCCTAGTAAAAACAACTTTTTCGGAAATCAGACACATTCAGGGAAGACCAATCTGTTGATGGCAATTAACTCCATCAATTTTTTTTAGTACAAATGCACAGGGAAGAGTGTTCATCAGCAATGGTACCAAAGCAGAACTTCTGCTGGCCAAGATAATACAGTTGAGCCTCTAGGATCCACATTGGGCAACCAGAAGCATCTGGTTGCCCAATGTGGAAAAGTAGACTAGGCAGGTCTCTAAAAAAAGACTATTTTTATCAGGAAGAACTCTGCATGAATCTCATCAGGGCAGCCTCAGCATTGCTACTCACCACAGACCTCCCCCCACCCCCCCGGCCACTCACATACACACAAAAAGACATCAGACCAACAAGACACCCTCACCTTTGCCATCCCTACTGAGCTGGCATTCAGTTCTGTGATGCCTTGATTTGTCTTGTCACCACGCTCCCATATCCCAAAGTCCTGCCAAAAATATATGGATATTAGTGGAGCAGACAGGGAGGCTACCGGTCAGACAACACAACTGGAAAAAGGCAGATGCAATCAGACCCCATGATGTTTGAAATCTGGGATAAAGAATCAGATGCAGGAACCACCTTTGAATATGGGCTGCAGCGGAAGAGCAGGAAACTCTTCCCCTGCTGTAAAATTCCCCAGATCAAAAGCTCCCCCTCTTTCTGGGCAGCAATTAAGAAAAAGGCAGATGCCTGTCATGTTTCTCCTTTAAGTGGCTTGCCTGTCCAGCCTGAACTCATCAGAGCCTGGGAGAGAAGCAGGGCCAGCCACAGTCAGTATTTGGATGGGAGACCACCCAGGAAAACTGAGGTTGCCATGCAGAGGAAGTCAACGGCAATCAACTTTCCCTTCTGGAATGTCTGGTGGATGGGGCTGTTGCAACTCAATGGCATATTCTTTTTTAATCACTAGTTGAATTACTTTGTTCTATTATCTTAGCTATGAGCCACAGAGAAGGTCTCTGGAGAGGTGAAATATAGATTTTCAAAATAAATAAATAAATGGCAACAGCAGCTGGAGGAGAAGAGGTGGATTTCTTCAGGGAGTTGTTAACCCCTCCCTCCCCAGTGCCACAGCCCCAACACTTGATCAGAGAAGCTCCATGGCTGCTTCCCAAAGGCCACTTTGAGGATCTGTGATGGATCCTCCAGTGCAACAGGAATTTTGGCCCACACAAACTCAGCAAGGCCAGTGCTGAAGGAGGCCTGCACAAAGCAGCATGAAAGCAATGCCTTCTGCCTTTTTTGGAGCCTGCAGTCACAAAAATGCCACGCTTCTTTACTTTTCTGGTTGCAAAGAAGGAAAGGCAACTGTTCCAGATTTAAAGAACCAGCACAACACGTTGATGATAGCAATAAGCAAAGGCAATGGGTGAGCAACTGCAAGTAATCATTTGGCCCCTCACTGCCTATCTGCTAAATTAATCTGTCACCACATTTGCTGTGGAATCAGCCCACGTGGAGCAGTGCCTTAGAAGGTGCTGCCCCCAGAGCTGGTCCACAGCGGCTATGCCCTTTGCAGCTGAGGTTGGGGGAGTTTACAGATCTGGGGCATTTTCCCAGCCAAACCTTCAGACAGAAACTCAACACACTCAAGTCCTCTGGATGCAATTTGTACAGTCACCTTGCAACTGGACAGTACCACCAGACACAACCTTCATCGTGTTACTAATTGTCTTAAGGGTGGATAATCCTGTGCCAACCCAAGCCATGCATGAAAGGGTACTCACAGCGGTCTTATAAGCAGCTTCAATGTAGAAGACAAGGTTCTGTATGAAGTTTACTTCATCCAGGCTGTGGATGATGTGAAGCCCTGAAAGAGAAGGAAAGAAGAGAAAACCCGCAGAAGTATGTACAAAGCCACCCATGATGGCAATGCATCTCTTTAGCCCCAGGGGGATGCAACCCTACCTGACCAAAAGTAAACAGGTCTACCGAGCTTAGTCTCAGCTGCACTGTGAACTCGCTGCCAAGGTAGCCTTACCTGAGGCTGTCATCTGAGCCAGCATGAGCAAGTACAGAGATGTGGCATCCAGCTGCAGGTGGCCCCACTGGTCATCACCCACCACGGTGGCACAGGTACCGGTGTTGTACTTGGCATGCAAGCAGTCCCTGGTGCTCTGGGTGTACTTGAAGGCCTCCACTTTGTCCACCTGAAGGATCCCATTGCAAAACATACTTGTGAACTTTCCCTTCAAGGTTGACCCAAGGTAGGAGAAGGGGGCGGGAAAGGACAGAATGGCGCAAGACAGCTGCATCAGGAGGCAGATCCCAATTAGTTGCTTCTTGTGTCAGTTACCATTGTGAAGATCAGCCAATGTACAGCTCTATCAACAAAGGAAGACTGGATTTTGAAAGACACAGAATACTCAGAAATGGCAAAACTGATGTCACTATTAAGGGACAGTAATATAGACTCCCTTTTAGAAAATAGGAAACCTTTTACAGAATACCTTTTGAAAACCTATTCAAACAGAAAAACAACAATGAGAAAAATAAAAATCATTTCTAAAAAAAGAAAACAGGTGGAGCTTCAAAACCATACCTGCCTCATCATACACTGCAAGACACCTCGCATCAGTTTCACCACACTCTGCAAAGAGGAAAGAGAGAAGAGCCTCTTACAAACATTCCAGAAGGCCGGAGCGCTTGCTCAGCAAAGGCAGCTTGCCGGTGACCTTTTGCAAGGCCCAGGCTGTAACCAGAGCCGAGGCTCACCCTTTCAGTGGCATTTACTTGTTGGGCTACAACAGCCTAGGCCAGGCCAGGTGCAACTGTTGCGAAAGAAAGGGTAATGCCCAAGGGTGCTTGATATTCTAGCAATTTGAGGGCCTCAAGGCCTGCACTGGGGCAGAGTGTCTGGTCAGTGGGGTAAAATGAAGCTAGCTTCATCTCACAGCTGCAAGTCGGCTAAAGGCCTTCTGCCTGAACACCATAAGTACATTCTTGTCCCTGAAAACAGGAGAGATAAGATTACTAGGGTGACATCAGGTCATTACACCAATTAATGCCACTCCTGCACAACCCTTCATTCAGGACAGCCACAGCAGCCCCTTCCTACCCTGAACCAGAGGACACTGGATAAAAAATTCTGGAACTCCTTCTCCAGGGAGATTCACCTGTCTTTCATCACCTTAACAGCAATCACTGCCCCCCCCTTCTAATAAGGATGACATTAACACATTTTAAATAAATAAATAAGCCAACTGGGAATCTTGCATTAGTGAAAAATGCAACAGCTCAGGTACGGATGAGCAGCACTTGTATCTTTTTCATCTGTTCTGTTGACTTCCAAATGCCATTATAGAAGCTGGTTCTCACCTTTAATGCTGCTTCACACCTGCCTGTCACAATACACGTCCAACTACACAAGCCTTGCTGACTCTGCCCTCCACCCGATATACTGTTTCCCAGGAACAAGCAGCAACATTAAAAGAAAAAGCCACAATCCAAAACAGGCTGGGAGGAAGGGAGAGGACTTTTCCTCCCTCACTCCAATAGAGGCACTGGAACAGCAATGCCAAAATTTCACTATCCAACTATCTCTTTAACCCAGTGGGGTGCTTGGTTCTCACCTAATTATTCACAAAAAAAATTTCTAGAGTTTGACACCTGTCAGAGCTGGCCTCATACAGTTACTCCTAAGCACACATAGTCAGTCTTAAACCATGACAGGGCACACACTTGTGTGCAGAAAAGGACTCCAAATTGGCAGTTCCTGTGATCAAGCAGTTAAGGCAAATACCTTCTTCTTCTGAAGGACTGCCTGTTAAAATATTTTCACAGGGCAACTTAAGTAGATAAGCATTCCTGACTCAATAACATTCCAGCTCAAACCCCACCCCCACCCCCCAAAAAAGGACACAGGAAAAAGAAACATGTGAGACCTACCTCACAGAGTTCTTGTGAGGATAAAACAGTGAAGATAATGAAATAAAACACTTTGGGTCCCCACTAGGAGGAAAGGCGGGTATAAGTGTAAAATAAAATAAAAAGTTGCCGGAATGTTGCTGACATCTCTCAATATCAGGAACTTCTTTACAATGACACTGTTCTACACAAACACAGGGCGATCAATACAACATCACTTCCCTCTGCAGAATTTCTACCATCTCTTGTAGAAGGGCAAGAAACCCATGCCGGCCCTACCTGCTCCAGTTCATAGGCCTTTGCCTTGTCCTC
Source organism: Sphaerodactylus townsendi (assembly GCF_021028975.2). Classification (NCBI taxonomy): domain Eukaryota; kingdom Metazoa; phylum Chordata; class Lepidosauria; order Squamata; family Sphaerodactylidae; genus Sphaerodactylus; species Sphaerodactylus townsendi. The sequence continues at coordinate 32,866,174 of NC_059437.1, read as the reverse complement.
ATCACGGTCGGCATTCTTACGATACGCCAAACCCAGTGACCAAACTGCTAGGATGCTGTAGACATTATCCCGGACCCAGGCATCCTTGTGGTCACAGCTGGCTGGAAGCAATCCTGTAACTGGGTTCTGCAGGGAGGGAGAATGAGAGATATAATGGCTTACACACACACACAGCCTGCCAGCAAAACAAAGAAGTTGAGACTTTCACATGGTCATAGAAGTTCTAAAAGCATCCTACAACCAGGGCTGCCACTACAGGAGCAGGACTGTTCCCCCCTCAAGGACAAAAGCTCACAATGAGCTCAGGCTCGCCAGAGAGGTTAAAAATAACAAAAAAGGCTTTTTGGGGTATGTCCGTAGAAAAAGGAATAAAAAAGATAGGATAGTGTGTGTACACAACACAAGGTCTTGCTGTGCCAGAGTGGGATGGCCCAGTTTTCTGCTGCTCCAGAGACTACACCATAATAATCAAGGCAGGTGTACAACAGTACTGTCACAAATATTACACCCATGCATACTCCAACTCACTAGGTGAGTATCATTTCAACATTATCTTTTTATCACAAATATATTTAAAAAATTTGACTGTCTGTTCCTGCATGGCAGGGGGTTGGACTTGGTGGCCCTTGTGGTCTCGTCAACTCTATGATTCTATGATATTCCAGGCACCTTCTCTGAATGTTCATTTTGCATTACAAAGAAAAACTGTCTGCAGCACTTTGACTATGGAGGCATTTACAAGAGCCAGGGTGCCCTGCATGGATGGGCTACCCTGCATACCGTTATGTGCCTGTCACATGTCATAGCAAAGGCAGTGGAGGAGTCTCTTCCAGGTCACAGTCAAGCTAAGGCAGCAGGCAAGTGAGGCGAGCCAGTGGAGGAACAGCAGCCAGCACAGTTCTACATCAAGTTTCTGGGGGATCCCCTCATGCCATTTTCTGGTTTCTCTTTTGAAGCAAAGAAGCTAGCTTGAAGTTCCTGAGTTCGAAAGCAAGGATTTCTCTTCTGGTTCCTTCTAGCGAAACAAATTGCTGTTTACATTGTTTAGGAATTGAAATTAGTTATTCATGAACAATAAGAGATCCTAAGGATTCCCTCTATCTTTGCAAATTTAAGATATGTCAGTGGTCCACACTAGACTGATAGCAGCAGGGACGATCTCCTAGATAATCCTAGATGGGGGTGGGAGATGGGAGTTATATATCCTAGATGGGGGGGGGGGATCTGAAAACTTGCACAATTGGAAAAAATCCTACAAGTTTCAAGTCATTAATCCAACATAAATGGTTTTGTAATGATTTTAGTGGCTTTGTAAGTACCAGAAATACTTGAGAGTTTGAGTTTACACAGTCAGCAGGGGACCAATTTCTATCAAAGGAGAGATCTCTTTCATTTTAAGCCAAGCAGACAATAAAAGTTAGACAAGCAGCAGATGCGTCTAAATTGGTGAAAAAAAATCACATCTAAAATCATGCCAGCATTGTATTTGTCTTCTTGGCTGCCCTGTCAAATAGCAGTGGGCTGCTTTGAAACACCAACCCTTTACCACAGTCCCTCTCTACTTTCTTTCTTTCTTTCTTTCTTTCTTTCTTTCTTTCTTTCTTTCTTTCTTTCTTTCTTTCTTTCTTTCTTTCTTTCTTTCTTTCTTTCTTATTTCTACTTATAGGCCGCCTCATCCCCGAAGGGCTCGAGGCGGCTCACAGCACGGCTGTCCTTCCAAACAGCAATCAACAAAAATAGAAAATAAGACAACCAGTTTAAAACTTACACAATAATTTCGTGCCATCAGTATAAGTTAATTAAAACAATTAAACGGTAAAACCGTTTAACCATGCAGAGGTGGATCACGAACTTTGCCTGGAGTTCAGCCAGGAGGAGGAACCCACGAACATTGCTCAGAGGAACAGACAGCAAGCGGAGGACATTGAGTCATGAGTGCTGTGCCAACTTGGGGAGAATGCTACCCACTTAGCTGTAAACAGCAGCCTTGGTTTTTCTTACACAAAGGCCAAGCCAGGCTCTCCTTTCCCTTGGTCTTGCCAGAAACCAATAAATCTGGGCTGTTTTGTTCACTCAGCCTTCTTTGAGCTTCCATTCAGAAGTCTAGAGCTACAGGGTGGGACCTCCCGCACTTGGAAACAGGAGGCCAGAAGTGACAGACAGCCCCTGCAGAGGGCAGGATGAAAGCACCAGAATCTTTTTTAACAAGAAAGGGAGTCTTTGCCTTGCTGCAGCTTGTGGAGTAATGTCAAAATTCATCATTACAATAATGACCCACATACTTTGCAGGTTGTTATATTGTTAACTGATGTGTGCTGCTTCATTCATTTATCTTTTTATCTCACTGTTGCTCCAAGGAGTTCTAATTGACATACATAGTTCTCCTGTTTCCATGCGATCTCTACAACGTGTGAGACTGGCCCAAAATCATACAGTGAGAGTCATGGTAGAAGTGGGGGCACAAGATAAAATGAGACAAAAGCAGTTTTTTGTTGCTCACTTCTTCAACCTGTCAAAAGTATGCCATTTGACTTCTGTGGTAGAAGAGTGGAGGGAAGGTAATGAACTCAAGCAAAGCATTTACAGACAATTACTTTATACCAGTCAGACCACTGGTCTGCCTAGCTCAGTATTGTCAAATGCAGTTCATATACCGAAGGGAATTTAGAATTCTGGTGAAATAGCCAAACTGCTGTACAGGCACAATTTCAAATCTACCGCAGGTCAGCACTCACTGATTACTTTCAAGTGATCTCTGACTGTGAAATGCTAAGTAACCACAAACAGTTCAGTAAAGCTGCAGAGGATGTGCAGTATGAATGTTACCGCCAACCTACGCCACGAATGAAGCAAAGGAAGCACTTTCTTTGGAAATAATAATCATGAATATCAGGTGCTAACAAGAAGCCCTCTCCAGTGCCTGTTGCCTTCCATGACTGCTGAATAGTTTAAGAACCGAATGCTGTGAAGAAGACCAAGGAGGGTCAGCTGTAGAACACCCTATAGCAGAGGTGTCCAACTCTTGCGCTTCAGATGTTCATGGACTACAATTCCCATCAGCCCCTGCCAGCATGACCAATTGGCTGTGCCGGCAGGGGCTGATGGGAATTGTAGTCCATGAACATCTGAAGCGCAAGAGTTAGACACCCCTGAACATCCTTAGTTGGGGGTCTCTGCACCAAAGTCCGTGCTGGGGCATCCCAGAGGGGTTTCTCTTCTCTCCCAATCCTCGAAATTTCTGCCATATACACGTGCTCCTTTCGTTTTCTCTTGCAGCGAGTCCAGTCACGAAATCGGAATGCATGCTCGGGCAACGCGTGGGATTCGGTTTATGAGCTTTCAAGAATACCCCGCGCTTCCTCTTTCCCACACGGAGCATCCAGTTGGGACAGAAGTGGGGGGGAGTTACACAACCCAGCTTTTTCAACGAGCCAGGCCAGAGAAGGGCCACTGTAGGGGCTATTACGAGATATTAATAGCAACTTGGTGCACCAGCTGGGCAAGATACTAATCTCCCTGCGACGTTATGCATCAACAGCCGCATCTTGCCCGAGTCTGGCGAGGGCGACTGGCACCTGCAAGTGTCTACGAGGCCAAGGCTCCGCGCCGAGAGGCATGTCCGGAGACGCCTTCGAGTATTTGCCACGCAGGTCGCCTCCACGGCCCTGGGAAACCTGGAGCTCTCGCGGAGCTCCCCGCCCCTGCGCTTTTCTTGCGGGCTTTTGCGCTCCGCCGTCCCCGATACCAAAGCGGAAGGAGCGCCAAGCCGCTCAGGACTTGCAGGCGAAGGAGCCCGTTCCAGGGACGTCCCGATCCGCCCTTTCCCGCCCGACGCGTCTTTTGCAAAGAGGAAAGAATCAGACGGGAGAGGGGGGTACCGACCAAACCCCAAGCAGGCAGCTGCCCCAGATAACCCCCCGCGCGCGAGGGCAGGCAGGTATCCAACCGGTGGCGCACTAGCCCACCTGGTGGCACAGGATTGTCTGTTGCACCAGCCGGGCATAGCCATCCAGCCGCACGCCAGAGTTGCTCCGGCTCCGCATGGTTGAACCGGATTCTGCAGCCGGCTTCTGATACCTCCGCCTGCAGGGATGAAATAAGGACACACAAGAGAAGAACTCGCCCCCGCGCGCTCTGGGCCCGCCTCCTTTAACCCCTCCATTGCCTCCACTCCCGCCCCCCGACCCGCTTGTCTTACACAGGGAACGCGTTTCTCCGCAACCCGGGCGTGAAAGGGTTAACAAAGTATCTTGGGCAGTCCTAGCAGCTCCATAGCGAACGACTCTTTTGCAAGAAAAAAAAAGGTTCCTTTGCCCGGCAAAACAAACTCACATCCGCCTTGGAGCGAGGCGATTCCTGAACGCGTGAGGGGCCGGATCGGCATTCTTACATCCTTCTGTGTTATTGATCTGCCAGGACCCACGAAGGGTTCTTCTTCGGAAGTTTACTCTTTAGGGTTGTTAGTTTTTAAGACCGGGAGTGACGCGCCCTGGGGGGTCCGCGCGCGCCCCCTGGCGGAGGTGCTCTAAGTCGCCGGTGAGTGAGATGGAAATCAAAGCGTTAAGAGCACTTTGCTCGGTGGTGTCGAAGGGAGGAGAAAAAGAGGGTCCGGGAAGTGAGAGGAAGCAATTGTTAGAAAGGCTGTGTCGAGTTTGTTTTCACTGCTTATTTAGTTTGTCACAAAACCCTCCAAAAATGACGTCCCTGTTGTGTAAATGGATTAAACAGAAGTTTATTTGGGGTTTTGTGTGGTTTCCGGGCCGTGTTCTAGTAGTGCAGAAGAAATCAGGAGCCCTCCTTTTCCCCCTTTATAGTATAGTGTTTGTGTGTATACTTCTACTTGTTGTTTTTGTTTGTCTTATTAAAAGTTCTTATGAAATTATACAGAAAATGACTGAAAGTAAGCTGCGTGTATGCAAGAAAATATTTTAAGCAATGTGTTCATTTGAAGAGCATCCTATCTGAAGCATTCACCCACATGGTTGCATCAATTCTGTCTGAAATGTTGAAGAGACTTTATTAGAAATATGCACTACCTCGCTCCCTGATATTTTTTGTTGGCTCCACCTCCTGCAGCAGCCATTTTGTGGTTGCCCTCAGCACCTTGTGTGATAATTTTGTGCAGCATGCTCAGAAAGACTGGGGACCAGTGGTGGGATTCAGCCTATTCGCACCTATTCGGTAGAACTGGTAGCTAATTTTTTGTCTAGTTCAGAGAATGGTTGTAATCCCACCACTGAGTCCTTTCAGAACCGGTTGTTAAATTATTTGAATCCTACCACTGCTGGGGACTCCTGCTGTGGTGTGCGAGAAATGCCTTGTCTTTGTTTAAAGTTAAACCATTTCAAAACTAGAGAAACTGGTCATAACAAAATTACACAGGAATCTGGTTGCATAAACAATTTATTTCAGCATGTGTTTTGGTGAGTCAGAGCTCACTGCCTCGAATGGTTAGAAATTGATATCCATCAGCCTGGGATAAATACACAAAAGAAGGGGTGGAGGAGATGCTACAAAGAAAGGCTGCTATGAAGCAAGATCCAATCAAAGTAAATCCAATGAAAAGAGGCATTCGTTCACCTAAAATAGGTGTGAGATGCTTCCAACAAAAAACAACAGAGTAGAATAAACATTAAATCTAATGCAGGATGACATGAGACAGTGAATCAAATCAGCATCTGTAAAAGATGAAACGTATAAGCTGTTGGCACCTCCACTGAGTCAGGAATGCAGTGTTTGTGTCATGCTCTGGGATAACACAGTTGCTGCTTTTCGATGTTGCAGTTTCCATTGCAAAATCACAATACAAAAGCCATGCAATACCTCCTATTTGGATTAACCAAGTATAAAATAATGAAGTCCTTGTTAAAGACACTTCTGAAAACGAGGCATATCTCTGATCAGCCAAGATTGCTCTGGGAGCTCCAAAGACATCTACACAGCCTGGACTTCTTAGCCCATGAAAGTGGTGGCTTGTAGAAAGAAACACGCAAACTTGAGTCCTAATATCTGCTGAAGGGCTTAATATAAGTAGCCGCTAGGTGGCACCTTAGTGCCCATTTGTGACTTGCACTGTAAGGAATAACAAGTTTATCAGCCAAGCAGCCTTTGAGTCTGAGCTGTAAAACTGTTTCCACATAGGCAATACAATCCTAAGCATGTTCACTCAAAAGTAAGCCTCGCTAAAAGCCATTGCACTTGTGCTTGGCATCACAGGCTAAAAAGTGCCAGAGGGAGCCTGTGGCAGTAGAACCGTTCAGGAGTCTTGTTGTGGCAGAAGTTTTTTTGGATGGGAGCCTATTTTCTCAGGTGCATGAAACAAAATCTAGGAAACAGGATCAGTCTAGCTAGCCTATGGAAGCAGACATGCTTCTAAGCTCATTGGCCCCTTCCGCACATGCAGAATAATGCACTTTCAATCCACTTTCACAATTGGTTGCAACTTGCAAGTGGATTTTGCTATTCCACACAGCTGCAAAGTGCATTGAAAGTGGATCGAAATTGCATTATTCTGCATGTGTGGAAGGGGCCTTAGAAGGGAGTAACTCTGGTTAGGATTGCACTGAAATCTCCATTCAAGTGCCACCAGACTCCTTGGTGTCTCACCTTGAAAAGTGCCTTTCAGAGTCTACTGATCAGTGAATGTACTTCATGAAGAAGAGACCTCAAATGGCCAGTGTGTGTAACTCAAGCATATTTGCGTGCATGTTAAGTGCCATCAAGTCCTTTCTGACTTATGGCAACCTTAAGAATAAATGACCTCCAAAACATCCTATCAGTAACAGCCTCGTACAGGTCTAAAGGTAAGTTTTACAGTTGCATTTTTAAAAACTGTGTTCAAGGCCGAAACAGATTAAATCCACAGGATACAAAAACAAGACTTCAAAAAGTTTGTATTTCTCGCTAAAGTTACCTGTTTTTTTAAAAAAATATTTTAAATATTGTACATGCTGAAGAATCCACTTGGTTACTGTTTTATGTTTACTGTTGCCAAACTCCAGGTGGGGCATGAAGATCTTTTGGGTTTACAAATCATCTCCAGATTACAGGCCAGTTTTCCTGGAGAAAATGGAAGCACTGGAGGGTGGGCTGTTTCCATTATCCCAGGGGTGTCCAATTGGCCATGCTGGCAGGGGCTGATGGGAATCATAGTCCATGAACATCTGGGGCACCAGAAGTGGACACCCCTGCATTATCTCCTATAGAGGTCCCACCACTCCCTAACCTTGCCCTTCCACCCCAAAATTGCCAGCAATTTCCCAATCTGGAGTTGGCAACCCTGTACAGTATATTGGTTTAACATGGCACCACTATGGCCTCTGCTTCAGCCTCCACCCCAAAGACACAAGCACGGAACCGCAACTATTTAGTGCCTAGCTGAGCATCACCTCTCTTAAGCAGTTTTTTGTCACACTAGCAGGTGTGTTTGGGGAAATGAATTACCCTTCTTAGCCTGGCTCCTGCTAACATGTGAAGGCCATCCCACTCTGGCACAGCAAGACCTTGTGTTGTGTACACACACAGTGGTTTGGCCCAGTTGCACAGTGTGTTCTCACCCCTGGCTCAGAGAGGCTATCACTGGAGTCATCTCTCCAGGGCACTGACCTAGCAGATCCTCTGCTAGCAGGCTCCTGGGAATCAGCTATATTTGTTCTACAGGGAACAAATGTGGGACTCTGGCCACAGGGCTTCCTATTTTGGGAACTCACCTATTCATGGCTGAGGTTTTCTGCACTTGGCGGCATTTTTCCTTTGGAGTCACTCTCTGGAATCATCTCCCTTAGCAAACTTTCCAACAAAGGCTTTCTGCTCTTGGTTTCCATTCCTACGCTGTTTCACTTTGGGACCCTAGCAATGGTGGGGCACCATACAATGGCGAGATCAGAGTCTTAAGCCTAAGCAATGATTCCTCTTCAGTCATGTGTCAGAAAAAAATGGTTATCTTGTTCGCGGGTTGTTCCCTTTCCCACTTTCCAAGTCCTGGCAGGCAACTGAAGAAGAGTTTGGATTTATACCCCACCTTTCTCTCCTGTAAGGAGACTCAAGGTGGTTTACAAGCTCCTTTCCCTTCCTCTCCCCACAACAGGCACCTTGTGAGGCAGGTGGGGCTGAGAGAGTTCCAAAGAACTGTGACTAGCCTAAGGTCACCCAGTAGAAGTGCGGAAACACATCTGGTTCACCAGATAAGCCTCTGTCACTCAGGTGGTGGAGTGGGGAATCAAACCCAGTTCTCCAGATTAGAATCCACCTGCTCTTAACCTCTAAACCACGCTGGCTCTCTAGCCCCATCTGTGGCACTCAGAACCTACAAGGTGCAAGTGTACCAGTTGTGTATGCTACCACTGAAAGGATCTGCCTCTTGTAGCAAAGGTTATTAACATGCAGAGTTGCCTTCTACCAAATCAAGCCACTGATATCTCTAAGCTAAGTATTGTCTCCCTTGACTGGCAAAGGTCAGACAGAAATGTGTCACTTCCTACACCTGCTTCCCAACATCTTTTACCTAAGGATGCTGGGGGTCGAACTGGAAACATTGCACATAGCAAGCAGGTGCTCTGCTCCCAAGCTATGGCTGGGCCCCTAGTGGGTAAACGTCCAGAGAAATGCCTACAAATATACCTTGGCCCAGTGAAGAGACAGAGCTGCTTGGGAGGGGGTGCTGGGCAACAGGCCTGGGAACAGTTGGAAATAGAAAGGGGCTCAGTGGCTCCCTCTTGTTTCATCAGACTGCTGGCAAGTATGTCAAGCCATCTAGCTGATTACTGTCTCTGTGCCTTTGGGGAGTGGGGTTCAAAGCTCTTCCCTGGAGCCAAATGTACCAAGCCTGGCCCCCAGTGCCCCTTGCATACCAGTCTTCAGAGCCACCCCATCTGAAATGCTTGAGAGAGACAAGAGACTGTAGAAAGGATGCCAGGACCTGCAACGTCCCTCTTCAGGATTTGACCTGGGGGTCTGCACAGTGCCCATTCCTAGGAAAGAGGCAGACAACACAGATGTGAGCAGGGGAGTAGCCACTCGTCCTCCCTCCCTGAGTCTTCTTTTGATCTCTGCCACAGTACTTGAAGGCCAAGATGCTGCCATGTTGCCATCCTTTTCCTGTGGCCCTGGACAGTGTCGAGCCCTTTTTTTTCCTCCCTGCAAGTGGGCACCTCATACTCACTGGCATGTGTAGGTACTACACTCCAGCCCTCTCTTGCAGAAGGCGCCCAAGGGTTTACTGCCCATTGTCCGCCACAAGGGAGTGGAACGCTTGGTTCGACGCAAGAGCAGGCGCCAGCTGGAAGGAGCTATCTTGGAAGCAGATGCCATGTGGAGCTTCAGCCCAGTGAAGGCTTGGCCTCTGGCATGCGTGGCCAGCACCTGCAGAAGAGAGGGATGGACTTGGTGACAACTTCTTGGTATGAACTGTGCCTCAACAGCTTGCTATTAACCCCCACCCCGATTCATTCATTCATTCATTCTCTCTCTCTCTCTCTCTCTCTCTCTCACACACACACACACACACACACACACACACAGCCACAGCACTTTGTGATTATTTCCCATACTCCTGAACTTAGGCCTGTTATTTAAATTGATCCTGGGACTGAGCTCCAGTAAGACCCCAAGAAAGAATCTATACCTTTTTTTTAGAAATTAAAATAAGCAACTGTTTAATTAAGTCACAGGATTGGGGAAGGGGTGGGGGGAGCGTCCACACAATGGCATTCTCTAACCATCCCCTCTCTGGGCATTCCCTGTGCTCAATATATTTCTTCTCAAACCTCATTTGGTTTAGTCTTTGCAGAAAGAACACTGTCCAAATGTGTAAGAAAGCCACCTGGACAGGAAGGTGAAAGATCTACACATATTGGCATCATTTTCCTTGCCTCAGTTCCAATGGCTACCCTTTCTCCCCTTCCTCCAGAGGGTGTTGGGAGTTACTGTTCTTGCACTAGGGCACAATAACGTTATAATCTTTTGCCACAATCAAGAAGGCTCCGCTGAATTCTTAGCTCTCTTTCTCTCTTTTAAAGGTAAATCTCTAGCCCTTTTTGAGGAACTAGTTACTAGTGGGTTACACCAATGGACTTTTATAAAGGCACTGTGCTATGTCTTAATAGCAATAGTTTTTAAAACCTTCCAAAGACTTCCAGTGGTGCAGTGGGAGGAAATACAGGGGAAATGGCAAGCCCAACAGAGAAAAGCATGCACAAAATTCTCATGTAGACACTTCATTGCCAGTGCAAATGCCACTTCATTTGTAGCAACAAAGTCCTGGAACCCCTCACCGTGTGGAAGCTGCCTCAATCAGCAAATTAAGATCTGGCCCTGGGAATAAATCCTCCTTATCTGACAGGAATCCTCAGAACAGCATCCTTCTTCTCCCATACAAATCACAATAATGGGGGCCAAACTATTTGCTTCACAGAAGGAGCTGAGCAGCAGGTCAAGAGGGACGGGGTCAGAGCCAGGCTCTTTCCATTTCTGCACAGGTTGGTTGTTGCAGCTGCAGAGGGTGCAGAGGAAGCTCCCAAAGTGCAGCCTGTCTTGCCAAAGGCTACTACTACTCTGGCTTTGCCCCCTTCTTGTCCCACTCCCAATTCACCCCTCTGACATGACATGACTTACCTGCTGGGAACTGAGGAAGAGGAGCAAAAGCACCCCAAGCATTAGGGCTGTCCGAGCTCCAGAGGAAAGCACACAAGCCATGTCTCTTCGCTGCCTCTGAAGTCACTGGCCTTGATGTCTGTGTTCTACAACCCCCCAAAGTCAAAACAGCAGTCAAATCTTTCTGAGTTGCTAGTCCTCTAGCCCGCCCTTTATTTATCTCGGGCTGTCTCCACCTCCACTTGCCTCCCTTCTCCTCCCCCAGTAAAATCCACAAGGCTCCAAGTGGACAGCTGAGAGGCGCTAAGATGAAACTGTGCTTCGGGTATCTTTCCTGCAAGTTGCCTCTTTTTCCTCAGCGAACACAGCTTGCTCTATCATGCTCTGCCTGGTCTCCAGCATGGCAAGACTCTCAGTCTGTCATTCTGCACACTTGTTGTAGGGCTCTGCATGGTCCTCTTGCAAGCAGTCATGTTTGTGGTACAGACGGATAAATTCCTGTTGAGCAATAACCATTCTGGTAGCAAGTGTCATATTCAAGAATTAAAGGTTTGCAGAGTTAAAAAGGAATATCTCAGCGGTTATTGAGGCCCACATTGGTAAAAGCAGATCTGGGAGCAGGTGTAGAATAGTAAATATGGGAATAAGCTGGGATCTGAAAAGTAATGGGTTTCAGTCACACCTCTTCCACCAATTTGTGTGGTAGCCTTAATTAGCAAGTCACTCATAGCCTGTTTCCCATCTGCAATACAGGTCCAATAACAGGGCCATTGTAAGGATTATAGCTGCCCATTGGAAATGTAGTCATATGAAGAGGAAATCCACTGTGCTGAAATAAATACCTCTGCCTAATATGACTGAATACTTGAATGCTCCTGATTAAATGAGCTCTGACCCATGAAAGCTATGCTGGAATAAATCTTTGGAAAGGGCCACTGCATATGTGATATATGTAAAGTACCTTGAACAGTGGAAGTGACAAGTAATATTATGCATGTCTTCAGATTTTGGTTGTTGCTCAGAGACTTGTTCATATGATCAGGACTTCCAGCTGTCTATGTGACCAGTTTTCAAAAATGGCAGATAAAGATGGACATCCGGTCTGGCCTACAGCATCTCAGACTGTAGCTGCAGGTCTACCAGGGATAAACTCGAACCTTTCTCAACAGGCTACTTTTCTATGTGAAGGAAATTTGGTTTTGTAGGAATAAATATCCTTTCCTATCAGCCTCCAACTATGGTTCAGCTCAAAGTCAGGTTTACACCCTCATTTTTGCTTATGTGAACTAAACTTGAAACAGCCTGGCTAAACATACACATACAAATCCCCCTCCCCCAGCCCTCGCTCCCGTGCATATAAGGCTGTTCCAGTCACATTTCCTTGCTAATGATCTGGAGTCTTTTCCAAGCCAGAAGTTAATCACTTTTCATGCTTCAGCCTAATGCATACCTTTACAATGACCCCATTCAGTCTGATCTGAGTCAAGGGCTTGAAATCAGAAAGTAACTTGCTGAATGAACAGCAACAAAAGTCTCTAGGGCAGTGGTTCTCAACCTGGGGTTCAGGACCCCTTTGGGGGTCGAATGACCCTTTCACAGGGGTCTTCTAAGACTCTCTGCATCAGTGTTCTCCATCTGTAAAATGGATAAATGTTAGGGTTGGGGGTCACCACAACATGAGGAACTGTATTAAAGGGTCACGGCATTAGGAAGGTTGAGAACCACTGCTTAGGGCAGGGGTAGGGAACCTGCGGCTCTCCAGATGTTCAGGAACTACAATTCCCATCAGCCCCTACCAGCATGGCCAATTGGCCATGCTGACAGAGGCTGATGGGAATTGTAGTTCCTGAACATCTGGAGAGCCGCAGGTTCCCTACCCCTGGCTTAGGGCAACTCACTTGGTCCAGAAGTTTGGGCTAGATGAGCTATCAGTGAAGAAAGTTCAAGCACCAGACCTTCCTCCTTTCCTATTGTAAAAATTATACATATTAGTCAAGTGATCATTAGCCAGTTTGTCATGACATGTTGCATATATTCACAGCAGACAAAAGGAGGTACTTCTTCACTCAGTTAATCATTAAATTGTGGAATTCACTGCCAGTGGGCTCCGTGCTGGCCACTAGCACAGATAGCTTCCAAAGAGGACTAGTCAGAGTCACAGAGAATAGGTTTCTCAGTGGCTACTAGTCATAATGATGACAGGGAACCTTCATATCCAGGAGCAGTAAACCCCTGAACACCAGAGCTAGGAGACTCTAGAAGACAACCTTCCTGTGGAAAAAAAATGACTGCTTTGGAGAATTGACTGTGGTTCCTCTTCTCCCAAAACCCTCCCAAGGCTTCATCCCTAAATCCAAGGAATTTTCCATCCAGTGTTGGCTATGTAAGAAAAAGAGTTTGGATTTATATCCCCCCTTTCTCTCCTGTAAGGAGACTCAAAGGGTTTTACAATCTCCTTTCCCTTCCCCCCGCCCCCAACAAACACCTGTGAGGTGGGTGGGGCTAAGAGAGCCCGAAGAACTGCGACTAGCCCAAGGTCAACCAGCTGGCATGTGTTGGAGTGCATAAGCTGATCTGGTTCACCAGATAAGCCTCCACAGCTCAGGTGACAGAGCAGGGAATCAAACCTGGTTCTCCAGATTAGAGTGCACCTGCTCTTAGCCACTACCCCACACTGGTTCTCAATGGTAATTGCCAAAGAGGCAACTCAAAAAGTGAGGACTCCTCAGGGTGTGAAAACTCTTCTTTTGTGTCACCTGCAGCCTTGTTGAGCATCCCAAGCACAGCAAGAGAGGTTATTGGGGCAACAGAGTCTTTGCCATCCCTCTGGAGCTGGTCTTGCATTGCATCATCTCTGTTCTAAATGAGTCAGTGAACTCGGCTGAATGATTAACTAGTATGTGCCCAGCCATCTAATTCTGCAGGCTGGTCTATTTACTCATCCCTCCCACTCTTCCCCCAATTCCCAGGCAGAACCACCCATGAGGAGCGATCAAAGGCTCTGGGAATGGTAAGCGCTTTCCCCAGCATGATTCTCTTGATGCCAAGCACATAGAGCCAGAAGTTATGGCCTGAGTTATGACCAACGCTGCAACCTCTGCCCCGCCAATGTGAATTAGGGTTACCAAATTCGAAGTGGGGCCTAGAGATGTCCAAGAATTGTAACTGATCTCTAGGCTGTAGAGATCGGTTCACCTGGAGAAAACAGCTGCTTTGGAGAGTGGATTCTAGGGCATTACAACACACGGAGACCCCTACCCCCAACCTCCAGGAATTTAGCTGGCAATCTTAATGTGAATGCTTTGGGATATATTGGAAATCAGGAAAAGTGGAGTAATTGTCACTTCTCCCATCTAAGTGAAACAGAAGCTTAATGCCCATCTGAGCAGCTAATTAAACTCCATTAGAGGTGTGGGGCAGGGAGAGGAAATGAGCTCATTAAGAAAGTGGCAGGCAGTTTAAAATATATTGGGGCCTGATGAACAGCACTTTCAGAATCCCTCTAATGCAGGGGTGTCCAACTATGGCGCTTCAGCTGTTCATGGACTACAATTCCATGCCAGCAGGGGCTGATGGAAATTGTAGTCCATGAGCATCTGAAGCGCCAGAGTTGGACACCCCTGCTCTAATGGTTCCCTTCACATTTCTCCAACAGCCTTTCTGGACCAGAAATCTTAGGACAAGAGGCCATTCACGAACAAAATGCACAATTGAGCACTTCTCCCCACCCAGTTCTGCAAATTGATCCTAACAGGTTAACAGGACAAACAGCAGAGGGAGGGAGGGAGGGAGGGAGGGAGGGAAGGAAGGAAGGAAGCTACTTCACCACTTCCTCCTACTAAATCCAACCAACTCTATGTGATGTCTAGAGGAACATTCCACGTGAAAGGAGGCCATAAACAAGCAGCAGGTAGATTACCTAGCCTCTGTAGGGGAAGTTCACCTAGCAACCGGTGTGCATGCCTATATAAACAAACTCTTTGCGCTGCTGTAGCATTCTAAGAGCGCTAAGCAGGAACGATGGTTTGACACTCATGTGACGCTGCCTGTCCAGGCTTGAGACCTTGTGCTGTGCAAGTACATCAGAGCTGGAGGTCTGCCCAGGTCAGGGCTGAGGCCTGTTGACATTCCATCCTGGCCTGGGAAAACTTTGCCCAGGACACTGGCCATGCTGGACCTTTTCTAGGAAGACAGCCCTGCATCCAGCCAAGTAGCATGCCTGTGAGCCCTTTGCTGGCAAACTGCAATAGGTCCTCCAGCCTCTAATGCCAGGAATGAACTCCCTCTTTTATACAACATTTGGGGTTCAGTCCAAACATTTCAGACAGAAGGTGGTTCAGACCAAGAAAGCTTGAAGGGCCATTTGCAATGCAAGTAAGCATTCTGGCCAATGCATTTTAAGATCATTACAAGCACAACTGCCTGCAACCTTGTGTATGGAAGTACCCTTCCTGTACCTTCACAACCACAGCTTAGAATCTGATGCTTCAGTAAACAGACCTTCCGGGTTTCTGCACATTCATGCACATATTCACACGATCACACAATAGTCCAAACACACTTCCACCTCTTCTTTTCGTCTGATCCTTGTGACTTGACAGCACTTAATACATACACACAAAACCCTGGAGTTATCCCCACAGTTTCAACTGCAGCCTGCAGAAAGTGGCCAAACAGTCCAACCCCAGTCCTTCCCCCCCCCCACCCCCGCCCCACTTTCAATCAGGAGTAATACACCAGTAGCCAGTGTCTTGCTAGTTAGATTTATTCAGCTGTTTCATAAGGTGACAAGATTGAACCCAGCTTTTCTATCTTCTTCCTCTCCACTCCCAGCTATGGTTTCTTTCCTCACTGCAATCGGGCTAAGGAATAAGAATACACTACAATCCACTTTAGCAAAAGAAACCAAATTTATTTACATAATCTCATTTTAAATAGACCAGGCAGTAAAGAGAAAGATACTCCCAGCTTATTGACTATTGATTCAGATCAGGGCAGGCTACAGTGTTTTTCAGGAGGAGGAGGAAGGTTAAAGGGTTTGAGGCCAAACAAGATGTCCCAGGCAGCCTACAGGGAAAAAAAGAAGTGTTTCAGAGGCTGTGTTAGAGGGAATCCCAGATCCCCCAGCATTGTGCCAACAGAAATGCAAATGTCAGCAAGGTGCTTTAAAACAGGGGTACAATAGATTCTAAACAGCAGCTTCCACTCACATCTACCAGGGACAGCTGAAGTGGCTGCTCTTCTTAGGCAGAGCTAGCTAGGAACTAAAGAGATTTTTTGCCAGCCCATGGACCACTTGGCAGCCATCCCTCGGGCCACATCCAATTTCCACTTAAAATATTCAGACATTCTGTTTTTTATTCTCTAGGAAGAGACTTCAAACTTTCCAGTTCCAGAGAGAAAGGATTTGCTCAACAACCTTTTCCCTCTTCTCCCCAGAGATACTTAAAAAAAAAAAGCCTTCAGCACTCCCCTGGTTGACACTGTTCAAGTTTTGCAGAGGACATTAGTGTGACTTTATTCATACAGTGAGGACACCGGCTGTGACTGGCAGTCAGTCCAAGAGGAAGAAGGGGGAGAAGCATGAAGGAAGTGATACAGCAGTGACATCAAGAATTAGTCTAAAGACACTAGCATCATAGGACATAAGAAGATAGTGGGACAGCTCGTGGGAATTCCCCAAGGAGAGTTCATTCCTTACCCACCCAACCCGTTCCAGACAGTGTTTGCAAAAGTGGTGTTTTGTTTCCCTTCCGAACAGACCAGCTGCTTCCAAAGCACTCCTGGGGCAAAAGAGGTAACACAAATCCAAACATTCTAGACCCACAAGCAAGCAGTGATTTCCTGTCCCCAGTTCCAAAGGAGAGAAATACACAGCTTCCCAGGAAGAAAGAAGGCATGATTCATTCAGTGCACTCAAAAGGCAGAGAAGTTTGCTTTTAGGACATTCAAGGGGCAGCAAACAAATCTCCAGAGACCAGGCAGACAGTCACCTATCTGCAGCATCCTCCCCATCCCCATGGCAAAGCTGGCCATGCTTTCTTCAGACTGCTGGCAGGATTAAGGAATTTATGTAGTCCACAACTCGGCTCTTTCTTTAAAAAGAAAAAAAAGACAATAGTTTGCCCACATGTGTATAAAAATCAATTTGTAAAACAGTCCAGTGAAACTGCATGCTCATCATATCACTGGGAAAGGAGGGTGTTGGGATCCAGATGAAAAAAGTAACCACATTTATTAAAAACTAGCACCCTCTCTTGATGCAGCTGTCAGAAAATGCAAGAGTCAATAAATAGATATTTAAATGTATGCAGTGCAATCCAGCTAGAAACCATGTCAAGTCATCCTTGCACACAGATTGGAGGCAGAGAGTCTCCAGGAATGCCACACAAGGGGGACCAGCATCACCTACACAACCTGCTTCCTCCAGAGAGATTTACCGACAAGTGCAGGATTTTGCAATCATGTCCTCGTACACTTTGTAAAGGATGGTTCCATTCTGTTCCATCATGAGGATGCTGATTGGACTGTACTCGTAAGGGACGCAGGAGGGAGGCGGGACACTCTTGTCTACCAGCTCGTTAATGAAGTTCTGAATGATGGCATGATTTGGGGAGTGGTAGCCAAAGTGCAGGACACGGGGACAATTGCCCTTGCAGTACTGGGGCTGGTAGGAATGTGGCGCGATGATCCAGTGGTCCCAGCCCAGCTGCTGAAAGCTGACACGGAAGCGGTGGAGGGAACAGTCCCTCTTCTTAGCGCGGTTCGTTCGAAGGTAGCTGGGGAGGTCGAGGGCAAGATTGCCCGCCTGGCGGGCTCTGCGCATCTGAACAGGCCCTTTGAGGTGCTTCTCTTCAAAGGGCCCCTCCCCTGAGCCTGAGCCCCCTAGCCTGGTCCAAAGTCCACTCAATGTGTCATTGAGGTAAAGTAACAAGAAGGGGTCATTTAGGGACACTGTGTCCTCCCAGGCAGGATCAGGGGTGGAGCCCCAAGGCTGCCCCACAAAGGTACATGCATGACTCACATGGAGAACTTGGCTGTTCTGGGCAGCCCAGACCCACGGCTGAAGGTACGTAGAAAGATCCATCTCCACCCAGCTGTCTTTGCCCGAAAAGGTGGTAGCATTTCTCTTGCTAACCTGTGGCAAAGTGAGGCTCAGGGTGGTCCTCAGCAGGACATCTTTGCTAGACAGCAGCTCAGCTGTGCACAAGAACTGGCCTTGAGCCAAGGACATAGTCCTAGAATAGACCAGAGTGGCCCTCACCAGGTGCTCCACTTGTGGCTGGATTTCCAGGCGGTAGTCGAGATTCCAGACCAACCAGGGACCTGCAGGATCAAAGGAGTGGGTCAAAGCCATGGGCACAGGATCACTGGGCAAGACAAACTCTATTCATCATCTGCTGCAGCACACAAAATGGTGGGCGCCATTGTGAAACTGACAAGAGCTCTATGCAGCAGGCAGGGGAAAAAAAGATCCATTTTGGCTGGCAATGCTTGTGTTCTGTGGAAACACAACATGCCAAAATGGATCTTTGTAGGACATCCTAAAGCCATTATATTTAAGCTGTGTGGAATCCACCAGTGAACTGACATTTCCCATTTGCCAGACCAAGGCAAACTCTTGGGCACAGGGATTTTTGGGAAAGGACCTCCCCCCACCCAAGTTATTACGCCATCATCCTAAAGGTATTCAGTTACTCAGCTTGCAAAGTTCAACCCAAATGGCAAAGTTGCAAAGTTCAACCCAAAACCCAAAACTTTTCTTCTAAGGGGAGGGGTTAATGGTGCAAAGGTTCTCAGACATTTACTCCATTAACCATTACATTCCCATCACCTTCCTTCCTAGAAACGCTACACTTCAAAGTCATGCTTTGGAACTGTAGCAGAAGGTACATCCTTATATTCAGTTACATTTTTATCATGGCCTTCCAAGGCAATATACGCAATCCACTCTTCCACTTTACCTTTACAACAAGCTTGTGAGGTAGATTAGGCTGGAGAGAACTTGTCCAAGGTTAGCCAAGGAGTTTCATGGAAAGAGAGGTTCTGATCTAGATCTGCCCAGGGCTAGCCCAAAAGTCTAGGTAACATGTAGGTGTCTTATTCTGTACCTGGCTCTCCTCCCCTTGTCCTGAGTTATCACAGAAAGCTGCAGACCATGAGATAGCAGCTGCCACCTGCTCTCTGGAAGTAACACTGAATAGCTGTGGCCTGTGAACCTTCAGACAACAGTAGACAGAGGCAATAGAGAAAGAACCCTGTGGGTTTCCAGGCACAGAAAGAAAGCCAGCTCACAGACGTGAACAAAACTAACAACTCTTGCCCAACACCCTTCCACAGAGGACAAAGATAGCAACCTTCAAACAGAGCCCCCACCTTCCCAGTGCCAAGTGGCCCTCTGGCCAAACCGAATTACATGAGAGGAAAGGTGGAGAGGGAGGAGGAAGAATAGAACGCTGTGGCCCACTTTCAGTCTCCACTATACAGACAAGCAGGGCACAACTATCCACATTAACAAATAAGGGACCCTTTCTTATCAGCTCTTAAAGGTCTGTCCTGCGTCAAAGCTGGCAGCCATGCTGGTTGAATTTTAAGATTTCATCAACCCTCTGAGCTTCCAATGCAACAGATCAAATTTTGCAGATCGCCCATGGAACGGGAAACCACCAACCTAGAGAACAAACCCCCTCCCTCACAGCTCTCTCCTCTACAGAGCCCTTAGCCTAGGATTGCCAACCTCCAGGTGATGGCCTGAGATCTCCCCTTATTACAACTGATCTTCAAGTGACAGAGATCACTTCACTTAGAGAAAATGGCATTTTGGAAGGTGGACTCTGTGGAATTTACCCCACTGAAGTTCCTCCCCTTCCCAAACCCTTCAGACTTCACCCCCCAAATGTCCAAGTCTTTCTCAGCCTGGAGCTGGCAACCTCACTTCAGCCCCTCCCGACTCACCTGCCCCAGGCCGGCGGGTCTTGGCAAAAGGCCTGACCAGGCGAATGGTATTGGTGGCCAGCTGCCGGTTCCTACGCGGGCGACCATGCCTGTCGGCAACGCTCCGATACAAGTTCAGCATGTAGCGCAGGGGCTGCCCTCTGGCTAGATGCTTGTTTCGGCCCCTGGGGCTGGTCTTGGGTGGGGCCTGGCCCAGAAGCACCTGAATGAGTGGAAGAGAGGGGGCTCCAGAGAGAGCCCCCACAGCAGCAGCAGCAGTAGCAGTAGCAGCAGCATCCTGGCCCCCCTCCAAGCCATGCTCTAGCGGAAACAGCATCATCATGAGAAATAAAGTTCCACAAGAACATAAGGCAGCTAGGGTGGCCATGATAGCACTCCGGTTAGGGGCCGATGCTCACAGGGCAGGAACTATGGCGCCTCACAGCAAGTCACCTCCCTAAAGGAAGCCGGGGTCCCGCTTCCACCCTCCCACTATGGCCCCATGCTGGGATTCCTGTAACACGGGGGAGCCTCCAACTCAATTTACATCCCCATGACCTTGTCAAGAGGCACATCAAGCAGCAACCCCTTCCAAAACTGCCAACAAAACAGACTCACATTCAGGCCTTAGCCCTTGCGAGCTAATTGAACCACAGGCCCTTGCTTCCCTAGGCCTGCAGGGGTGGGAAAGGAATTGGGCTGCCTGCTCAATCTTAAAGGCACACCTTCAAATGGAATTTAAAGGGACCGGAGGGCCCTTTTCTATCTACCACAGGCCTTCTCTACCACAGGCCTTTCTATCTACCACAGGAACCCCATTCTATCTACCACAGGCCTCCTCCTTAATCTGCTGAGCTGGCCTCAACCCTGTGGAAACCCAAATAGTTTCTGGAGGGGTCTCCTTAGCAGTCTGCTGTAGGCGTGCAGCAAAAGCAACCAGAAATCTTGCAGCATCAGGAAAGTGAATGGATTTGTTGTGGAGTCCACAAGGTAAACTGCAGGTTATATTTGGTTCCCTGATCATGCCAGAAGATTCTAACACCCCACCCCCCACCCCCGGTCTTCCAAATGCAGCTACTGGAGGAGGAAGACACAGGAGAAGGGGGGGACTCTTTAATCGTTCCCCATCGTTTTCCTACAGGAAAGTACTCCCACGGAATATGGCCCCCTGTCATTCCAAAGTCCCCACCCACACCGCTGCGCAGCTTTCTTCCTTCGAAATTCATGCCAGCCAATGCATTGGGAAAATAGGTGTGTGTGTGTTTAAATTAACTAGCCAGAGAACAAATAGTGGCGTGTAATGCCACACAGAACTATTTACAGCTTTGTGATGCCCTCTAGTGGATAGTGTGGTGGTGAGTGGCTAGTATAGGGGTAGGGAACCTGCGGCTCTCCAGATGTTCAGGAACTACAATTTCCATCAGCCCCTACCAGCATGGCCAATTATCATGAAGTGCTTCTGCGATCCTTCAAGGTAGAGTCTGCCGTGTGGATTCTGAATTCTCCAGGGGAAAAAGCGGGTGTCCCTTTTGTTCTAGTTCTAATGCAAATCCTGCTCACCTTTTCCTTTCCTTTCCTGCCCCAGCCTCTCTAACCCCGCCTGTCCCACTCTTCTTATCCCCAGGTAACATATTGGATCCAGTTGTTTGCATCTGGTGATTTTCAAGTGACCCTCCAATATCTTTCTGTTTTGCTTTGTTTTCCCTTCCCTGCAAAGGATTCTGCACAATTTGGAGTGGATCTAAGTGGCAAAAGGGGAACTCTCTCATAAATGTCAGCTTCGTCATTAGACATGTGAATCCGGAGCTGTTGCTAAATTTAGTCGGGGGAGACTATGTGCATCGTCCAATGATTTTCTCTTTATTCAATTATTTTTCTAAACGTGCCATAAATTGCTACAATCAGTCCCAAGTAGTCCCAACTGGAGTTTCTGAGCTAGCGAGGGGACAGACTGAGCAAACTGTTAACCTGGGCCCTTCTCAGGTGAGCCAAATTAGTTGCAGGCTTATTGAGAGTTGGGGTGTCTTGCTGGAAGTCATGAAGTTAAGTAGGGTTGAGCTGTGTTTGACAGTTCATCTGGCTCCAGGCCATTTGGGTTGGAGAGACAGGCTAGAAAAGATGAATCACTTCTGACCATCGCCATTCCTAGCCTGGCAAAAAACCTGTGAGGTCTTGTGATGGTTTCCCCCAAGCCGGCAAAGGGCCCAGGGGGAAACGAGAAGAAACCACTGCATCATGCCACGTGGTGACAGGGCTGTTTCTGCTGCCTGGCCACAGGCCCCTGACACTTTCATTTGTGCCTGCAGGCTTGAAAGGGGCTGCATGGCAGAAT
The DNA here is from genome assembly GCF_021028975.2 of Sphaerodactylus townsendi. NCBI lineage: Eukaryota > Metazoa > Chordata > Lepidosauria > Squamata > Sphaerodactylidae > Sphaerodactylus > Sphaerodactylus townsendi. The sequence goes on along the minus strand of NC_059437.1, from coordinate 32,844,318 downwards.
AAATAGGGGTGAGAGGGGGAAGCAGGCACAGACATGGCCATCCTGACATGAGCTGGAAACCTTCATTAGCACAGGCCAAAAGCCCCCTGATTTCCTGTGTCTTTGAGTTTCTCATCTTTCAAACCTTCTAGTTCAGCTCCCAACCTTGTTGAGCACTTCTGGAATTCTGAGAACAGGCATTTGCTTTATTATCTAACTCATGGATACTCTGCCTTCCCAGTGGGGATCCCAAGAGGCTTACATCGTTCTTCTCGCCTCCATTTTACCCTCACAACAACCCTGTGAGGTAGGCTAGGTTGTGAGAGATGGTCACACAGTGAGCCTCCATGGCATGAGTGGAGATTTAAACCAGGGTCTTCTAGACACTAGTCCGGCACTCTTAGCCATTGTACCACACTAGCAGTCATAGTAGGAACCATCACAAAATTTCTCTGATAGGCTGTTAGGTTGGCTTTTTGCTTAGAAGGAAAAAGTGGGCACTAGAAACAGACTAAGGGGTGCCACATTGGGGAATTGCTTCTTTAGCTGATGCCTAGGTGTCTCTCTTGTGTGCTGAGGTAAGCAGGCACCTGTGCTCTGCTTTTGGGGGGAGGGAGGCACCTGGGGTTAGGAGCCCCAACTCTAGCCTAGCCCTTGTTAGCTGGGCTTGCTCTGTGCTATTTTCAATACAAGGTGGTAATCTAGCCCTGAGCCTGCAGTGCTGCTGCAGAGAAGGCCTGGCTGTGACTGAGGCACATCGCCTGGCTTATTCCATGGTGACTGGTCTGTTTCCCTTTGATCTGTTTTCCTTGCACCAGTAGGGGCAGGCTGGGCTGAGCCAGACGGCAGGGAGGTCTCGAACCCTTCTCTTTGGCTTTTCTGCTGCAGATGACAACCACCTCTAGCCTGCTTCTTTTGTTGGCGCCCGCTCTGCATTCTCTGGTGGGGAGGAGTGCGTCTCTGCTTCTACCCTTGGCTCAGGGATCGGGGGGGGGGGGGGGGGCTGAGCGCACAAGCACAGAACTGCTGCTTCATCGTGCCTAAAGGCTGCGGGCTGAGGCTGCCCTGCTTTGGAGGACGGAAAAGGGAGTCAAGTTGGCTCCAGCAGGGCAACATAAAGGAGGCTCTCTCCAAGGGGGCTGCCTCTGGCTGGAGTGGGGTGGACTTGCAGGCTCCAGAGTGAGGATCAATTGGGACTGGCCAGTTGGGTGGGGGCTGGCTGCAGGGCCTGTGCAGTGCGGGAGAGCAGATGTAGGTGTTGCCCCTCCTTGTTGGCTTCCCCCGAGCAAGGGATGATTGATTTTGCAAGTATTTCCCTCAACAGATCAATATGCTTGAAAGTCAGACAAATTCACTGACTACAGGTTTGGCTGCGGCCTGCAGCGGGCATTTGTTTACATCTCTCTCGCCAAGTGATTCTGTGTTCCTCTCAGCCCCTCAACTGTAAAAGAAAATGTTAATGACTGACTCAGACGGAGGATGTCAATGCTTTGGACACTGAATGATGGACAACTTCATTATGAATTAAGATGGAGGTTGAAGTGAACAATATATTACCTGTCAGTTCCTGGCCTTACTCTACAAACATCTCCTTGATGTGGGTCCTAAGTGGCAATTCCCCCTCCTTTGGCTGTGCTCTCATCAGCCAGGGAAGGACCCTAAAACTTCCATAGCCTGGGTATAAATCCAGATCTCCTTTGCCGGCCCCATGATCTTGCCATCAAGCCTCAGGAATGGGTCTTTCCCTCTGTTTGCCCAGCCAGCAGCTGTGTTCACTGCAGCACCAGTCTCAAAATTTCCAAGCAGGCATCTCCCACCTGGAGGCACTTGGCAGCTATAAATAGGGATCCAAGGGGGAGTCAGTCTGAGACACTCCCTTTTTCAGGCGCTGGGAAAAGCTTTTGGCAAAAGAACAGGGGCTGTTGTGTAATGAGGTGGGTGAGCTTTGAGACAAGGAGCAGACAGTTGTTGAATGAGACAAGTCCCAGCAGAATGGTTGAGGGCAGAGGGGAAAAGACAGGAATCAGGGCAGGGTTGGGTGGCCAAAGGCAGGTAATTTAGAAAGCATTTCAGGAGATGGTTAGTCTCTGACCACCACCACCACCCCCTTTAAGCATTTGCGTACAAGCCGAACTCTGGGGAAAACTGCAGAGAGTATATTTCCCATCTCCCTTTCCGTACAGGCTTCCAAGTAGAGTTGCCAAGAACCTGGAGAAGAAATATTCTCCCTTTAACAGCAGCACGATCCGTGGGAATGGGCAGTTAAAGCTTTTAATGGCATGGAGATAAGTAACATCACCTGGTAAATAGCAGTCCTGTTAACCATCTGTTAAAGGGGCAGGGCACTTTTTCTCCAAGTCATTGACAGCTGTAGTCTAGCAATTGAACATTGCCTCTGACAGAGTGAGCTCTGGCTCACAGAAGCTTATGTTGTTAGTCCTCAAGGTGTTACTAGACCTCGGTTTTGTTTTGAACCTGGACAGCCTTTGGGCCAGGAGCTATGAAAGGGCAGAAGGAAAGACACTGTCAGTAGAAAGAAGTACAACTGAGCAACATAGATGGGCACCTGCCTCCAGGCGAGCCACTGCCCAGTTTCTCTCTGTGGCATTTATAGATGTGGGTGAAACATTATGAGTGAAAACTACCAGACCACAGCTGCACAGCCCAGAAAACTCACAAATGATGCTTTGTACATTTTTATGGATGTATAATCCTTGAAGTTTTTGCCCACACGCTGCTCACTTGGCAATATGGTAGTTCACACTGAATCACTTTTCAATGCATAGGTGACCTATAGTACAGTTATACCAATTACATACTTCACCCATGGGAGTTAATGGATTTAGAAGGATGTCATGGCTCAGCGACACACTGCTGGAATGCCAGGCTTCTGCATTTGCCGATCTTTCTGCAGTTGCTCTAGTCCGTGTGAATACATGAAGCTTCCTTGTACCGAATCACAGCATTGGTCCATCAGTGTCCATGACTGTCTAGTCAGGCTGGTAGTGGATCCAGGGCCTCGGGGAGGGTTTTTCACATCACCCATCACCTGATTTTTTAAACTGGAGATGCTGGGAATTGAACTTAGGACCTTCTGCATGCCACGGAGATGCTTTACCATTGATCACTGGCCCCCCAGAGGGCTTTGCTAGCATTCAACAAAGTAAGCGTGCAAAGGTGCCATACTCTGCAACACTTTGTGCAGCTGTGAGTTGCATTTGAGCAAAGGATCCCTGCCACAACTTGTTTATTGCAGATGGAGCTTTCCATGGCAAGGGCAACTTGATGCACGAATAGTAGTGGTGATTGCTATGTGCGCACATGCAGTTGCATCCAGTAGGGGGTGCTGCATCCTGAAATAAAGTCCAGCCTTTGTCTTCCTCTGATTGAAAAGTGCAATGGCTCAGAGCTTGTAACCAGAGATTAACATGCAAAGGATCCTGCTGCAAAGCAGGGTCTTTCCGAACACTACCGTGCCCTAGCTGGGCCCCACATTTCAACCTGAATGTCACTGTAAGCAGGACTCAGCAGTGCAAGCTTTGTTTCCAAGTGCTGAGTGAGCTTTTGGTGTTAAAATCGGGCTCCAGGGCTGGTCTCTAATTCAAATCCAGCCCCCTTCTCTGGCCTTCACAGCCAAGTCAAATAGCTTCTAGCAAAGGCCAACCAAGGACAGAAACGAAACCTCATGACCAAAAGGGACGCTCTCCCACCCCCCCCATCCTGGCCTTCCAGCTGAGTAATAAAAGATGGTTATTGTTTCCCAGGGTCGTGTTAATAATTGTCTGGCCTTTGTGCTGGGAGGGTTGGGGGAAGCCATTGGGAGCAATTCAGAGAGCAATCATGCACTTTAGGCAGCACTATAGTAATGCCTGCCTGTGTGTTTGGAAGCGCCTCACCATAATCTGGTTGAGTGTGTAAGCAGAGCTGTGGGGTTTCTCATCCCAGCTGTGTTGGGCAGCCCTATGTAGTCATTTACTGCAATAACTGGGCCCAATATCCCCAAACTGCTCTTTTTGATTCCTTGCGGAAGACCAAGTCCCTTGCACAATTCACAGCATGCTTGAAAAACAGCACCAGAGGTTTAAAAACTAGATACTAAGGTTGTTCTTTTTGCCAGATTCCTCTTTGGGATTCCACTCATATTGTTCCCTCTCTCTTCATTTTCCCATTAGAGCTCTTCCACTTCATAAAGACTCAATGGGGCAGATGAAGGGGCAGGCTAGCCATTTAATTTACAGGGAAAGTTCCTAGTAAGCAGCGACCTTCCTAGAGAATTTCTGGCAGCCCAGGAACAGAGCCAAGCTTAGTGCTACAGAGACCACTCAGCCTGGGTTGCTCCAGGGCCATTTTGTCATTCTAGGCCATGCCTAGGCAGGAGCTGGGTGAGCTAGAATGAAGCACAAGAGGATCTGGAAAGTTTCCAGCAGCCATGCTGTGGGCACACTCCGAATGGCTGATCCTGCCTCCCATCCCCTGACCTGCTGTGGATGTGTGCTGAGTCCTCGCAAGGGAGGAGTGAGCATGTCTGGGGTTGGTGGGGAGGTGGTAGATAAGCCCCCTCTCAGTCTGCTGCATGGAACTTAATTCTGAGCAAACAGGTTCAGATTCAGATGCACAGGGAGGAGGAGCTGTATGGATGGGCAGAAGGTCCCTTCTCTTCCTCACAGCTCCTAAACAAACACAGCTTGGGATTCACAGGGAGGCCACTCAGGACATTTGACCCCTGCCTCATCCAGGCAACATTTCTCACACAAGCCCTCTCCCCACGCCTGGCCCCTGGCCGTCTTTCTTTTCTACCTCATAGTTCTAATACACTCTGTGCATCTAAGCCGACTTAGCGGCCAGGGAGATGCTTGAAGAGCCTCTAAGCCAGATTTTAACCTCCTAAAATGTTGATTATTTTCCCTTAGGCTATTTTACGGTGGGTGTGTTTTCTGATTTATAAATTGCTTTCAGAACTCTATGAATGGAAGTGTTGCCTAGCCGTCATTAATTACGTCTACATCTTGCTTTTCCTCCCAGAAAGGGTGGCGTATGTGATTATCCCCCCGCCCCCGGGGTTCATTCTGACAACAATCCTGAGGTACGTTAGTTGCCCAGGGTCACTTGTGGAACTTATTGGCTGAATGGGAATCTGAACTCCGATCTCCCCTATCCTTGTCCGCCAGTTTAAACCCACCTTTCCTTTCTGGCTAGTAACTGCCTGAATAAATTCTAGAATTATCATCCCATTTCCACGTCACAATAGCACGTTTTCCACTTTTCCAGCCCAAGTGGATTTATTTTATGTTGGCGCACAGCTAGGTTGGTTAGACAGCTTGGCTGCGGAACACCTAGCAACTACCAGGGGTCCAGGTTTACCTGAAGTGGCTTACCAGACAAGATTCAACAGTAGGTGAACCTGTTTTCGAAGCTTTGCCTAGACCTGGGAAGCGTGAGGTAATAACAAAAATAAATGAATGAAATAAAAATCCGGCTGCAATCCTCCCACCCGCACAAGGGAGTAAATCTCCTGGAATACAATGGGCCTCATTTCCAAGTAAACAAGTCACTCAGGAAGGCTTCTGTCAGAATACAGCTTGTTTTACTGGTGGCAACGGACTCGTGAGGTTACCTTTTTGGAACGTGTTAAGTGCACACACTGGGACTGAGAAGCAGGGCCCTGTGTGCTAGATGCAGGGCCCTGCTTAACTTCCTCGCAGCGGCCTTGAGCCTGAAAAGAGCCAGGGGTCCTGAGCCCCCCCTTCCGCATTTATGAACCACATCTCATCAGTGAATTTAGGGGTCCCTCTGTCAATTCATTGCAAACCACATCTCATCAGTGAGTTTCTCCAAGGCACAGGTTGCTTCAGAGTGTTGATCACATTCGTACCTGCAGGCTGCAGCTCCCTGGTTTTTCAATTCTAGTCCATTAGAATTGCTGGCCCGTTAGACGTGGGGCCTACACACAAAGGCCCCTTCCACACATGCAGAACAATGCACTTTCAATGCACTTTGCAGATGAGCGGAATAGCAACATGCACTTGCAAACAGTTGTGAAAGTGGATTGGAAGTGCATTATTCTGCATGTGCGGAAGGGACCTAAACCAATTCGCTTTTGCACCCCGTGTGCCTCAATCACGGCGGCGAAATTACTGCCAACGTGATCGCGTGCTTTTACACTACTCACACAAAGGAGAAGTGGCGTTAGAGAAATCCTTTCTTTCGCCAGAGCTGGACGACGTCATTTGGGAACTTGAAAGGACGGCTCAGAGAGGGTGCAACGGGAGCTTGCTCGGAAGTAAAGGCCAGCGCTGCCTGGTAGCGCGGAGCGCCGGCAGCTCCGCCCGTCTCGCCCTGTCCCACCCACCGCCGCCGCCTCCGGCCCGCCTCCCCAGCCCGCAGACATCGTCCGTCCCGTCGATGCCGAGCGGCCGTCGGGTTGGCCGGGCCCGCCGTGTGTGAGGGGCTGCGGGATGGTGCCATGGCGCGCCCGACGGGGGAGGAGGCGCAGTCGCGGCGGCGGGAAAGCCCGACGGCCAGCCGGCTGCTGGTCTCCTTCCAGTACGTGCACGTGCAGCTGGGCGGCGGCGCGCCCTGGGGCTTCACTCTACGCGGGGGGCTGGAGCATGGCGAGCCCCTCATCGTCTCCAAGGTGAGAGAGGCCCGTGAGGTCCTGCTGGCGGGCTCAGGGGCTGTGAGGGCTCTGCTGCCAGCGTCGCCCCCGCGCTCTCTTACGCCCCCTCCGCCGCCATTTGGTTGTTTCTCCGGAGTTTAGTTGTGTCGGGGAAAGTTTTTGGTTTGAGTTGGGCCTGGCGAGGGGAGAGTGGTTGCTTTACTGCCTCATTTTTGCAAAACACCCTGGGGCGGTTGTACGGTGCACCCCTGTTGCAGACTAGCGGGATCCGGGAGAAGAGGGCTTGCTGGGGAGGAGGATCGCCTTCACGCCAAGAGTGCTTCCCCGGGGCATCTGTAAGCCCGTGTTTTGGCGACTGTTGCTTGCCCAGGTGTAGAAATAGCCATCCAGCCGGGGCGACTACGCCTCCTGAGCACCTCTGAGGACTGGAGTCATTTGTGCTTTGTCTTTGAACGATGGACTGAAACTACCGTGTCGCTTGGCTTTTCCCGCTCTGATAGTGGTGACTGTGTGGCAGAGCATGGTTGTTGCTGGCATCTTCAGACCTGAGGCCTTTGTGTTGTGGTGCCCTGGATAGAACTACTTACGTGCTGTCCCTGAATCCCAGCCCTCCATTAATTAAAACGGGTTCGACTGCGAATGCAACTTAGCAGTTGCTCTGCCTAGAGGTTGGCAGGCCATACTTCCTCATAAGCGCAAGCCCCCCCCCCCCCCCCGGTACCATATATTTTTCCGCAGGGTGGTGAATGTATCTTTTCCCGTGCCAGTCTCTGCTAGAGATGGCCTTTGGGGCTTGGCTTGCTGCACTGCCAAAAAGGGTTGTGCTCCTAATGCAACTTGCCAATTAAAATCAAATCCATCTGTGGCTTGGGGAAGACGGCTGGCTCGGCTCAGGCGGGATCAGAAGGTAAAAGCTGCCAGCAAGAATGTGGAGAGGGGTATGGAGGTCAAGAGCCGGCTGGTTTTGCATTGCGGTCCATGGAGGGTTGCTGATGGGATGGTTGGGTTTGAACAAGGGGCCAGTCCCTTTAAAATACTTCCTTCCTGTGTGAATCTCCTGCTACCCATCATGGCCTCAGCCTCTGGTTGATTGGCACTGGAGTGTGTGTTAGTTTCTGTGAGTAGTACAGCATTCTGTGTCCGAGGGCAGGCAACATGCATACAACTTAGGGTTGTCTGTACAGCAACTGCTAGGTCATGGCCTTTCTCAGTTGCAGATCCAGCCCTCTAGAATGATCTACTGGAGTGTGCCTTTGGTGGCCACATCCAGGAAAGTATGCAAGATTGTTCTATTGCAGAGTGTGTTTGTGCGAGGATGAATTATTCCAGCTGGCTTAGCTTTGTGGTTCTTTAAAATCTGTGCATTGTTTTTAAATGTGCATTGACTTTGGGGGTCTTTGCAGCTTGGATGGTTGATTAGTTGCCCCAAGTCCAAAGAAATAAGTCAGGATGTAAATTATTTAATTAAACTTCTCAGCTGGATTGGTGGTATTGAAGAATTCCTTGACTGAGCAAGAAGCTCTGATATGTACCCCCATCACCCTTTTAACTGTCAAAGGTAGCTTCACACCTGTGTCCATCAAATAATGAGTGTAATGACGAATAATCAAAGTTGGACAAAGCGCCTGTTGAGTTTTGAGTAGCAAAAAGGCATTGGGGCCCCGACGTGGTTTTTTCCCCCCCTAGACAAAAGATTATGCAGGAAGGAATGAAAGTTGCCAGACTGTTACTTGGGGTGGATCTGGATCATGGCTATCCATTTCTCCTGGTCTTCTCTTTCCCCTCTGGCTTTATGAATATCAGCTGTTCTTGGGGAAGTATTTTGCTAGTTTTAGGAGGAGAAAGGGGTGGAAATACATTACAGTTGCCTACAAATGGCACAGATGAGTTTCTGCTGGCCCCTGTTTGGCAGTGGCAACACAGATAAGGCAGTCTTGCTGGCATATACCATACCCTTGCACTGGCACCTTGACTCTGTCATTGATGGCTCCTGATCCCTTGCCTTCGAAGCTGCAGTGCAGATTTTGATTTTGCTTGATTTCTTTACCCGCTGTGCTTGCCCCAAGCTTGATTTCAGGCCTGCTGCTTCTCCTGTTCTCGTGAAAGAGGCTTTGTGCTGCACTTCACCCTTTTTCTCCCCCCACCTCCTTAAAACATTTCCTGAGTGTTGGTTTACCCAGTCTGTATTTGTTTTAAATCTCCCCAGAAACTCCTTCCTGACCAATAGGAGAAACTACTAACAAAGTGTTATGATAACTGTGTGGGCTTGTATATGCACCAGGAGTTCTTGCTGAGAGTAAGTGGGGAAGGGCCTGCCATTCCTACTGGCCTCTCCCTTGCGTCTGCCAAACTTAGCAATGTGGCGCTTTCTGCTCCTCTTTGCCCCCTCTTCACAGTTTGCCTTGTGCCTTGCTTTCCTGTGCTGTCTGTTTCAGTAGCTGAAAAGCCGCATTGGAGCCCTGTGGAGCAGGCCAGCCCTGTCTCTTGTAAGTCCAGGCATTTCTACCAAGCTTCTTGATTAAGGAGTTGGTCACTGTCCTGTCTTGTGGTTCCTGGAATAATGGATTTGACTTTCCCCCACCTTGCTGCAAAAGCTCCCTCTAGGGTTCTGCCTGAAGCATTTTTGCACATTATAAAGGACTGTCTAAGTCAGTTTTCAGAAGTCAATTTGATATTTGATTTGAGATGGCTGTATGCATGCGCGTGGAAGGTCCTGTAGCTCAGCAGCACAACACCTCCTTTGGATGTACAGAGTTTCAGGCTCAATCCCTAATCTCCCCAGTTTAAAAGTCTCTTTGGTCCCTTCCGCACATACAGAATAGTACACTTTCAGTGCACTTCGCAGCTGTGCGGAATAGCAAAATCCACTTGCAAAGAATTGTGAAAGTGGATTGAAAGTGCATTATTCTACATGTGCAGAAGGAGCCTTGGATGGCAGGGTGGAAAAAGACCTTTCTGTTTTCAAGGGAGAGACCCTGCAAGTTGGAACAAATGGCAGTGGACTCAGTATACTGCAGCTTTCTATCTTCTGGTCATTTATCTAGGGAGCAATGTCAGGGTTTTAAGGGAGAGCCCTAAGCATTCATAGTTGTGAGAATGGGCTTAGAAGATGATGGCTGAAATGTTCTGTTATCCTTTTTTTTAAAAAAAAAAAGTGCACATGTATGTTTTTAGTGAATATCCAATTTAAAAAATGTGAAGCTTCTACTTGCAATAGTCAAATTCCAATAGTTAAAAAAGCCTCAAAAATACTTAAACGGAGAAACAGTGTGTAACACAATTTTGGTTACCCACTTCCCCCAGCTATGGACTGATCTCCTCCCAGCATACTCTTTCTCCCTGACTGCTTGATAGACAGACTGTATGTGTGAAGCAGTATCAGCCTGAACCTGCTGGAGATGCTAGCACACACACACACTGTTGGATCGATTGATGGGCAGGGAGGGTGTGTGATAATAACTGGAAAGGATACAGAACTCTTGGAGGTGTTGCTGCTGATGTTGCACCATGACCCCACTATTGCATGCTTTTTCGTGTTGCTACGTGAATCTCTGTGGTCCCTTCCACACATGCAGAACAATGCACTTTCAGTCCACTTTCACAATTGTTTGCAAGTGGATTTTGCTATTTTCCACAGTCAAATCCAGCGGCAAAGTGGATTGAAAGTGCATTATTTTGCATGTGTGGAAGTGGCCTGTGTGAAATAAACTCAGGTTAGCAAAGCTTTCCTAACCATCTGTATACACCCCCAACCCACTTCCTAGATGGGCTGAAGTGGGTGGCTGTCTGCCAGGAGAGTCGGCTGGGTGTAGATCAGCCAGGGCCAGCCACAGTGAATCATTAACTGTCCTTGTTCCTGCACTGCCAGCTTTGGCATTTGGTTCTTGTGCTTGAGGCAAGGCCACTCCCCTGGGAGGAATGCCTTCTTGATGCCAGGACTGGATTGGTCCCTGCGGGAGGAAAGGAGAAGATTTCAGGTGTGTAAAGGATGACTTTTGTCTTTTGGCATCTGTGGAGGCCTATAAGTCACAACGGCTTCAGGGACTGAAGGCGAAACCTTGCTTGTAGTGCCTCGTCATGAGATAGCTTGTGTGCTGCAGGACCCACCTCTAGAAGCTGCATCCTGGAGGGTTGCTTGCGAGGGGCATGCCGGGAAGGGAATCTGCTTTTTGTTTGAGCAGGTCCACCTGGGCCAGGAATAGACCTCCCTCTGCCCCTGTGGTTGCTGGGATAGTTGTGAGAAGTGGCTGTTGGCCTCTTCCACACAGCAGAGCTTTTCCATTTTCCTTGCATCGCCACCTTGCATGTGAGACAGCTGCTGCTGCTTCTTCACAGCAACAGCTCTCCATGTTGCTCTTCATTACCACTGCAGGTTCAGGGGCCTTTGCAGCAGCAATGGAACATCCTCATGCTTGTTTCTCTCACTGTTTCCTTTCTTCAGTCCCCTGTCCTCCCTCCCTCCACCCACCATCAGAGGATTTAGGGCACAGCGGACTAAACAAGGGTAATTAACTTACAACTGTTTGAATTCTGTTTTTGTAAGCCCTAAAAAAAATTTGGTTAATGTGTGTGTGTGGAAGGGGGGGGGCAGCTGAAGGGAATTGAGGCAGGGAAAATAATGCTGATGTGGACTGGAGTATCCAAATTATGCACCTTCCCTTCGGTACTCCTTGCTAGGGTGCTTTGACTGTGATCTTTTGAATAGATCTCACCGAACCAGGTGTAGAAAAGGTCACAGCAAAGTGGGGGGAAATATGGAAGGAGGACTAAAAAAGAGAGAGGAGGAGATGATGGTCGTGAGGATGCTTCTCAAAACAGTTCTGCTACATGGGAGCCACAATGTACCAAAATATCTGTATGGAAGAAGAATTGGATGACATTTGAAAGTGAAGAAAGACACCTCTGGAAGTGAATAGAGCTGAACAGGAGCTGAACTATAGATCTAGAACGTCTCTCTTGTTAAGGGAATGAAGCTCAGGATGCCGACTGATGTCCCAGGTGGGGCTGGTCTTCAGCATGTAACTCCCACGCATTGAGTGGTTATTTCCTCTGAACTTGGCTTGTTTCTTCATGGTGGTATCACAATGAGAGGCGATGTGATATAGCAGCTAGTTGGACTTGGATTTTAGAGACCTGTTTCAAGTGTCTGTTGCGCTATGAAGTAGCCAAGGTGGCTTTGGACTAGTAGTTGCACATTCAGCCTGACCAACATCTCAGAGTATTTGTGGGGATAAAATGCAGAGGAGCCCTGAGCTTCTTGGAGGGAGAGGGGGATAAGCATAGTGTCTAAAATCAGGCACCAAATCTGGATCTCCTATATGCTTGGACTTCTTTGTGTGTTGTTTTTCTTTTAAGCCTAAACTGTTTGGTAAGTTTTGGAGAAGGCATTACCAACATCTTGATTAGATCTTCAGCCTCCTAGATGCAACCAGAATTCCTTCCTTCTTCCCATAGCTTCCTGCCATGTTTCCGTTTGCCCCAATCCTTTTTGTTTTGCTTGCCAGGGACCATCCACTCTTTTTGCAACTTGCTGGTCACTGTTGGGTTAATGAGCATACAGCTGATGCAAACTGGAGTAACTTTCTGGAATTTTGTATGTGCTCAAGAGATGCAGGGTTGAGCATGTGCCGAGTCCCTCTCAGTGGTGATGGAAAGGGAGTCCCTCCTATCTTTTCCTTGACAGCAGGATGGCAAGGACAGCTAGCATCTTCTTTGCTGTTCTGTGGCAAAGTCACCAGCTGCCCAGGCAAGAACAAGGGCCTCTTTGTGCCACAATTAGCCGTCAGCCTGTGAACTCCCTTTTTTGTGTGTGCTCTGGCCCGGCCCTTTTTCTTTCCCACTCCCTCCTGGAAACTGGGACCTGGTTTTGGGCCAAAAGACTTACGGCTCCTCCTTTCTCCAATTTGGCAGGCCTGGCCCTACCCATTTTGGTAGTTAGAGAACTCTGCCTAACAGACACAGGATCCATAATGTTGCTTCCTTTCTACTGCCCCATCTTGTACGTCAGCAGTGGCCGGAGGACCTGTTCTCTCTGCTTTCTCTGAAGAACAGCTCACTAATTATCTAAAACCACCAGTATCCAATGAAATTATCAAACAAACAAAACACAACCAAACCCAGTACAAAGCAGCAGCAGCAGCATCAGAAGTTAGAAACAAATATTTTACAGTCATAAAAAATGGAAGAGATGGAGTTAGACTAGGTCTCACTACTGGAAATAGTGTGGGTTTCAGTTGCTACTCTGGCCATGGAGTTCCACAAATTGGCTGCCACTCTTGCAAAGGCCTTTCTCATCTCACATCTGGCAGACAAGGCAAATGCAGTGGGGCTCTGAGGAAGATCTCAAATTCTGTGTAGGTCCAAACAGGAAAATGATACACTCTGGACTAATACTCCAGAGGTCAAGTCCAGCACCTGAATTGGGTCCAGAAACCACTTAGAAGCCAGTACAGATGATGCAACTCTGGCATAATGAGACCCATATAGCCAGCTCTCTCAGGACTGACTACCCACAGTGTCTGAATATTCTTCAGGTGCAGCCCTGTGTAGTGTATTGTTACAGTAGGCCAATACAGGGTATGAGTACCTGACCACTAACGAGTCTGGGGATCCCCATCATGGTTTGGTCTTCTGGTCTGGAGGGAGCCAGTCATGAATGAACAAGGGTTTTTTACTTCAATTTGGTCCTGCATTGTGCATCTGTACAGCCGCCTCCGATTGCATCTCACTTGTGGTGTGAAGAGCAGCTGCTGCCAAGCAGCATTGTAATCCAGAAAGTGGGGAGGAGGCAGCACTTCCACCCACAGCAGGGGGTCTATGAGTTCCAGCCAGCCGCAGGCCAGTCGTTTCCTGTGGGGAGGGGCGCACGTCTGCTTATCTTCTTGCAGCCTAATCTATAGCAGGAGGACAATGATGATGGATCTCTTTGTCTTTGTGAGCTCTTTTGAAAGTTTCACTAATATCCTCCCAACCTCAGACCTCCTCCTCCTCACCCTTCACAGTTCCAGACTAAGTGAAATTCCAGATTTGGCAGCCACTATTTAGAGAAGTTAATTAAATGCAAATTTGGATCATTCATTCCGAGCTCAGAATTCACGTCCCCAAAGCTTATCAGGTATCAGTTGGTTGAATCCCCGGCAGCATGTGTGGCAGAAGGTTCCGTTTCCTGTGCTCCCACCTCGGTTCCCTTCATCATGGCTACCTGAAGGCTAAGAAAGATGCCCTTATATCCTTGTCTTGGAGTGGGCTGGGAGAGGTTGGAAGTTATTGTCTTAGCCTTCCTGGGTTTTGATGCGCTCTGTTGTGCATCCACTGTTAATATGGGTGGAGGGACATTTGTGCAGCCCGGGTTTTTCTTTTCACTGGGGCAATGTGGGTGGGTGTGTGGTCTTGAGAGTCTTTTTTGTCCAAGAAGCCAATTGCTGCCTCTCTGCCACCTTGCCTGTTTCCCTGTGGAGATGAAAGCACTGTTGGCCTATAGAAATATTGGGTTAGAGCAGGGGTCTGCAACCTGCGGCTCTCCAGATGTTCATGGACTACAATTCCCATCAGTTAATTCACCCCATCCTGGCAGGGGGTGATGGGAATTGTAGTCCACGAACATTTGGAGAGCCGCAGGTTGCAGACCCCTGCGTTAGAGGCATCTCAGTACACAACTTACAAAATTAGCTTCTCAGGTTGCTCTGACTAGTTTAGATTTAAGTTTTGGGGCAGAACTGTGGAGTGGTTAAAAACGTTCCCAAATGGATTGCTGCTTCATGACTCCCTTTCACATAAATCCTCTATTTGCCTAGGGCTCTCCATGGAGCTGCCTGGCAGTTTCGGGCTCCAGCATTTCTGAAACTGCCCCATTCTTCTTCAATCTTTGTTTTTGAAACCAGGCTATTCCATGTATCTTGTTTTTGAGAGCATGGGGAACATTTGATAATTGATGTTCTTGGCACTACATCTAATTAGTAATTGCACTATGGGATTCCCAGACTCCCCAGATAGATGGAGCGTCTAGACACCGTGCCCCTGTTGCCGAGTCTTGCCTGGGCTTGGTGCCACAGATGGATGAACTGGCTTTTGGCCTCCTTCACCTGGGCTGTCAAGTACTCTGGCTTCTCTGTTCTTTGCCTGCCACACCCCAATGCTCCTGGGCCATTTGCGTCATGTTTAGAACCCCATCGTGGTACCTACAGGAGGAGAGGTATCTTGGACTCAGAAGGCTGCTGAGGCTCTTGGAAACTGGAAAAGTTGCCAGGCAACTGCAGGGGTTCTGAGAACTACGTTCCCCTTGTAGATGGGGATGGAGAAGACTTAGTGTGGGAACTTTTGACAAACTTTCAGAGAATCCTGTACTTCTCTGGGAGGCAGTTTGAAAACCTCTGGCAGGAGCCCGCATGACTGGGACTTCAGACATATGTGTACAGCCTCCGCATCCAGCATTTTTACAGTCCAGGCCTGCTGTTTGCTCCTCCCTAGCAAACTCCAAGCTCCCTGTTGCCTCCAGCTGGGATTTGAGGAATGAGAGCCTCTCTTCTTGCTCTGAGTGTGCCAGGCCCTCTGACTGTGCTGGCCGTCCCCATCTGGACTCTATTTCCGAAATGTGTCTGAGATGCATGGGATGCAGACCCAGAGTTTAGAGCAGAGGGTTGTTTGTTTTCTTTCCGATCTGAGCTCAGCCCCTCGTGGCATTTGGAGAGAATGTGCTGATTTTGTACATTAGCTGTGCTCCGTGCGTTTGGAGCTGCAGCAGACATGTAGGGAGACCGGGGGCATGGGAGAACCAGCAGAGGCTAGGTGGGGTGGTGGGATCACGGAGAGGGGAAATTGGAAGGGTGAGACATGCTTCCTTTTCCTCCAATGGAGTGTGCTCTGTTTTCTGCAATTGAGTGCCCTCAAGCTGCAATTAGGCTTCTTGCTAGCAGAGCAGAGTTGGGTCCCCATCAGAATTTGAGTGAAGCATTCTGCGATCCACTGAGCCCGGGCATAGGTGTCAAACTCGCGGCCCTCCAGATGTTATGGACTACAGTTCCCATTATCCCCATGCCAGCATCATGCTGGCAGGGGATGATGGGAACTGTAGTCCATAACATCTGGAGGGCCACGAGTTTGACACCTGTGCTCCTGAGGGTAAGGCTAACTTATGGCATATCAGTTTGCCATTAGAAAATGATTATTTAAAAAGAATGACTAGACTTTGTAATTTCCGGAAAGTGGGAAGGTGATGGTTTCCCAGCAGTTCGGATGGTGAAGGAGACTTTATTTTCATAGTCTCTCAAATAACCACTTTATAAGGTATAGATAAGAATCCCCTATGGATGTTCAGGAAGGGTGTATCTTGGAAGAGATTTGGAACTTTTTATTCCACACCTCTATAGGAAGGTAAACAGTTCTTGCGGACTACCGTAATGATTTTGCCTTATTGGCAAACCTGTGTTCTTAAGATCTGCCCAACTATTGCGGCTTAGTTTCAAAATGTGGAACTGGACTTTCACTGCATTTAAAGAATGCTGCTATGTTTGTAAGAGGAGGCAATTCCACTGCAAATTGCTATAGCACTGATAAATGACAGATTCTGTATTCAAAGCCCCAGCACATGTATCTGTATGTGATTAACATACCTCGGGAGGTTTGGGGTTTTTTACGTTACAATTGAGGACAGGAGTCCTTGGCTGCTGGAGTTCATTTGTTGGTTTTAATGCCAGGTATTCCTTAGCATTAGCAAGCCTGCAGAACTTGCCGTTCTGGAGATGTTTTGAATTTAACAATTCTGAGTGACAGAGTATCTCCCATATACGTTTGTTTAAAAATGGGTCTCATCCTGTCCTTTTGAGTTTCTCATCAGTTGAGATTCTGATCTTAAGAGAAGCTGAGGGGTTTCTTGGGGAATTTTGTAATGTTAATCATGTGTTTTAGCTCTTTCCAAGGAATGGTAATGCTTGAAGAGTTGGAGTGACTGTCCGTTCAGAATTTGTTCAGCAGAATTTGTTCTTTGTTGGGGATCAGTGGATGGTTCCACTCTGTGGGAGAGGGCAGGTTTTTCTCCTCCTTCATGCAGTCTGGACAAATTACTCACATTACTGTGCCCCGCCACTCAACAACTTTGCTTATTAAACCCTGTTCTCTCATTCAGAAGTGACGGGAGTCCATCGGGATTTGAAATCTTGTCGCAGCCTAGACAGGCATCTTGCCTACCTCCATAGCTTTGAGAAAGTTTCTTGACTTGTACATATCCCAGGATTAACTGTGGGCGGCAATTCATGCAGCTTCTGAACTATTTTCTCAGGTGGCTTCTGTCGTTGGCCTTTGGGTTGGCTTAGAAAGGCTCTTCCCATGTTAAGAAGCTTCTCAGCATTGTGTGTGTGTTTAAAAGTCTCAGCAGCCATAATTGGTCAACACGTGCCATGGCCTTGGGAGAATCTTAGTTGGATGTGTGTGAAGTTGGATACTTTGGGACTTGTGTCTGGGCCAAGCTTTTGGGGCCTCGTGGGGTAGCCAAGCAGATGAAGAAATGCTGGCATTTCTTTAGTGCCCTTCAGTGTTTGTAGATTGTAGCAGGGATCTGCTAGGTTAGAAGTGGCATCTCTCTCTGCAAGGGCCCCAGATATTAGCCTGTCCCTGCAAACCTGAGGACAGAATTGGAGAGCTGAACCTACTAGCCCGGAGGGGGTCTTGTTTCCAATCAAAGTCATCAATGTTTTGGGGGTATGCCTGACCACTTGTCAAACCACATGACTTAGTGGTGAGGTCTCCATTTGCGCTCTCTCTCTCTCTGTGTTTTCCCCTTCCTGCCAATCATCCATTTTTCCTACCCGCCAATCATCCATTCTGTTAGCCAGAATGGTTTTGGCTTGCACTGCTGGGCATGGCTTGAGCATGGACTCTTCCGGCGAGCAGCATCACAAGGCCTGTGTGGGTTCTGGACAGTCCCACTGGCATTTTGGCAGCACAATGGGCCCTTGTGTTTGCCAGGCCGCGGGGGAAGCAGCTGAGGGAGCCCCCTTTGTGTTTCATGTGACTGTGACGGAGAAGGGTGGCCAAGCCCAGCTCTCTGCCGTGCCTGGTTCTGTTGTCCCAGCTTGGTCCTGGAGTTGTTGCTGTCAGAACCGTCTCCTCAGGGTCCCTGCTCTACAGCCAGGAGGTGAGGATAGACTGTAGCTTGTTCCCTTGTCAAAGGGGGTATCCAAGAGAAAGGGGACTATTTCTCTCTGGGTAAGGTCAAGAAGATGGAAGGCTCCAGAGCAGAGGGGAATAGTTTCTATTGGATGAAGAGCCAAGAAAAGGGGAGTTTATTGGCCCCTAAATTGGGAGGTGATCTGGAGTTGAGAGAGGTCACAGGTGAGCTGTTTGGGGAAGGGAGGAGATTGTTCCAGCCCCCCATCTCTCCTGTGGGTTGAGGGTATGAACAGAGAAGTAGGTAAAGAGAAACCTGATCAGAAACATCTCCCTTGATAAGCCTGAGGACTATTTTAAAGAGGATTATTTTTTGACTGATGAACGTTTTATGCCGTTTTTGTGTTCTGGCTGAGGTTTTATTAGTGTATTGATATGAGTGGGTTTTCCCCTATTTATCAAAAATGATGTTATCATTCTTTGTATTGTTGCCAACTATAAACATTTTTCTGGAGTGGTGGTATCTGGGCTTTCTAAATAAAGGTTGTTAGATATCAGCTGCAGAAGAAAGGAGGGGTGCATTGTTGCCTGGATGAGAGACTGCCCTGCGATGCGGGATGGTATTTGGTGGCACTCTCTGTGGTGTTCCATTCTGTTAAAGCTCTTCCCTGGACTTGCTGCCAGTCGGGCACAGGAGAATTGTGTGTGGCTGGGAGGGGGTGGGGGGGAGTTGGCTTGTTTGTTCTCTTTAATGCTAAACTAAGCAATTTCCAGCTGGTATTCATTTCTGCCTCACTTTGGAGGAGAGAGGTTGTGCCGCACTAAGGGGTTGTTGCTTGAAGCATGACCTGCTTCTTGGGAAGAATGCTGCTATGTTTGTAAGAGGAGGCCGGATAGTCTTTCTCCATTTCCTTCTCCTTGGCTCCTTTGATGGGGGCTGCCGCTTGCTGGGCAAATTGGGGAGTGCCTGGGGGGGTGTTGACAAGACCTTGAGCAGGAGCACAGCCTGCCTGTTTGCTCTCACAAGCCAGCACGGTGGTGTGGTTAGAGTCCGGGACCAGGATCTCAGTGGGAATCCCCACTATCATGGAAGTCCAGTGGTTGACCTTCGGCCAGTACTTTCAGTCTCGCCTGCCTTACAGGATTGTTGTTAGGATAAAATGGATGATGGCAGAACAGTGTTGTAGGCCACTTTGGATCTCTGTAATGGAGAAAAGTGAGGGATAAGTATCTAAATGAATTACAGTTGGCCTTCTTTTGGTTCAGGTGGAGGATGGCGGGAAGGCAGCCTTGTCACAGAAGATGCACCCTGGGGACGAGCTGGTGAACATCAACGGGACCCCGCTGTATGGCTCTCGGCAGGAGGCTCTGATCCTCATCAAGGGCTCCTACCGCACACTCAAGATGATCATCAGGAGGTGAGAGGTGCCAGGCAGCTGGAGCAGAGTCAAGAGCGGACCAGACTTTAGCTAGCCCAAGGGTATGCAACCTGCGGCTTTGCAGATGTTCATGGACTACAATTCCCATCAGCCGCTGCCACCATGACCAATTGGCCATGGTGGCAGGGGCTGATGGGAATTGTAGTCCACGAACATCTGCAGAGCCGCAGGTTGTAGATCTCTGAGCTAGCCCTTGGAGAGGTCCCCTGTCCTGTCCTTTTACTGCATCAGCTCTACTGGGCACTGCAGTTGCAGAAGCGCTTGCTTGGTGGTACTTGAGTTTCCTGTGATGCCACAACAAAAGGCCAGTCTTTTCGGCTCCCCTCCATACCTTTCCTGTGCCATCTTTTCCAACTCCCTTATCAGATTCTGGAATCCTTTGGCTGAATTGCTGCTGCCCCCTTGTGGCAGGAATTAAGATTTGTAGACCGAAACTTTTATTGGGGATCACAAAAGCAGCTCCCTTTCCTCCGTCCATCCAAATTCGGACACCATCTCGAGCGGGCTGCCATTATCCGTAATATAATAATTTAGAACTGCTGATACTGCTGTTCTGCAACATGTAATAATTGGACAGATCTGAGATATAAAGTAGATTTCTTTGAGGCAGCTGCTGTTTGTGGGAAAGTGTGTAGACTTTTGAACTTTGCAGAATGTTGTTCAGCACAGCAGCAAGTTGAGCTTATTCCCGAAATAGAGATCGTAATTATAGTAATGCAGAGATGCTTCCGCATTATGTGGGTATCATAAGATCTCTGGTTTTTTTAAAAAAAAGATTACAAGGTTCACGGCAGGAAAGGAAACATCCCTTCACCAATTCTTTCTTAAAGACTGTTCAGGGAAGTTTCTGTCTCTCTGTGAATTTCTTTCTTGGCCACCCTATATATGACTTAAAAGTCACAATCTGCCTTTCAGTATGGTCTCCTGCACTGAGCCAGAGGATCTTGCTGTTAACCTTCACACACATGTGTGTGCAAATACCTCCGCGCACCACAGTCCTTGCTGGCAAGGCGGAGGTGCCTGTCTGGATAGCTGCAGGGCTGTCTGATCCAGGTTAGTCTCCCTGGCTTTGCCCTCCTCTCCTGCCCAGCCCTCGCCAGCAAATCCACGCTCACGAGCATCCAGGCTTCTTTCGCCCCAATCTCATCGCTTCCAGCACAGAGTTGGCAGTGATCTCACCCTTCCTGTGCTCTGTCCCAGCCGCTTCCTGCGTGGGGTGAGTGTTGAGGCTGAGCCAGGAGGCGGCTGTAGTTGTTCCACTAGATGGAGTTCTGGAAATCCCCCTGCCAGTCCAGAACTTGAGGGGAGTCTCCCTGTTTTCAGGGACCTCTCAGTATTGGGGACAGCAACAGCCCCTCTGTAGAGCAGCCTGCCTCCTGCTGTAAGTAAGAGTGGCTAGCAGGTGCTGTGCGTTGGGGACTACTGGAACCTTTTCTTTCCCAAGCAGGCAACCTGGAGTTCCTTTCAGCCGTGGGTCTTGCAGCAGGATGACTGCTGCTTGCAGAGCCAGGAAGCCCCATTCCCCTGGGGGGTGGTCTCCGGCCTCTGATATTACCGCCGTCTGCTCCGTGTGCAGTGTTATCTCTCTGCACATCACTTCCTCCCCACTTCCTGGCTGTGAGGGAATGAGAATGGCTTCTCCCCCTGGGAGTAGGGAGGGGCCAGGAAACCCCTGGCCAGTAAGGAGCCCTTCCCTATTGGGCCAGTTCCAGCCCCTCCAGGCTGAATCTTCCCCACAACTTCCAGCTGTCTGTAGGCAGGAGCGCTGGAGCGCTGTCTGTCCTCTAAGCAGTTCCCTCCAGCCTCTTCCACTTCCCAGTGACAGGTGAGTGTAGACAAACCTCTGCCATCTACCTTGGTTGCATCTCTTACATTTTGGGGAAAGAGGGGAGGTTTTCTCCTGTGCATTTTGCTGTAAACAAACCTGAGCATCAGAGGACAGCAGGGACCCTTCTTTCCCCTTTAGTAAGGTTTCCAATACAGACTTTCTCATTCTGCCTGGACTGATGGAGCTTGCAGGTACATGCATGCAGGTCCTCAGCTGGTGGATTCCAAAGGCTCCTCAACAAACCTCTCTTTTAAGCTGTCCTTGTTCTACTGATAGCGTTAACCTGTGAGGTGCTGGAGTATTTGGTAGTGAAGAGGATGTTATGTCTTCCCTGCGTTGATCTCAAAATACACTGCAGCAATCCCTCCATGCCTGGATTGTCTTTGGTCTTCTTGGTGCTCCGTGGTTGGGTTGCATGGGCGAGGATTAGCCAGCGCCTACTCTTATGTTGTTCCCCACTGGTGTAGCGTTCTAGTTAATGGCTCATAAACCACTTGAGTGTGATGGCACATTGTGGTCTGGATTGAAAGGATGGATGACTTGTGTGATGGTGGAGAAATAGGTGTAGCTATAGCAGGCTGCTGGGCAGAGTAGGTGGCCTTTAGGAATTCCACCCCTCCCAGTCCTATGGGAAGCTGCACACTTGTAAGTCCCTCATGGCAGCAATGAAGCATCATTCCTCAGCCAGGGGTCCCTTTATCCTTGTTCTGCTAAGAGCCGGTGACTGTCACCTCTTGATGGGACCTTCTTTGAGTTCTCTGATTCCTCCTCCTTGTTACTGTGAGTGCTGTTCCTCCTCTCGATGGCTGTTTTTAGATGAAAACTTAGATTCTGAATGTTCCAATCACAATGCTTCCCCCTAACGTCTCTCTTCCCACTCCAGCTGGCACTATTATACTCTGCTGGAATCTCAGGAAAAACATTTTGTAAAAATGCTGTGGGGGAGCTTTTTATCTGGGCTTCTGAGATTCCCTTAGGTTTTCATCAGCAACCTAGAGAGTGACAGTTTTATGGACTTTGGAGGCAACATGCTGTTGCACGAATTGGAGCATTTTCTGTAAATGCATCATCAGTGAACAACCTGGCTGGGTCCTGCAGAGAATGCAAACTTTTCTGGCTGCAGTTCACAGGACAGTAGGGCAAGGTGCCAGGGGCTGGGAATGCGGCATAGGAGTGCTTGGGTGGGAAAAGGAACTGAAGACAGCCAGGGTTGTGGGGCACAGAGGGGGGCCCAGTATGCAGGATTTTTTGCTGGGGTGGGACCCAGTTAGGTCTGGACACTCCAGGTTCCTTGCCTTATGAGCCAGTGTGCTGTAGTGGTTAAAGGCAGGTGTACTCTAATCTATTTGATTCCCCTCCCACTAGAGCTGTGGAGGCTTATCTGGAGAACCAGATTAGCTTGTGCACTCCAACACATGTCAGCTGGGTGTCTTTGGGCTAGTCACAGTTCTTTGGAGCTCCCTCAGCCCTACCTACCTCTTAGGGTGTTTGTTGCAGGGAGGGGTGAAAGGAGATTGCAAGCCCCTTTGAGTCTCCTTATAGGAGAGAAAGGGGGGGATATAAATCCAAACTCTTCTTCTTCTTGGTAGGTCTGGACACTCTAGGTTCCTTGCCTTATATCAGCTCCTCACTATACTTCCCTGGTGTTGTGTGTGTGTGTGTGTCTTTGGGTAAGGGAGTCTTAGTGTGCCTTCCTCCCAGTAATGTCCTTTTCATTCTTGCCACTGGGCAGGAGGAACGTGCCCGTCATCAGGCCTCACTCATGGCATCTGGCCAAGCTGTCCGAGGTCCGGACTGAGACTGCCACCATGCACTTTCCTGCAGATGCCTTCAGCCTCTCCTGGCACTCGGGATGTGACACCAGGTGAGTAGACAGTGGAGAAGGGTCCTTGTGCCCATGCGTTCCCCTCTTAGGTACAGTATTCATAGCAGCAAGAGGGGCTGAAGATGGGTGAGTATATTCAGGAGGATTAATCAGGGGCTCAGACGGTCTGGTGTCTGGTTTCTTTGACGGCCAGAGTAGTTCCTGGCTATTCCACCCCCACTCCCCATGTGTGTGTTTTCATATAAATGCAGAAATGTGTCAGGGTAGTTGGGTGGTCATCTGAGCCTCTCTTTGTTTGGGTTTGTACCTCAGTTATCCTAGACAGCTGCTTTTTTGCTGGATTTGTCATCAAGCCAGAGCTGGGAGCTCTGTGGCTGCCCTGAAGGGCCACAGGATGGATTGTGTTGCTGGTTAGGTTCAGTGCTGAATTTCCTAGGGTGCTGGGGAGGGGGCTGCCTACCCCCTCCGTGCTCTCACTTGGCGGTTCCTGTGAGCCTTGCCTGGGAACTCAGAGCAGCGTGTGGCTCGGCTTCTTCATCAGGCTGCTCCATGACATGAATGGGTCTTGTTGGGGAGCTTCTGCGGGGTTGATTTGCACCCTTCCTTCTCAGAGCTGTTGCTGGCCCCGGGGCAAAACCGTCCCCATGGTGCGAGCTGAGCTGAGCTGAGCTGGGCGTGGGGCACGGGCTGGAGCTGGCTCCCTGGCAGCTGCTTGTTTTGGGCTGAGCTTTCTCTCATCTCCTGTCAGGAAGGGAGGCGGCTTGGGAGATTCTCCGGCTGCCAGAAAAGGAGGTAATGAATTCCAGATCTCTTGCCCAAGTGAAAAGAGCTGGAGCTGCCAATTCCGTCTGGTTGGCGGGTGTGGCAGGCATGTTGTGTGTACTCTTCTCCCCTGACCTGAAACGGCTCTTCGGGTGCTCGGGATCACTCCTGCCTGCCTGGATTCTGAAAAGAGACAGAAGCCACAGCAACAAGGGATACTGGGGCAGAAGTTGCCTTGAAAAGGAAGACTGTCCCCCTGCAGGGCCCAACAAAAAGGATGTTCTATAAAGAACAAGTGGGACATGGGGAAGCATGATGCCCGGGCGGGAGGGGGGTGGGGTTGTCTCCAACAGGTAGCTCATGAGCTCCCAGTAGCTTTCCAGTACCTCCTGCATCCACCCCCACTCCCCATGTGTGTGTTTTCATATAAATGCAGAAATGTGTCAGGGTAGTTGGGTGGTCATCTGAGCCTCTCTTTGTTTGGGTTTGTCAAACTGGGTGTCAAACTGAATTGTTACAAGGATCAGATATGAAACAAATGTGACGGGGGTGGGGGTGTCTGCCTTGGCTGGGGAGTCCCCAGCAGGCCCACTGGCCCAGAATATCTCTGTGGGAGGTGGTCAACACTGGAGGGGGGGGTTGCCTCATCTGGAGAGCCCAGATCAGCACTGTGAGGGTGGAGGTGGGGCTGCCTCAGCTGAGGAGGCTGCAGTGAGGGCAGCTGGGGGTTGGTGGGATCCAAGCCTTCCTGTGAAGCTAGTGTAGACGTCAGATCCTTAGGGACTCAGGCATTCACCATACCAAAACTAAATAGGTCCAGGTGTGTTCAGTACTTGGATAGGAAATTCCCTGGGAATTCCCATATACACTCTTGAAATTCCATAATGGTGGAAAGACAGATTAGAAATAGAATCTGTTAGTAATTCCGTATGTAGCAGTGTAGAAGGGAATGATTTGTCCAGCCCCCAAATTCTGTCATCGCTTGCTTTTTGAGGCTAGGGTGTCATCTCAGCAGGATGACCATCACATGGCCCAGGTGCACCTTTGGGACAGGTGGTGCTGCCCAGTGAAGGACTGTTCATCCCCAAGGGGCAGGGAAGCCATCAGAGAAGCAGCTCCTGGCCTTTGGGGCCATCCTCCACGTTGGGCAGCTGGGATCTTTTCCTCCTCCTGTGCTTCTCCATTACTGGCTGCCAGCATTGCTTAGACCTCCTTGCCTGCCACCCATTTGAGGGTCTTTTCCAAAAAGGTCCTTTTAAATGGAGATGTTAAACATGGGCTGTGGTGTTGTCTTGGCAACATCCTGGCAGATGACCACCGTAAGTAAGGGGAGGGTGGGAGGGTAGTGAGCTAGACTGCAAAGTGCCCTGAGTCAGCTGGGACAGGATTCTGCCCTTCTGAGCTTGAGTGGTCCTGATCTTGGGTGGTGTCTCCTCTTCCCTGCCCCTGCAGCGACCTGTCCTTGCCGTGGAACCCGCTGTCGCGCCACTGCAGCACTGACAAGAGCAGCTCCCTCGGGAGCATGGAGAGTCTGGACCAGCCCAGCCAGACCTACTACGAGGGCAGCCTCTCCCCCATTGACCAGGCCATGTACCAGAACAAGCGCGACTCTGCCTACAGCTCCTTCTCGGCCAGCTCTAACACTTCCGACTCTGCCTTGAGACCCGAAGAGAACAGCTCCGCTGAATATATTCAGCAAGGCCAGCTGCCGGACCCCCGCTACCTGCAGACGGGCAGCGAAGGTAGCGAGACGTCGGGCGCCGTCAGCGTGCCTTCCCTGACCGGCCAGCTCAGCCCCAGTGCAAGGCCAGCCTCCTGCACTCAGGAAACTCACTTTCCCAGCTCTGCCAAAGCCTTTGCCCCTCCGCAGCCCCCTGTGAGGCAGGACAGCCTGCGCGCTTGCAACCCCTCTCCAGCCAGCGCAGAGGTACGGGGGGCTTTGCCTCAGGCCGATTCTTTGCACCCAAAAGGCAAGTGGACCTCAGACATTTCTCTCTGTGTGCGTGGCAGAGACCCTGAAGGGATCTGCGGGCAACTGGCCTCTGCGAGCCACACCAAAGAAACCCTTTCCACCGACCAGTACTATTTGCTGAGCTCCCACGCAGACAGACACCTGCCCATGGAGAGAGGAGCGCAGAGCATGGAGTCACTTCTGAATGAGGAGGGAGGGGTTCCCCCTCCGGAAGAGCCTGCCCAGCGTGCGGACAGCAAGGAGCGTGAGGCTGAGCGAGGCGGCCGGAACAACCTCTCTCCCTTTGCTTGGAAGGCTTGTTGGTTGGGCCACCTGGCTCACCGGCACAGTGCCCCTGAGCAGCTGTTGGCTGCCCAGTTGCAGACTCTGAATGTAGCCCATAGCCAGGAGGGACCCCACTGGACAGTTTCTCCACTGCATGTGGAGAGCAAGACAACCAGAACCCAGGAACCACGGCTGATTCAAGGCCACAGCAATCAGAGCCACTCCGGTCAGGAACAAGAGTCGGACCTTTGCCCAGTTTCAGGGGAAGGGCCTTGGTCTCCCGAGAGCAGCCGCACCATTCAAGAGAGGCCCAGGAGTGCCTCGGTTGAGTTTCCGCCTTCAGGTGACACCCAACCAGGCCTCAAGGCTGTCCCCAGTACAGATGCTTTAATGGAAGGGGGACGAGGTGGTGAAGGGAGGCAGCCCGTCGTGAGGAAGGGAGGCTCGGCTCAGCACCGCTCGGCCCAGATGCGCCGGCACAGCGACCGTTTTGCCACCAATCTGCGCAACGAGATCCAATGGCGCAAGGCCCAACTCCAGAAGGCCAAAGGCTCTGCCATACTGCTGTGTGGAGAGGAGCCGGTGCAGGAGACGGAGGAGCCCCCCGACAGCCCCACTGCTCCTGCCCCCTCTCCTCCTCCTCTTCCTTCCCCTCCTCCTGCCCCTGCTGCTCCACCCCTCCCAGCAGAAAGCAGGCCACACAGAACCACCGGTCCCAAGCGCTGGGGCTCTGAACTGAGTGTGCTGCAAGGAGCGGTTGATCCCCAGAGCCCCAGCAGGGTGCCTTCAGAGCCCAAGTGGAAGGCCCCCTTGCTAGAAACTGAGAAGGTCCCAGCAGCCCTGCACCTGCCCTCTGGGGGAAGAGGCCGCTGGCGGTGGTCTCCGGAGCACAAATTGCAGCCCCACTCTCAGAGCCCCCAGGGGCCGGGGCCAGGCTCACCATCGCGGCCTGCAGAAGAATCTGGCCTCCTGCCTTTTGCTGACAGGCGGAAGTTCTTTGAGGAGACAAGTAAGGCTCCAGCCCCCGTGCATGCAGCCTTCCACCGCAGCAGGCCCGGAAGTCTGCATCCAAGAGAGGTGGACCCAAACTCTTTCCAGCCAGTGAGTTCTGAGCACAGGGACCAGCGCCGGCACTCCATGGACCACTCCTACGGCTCGCCGTCCTCCCCTCCCATCTACCCGGAGTTCCGATCAGAGGTGTCTGGGTTTTACAAGCCACTGGCCCGGCACAGAGACTGTGAGTGTTGGCGGTCCCTTCCCTGTGCTTGTGCGACCCGAGAGGCCTGTGCCTACTGCTGTGGGGAGAGATGTCCCGCCTTGCTTCAGAGGAACATGCCAGCGCCATCCAGCCATTATGCCCACCACTGCCATCATCGCCCCTGGGCCCGCTGCACTGACTGCTGCTGCCCAGCTCAGCACAAGCTCCTGGAGGAAGGAGGTCCCTGGCAGGGCAGGAAGACCTTCCCGCAGGTAAGAGGAGTGCGTTCAGGGTGCAGTGCTCACGGTTTGCATGTACATGGTCACTTGACTTAGTTATAGTGGGGCTGGGGGAGGCTGCTGCTGGCCAGAATAGATGCTTTACTTGGCTAACCCTGTGTAAGAAAAGCAGATGAATCTGATGGAGGACAGGATCTATTGAGGGTAGAACATTTCCCTAGGGGACAGGTAAGTTGTAATCATCACATGTGGCTTACAAGCTACCTGGGGTATCTGCTTTTGCTCGGGTTTTAATGCCCCAGAGTCAGGGGTTGGGGGTTATGCACACTCAGTAGCTCCCTCTTGCCCAGGGCTTCCTCTCATCTGTGAAATCCCTTTCCCTTTCAAAGTGGTGGGCTTAGCCTTAGCACCGTATCTCTCAGCTCACTTGTGGCCCCACAATCCCCAGCTCTGTCAAATGTAGAAAATCAGTCAGGTCACTAATAAAGGTGTTCTCCTTACAATGAGTAAGGATAGGCTTGTCTCTCCTGGACTGCCCAGCACCATCACCATAGTCCAGTCTGAAAGGCAGCCTGCGAGAAGAACTGTGTCCTGTTCCATCCCCTCACCCTTTGGTTCTTCTTTCCAGGAATTTCCCGTGGATAACTGGGAGCCCCCGGCAATAAACAGAAAGAACAGCCAGTCAATGAGGTAAGGACAGGGCGGGGAACACTTGCCCTTGGGTCTCCTGGGGCGGCAGAGAATCCATTTGCCTGCCACAGATGTCCTTGTGGTGCTTGTGGGGTGCTCCTGCCTGTTGAATTTGCTCATAATACAGAAGAGGGCTTTCCATCAATGACCACCGTACCAATGACTATGTGGCCTGAATGCAGTTTTGGGCACCAGCAGCCCACAGAGGGGATTCTTGCGGGTCAGAAGATAGCAAAAGCACTACTTCCCATTCCTGCTGAGCTTTGTGTTTGCCATAGCTGCTCTTCTGGGAGGGTCAAGAGGCAGTTCGCTTTGTGGATAAATACTGCATCTTTGTGGCATCTGGCACATGGCACAAACCGAGGCCAGTGGGGACCGTTCTTTGGATGCCGAGAGCCACCCACAACTCCTCCTGCTGTTGGAGGAATATAGTGTGTGACTGGAATGATAGCAGCCAAGAATGCAAAACATGAACAACCTGTGTGTGTGTGTGTGCGTGCTTGCGTCTGTCTGTCTGTCCACACCACAAAGGAAACAGTGGAGCCCAGCAGAAGATTTGGGAGGGGCCCCTGAGCAAAAGAGCCTGACTTGGGCCTAGTATGTGCAGGAGGCCCTGATGGGCAGAAGGTCAGAACATCTGCCAGTGAGCCCGCTGAAGCCCGCACAAGGGCCAGAGAAAACGCATCCTCCCTCTCCACATACACACGCACTCGCAGCAAACATTCAGAAGATTTCTTTCCCCTCGTCAGGCTTGCCAGACATTATTGTAATGTTGCTGCTGTGGGTTGACAACTATCCCTTTGTGTAGTTGAGCTGTTTTGCTCAGCTGGCCTCATGACCAGAAGTCTGCTCCTGCTGTTAATTCTTCGCGGAGGAACAGTGACCACATTGCAGGGCCAGCTAGAGCCTCGCTTAGCTCCCGGCTGTAACTAATGAGCTGGCATCCTTCACAGAGCTGGCTTTTGATTAGGGAAGGGAGGATCTTTGCCAAAGTGAACTGAGCTAATTGAGGAGTCCAGTAGCTGAAGTCAGACTTCTGGAACGGGCTGGGAGTCCTAAGCTGTGTGCCTCGTACAAAGCCTGGCGCTGCAGGGGCTGCCTGAGCTGGAGAGTCCCAGCGTTGCTGCTCTCTCAACTGTGTCCTGGTCTTTCTTCCAGCGAGCTGGCACAGCAGAAGATGGGCTTTGTGAGGGTAGGACCCTTCCGGGCCTGCTCAGAAAACTTTGAGCCAGAGTGGGCTCCTTTCTGCCGGGCTGTGTCCACTCACAGCCTCTCTTGGGATGGCGAGAGGCCAGGCCGAGCTGTGGAGGAGGAGGAGGGCGCCTACGAGGAGGGTGCCGCTGAACCACGCAAGCACCCACTGCGCGAGAGGGCGTATTCTGAAAGCCATCTTTGCGGGGAGTCAGGCAGTGCTTCTAGAAGACAGAGGCGAGAGGCCCCACTGGCCAAGTTGGAGGAGTTGCCTTGCATGACCAGAAAGAAGGGGCCGCCCCCTCCACGACCCCCACCCCCAAAGTGGGAGAAGTACCACCCACGCCATGCCTTCTGCCACCAGCCGCTTTCCACTGAGGCTGGCCTGGCGGCAGTCCCAGAAGACTCTCACGCCTCCAGCCAGGACAGCACAGCAATGGCCAGGCAACGGTCTCAGAGCCTGCCCCTGGAGCAGCTCTGGCATGATGTGGCCCGGGACCCCCAGCCCAGGCCTCAGGGGTCCCCTTTGCCCAAGGAGCAGGGAAACCTTCACTACTATTGCCGTGGCTCACCACGTGGGACTCCAGAGTGGCCAACTCCAGACTTGGGTGGCGAGAGTGACTCTTCCAGGCAAGTTCCAGGGATTTTTATGTCCTATTGCTCAAACTCCAGGGAAGGATGGGGGGATAGTGCTCCAGGAATGACTGGCTGGGCAGGGTTGGGGAAATCAGTGCCCGGGGTCTTTACATATTCTGTTATTGGGTATCTTGACATGGGCAAATTGCCCCTCTTTGGGGAGGTTCAGCTTGAACTATATTGTGGCTGTAGCAAAAGTTTCTGTTTGGAAATGACAACTTGGGGGAAGGGAGCCTGCAGTACCTGTGCTTGTGAAGATGCAGTGTTGTTAATCTGTTTCTTACCCGTACCTGGTTGGTTTTGTGTTGAAGGCCAGCGAGTTCCCTGGCAGAGGAAGCAAAAGCCGAGCTCTCGTGGGATAAGGAGCAGAGCGCAGCGTCTAGCAGAGACCCAGAGCAGCCAGCAGTCAGCCCCTCCAGTCTGTGTGAGTCACGTTTTGTCTCGGGATTGCCAATGCCCTGATGTCCTTTCTCCTGACTGACACGATGTCTCTCCACATAGGCTCCAAAGACTACGAGTCCATGCAAGCGGGTGCTGGAGGAGACGGCTGTCATCCAGGCACAGCAAGTCCAGCACCGCCCTTCCACCTGAACTCTGAAGAGCTGATGAGGGATGTGGCAGGCAGGGACCGTTCTCTGGCAGGTGTGCTGAATCCATCCTTAGGGCCAGTGACAGCAGCCGAGGTGATGAGCGACCTCTTCTCCCCCGGCAAGTGCGAGATGTGGAAGAGGCAGGACTGGAAACCGCAGGTGGCTGGCAAGGAACTTCCTGAGAGGTAGGAACTGCTTGGTGAGCTGAGACTTGCAGATAGAAGCACCCATGTTTTTGGAAACTGAAAGTGTGGGGGTTGCTGGGGAAGCAGAAAGTTGTCCTACCTGTGGAACTGTTTTGAGTCTTGTGGGACCCTGCCTCAACCTTCCCTCATAGCTGAATACGTGGACATAGGGTTCCCCTGAAGGTGTCCCCGAAAGATAGGGTTTTGTCCAACCTTTTGCTCCCAGTTGTGCTGAGACTTGGGTCTTCTGGCCCCTTGGGGTCACACAGAATTTAGTCTCTGTCATGCTCTTTCTTGGTGCAGGCATCCAGCTCAGCCTGCCTCTCCAACCTCAGCAGGCACCACCTGTTCAGCCTATTACAGCCTGTCATCAGGAAAGGCCGAGTTGCTGAACAAGATGAAAGAGCTTTCAGGAGCCAGTGCAGAAGAGGAGGAGCCGGACCACGATCTGGCCCAAAAAAAGGTAAGAGACCCTGCTCATCCGGAGAGCGAATTGTCTGTCAGAGATCATTCTCTCCTGTAGTCCCAGCAAATCTGGAGAAAGAAGCCCCCAGTAGAGTCCAGAGGAGGAGGCAGGCCCTAACTTTGCTGACCTGTAGCCCCATCTCTAGGACCTCATGCTACAAAAATCTCTAGGACCTCATGCTAGTCATGGGGAGAAGCAAAAAGCTTGTAGGACTCTGAAAGTCCTACTTTCCTCCCTTCTCCCCTAGGTTTCTGGCATGATGTATCCAAGCTTTGCCCCACACACTTTGAAGTCTGCCTTGTTGCAGCCATGAGGGCTAGCAATGCACTCTTTTTGGACAGTGTATGAAAGCTGGGTGCTTTTGGGGCGTTGATTTCTGTGCCCATTTTCTGCAGCTGTCCTCCATACTTTTGTATGAGTCCTCCCCTTGGGGGCAGGGGTGGGGAGGATGCCGGCATGAAAACTTTGCTTTAAATCTTGCTGGAGTTAGCCTGTGGATTAAAGCCTCCTGGGGCCCCTTTTCTCCCATTCAAGTTGCTAATGTATTTTTGCTTCTGCTGCTTGGGACTCGGCTGGGTGTGAAATGCCCACATCTGTCCCATTTGGGGAGTCCCTACTGGGTCTGGCTAACTCTGAAGACCAAAGCATTTCCCATGCTGACCTTGTGTATGAGTGTGTAAGTGAAGGAAGCCAAAGGATGATGGTTGGTGTTAAAGCAATTTGTGCATTACAAAAATAAGGGTTTTTTAGTTGAGAAGAGAGTAGGGCAGATTTTAAGACCCCCAGAGGTGCTCACCAAGAGTCAGAACGAGTTAATTCCCCCTGCTTAAATTTCACCTCCCACGTGTTGGTTTTTGGTCTTTAAAATATTAATAGCTACACGATCGTTTCCAGCCTCCAAGCCTGATTTGATATTCCATCTCAGGCTGAAGGATAGCCTTGTGTGTCTCCTAAGCTTGCCTTTTTCCTTCAGATTTTCATCAATATAAATGTATCTGATTAAACAATAGCCCAAGATCACCTGACATAATAAGGGCTTGCCTGCCTGCCAGTGCTGCACAGTCAGATTGGTTTGAAAACACTTGATTATCATGCATTGCAGTGTCATGAAAACTTTGGGACTTGTCTCTCAGAGGGAGGGTATGGAGAACACGTCATTAGAGATCCTAAGCAATTACAGAACTTCCACTCTGGTGGGTTGGTAGCCAGTGGCTAAAAGAAGTTCAGAAACTTCCTTTTCCCTTAATGCTGCCCCACCATGCTTCTAATGCAGGGGTGTCGAACTCTGGCGCTTCAGATGTTCATGGACTACAATTCCCATCAGCCCCTGCTGGCATGGCCAATTGCCATGCCAGCAGGGGCTGGTGAGAATTGTAGTCCATGAACATCTGAAGTGCCAGATTTGGACACCTATGTTCTAACGGCATCCTATTGTGGCCTCTCCCTTTCCCAGGTGCAGCTGATTGAAAGCATCAGCCGGAAGCTGGCGGTGCTGCAGGAGGCCCAGCGGGGCTTGCAGGATGACATCAATGCCAATGTAATCCTGGGCAAAGAAGTGGAGAGTCACGTCAAGGGGGTCTGCAAGCAGCACGAATTTGAGAAGTTCCGCCTCTTCATCGGAGACCTGGACAAAGTAGTCAACCTGTTTCTCTCGCTTTCCGGGAGACTGGCCAGGGTGGAGAATGCCCTTAGCAACCTGGACTCTGATGCTCCAGAGGAAGAAAAGGTATGCTATGGGCAGGTAGGGTGCAGTTATGGCAGCTTGTAAAACCAAAACACACCTACCAGCTGGTCCTCTTGAATGGAAGAGCATCCTGTTAGCCAACCGGTGTCTCTTTCCTACTACCTCTTTATCTCAGCCTCCTGTAATTCCAAGCCAAATCAGAACAAATAATTATGCAAATGTACCTATAATCTTTGAGATTATGCATGGAGGGTTTCAGGACTCTGCTGTTTTGAATAGGGGGAGAGGAGTTCAGGAACCATCTGCCATTGTTTCATAGGAGAGGGGTGAACAGAAATGCCTGATGCTTTAGGGGGGGTTGGCTAGTTTTGGGCTCTCCCTAAAATCCTGTTCTTTGGTACCTCCTCAGGCAGCCCCTTACTTTTGGCTGACTACTTGCACTTCCATGCAGGCACTTACCTGTCCCCTCCTGTTTCTCTTCCCCTCCCTACAAGCTGGCCCTGCTGGAGAAGAAGCGTCAGCTGACAGCCCAGCTAGAGGATGCCAAAGAGCTGCAGGAGCACGTTGCTCAGCGGGAGAGCGTGGTCTTTGCCAGCGTGTCGCGCTGCCTGCCCAGCGAGCAGCTGCAGGACTACCAGCATTTTGTGCGCATGAAATCAGCGCTCGCCATCCAGCAGCGGCAGCTGGATGACAAAATCAAGCTAGGCGAGGAGCAGCTCCGCTGCCTGCGTGAGAGCCTGCGCCGGGTGCCCTGGGACTGCTAGCGGAGCCCTGCGTGGTGGCCTCCAGGAGGGACACGCCGGGAGGAGGCCTCCCATGTGCCAAAGGAGTCCCCCCTTGGAGAGATGCCGGCTGCCCTGCCTGTCCTGGACTGCTTGCCATCTGCTGCCTTCTCGCGCTCAGGATAATCCTCTTTGCCAAAGACTCTGCCATGCCAGAAAACTGTATCACCTTCTTTCATGGGGGAAGGAAGGGCTCACCAAAGTGTCAGGACTCAGGCTGTGTACCTGGGATGGACGGTTACACCTGCTCAAAAACAGGATGGTGGGATTCCTGGAGCAACACTGGAAGGGCGATCATGGGGCAGTTCAACCTCTCTCCTAGACTTCTATAGGCTGTGCCAGGGAAACCAACTCCTTTCTGCCCCGTGTGGTATCTGCATTGCCAAGCAGAGGGCAAAGGTGCCTGCAAGCAATTGTGTCCTCTCAACCTGGCTGTGGTTCCACATCTCATGTGCCTGATAACACTTGGGGCTCTCTGTTTCTCCTGTTCTATTTATTTTCCGAACTAATTTTGTTTATTAAAAAAAGGAAAGAAAGAAAAATAATTAAGAGAGGAATAATGACGGGATTTGTCTGCCTTCGCAAAGATGCCATTCCTTTCGCGTGCCAGCAGTTCGTCCTTCTAGCCTTCTTCCCGAGCTTATAATGCCAGCAGCAGCCATGACCCCAATCCTTTGGCGGGGGGGGGGGGGGGTTCCCCCCATTTGTGGGGGATCTGTTCAGGTAGACATTCTGTGGAATTTAAACCAAATGCGGAACCCACAATTTTCTCTTCCATCTTTCAAAGTGCCTTGATCCAAAATAGCTCCTGTACGTTCAGGAAGAGAGAAGTCCTTCCAGCTCCTCTTCCTGGCTGAGCCAACTTTTCCCATCAGCGTCTGGAGCAAGGGTAGCCCTTCTGGCCTTCTCAACTGGTTACTCATTTCCCCTTTTTCCATGTAAGGGCGAAGTTTTAAAACTGTCTCTGTGCATCATCTATCCAGCAATGATTCAGCCTGAACACAGCTTTTTTGCTGCATGTGAATGGGGAGGGGAGGCTGGAGCCCCCATTTCCCATGTAACACTGAAGAAGGCCCTTGTGCTTTTCTGATCCCTTGAGATGGGGTCTGGGTAATCCCAGACTCGAGAGCAAAGCTACTTCCTTGCCATGCAGATGAAGCTTTGTTGAAGAGAAGTAGTTGCTGTTGAGCCAGCCGTGGGCCTGCGCCCTCCTTTCCCTTGCCAAGAAGGTGTGGCTGGATCTCAGGAAGCTCCTTCTGGATTTGAGGTTAAGGGTCTGTTGTGGGTCTCTTGGACTACAGTGACCTTTGATTAGAGGCTCTCAAAACTGCTGGGTGTCTTCATGCAGCCGGAGCCAGCCAGATGCTGTCTGCATTTAGACCCCTTGTGCCTTAACGTACCTTACAAGAGAAACTGCTTATTTGGGTACAAGTCACATTTATTGGCCCCTTTTGCTGCCCCTCTTAGTTCTGTTTCAGGGAGATTGTGGGGGTGGAGAAAGAGCCAGTCTTTTTTGCCCCATATTTCTGGAGGAGTTGAGCGTTCCTGATGTGGACTCATCTGTGCAGGGAATGCTTTATGTTCTCTCAGGTCTGAGGAGTTAGTGGGACTTGTCCTTCTTCGTTCCTCAGTCCCCCCTGTGGCCAAAGGAATGTGCTGGGCTCTTGCCACAGAAATTCCACCTCAACATCCTCTTCCTCTCCATTGTTTTTGAAACAATGTTGGAAGGCTGAGCTCTCTTTAACCCCTTGAGCGCACTGCTGCCCTTAGCCTGTTCTCTGGCTGCAGATTCCCTCAGGCAATCAGAAAAGGGGAGGAGAGTCGCTCCCCACCCCCACTCCAGCACAGTCAAAAGCCACCCACACTTTCTAACCTTGGGGCTGCTCTCTCAGTAGAACCTGAGTTATATACATCCAAACCCACCTCCTTAATAACAGAGACTCCTTTGTGGAAAAATAGCACTTAACGCCTGAAAATAGCTGAAAGGGCTTTCAGGTTTGCGACAAAGATAGTCCATCTTTCAGATTCTCCCCTGTTAAAGGATTACTACACTTCCCCTAATGAGACATTCGTCTTCTCCCCTCCTCTGTTTGTCTGCACAGCAGCAAGGTGATGCAAATGGATGTGGGGTTTTATCCCCCCCACCCCTTGTTTTCCTGATTCAGATCTTTTTCTCCCCTGGGGCTGTTCTTTGCCCTCTGGAGAGGGAAGCCACACAGGTGTGCCCTCAGCTAAGCTTTCAAAACATTTGTCTGGAGAACTTTTCCGCAGGCAAGCCTCAAACTGTCTAGACAAAGTTGGCCGTGTTTGGATGAGAGGTAGACAGTGAGTTTGATTAAAAACAACAACCGGGGACCTCCTTTACGCTAGCGCTGTTCTGAGCAAGCCAGGGACTGCAGAGTTGGCAACGCTCTTCAGGGGCAGCAGGGAGGTCTGGAATACCCTGCTATCACCTGCCCTGCTGGAAAGGGATGTTTCTCTAATCTGTATGGGGTTGGGCAGGCTTCAGGGACTCAACAGGATTGATTGTTTGCCAGTCATTCCAGAACCCCCTTTGCAGCCACACACTCCCTTTCCAAGCCTGCCTTTGCACGGAACAAAGGCAGGCAGCCCGGCTTGTTTGCTTTGTCCACCCCGCCCCTCTCATGTAGGGCTCTGGTCTCTGTCTTTTGGTTTCTAATCTGGTCTTTCCTCCACCCCAAACTGTATTTATATGATTTACACAGAAGTCAGTTCCTGTTGCTCATAATCCCTCAGGGAAGGTTGAACCTTCTGCCTGACCTTTACGAAAACGTTAATGTTCCATTTTCAACGGCATTTAGACACCCACCTTGGCTTCTGGCCCTGTGCAGCATTGCAGGCTTCTCTTGGCACCTGCAATTGTTGCTGCTCCCTGGATCACTCTCAGCTATACTCTCTGCTGCTCGTGTGTTTTCAGGGGGTGGGGGAGGTTCCTTCGTTTCCCAGCCCTTGAGGCTCTTACCCAAAGCTTGGATCTTGGATCTTACCCAAAGCTACTGTCCTCTAACCCAGAGACCATCTCTCATCCTCTTGCTGCTGTCCAAAAATGGCAATCTTGAACTCAAGTGTAAGGCTTTCCCCACTAGTCTGTTCAGAAACTAGCGTAGGGTTTGCTTGCTTTTTATCCCCCTTCTTTACATGGTGGGGCTTGAGTTTCTCATCTGGTGCAGCCGGGCGTGAGCCGTTTGCTGCCCCGCTTGCTCCACCAGAAGCTCCGGCCACCATCAGCTGGGGTGAAGCTTTTGTGGGAAATGGACGCAGGCCTCCTGTATGCCAAGGCCCTGAGAAAGGAATGCGTTCTTGGGCTTATTGCCATGACTGTACTGGTCCCCTGCTTTTCTTGCAACAGGGGAAAAGTTATTGTCCTCCCCCAAGTGATTGGGGAGTTGGGTGTCCTCCCCCAAGTGAGAATCAGACTAGGCAAGACAGCATCTCTCTGTATGTGACCAAGTTCTGGTGGTGATGGAATATGTAAATTTTTTACACAACAGGGTTCTTTGTCAAGTGGGGTTAAAAGCTGTTTGAAACATTCTGGGTAACTTGGAAACTTTGCATACTTAAGATCACTCCCCTCTTTCTTTGGGGGGCTGCTGAGGGGAGACCAGTTTTGCCGGGTCATATGTGAAGGGATCAGACCCTGCACGCTTAACCAGGCTGCCTCCTCCCCCTCACACCCCTGTCGTGCCATTCCCAGGATAAGCCGCCTCTTCTTGCCTAGGCCAGCTTTTCCTCTGCACAGGGAGAGTCCAAGTGCCAACTCTGTATGTTGCTATGTTATTAAATGCATGTATTGCTGGGTGTAATTTTGTGCTTCCTACACACCAAAGAAATCAGTGGTTGCTGTCCAGCATTTCCACAGCAAAGTTTTTTTCAGTAGCATTTCTGAAGGTGTCTCTCGCCAGTCAGGTGGTTTGGAACCTCCTCCAGCAGCTCCTGCCTTGGGCGTGGGAGGGAGGGGAAGGGGGCAGAGTCACTTGCATTAAACGGTGCTAATGATGATAAGCTTATGGAGTCCTGTGTGGTGATTTTCCACTGGAGCCGATGCTTGCAGCCTCTTTTAGCTGTGGAAGGGCAGGAGGGCTGCATCTGAACTCTCAAAGACATGGGCTTAGGTTGTGGCAGGCTGCTGGCCTTCCAGCCCTAAAGACAGTCCTTGGAAGTTAAGCCTGAATACTGGCTTCATCTTTGCTGGCGCTCTTCAGGAGACAGAGTTGATAGAAAAAGAAACAGATTGGCCACATCTTGAAGGCCAATAAAATTTTAATCCCTCTTAACCTTTTATGACCATATCTTGTTTTGTCAGATGCATGTAGGGGATCCCCATTACCTTCCATATGAATGTTTCTCTGCTTTGGCTTCCAAATTGGAAGTGCTTTTTCTTTCTTTTTTTTAAAGCATCTATATGATGCTTTGACCTAATTGTGTTCCAGTTGTCCTTCCTTGTCCGCAGGATGCTTTCCCAAACCTGCTTTTTGCTGTTCTCACCGTTCATGCATATTATCACAGCTGCATAGGATTGTGGCCATTTCCAAAGGTCCCACCTCAATTAGCACTGTTTTCCTATCATCATCATCAGAAGAAGAAGAGTTTGGATTTATATCCCCCTTTTCTCTCCTGTAAGACTCAACGGGGCTTACAATCTCCTTTCCCTTCCCCCCCCCAACAAACACTCTGTAAGGTGGGTGGGGCTGGGAGAGCTCTGAAGAACTGTGACTAGCCGAAGGTCACCCAGCTGACATGTGTTAGAGTGCACAAACTAATCTGGTTCACCAGATAAGCCTCCACAGTTCAAGTGACAGAGTGGGGAATCAAACCTGGTTCTCTAGAGCGCACCTGCTCTTAAACACTACACCACGCTGGCTCTCAGCCCCTTGTGACTCTCATTCTCCCCACACAGAACCCACAGTTGCCATAGTGCTATAACAGGACTTTTTTCAAAGCCCTTAAATGGCCATTTGAAGGCACAGCAGAGGGGAAAAGGCAGGGAAGATGGTGGCTGATGGACAGAGGGCACAGAGAACGTGTGTGGAAGCTCTGTTGTCCCTGTCATATGTCTGCATTTGCAGTGGCAGCGAACACAAAACAGACGCTTCTCATGTTGTGGTTGTAGCCGACAAAGATGCTCCTTGATGAAGTCCTGAACGAAATCGAATAAAATGTAGACCCTATTTATGTTTATAGTGTATCTTGTGAAAAAACCCCACATGCATCTGTTGTAGCTGATTCTAGCGCATCAGAGTTGCTCATGAAACAAAATCTTTGTAACCTTTAAGGTGCCCCCTTTTTAGTTTTGCCAAAATAGACTTCTCTAGAGTAGGACAGGTTCTGTAGTGTTCTTTGTGAATGAAGTTGCTTGATCAACCTGGCCCCTGGTAAGGGAAAGTCTGTTAGCATACTGGTTGTTGTGGGTTTTCCAGCCTGTGTGGCTGTGGTCTGGTAGATCTTGTTCCTAATGTTTTGCCTGCATCTGTGGCTGTCATCTTCAGAGGTGTATCACAGAGTTACACACTGTGCAGACTTCCCTCTGTGATACACCTCTGCAGATGCAGGCGAAACTTTAGGAACAAGATCTACTAGACCGCAGCCACACAGCCCGGAAAAACCATAACAACCAGTTGAATCCAGCCATGAAAGCCTTCTACAATGTTAGCATGGTTTGCTGTTTTAGCCACCAGAGGGCCCTCCAACACAGCAGCAACCCAAATTATGGAAGCAATGCAAGAACCAGAAGGATGAAGTCTGAAGACCTCTTTTCCCCCAGTGATGGCTGCAATTATTGTGTGATAGCCTGGTCCTTTGAAGCTTTCAATGGGAGCGTGACTCACAGTTCCAAAGCCTTTTCAAAGGTTCCTGCTTGACTTGATCAGATTTTACAGCCCTGCAAATGGAAGTGTTGTTAGTGACCCATTTAAGAGATTCTGAAACACACAGCCATATTTGACCAGCAGCCCCAGATTCTGCTAGACCTGGACTGGGGAGGGGACAATTCTGACATGTTGTGATTTCTGCTTGAATTAGCTTCTTCCAAGAGCATCCTCGCCAGGCTTATAGACTCAAGAATGAATTAGGACCCTGACATTTGTTGCTTGGACAAGCTACATGAGGCTTTAGGGATGGCAGGAAATGCTAATTAGCAAATGGGTCCATTTAGTTAGTATTTAATAATCATGTTTGTATAACTGCAAGTATTACTGACCTTTTGAGACTTATGTCTCTTAACGGCTGTGTAAAGGGAAGCTTGAGAGTTGCAGCTTGTCCGTGGATCGAGTGCAGCTTTTCATGCCTTGGATGGGAAGAGAAATTGGTAGGGTAATGATGAATGGCTAAAGAGCCAGTCTAATTGGCCTTCCTTGCTGTAAATCACAGAGTGGTCGCATACATATTCTCCCCACCCTTCCACCCGGCTCCCTTTGGGGTTAGATGGAAACACAAGCCCTTTTTAAAAGGGATCAGCCATGCTTATTGCTTTCAGAAGAAGACAGGCACGCTGCAGACCTTTGAGCTTCTTGTGAGTGTTGTAATTATTGGTTATACATTTATTTATTCTCCTTCCTGCATAGAACTCCCACATACACAATGACCACATAAAGTAGCTTCGCTTGAACAATGACTGTTGATTTTTGGTGGGGGGCGGACAGGAGCGTCTTTCCAAATACATCCAGCCAGGCCATTTTGAGTTTTCACATCTATAATGTTGGGAATACTTGCAAGAGCCCTGAAAGGTAAGTAGTTGTTGCTTTCTTCAGGATACAGGGGAAGCATCTGACTTTTAAAAGCCCAGTGCATTCATGTCCAAAGCCACATCTGAACCTAGCGTATAGGTCAGCATCTCACAACCTAAGCTTATTTCAAAGGGAAGATTCTAGTTCTCATTTGGAGTGACACAACCCAAACCTTGGTTTTGTTGGTAGGGAAGCAAGGAAGCAATCCTGAGAAGCAGACATGGTACAAGATTAGCTCTGCTCTTGACGGCCGGAAGCAGTGAGACAAATGACTGACATTTCCCCAATCAGCCATCTCTGTGGGCCTCCAGAAACTGTCCAGCAATTAAACTCCCTAGAACTACTGAACACATGAGCAATGGTGATTGACAGGCCTAGTGTGTCCCTCCCTCCCATCCACCTACTCATTCAGCAGTGATGCGCCAGGCTTGGTGACTGCCACAATAGTCCAGGCTGCTAGCTGCTCTTGCTCAGCCTGTTGTCATGGTAGGAAGTTAAGGCCACTTGGTAGGCCTGTTTTAAAGAGATCTCATGAAGGTGTGCCCACCTAGCTTCGTATTGTTGTTTTTTGTAAAGCCCATGTTCAGGGTGAGTCTTTTAAAATAGCAGGATTGGACCATAATGTATGTATGGGAGTGTGGTGGGGCTTCACTCTCCCCTTTCATTGGCAAATGTTATGTCTTCCACAGACGGTGCTACTGATCAGGAAGCCCAAGAGCTCCTGGTTCCTTAAGAGAGTTCACAGGTCCCACTGCCCTCCATTCTTCCTTATCACAGACCTCACGTTCCCTCCTGCCCCTCCCCAGCCCGGTGCCTTGGAGAATAATTTGTCTGGACACCAAAGGCTAATAAAATGGCCACCCAAACCCAGCTCCCATGGACATGTATATTAACAGATGCTGACTGAGAGCAGATTTAAACCTATATTGCCTACCTCTGTTTATTGTCTCGGCCAGCAGAATAAGCAGCCCTAAAGAGCTCTTGCTCAGAACAATATAGGTTTAGATTCAGCCAGTTCACCTGCTGTCCACTCCCCACCCCTGTTTGGCACTGATCAGGTTATTCTCTCTCCTGCCTAAATACAGGAAATGTCTAATAACCCTTTGTGCTTCCATATAGTAGCTTCACGGTGTAGGCTGTTAGTGCTTCCATTTCAGTCTGGAATGTGCATTTGATAGACTTTGAATCAAATTCAACCTTGAAATATTGAATTAATATAAAAGTTAAATAGCAGAGGGGCCAGAATACAGCCTTCCTTCTTGACAGGGACCTTGGAAAATGGGTGGTGCTGTTGGGCTACATTTTATAGTAA
Organism: Sphaerodactylus townsendi; assembly: GCF_021028975.2. Classification (NCBI taxonomy): domain Eukaryota; kingdom Metazoa; phylum Chordata; class Lepidosauria; order Squamata; family Sphaerodactylidae; genus Sphaerodactylus; species Sphaerodactylus townsendi. Next base: position 32,802,817 of record NC_059437.1, on the reverse strand, counting down.
AGAAATCATTTTCATGCAACCTATGAACAAGTAGCCTGCGCCCTACTGAGGATGCCTCTAACCTAGCCCAAAATCTATCTTGGACAATACTTTGAAAAGCCATTTTGTAATCTACAAAGACCTGGTTCTATATTTCATTGCTAAATGATATAAAATCAGGCATTTGTCCAAGCAGAGAGACTGGGCCTAAAGCCCACTTGTTTGTCAGCTATTATGGTCTCTCAGCAGTGGTGGGATCCAAAAATTTTAGTAACAGGTTCCCTCGCCAGCCCCCCCTCAACAAAGGGGGCAGAGGCATACCTAGGCAAATCTGAACCCTGGGCAAAATCTGAGTTGGATGCCCCCCCCCCCCCCCATCGGCAGCCACCCCACCACAACTCCCCCAAATTTTTTTGCACCTGGTCATTTCTAAATCATCACATTATAGAAAATGCCCCAACTCACAAATCTGAACACAGCAATGGTGAAACACTCAGGTTCTTTGATAGAGACTGGTGAGATAAAAAGTACGAAAGGCTGAGAATCAATGAATTGCAGTACCTGAAAGGGATTAACCCAGTTCAGGGAGTTACATTATTAGTCGCAATTGCTATATGGAACCTTCATGTTCAAAGGCTGTATGCCTCTCGGGGAGGCGAGGGTGTGGAGATAGAAAAGCGGACCCAATTAGTAACCCCCTCTCAGCACACACAAATAATTAGTAACCCACTCTCGGGAACTGGTGAGAACCTGCTGGATCCCACCTCTGTCTCTCAGTCCCAAAACCTCCAGCACAAGTGCTTGACATAACGCTTACTTACTACAATTGAGCGAGCGAGTTGGGTGATAATTAAAGGGGTAACATTTGTCCCCTTCTCATGCACTTGGATGATAATGGCTCGGCCCCAATCAGTGGGGATCTGTGCTGTCAGATCAATAGTTGTAAAAAGCACAGCCAGCACTGGCACCCACCACTCAGTGTTTGCTTTTATCAACTCTGGAGGAATCATGTCACACCCTGAAGCTTTCCCTAACTTTAATGGAATTCTTAGAACAGAATTAGGGGAGATGTCACTTAAAGCTTATAGCTGGTATCAAACTACATGAAGAAGAAGAAGAAGAAGAGTTGGATTTATATCCCCCCTTTCTCTCCTGCAAGGAGACTCAAAGGGGCTTACAAACTCATTTCCCTTCCCCCCTCACAACAAACCCCCTGTGAGGTAGGTGGGGCTGAGAGAGCTCAGAAGAAATGTGACTAGTCCAAGGTCACCCAGCCAGTGTGTGTTGGAGTGTACAGGCTAATCTGAATTTCTCAGATAAGCCTTCACAGCTCAGGTGGCAGAATGGGAAATCAAACTCGGTTTCTCCAGATTAGAGTACACCTGCTCTTAACCACTACGCCACTGTCTTTGGCTCAAGTGAAATTTTAATCTGTCTGGATCAACCCTCTTAATTCTCTTGGACAGCTACCACTCAAGTTGGATAGTTGCAACTGACAATAATATACAGCTTTTCCTTCTTAGCAATATGCAACACAGGTTCTTGAGAGCTAAAGAAAAGCTTAACAAAAATGGACTATAGCTCTTCAAGCTGATAGAGGTCAGGTGGTAGACAATCATACCCCACATTTTGTGTGAACAAGCTATCTTTATGCTTTAAGAATCCCCGAGATGTCTCAGAGCATTCATTCTAGTCTTTAATTGCCTACCCTCAGCACTGTTGAGAAGAGAGCTACTTACACATTCCCTGCCCTCAATGCCTGCATTCTTGCCAACTGAATGCAGTTAAAACAGTGGAACATGTGTTATTATACTGTCTGTTGTATATGGACATCCATTCTTCATATCTCACTCCTACACTATCCAAGTTCCCAGGAAGAGTTGAAAAAGTCTTTTTGTTTCCTCTTTGAAACCCTCTCCAATGAGACCACTTCTGAAGTGGCCAAATTTGTGCTGAGACTTTGTCCAAAAGAAAGCAGATATTCCAAATCTTAATAACATTTTATATACAATTAATTTCACCAAATTAAGACTATGCATTTTAATCTCAGTATATTAATTTTCCATTTATGCATAAACCATGCTGTTGAATTGTTGTTGACTTGACTGGAATGCTGATTGATCGAAGGAGGTTTTAACAGCACAGAGGCAGAGTATGACTGAAGTGGAGTTAAAATCCTCCTAAACCATATCAGATGCCAGAGATTAGCATCATGAAGGCAGATGAGAACCAAGATTACTCTGTTCTCACTTGAGTTCAAGCTGAGTTGTGAAATGAAGCAGCAGATATTGGGCAAAACTTACAGTTGGACCAAATACCTTTAATCTTTTCACTCTAGAAGGAGACAAATGCCTGGACTGAATTTTTGGGCAAAAAGGATAGTCTTATGCTGAGGAGCTGGTAGTTAAGGTCAAAGACATGGACTGGCAGCCATGGCTGCCAAGTGGACTGGAGAAAATAAAACAGATCATTAAAAGTCCATTCCTGTCTTACAATCAAAATCTACACATCTTTTTTTACTAGTGCTTCCCTTGGATTGAAAAAAGTAAAGGATTCAGACAATTGGCCATTTCTGCCCATTGCTGTTTGCATGAAACACCTCACTGGCCATGATCCATCGCAGCTGAACATGCTAAGTCCATTTGCAGAGCCGGGCCTTTCATTAGACCCAGTGATGTCAACCTAACTTCAGGCCCAAAACAGTCAGCTATTCAGTTTATGATCACTGTGGGGTGGGGAGGAGGAACCATTTGGATTTTTAGTTTTAGGCACCAAAAATACCTTGGGGTAGTTTCTGTACCCTTGATTTCAGTGGGTCTTCAGGCACTTCAACAATGCTTTCAACAACCCTACTGTGGATGCTTACTATTCCTGTTTTCAAGACCCCATGCATTCTGTACAACTGACAAGAATGTACACAATTGCAGATTTAATCTGGTCTTTTTCCAGCTGAGGCTTTATCTTTAGCCTGCATATATGAGATCAAAATGCCCCTTGTAAAATATAGATTAATTAATCAAAAATAATTATTCTCTTCTCTTGTGAGATTGTGTGTTTATTTTCTGCCCCTCAATAAAGCACCCAGTTGTAAAGCAAGAGCGAAGCTTACATATGTGTTTGCACCTACTTTAAGCATACTAGTAGATTAAAGTTGTGGGTTTTCCAGCTTGTGTGGCTGTGGTCTGGTTATTTTTGCTTTTAACATTTCACTGCATCTATGGCTGGCATCTTCAGAGGCATGCCATGGTAAGATGTGCCATGGAGAAAAACACACTTTAGTGTGACATGCCTCTGAAGAAACCAACCAACCATAGATCTGGGCAAAACATTAGGAGCAAAAACTACCAGACCATCACCACCCAGCTTGGAAAACCCCAAACAGCCAGTTGATTCCAGCCGTGAAAGCTTTTGACAATCCATCATTAGCAGAACCCTGCTTTAATAGGCTAAGGAAGGAAGCCCATCCAAGCATCGCTTTTCCCACAATGGCTGTCCAGATGCTTGTAGAGCATCTGCAAATACAGCAACAAGGCAACAGCACACACACACCCCTCCAAGCTGGAACCCTGATATACTCCTCTGTGCACAAAGGTTCCACTGTCCCATTGAGGCCAACAGCCATCAAAGGACCTTTGCTCCGTGCATTAGTTCAATTCTCCTTTCATGCCATTTCAGCAAGACGTCACTATTGCATCTTGAGACAGTGAGTTCCACAGGTGTGCATTTATTATGTGAACAAGTACATCGTTTTATCCATTGTTATGAAAGTCTAGCTGTGGTGATCTGAAAAGAGAAAAAATTCCCTCTGTTCTGGTCCACAACTATATTGCCTCTACCACGGCCCCCTCTTCCAGGCGTTCTTCTCTCAACTCAAAAGTCCTGAACACTTTAGCCTTTCCTCCTGAGGCTTAGGCAAATTGAGGCGAGGGCTCCGTTTGGGGCCTTAAGGTTCTGCCTGGTGTGTGGTGGCCCCCTAAGAAGGCAGAGGGGGTTAACACCACCGCGCTTCAAATCCAGATACGCCCCCCCCCCGCACATTCATATGTATAATGTGATTGTTTTGTGGGTGACACGATTATGAATACGGATTAATCTGAATTCATTAATTCGGATTAAAAACAATCCGGGCATCTCTCTCGGAAAAAGCAGCTGGCGTTTCTCTCCGCACTACGGACTGACTCAGTTCTGAGGAGGGGGCGGGGAAGAGGGTTTTTTTTTCCAAGGGGGGGGGGGTGGAAGACGACACTGCAGTGCCGCTGGGGCGGCTGCATGCGCGGCGCTTCCTCGCTCGCCAGCCAGCCAGCCTGGCCTGGTGGGCTGAAGGGCTGACGGCTCCCGCAAGGGAGGGCGGGTGGCTGGACCGGCGGGCGAGGAAGCAACACGTGCGGGGAGCGGCGGCAGCGGCGGGGCTGTTGTTGCGGGGCCGCCCTCGCCAGGCTTCGGTGGCGCCGCTGCGCCTAACGGGCTGCAGGACGACGAGCACGCGCGCTCCCCCACGGCGCTGCAGGAGCCCCGAGGAGAGGAGGCTCGGGGGAGGCTCGGAGAGGAGGCTCGGGCGGCGCGAGGCGGCATCGCTGCGCTCCTGGCCGGCCGGCAGGCAGGCAGGTAGGTCGAGGCGGGTGCGAGGGAGGGAGCCGCGGCCCGCCGGGGGAAGAGAATGGACAGCCCGGGCGGCTCCAGGCCAGCCAGCAACCACCTGTTCGCCCGGTGCTCCGGCGCAGTTGCGCGGCGAAGATGCCTGCGCCTCCGCCCAGACAGGCAGGCCCGGGGAAGGGGGGGGCATGTGTGGCCGAGCAGCCCTTCTGAGCCCCCCACCACCCCCACCCCCACCCCCACCCCCACCCGAGGAAGCCGGAGGGGGCAGCGCCAGAGCTGCGGCTGGGCAAGCTGTTGACTGCCCGAGGCCCCAAAGGGGAAGCAGTCAGCGCTTTTTGGGAGGGGGGGGGGAGCCGGTTGTAACGTCCGGGCGGCCTTGGAGGGTCTCCGCCGAGCCGCCCCCGTGGCCCTCCCTTGGGGAGGAAGCCCTGCTCCGCTTGCTGCTCCCCCACGGGCCGGCGCCTGCCTGAAGGGCTCCTCCTCTGTTTCTCCCCCCCCCCCCCCCCGCGTCCCAGGAGCGGGGCCCTGGGACGGCTGCTGCTAAAGATGGCTGAGAAGCTGGCTCCCCCCGGGGAGCTGTTCCTGCGCAAGGGCCGGGAGTCGGTCTCCTCCCTGGATATGGACCGCCTGGCCCCCGGCGAGGCAGCCGGCGAGGAGTCCTCGGATAGCGAGGGAGAGCAGGACGGCAGCTCCCACAAGCTCATCCGCAAAGTGTCCACCTCTGGCCAGATGAGGACCAAGGTAAAGGACGGCGGGGGGGGGTGTCGAAGGGGTGAGGTGGGCAGAGCTGTCCTGGTCTTCACCTGGTCTGCTTTGCTGCCTGTTTGGGGCGGGCGAGGGCGGGGGTGGGGGTGGGGGCTGGATCGAATGTTCTTCTGCTTAGCGAAATCAAGCAAGATCTGAACCTCAGTGGCAGTCAGTGTGGGGCAGGTGGTGTGGAATAGGCCACTGGCCTGGCGCCTGCTTTCATGGGAAGCGGCTGCCCGTGTGCAAAATCCTCCCATGGCATTGGCATGGGGTCGCCAACCTTGGCCTTCAGAGCAGCTATCTTGAGCTTGTCTTGGGGAGCTTCCTGCCAAGCAGGTGAGGGCAACGAGAAGAACAGGTGAATGCTCCTCCTGTGGGAGGCTGCGATCAATTTCTTAAAATGCAAGTTCTTTGCAAATATTTGTTGATAAGCCACGTTCATCCCAATAGGGTTGGATAAATCTCAACTAATAAAGGGGGCTGGGATGTTCTCCTGTGCAGAGAATACCTCAACAGTGCCCCCCCCCCCCTCCCCAGTGTTTCTCTGCAAGTATCCAGACCTGGTCAGTGTTGAAGGCACGCTGCTGGGCAAAGAAAGCCACATATGGATTTGGTCAGGTTGATCTTTGCTTGTGTGCTTGAAAGAGCAGATAGCCGTGTTCTGGATCTGTGGAACAGTCCCCTGTTTCCTTCTATGAGTCTTGCTTGGGGTTGGATTAATTTAGCAGCGTTCGATGGATCGTTTAGCACTGGTCGCCATTTCCTAGCAAAGTTCTCACTTCAGCAAAGACTTGGAATTCAGCCTCCTGAATGTCGATGTCTGAGAAATTATGTCTTCTCTGTCACTTCTCAGTCGTGTGTGATCACACTTGCAGGACCGCACTAGCTCTTTGCACCCCTAAATGGATTCTGAGTCACTAAATAGACTTGGCCACCAAACCTGTAACCATGAGCTCTGGCAAGAAACTGATCAGGGTTTTACTCTGTCTTCATTGCAGCTGGATTTTTAAATGGAGGGGTCTCTTGTCCAGTGGTGGAATTCAAATAATTTAACAACTGGTTGTGGTGGTGGGATTTAAATAATTGAACAACTGGTTGTTTACAAGCACCATTTTAACAACCGGTTCTGCCAAAGTGGTGCGAACCTGCTGAATCCCACCACAGGTTTTTGTCTCTAAACTCTTCCTCCACTTAAAAAAATAGCCGTTTGGGCTGGGACTAAGATTGATTTTAACATATAACAATACTTATGAAATGTGAAGTTGCACCATAAGGCGAATCAAAGGTGAGAGTTTGCAACCACAATCCATGTACTGAAAGTTAAATTACAGCTTAAATTAAATTAAAGCTTTTGCATCTTTCCTGCAGAACCTCCATGGATTTTGTGATGTAAAACTAATGTTGCTTTGTGGATCAGCTAGTCTTGAGTCTTGTAGCACCTCAGAGACCAACAAGATGTTTGTGGGGGCGTTAAGCTTTCGGGAGTCAAAGCTTGCTTTGTTGGAAAAGGAGTTATTTTGTGAGTACTCCTCGTGAAGAAAATAGGTTCGAATGGTCCCTTGCTAGCCAGGGCAGCTGAACCCTTACCTGTGCAGTCGTCCTAGGAGAGAAGTCTTTAGGAACCATAGAGAATTGTTTAAGACGCTCAAGAAGAATTCCTGAGCCAGAAACACGATAGAGAGAAAAGCAATTGGAGGAAGACGTTTTATTGTTTCTTGGAGACAATAGGGGGAAAATCAATTCTGAGCCATTACGAAAAATTAGCTGATCAATGTGCTCTGCAATCTATCTCCAGCTGTTCTCCATAGCCTTGAGAGGGCTGGCATCATTGACAAATGATTAGATGTTTGTCCCAGCATTTGCACTTTTGCTCATTGGGTGGACAATGTCACAAGAGCATCAAATGTCAGTCTTCAGGACACGACAAGCTGGGAAGGTGTGCCATTCTGGGGAAGCTGGTGTCCTTTTCTATCCCTGAAGCACTGACTACAGCACCTAAGGAACCGGTTCTCTTTGGAGGCTCAGTTTGGACAAACAGATCCAGGCATCTGAGTGTGTGGATGGAAGCACAGCTTGCTGCAAATTGACAGACGAGGAATTAAAAACTGGGCACTGCTCAAGCATGCTGCAAAGGAGTGGCTTGCGGGGAGTTATCATGGAAGATGCCAGGAAAGCTGGCCAAGAAAGAGGCACAGGGAGTTGGAACACTGAGCTCCCTGTTCATCTCCTAATAGCATTTTAGGCTTGTCGTTTTTCCTGTTCACATTGGGAGCCATCCATAATGGAACCCTTATATAGGGTGCTGAGTTGTTTCAAATTGTGTACAGTCTCACTGAGGGCAGGGCAGGGTAGTCCCCTTGCTCTTTCCAATAATGGCAGGCTTCAGTTGAAAGGGAAGCAGTTATGCTCCAAAACTGAAGCCCAGGTGAGCTTAAGGCAGAGAGTGAACCAGCATGGTGTAGTGGTTAAGAGCAGGTGGACCCAGCAGGAATGCAGGAGTGCGGAAACACATCTGGTTCACCAGTTAAGCCTCTGCCTCTCAGGTGGAGGAGTGGGTTTGATTCCCCACTCCTCCACCTGAGTGGCAGAAGAGTCTCAGATGAACCGTGGTAGAATCTGTTCGCCACCTCCTCCCCTACTGTGAGGTACCTAGGCTGATCACAGTTCTTCGGGACTCTCTCTGCCCCACCTACCTCACAAGGTGTCTGTTGTGGGGAGAGGAAGGGAAAGGAGCTTGTAAGCTACCTGGAGTCTCCTTACAGGAGAGAAAGGTGGGATATATATCCAAACTCTTCTTCTTTTACTTCCCCTGCCCAACCATTTCATTCCCTAGAATTTCTTCCCTTTATATGATGGATTTTATTCTTCTGATGTGACAAAGAGCAGGACTCAGCAGTATGCTTGCTAGGACAGGCAAACTCATAAGAACTGCATGATGATGCCACCTGAAAAGTAAGTGTCTTATTTGCACCGGGCCTGAGGATTCCTTAGCATAGTATCAGTGTCAGCCTCGTGATGAGGTACCTGAGGCTTTTGGCTTTACAAAATTTGTACTGTTTTCCCCAAAGATTTAGCAAAGTTATGTCTGTCCTTCTTATCGTCACAGCAGATCATCTTGAAGAGGTCTTTGTAAACCTCTCTTTCTCCAAGCAGCCTGTGAGAAACCCTGGACCAAAACTTGGCAGGCAAATCTGTATCTAGAAGGGCCCATCTTCTTCTCTCTGTAGAATGTCTCAAAAAGGGGAGTTTAACCAAAGAGAACCAGTTTCTGGAGGGCCATGTAAGGAGTTACTTGGACAAAGGATACTTCATGATTCTTCCTTGCTCAAACATTTGCCCCAAATGGCAGTGACAATTAGCATGGGCTTTTCTGGTGCTGGAGGATTCTTCGCCCATGGCTCCTGCTTATGAATTAGAAGGGGAAATGGGATGACTTGAGGAACAACATTGTGATGGGGCATGTCAGAAACTGTGGCTAATCTGATTATAGTGCCTCGAGTACCCATGTGGATTGGTCTTTTTTGCTACTTATTTGCATTGAGCATTATTATTTTTTAAAATGTAGATCCCCGCCTCTCAGCCAGCATAGTGTAGAGGTTAAGAGCAGGTGGATTCTAATCTACAGAACTGGGTTTGTTTTCCCACTTCTCCACCTGAGTGATAGAGGCTTATCCGGTGAACCAGATGTGTTTCTGCACTCCTACTTTCCTGCTGGGTGACCTTGATCTAGTCACAGTTCTTTGGAATTCTCTCAGCCCCACTTACCTCACAAGTGGTCTGTTTTGGGGAGAGGAAGGGAAAGGAGCTTGTAAACCACCTTGAGTCTCCTTACAAGAGAGAAAGGTGGGTTATAAATCCAAACTCTTCTTCTTCAGCAGAAGAGCTTTTGAGATGGTTTATCAATAAAGTTCATCCCTAAAACAAATCAATAAAGTACCAGTAGTTGTTAAAAATCACCTGTTTGCCCAGCAGCAGGCATGATTAATTTCCGAAGGGATTGGGTTTGCTCATTCACCTTGTTTGGAGAGATTTCAGTCAGTTTTGGAGTTAACCTTCCTGGATAGCTTATTGTTCTCCAAATGTTTTACTTCCTCTTAGCTCAGCCATCACACACTAGATCACTAACAAAAAAGCAAATAGCTCTGGGCCCAGTTTGAATCCTTAGTGTTTTCTGGGGCTTGTGAGAATTGTTGCTGTCTTCCCCAATGTCTGTGTCCTTTAAAAAATAGAAATCCATAGTCACAGCGAAGAAACCTTGAGTGAGGGTCTCATTTAAAAGCTTTTTGTAAATCTTCACATTTACTGCTTTTCAGTTCTATTTATTAGAGGTTTATCTCAAGAAATTATTAGAGGTTGGTGAGGCAGGCGTCCCCTTGCAAAATTTACATTGCCTTTTTTGCCACAAGACTTGCTTACCAATCAATTCCAGCTTTTAGTAATATCTGACCATTCTCCTTATCTGGAAATATATATGGGTCAATGAGCCTGTCACTTTCTAGTTCCCTAGTCCAACCCTGAATTTCTTTTAAGAAACAGCTGATATTTTATCTGTCTTGCAGTTCTTTGGGTTGGAGGCTGATTTTAACAAGTTGCATCTTTTTATAGAAAGATAGCCTACCTGGGTAATTTGTCAGATGGGTTTAAAGCGTGAGCTTTTGTGACTTCTATCAGATAAAACAGTGGAGTGAGTGTGGGTTTCTGTCCCCAATGGCTTCCATAATTAATAAAAAAATGATTCATTTTGCAATCTCCCTGTTCTTTTGGTGTAAAAACAATTTCTCCATTCCAGCCATAAGCTGTTCATTTTATGTGTGTGTTTAAGTATTATTCAGGTTTTAAACATGACAAAGTTTTCTGGGTTGCTTCATATTTATTTAGGTTTAGCTAAGATGCAGAAATGCATAAACATTCTTATCTTCAGACAAAATGGAAGGAAATGTGTAGAAAGAGGTCAGGAGCCCTATATAATCAAAGAGCCAAACCATACCAAAATTCAGAGCAAGGGACCGCAAAAAACTGGTATAAGAATGTCCATTTGCATAATGGAGAATATAAAACTTAATGTTATGCAATAATAAATATTATGTCCTTTATCAGAAAAAAAATGTCTGCTGCCCAAGCACTAGCTGTTGTATCCTTCCAAATCAAATGGCACACAAAAGACTGCACAAGAAGCAATAAACCTATGCAGAAGCACCCTGCACATTTCTTTTAGCACATTGGCATAAATCTGTGCATGGCTTGTTCTAGGATTACAGTCATCTGTTTATTCTATAATTTCCCTTTCTGTGAAGCATATCTAAAAAAACCCTTTTAATCTCTTATAAATATTTTCCTGCCCTTCCCTTCACGTACATGTTTTTTAGTATCCGACCTACCCCTCCATTATACCTTAAATACTGGATTTTCTTTTTTAAAGAGCCATATTTGGGTCTAGAACCATAGATACAGAATATACTTGGTTCCAGACCCCTGGAGTAGAATGCATTTGGATGAAGCAGAAACACGTTCTGTTGGACCTTTCAGGTTCTCAATCCTCCCCGACCACCAACTTCAAAGAGCCAGGAACCCATGAAATATGATTCCTCCGGCTATTTGTTTCGGCATCTGAATTTTTTTTACTGCCTTGAAATATATTTTAGGTTGTCCTCATTAGATATCTGCTCTGAGAGGCCCCTCACGGCCCAAGAAGTAGATTGGAAGCTCTCGTGGGGCTGTGCATTCTGCAGCTGCACGTCCCACAGTGTATTGCCTGGTGATGAGTCACCACTGCAGTCACTGAGAGAAACCTAGTTCCCTGCAACTGCCATCTGCCTGGACTGCCACAAGTCAGAGTGTTTTTGCTTGGATTTTGGAGGCCTCGGGGGTTAACGGAGCTGCTTCGGAGCAGAGGGTCCAGGTGATGAGACTCCACTGCCTTGCTTTATTTTGCCTCTTCCAGGTCTAAAGGCAGGCTTGCCAAGGATATTCTCTGAGCACCTGTCCTGAAGCACTTTTGTGAATGGAGGCAGAGCACTGGCTGAGCGCTCCGGCTTGAGCGGCACGGCAAACGAGTGCTCACTGTAGTCTTTGAAAGAGACTGAAAGGATCGACTGGACAGGCTCCTTTTTCTCTTCGGCTGCGCCGTGGAAGGAGAGGCTGTTCCCAGCACCCTGGAGAGCGCTTCTGTATCAGAGCGAGGCCCTCTGGCAGCAGCCGCAGCTGAGCTGCGTTAAACTTATTTGGGCTCCATTGACAAGAGAAAGTATGGAGTCTCCTCTTTATCTTGTGCCCTGCCCTTTCTCCTAAAAGCTCAGAGCAGTGATTTAGCGTCTCAGCAGCCACGTGAAATTAGGTTAGCTTGAGCGAGGGAGCGTGTGCAACTTGACTTCCCCCCCGGAGGGGGGCACCCAACGAGCTTGGGAACTGAGCCAAACGCAGCGCAGGTGTTCCCGTGCCACACTCGCTTGCGTTCCTACACAAAGTCAGGCTGTGAAATGGAGTCATCACGAAATGCCACTTGGAAGCTGGCTCAGGCAAACTTGGCCCGTTCATAAAATGCAGAGAGCACTTTTGAAATATATCTGAACCATTTCAGTTATGCTGTGGTAACTTGTGTAATGTTATCACCCTTTCCCCCATTAGATTGTGACTTGCATAAGACCACTATGTGGGTTACATGTTGAGCTAGGATTGGGGAGGGGGTGGGACTTTCCAATTTATTGGCTTTAGCTCTACACTTTGCCAGTTCTAAGCGAGCAGGTCATTGTTCTTTGGTGGGCTAACATTTGTCGGCATAAAAACTGGCACGCTTTCTTTTTATGCAGAATGCCTCCTCTTGCAGAAGTCAGGTTTCATGTTATCCTGTGTAAGTTCTTGCTGATTTTAGGAAGGCTGGACAGAATAAAAGTAATTAATAAAATCTCCCCCCTGCCCCCAACACATGAACATAAATACACCGACCTTTTTCTTTTCACTTCTGGAACATGAAGATTGACCAGCTGAGTGCCCCCAATTTCACAAAAAACACTGAAGAGTTGGTATTTATTTATTTACTTGCTTCATTCGTGCCTTTTCCGTTCTCTTCAATGGGCCCCCAAAGTAGCTTACATTATACTCAATCTCCTCCATTTCATCCTCACAATCTTGTGAGGTAGGCTAGGTTGAGAGACGGTGACTGGCCCACGTTCACCCAGCAAGCATCTATACCAGACCCAGGATTCGAACCTGGATCTCTTAGATCAGGGGTAGGAAACCTGCAGCTCTCCAGATGTTCAGGAACTACAATTCCCATCAGCCCCTACCAGCATGGCCAATTGGCCATGCTGACAGAGGCTGATGGGAATTGTAGTTCCTGAACATCTGGAGAGCCGCAGGTTCCCTACCCCTGTCTTAGATGCTAGTTCAACATCATAACCATGACACCACTCAGATTTCCTTCTTCAAAGGAGCCAGTGGACACCGATGTTGGATGGTCATGTCAAGGGGATTTCTCACAGCTCTGTGGGTGTGATGCCATTCCGTGCGGATTCCATTCTTCCCTGTCCTGCATTTCAAAACTACTAAACGACAAGCTGCAAATGAAGCAAGTACCCGCAGATGCGGCTTGTTTGCATAACGCCATTTGGCTTCTCTGATGAAAGTTTTCAGGATTTTTCTTACATGGCATCCCGAGCTCCTTTGGTAATACACAAGCCATCTTAGCCTTGTTAATGAGCTCATTCTGAAGTTCAAGCAGAAGTGAAGGAAACCAGGGAGGGCTGGCCGGCCGGCCCACTCAAGCCACCCACTTTTTCCTCTGAGCTGAAATATATCCTGTGGTCCCCCTTTGCAGATACTCCAGAGGGGCAGGTGTGTTGTGTAAGAAGGACAAGGAATGTACAAAGACTGTGAAACTGGGCTCCCTCTTTTCAGCAGCTGCCATGGGAATGAGAAGTGGGCTAATAATAGCCAGCAATAGCCCCATTTCTTGCACTTAATGAGCTTGGGGCTCCAAGGTTTTGTCCTTGTTCTGAAAAAGATCCCCTTCCTTTTCAACATCAGGTCTAGGATTTGCTATGGAAAGTGACAACCCAATTAGAGGAGTTTCAGTTGGGGAAGGCAGCTGGGCTTGCATCAGGCTGCAGAGAGGATTGAAACTCATCCAATCAGAACAAGGATCTGGAGCTCAAACTCTCCCTGTCCTCCAAGGCTGGTACAGATAGTGGATGAGTATTTACCCTAGGACAGGGATAACCAACCTATGGTGCTCCAGATGTTCATGGACTACAATTCCCACCAGCCCCTGCCAGGCTGGCCAATTGGCCAGGCTGGCAGGGGCTGATGGGAACTGTAGTCCATGAACATCTGGAAAATCATAGGTTGGCCATCCCTGCCCTAGGAGGTTGCATGAACGCTAGCTGCTGACCATCTTAGCAGCACTGCCAAAGAACCTGGCCCAGGTCAGCATATTTCTTGTCATCCCTGCACATTTCCTGGCCCAGTTGAACATTTGGAACATCCATCACCATGTCTGACACCGTCATTGCTCAAGACAAGGGGATGCAGGGGGCCCTGGATCTGCTTGCTCTTCTTCTCTGGAACTCAGGCTCTGCATTCTGGGTAGCAGCAGTTCTGCTTTTACGATAGACATAGCAGGACCCTGCAACCAGCATTCAGCTGTCTCAGACTTGAAACCCAAACTGGTATGCTCCAAATTGTTGTGAAAGTCAATACATTTTTCAGTTAAAGCAGAGGATATTCTGTGCAACGGCCTCTTAGAAATCCCTTAGAAATCGTGGTCTGCTCTAATCTCTGAAACAATCCCTTGTGCAACCAACTCTGCATCATGGGACAAAAATTGAAGTTTTTATTTCTGCAAGTCTTTCCCCAAACCCTTGGTTTCTGGAACAGGAGACTGTTGTTTTCACATAGCACATTTTTAAAGCCTTCCTGTTGCTACCATGAAAAGATGCAGAAAGCTGTTGGCTGAGGAGCCTCAGGTGGACGAGTAAGCATCTCTGATTTAAGCAAATATGGCAATTTTGGAAGTCCAACACATGAAGCTGATGGCTGACTCTTTGCAAGCGTTGCTTTCCCATCCTTTGTTCACAGCTGTGTCTGGGCCTCCCGTTCCCCACCATTGTTCTGCTGCTGCCTTGAGGATCTCATAAGCTGCAGCGGAGTGCTCTTTAGAGAGGTGCAGAGACCCAGGAGCCATGTTTTCATTGGACGGAAACAAAGGCTTTCTACTTGCTCTTAGTTCTGAACTCTTAACGGCATTGGGGTTTAGTGTGACATTGTGTTGCAACCACCTCCTGCCAAGTTCAAAGCACACCCACCACATTAGGCTTCCTGACAGGGAGGCAGGTTGAGCTGACTTACAGGCAGGGAGACCAAGAAGTCAGAGCAGAGCCAGGGAAAACTGTATTGGTGATCCACCCCAAGTTTACAGCAAAGTTCCCAGCTGTAGCAGGATCTGACCCTGGTGCTGAGTTAGAAGGCTTACCTCTCCCTCCTGTGGCGTACAATAATGAGGTTGAAGAGGCAGTGCGCCTACTCTGAAGGTTTGCTGTGGCTTGCGGCAATTAGAGGGAGCTGCAGGCCTTTCCGTAATGGGCTTTATTGTGCTGTTGGAAGGCTTGTAGGAAGCTGTTTATTATGCAGATGGAGAGAGCAATGCTGGCGATAAATAGGGCTTATTAGGCACTTGGCTGCGGGGCCATCGGTGAGCACAGCTTCCCAGTACTCTTAAAAACTCAAATCAACATTGTTATTTCTTGAATGGGGGAGTGTGGGGGGTGCCAGCCCTTCCCCTTTCTTGCCCTATCCAGTTCTTTAGTTCCCAAGGCAAATCCATGGATGGGTTAGGAAAGGCGGGTGGGGGCGTGGGGGGGGGGGGCTGATCACTGCCAGGAATCTGAGCTTGTTACATGTGAGTCGGGGATAGAAATCCCCATCACACTTATTTAAATGTATTGGTGAGTTTGCATTCCGGCAATTTAAGCCCACAACGGCCTGACCACTTTCCTAAACTCTTGTTAAAAGCACACTACCTTGAACTCAGCAAAGACTGAATATATGTGGAGAACTGAATACGTTGTAAGGGAATCATATCCTTGACTGGAATGGAATGGAGCCCGGCAGAGGCGTTTGGCAGCTCACTCCAGTATGAATACATAAAGGTGCCTCATGCAGAATAAGATCACTGATTCATCCAGGGAGTATTGTTTACACTGACAGGCAGCTGCTTTCCTGGGTCTCTGCCAGGGAGGAGTCTGGAGCGAACCTCCAACCTTTGCCATGCAATGTACAGACTCTGCCTCCCCTTTGCAGGCATTTTGGCTCTTCGTTATGCCGGCCAGGCACTTGTGAGGGTGGACTGTTCCTACCGAGCATGAATGCCAAGTTTTCCTGTGCTAGGTAGAGATTCGGGTTCAGTGGCAGATGAACAGCAAAGAAGTTCCTTGGCTTTAAGAGAGTTGGGCAAATGATGTGAAACGTATCTTGTGGTTTCTTTTGGAAGCCTCAGTCATGACCCTGCTGCACTGGGTGAGGCAATTCTCCCCTCCTGCATACTTATGACATTTTCCTCTCGCTGTATGGCAGGATATCAGGGGCTGTCTCAACAATCTGTGTGGGGGACGCTGGGGCTGCATCAAATATAATCTCCTAGGAAACCTTCTGGAGGAGGGTGTGTTTGAAGTCTGGGTAGAATTTCCTCTTGGCCAGCTAAGCAGTCTTCCTGCATTGCCTGCTTTGGTGCATGGACCTTCTTTATGTCTTGTTGGGGTGCTGCGACCAGAGCAGCAAACCTTGCTGCATTAGGATGTTGTCATGGAACTGGAATTCACAGCTCTGAGGTCATCTGAATGACACAGGTGTTTTTGACTGGCAAGGAAATTTCAGAGCAGAACTGAACCAATAGGTTGTTTGTTCTGTTACAGATGAATAAAGGCAGCTATCAAGGGATAGGCTGAGAGCACTTGATGTCACCACTGAACAGCAAACACTTGGAACGTGACTGTTCCTGGATCCTCCTCCACACACACACCCCCCTTGCACTTCTTACCAAAATTTATAAAACGAAAACAATTTTGTAGGAGATGAGATCCAGGAGGGGTTTTAAGGGAGACAAATATCCTGAAACACAGGATTTTGGCAATCACAAATACCCGCCAAAAATGACCAACTGTGTGTCATGATTGGAATTCATCACCCTGTCTGATTTAGGTGTGGGTTGGGTAGAATGCAAATGGAAGAGAGGGAGGGTTTGAACCATTATCAAAAGAAAGATTGTATCTGTTCAAAGGAGTCATCGGAGCAGAAAGCCTTGGGCGTCAAAGGGACTCAGCAAACCAGCAAGGAAGTAGAAATTGCTGCCTCTTCCTCTGGATAAGCTTGCTGTATGTCAAGTGTATGGGAGATTCAAACAGGACTGCAAGCAAGATGAACGAGGAACCCACTTCTTTAGAGGTCTAGTGTGATGTGCCACCAAATGATTTTTTTCAGATTCTCTGCAACCAAGAAAGTGTATTTTCCATGTTTGGATGTCACATATCTCTTCTGATACTGCTTCCAAAATACTGACACCCAGTTCAAAATGAAGTGCATGTTATTAGTCATGAGATCACATTCCCAAGCAACTCATACAAGGCACATGGACTAATTAGAAGTGACATTTTCCATGTGGGTACATGCAAGCACTTGTAAGTGTACACTTGTGTCTTGCTGGAGCATTTCAGAGGTCAAGATCTGTGATCCATCCAGACTCCAAGAAATAACATTTATTTGCAGGATATGCTTTCTAGAATAAGCTTCTTCTTCTTCTTCTTCAGAAAAGACTCCCCCAGCGTGGTGTAGTGGTTAAGAGCAGGTGCACTCCAATCTGGAGAACCTGGTTTGATTCCCTGCTCTGCCACTTGAGCTGTGGAGGCTTATCTGGTGAACCAGATTAGCTTGTGCACACACAAGCTGGGTGACCTTGGGCTAGTCACAATTCTTTGGAGCTCTCTCAGCCCCACCCACCGCACAGGGTGTTTGTTGTGGGGGGGAGGGAAAGGAGATTTTAAGCCCAGTTGAGTCTCCTTACAGGAGAGAAAGGAGGGATAAATCCAAACTCTTCTTCTTCACACAAAGAGAACTGCCCTGTGTTTAGCCCAATTGCCTCAGTGAGTTGCCAGGGTTCCTGCTGGATCCCTCGTGGTATTCTTGGTACAACTCAGCAGATGCCTAAGGAAGGGCCCATGTCCTGGTGGGGACTCTCTGCATCCTTTGGTCTAGTCAGGGCTGGAAAGCAGTGGCTTTTCTGCCCTCCAGCTACTGCAGCATTGCTGTGGGAAGAGGATGTCACCCTGCTGTGGAGGGTTCTTTTCCTTGCTTGTGCCACTGAGCTTGTGCCAGGCACACAGAGAGGTCTAGCAGGAATCCTGGCAGTTCATGGCGTCAAGTGAGCTGAGCATTTTGGCAGCGGAGAGGTGGGTTTTTTTTCCTGAAGGTGCAGCAGTTTGGACTGGAAGGGAGCGAAAGCAATGAAACATAATCTTCTTGGATTTTGATCACTGAAACTGTCTCACCAGACAGAGGTCAGGGTACACTTGTGAATATTTATAAGTATATATGTGGGGAAAGGTCACATTTGGTTAGTCTTGTGAGGCATCAGGTGGGAAAGAAGGCTTAGGACTGGGGGACACGCTTGGGGCATATCAACAGCTTTGTAGTGAGGCACAGAACATTTTTCAGGCGCTACTCTTAGGCCTCTGGTCCTGCCCTGGGGGAAAACATGTCCCAAGGCACTGCTTGTTGCCTAAAAGTGTAAATTTTACTAGAATCGTCCACAAGGTGCCATGTTTTACAGTTTTCTCCACTCCTTGCAGGGTCCCACTAGAACTTGACTTCCCTTTCATAGGAGAGTGGTTTTACTCTTGTGACTGTATGACCTCTCCCCCTCCCCAGCTTGGTGGTGGTACTTTTAAGCCAACCCAAGGGCTATTTTTAGCAGTTCCTCCCCGATAAGATCATGCCCTTCCACCTCTGTGTTGTGCTGCCTGGAACTGTTATGAATGACTCAGCCGCTGTGGCTTACAATCAGCAAACTGAACGTTTCCTCCTTGGTTTGCCTGCTGTCCTACTTCGGAGCCTGAGGCTGCTTGAGGGAGGGAGTTGCTTGTGGGTTTTTCTGCTGTTGACTGCTCTTGTCACTTGGGCATTAGTTAGGGCGAGATCTGGCACATTCCAAGAGCCATAACTATGTTTTCAGTGATGTGAATGTTTTCCTCAAGAGAAGAAGTTTTTTTTAGAAACCCACAGCAGTTGCAGGAACCTTCAGTTTGGAATGGAAGCTCATGCAGGTGAGCAGAGAATCTTTTTCACTTTCCTGTGGGCTGTTTTTGTTGTCAAAATTCTGTTTGATAAAAACAGCATTTTCCTTACTTGAACTGTGGCTTCATGTAGCAGATTTAATTTTAAGAACACCCAAGAAGGTGCATCCTGTGTAGGTGACTCTTTAGTAGTGGGAAAGGTGTGGAGATAGCTTTCTTTAGTCTCTTGTTTCACAGTGACCATTTAATGGCATCCAAATGGGACTGTCTGGAAGAGTCCACATTTATTATGGGCTTTGATATTTTTAAAAACCTGATGATTTCTGTCCTTTGATTCCTTGAAACGTGTAGTGCAGGTCACAGATCCTTGACACTCAATTCATTCCCTTCCTCTGATCTGCCTTCCCTTCAACTGGGATCTGTGGATGCTCAAGGCAATGTTTTCTTGGCTGAGGGATGATAGCTATGGTAGTAGGAGTGAAAGAGATCCTGTTCTCAAAATCATGGTGTCCACATCTTTAGAAAAACTATCACCCCACTTCATTTTGCAATATGTGTCTGAAAACAGCCTTAGAGAAAGAAAAAGAAAGAGACAGATAGGGAACGGAGGTTGCAGAGAGCAGAACTGGAAATTGCACCAGTATTTCCTGTGTCAGAATAAAGAAAGAACAGCGGGGTGGTTCTGGAAGTGCCCTTATTGCATCCAATCCAAACGGCTCTTGTTTTTTTCCAGTGCAGACAGACCTCTGGGAAAAAATGGTCCTGAAAGCAGGGCAGAAGTTTGCACTGCATGGTGCCGGTTGGCTGAACCCTATGATGTCATCATGAAATCTCTCTTTCTCCCTCCCCCCAACCCCAAGGAAATGTCACTTCAAAATATTAATAAGGCAGTGAATGATCTGATAAAACTCATGCACTTCAAAAAGGTAAGAAAAAATAGGCAACCTACCTGAAGGGGCTGGACTGACAGCTGTCTGTTCACATTACTTTCAATGTTCTTTATTAGATTTACTCTTCTTTGTCCTTATACTGTATATGCCTAATAAAGGTCTCTGAATCTGAATCAGTTCTGACTGACAGCAGAGATAATGTTTGATTTGTCAATCTGCTCTGGTAGTAGTTCTGATCTGAAGTGTTTGTCCCCTGCCGCCGCCACCCTGTGACTGAGGAATTATAAGCTGTGACTTCCACTCCGTCTTTTTTCAATCAGTCCAGATTCTTGGCTGTCTTTCCCATTTAAATCAGGGATCAATCTGTCTGTCTAGTCAGCTCCACACCACAGCTGTGGACCTGGGTGGCTTGAAGAGAAAAGCAAAGCCATCCGTTGCAATCTGGAAGTAAGATGGTTGTGGTGGGTTTTCCAGGCTGTGTGGCCATGGTCTGGTGGATCTTGTTCCTAACGTTTCACCTGCATCTGTGGCTGGCATCTTCAGAGGTGTATCACAGAGGGAAGTGTGTAACAGCCACAGATGCAGGCGAACTTTAGGAACAAGATCCACCAGACCACGGCCACACAGCCCGGAAAACCCACCACAACCAGTTGAATCCAGCCGTGAAAGCCTTCGACAATACATTGAAAGCAAGATTCTTTCTAGCACCTCCTATTGCTTGGTCACCAAATGTAAACGGTTTGGGGCCTGTTTTGGGATTTCCATCAGCAGCTTCTGCTATTGTGAGAGTGGGGGCTTGTGCCAGAGGGGCCAACATCCTGAGCTTGATTGATTGGAAACTGACCCTTGAAGCTTTATCAGGTTCTGAGACAGACATTAAGATGTTAATACAGAGCCTCAGATAATGGTGTATAGCTGTGGAGTTGTGAGTTGGAGGGGAAGAGGGAAGCTGTTCCATATCCTTTCTGAGCCAAGACTGATCACCTCTCCTGTAAAGAAAGAGGCCTGTTTTTGCTCACTCAAAAGATACTGGAGTTTTGACTCTAGAAAGTGGGACACAGCAGTTGAGGGAAGAACTGATTAGCGTATGGGAAGAGCAGAAACCCAGTTCTAAGGAAAGCAGGTTGCTGATCCGCATGTGTCCTAAGGGCTGGTCCGAAGGATCACCTGTGGCTTCTGGGATGCCCTGCCATTTGTGCTTAGGTAGATGGTCAAGGCCACCTCAGTTGTGGCAGTGCACCTCGGCAATTGTACTCTGTGCAAGCTTTACTTGGTACCTTCCTTGTTTGGCCTTGAGATTTTTGCCAAGAATCTTTTTATTCCCTCAGGTCAACTATTTGGTACAGCTGCTCTTTCTCCCTCCTCCCTTTCTTTTCATATGTGACTTTGGTCCATGAGGGCTTTTTGTTTTTGCTGCTGGACTGTCATGATGTAATTTTGTAGTGTTTTAATTTACTTATTGAATTTTTAATTACTGTTCGCCGCTTGAAGAAATTGACTTTTTGACAAGAGGCAAATGTGATCCTAATAAAAATTAATCATATGCCATCAATCCTGAGCTTGATGCTGTGTACATTTGACAAGGTACAGTAACCGGCCTGGTCCTCTGACCAGCATATCTCTGTGATCCTGCATCTTCCCATGCAGATTTGATCTCTTCACAGTGTGTATTTTGAAAAAGGTAGTGTGTGAAGGGGCTCTGAGAGTTGAGGTGGTTGTCATTGTTAAAAATGACAACTTCTTCCCCCTCCTCCCTTGTAATACTGCCAGGTAGAGTAGTAGTATGTAGTACTCTTATCTCAGTTTTTCTTTTTTGGGGGGGGGGAGGAGGGAGCACAAGGAGCTTCTCTTCCTATTTGAATTTTTAAAAATGAAACTGTCAAGTGATGTCAGGACAGCCTGGCCACCTGCTCCTGCTTCCAGGCTTGTTGCGGGGTCACTGCCAACGGTAGAGTTGCCACCCTCCAGCTGGGCCTGGAGTACTGGAATCTTCAGGTTTCAGAGGACCAGGCTGGTTACTGTAGCTTTTCAAATCCAGATTGGTCATCTTCAGATGGCAGAGGACTGTTCCTCTGGAGACAATGGCAGCTTCAGAGGACAAACTACCACACCACATCCCTACTGATCTCCCTCCCCACCCCTGCCTGTATCCCCAAATCTCAGGACTCTGACAATTGACCTCTGGGAGGGGGAGATGTTGCAGGTTTTGGGCTGGTCTTGCACAAGCCAAGCAAACCTGTTGTGGTGTTGTGAATGTGAGCGATTCCATCAGCTGTCCCATCAAGTGTGAGCCAGGAAGGCACTTTTAGTCCTTTGTTTAGTCCATGCCCTCCTGTAGCCTGTTCCCCCACCCCACCTGAAGGGAGGGGAGGGGGAGGTGGAACTGCCCTGCGCTGCTGCTCCTGCAGCTGTGCCCCAAGAGATGATGCTGACCTGCAGGCTCAGAGAGGCTCCTTAAGTCGCACAGTGAGGGCTCCAGGTTTTTATTCCCCTCTGTCAGTCAGGCAAAGAGCAAAAGGCTCGGCAGGAAGCCAGGCACATGTTCCTGTTCTCCTTTGCCTGACTTGGTCTTCCTCTTCCAGCATCTCCTGCTCTATTTTTATCCCTTGTCCGTCCACCTGCTGCTTCCCTGATTCACTTCCTCGTTGTTTACCTGCATGGCAAGAAAGGCAGGTGCGGCTCATTTAGCATGCCGGCCTCCCATTTGCTAGGGAGGCTCCTCTGAGAAGACAGTCTCTTGTGCTGTGGAGCCCCAGGCAGACTTGTCCCCCTTGACGCAATGAATGGCCAGTTAAGGCCGGAGGAGAGAAGAGCACAGAAGGAATGCGTGGCTGGAGGCTGGTGATCCGACGGGGCAAGGTTTGGACAACTGTACACTGGAAGGGGCTGAATGTTTCCCCTGCCTGCTCGTTCCCTCTCTTTCTGTTTCCTCAAGGGCGCATTCACGGGGTGAGTGGGTGTTTCATTCCATACTGGGCATGGAGGAGGTGGTGCAGAGCAGTGAAACTCTTGTACTCTCCAAAAGTGAATCACAGGATGTACCTGGCTGTATCCTGGACCAGTACTGGTGATACTCCAGGAAGAGTGTATTGTACTGTTCTTGATTGAGACGTGGTGCTTTTCAGCAATGGGGGGAAAATGGAAGCACTGGCCTGTGACTTCAAGGACAGGTTTGTTGGCTGTCCTCCTCTTTGCTACTTTTTTTGGGAACATCCATCAGTTGTATTTGTTCTCCCTTAGGTGCGCCATCTCCATAATGTACAGGAATCAACGTAGAGGAAACTGGTTGTTGTGGGTTTTCCGGGCAGTGTGTCCGTGGTCTGGTAGATCTTGTTCCAAACGTTTCGCCTGCATCTGTGGCTGGCATCTTCAGAGGTGTATCACAGAGGGAAGTCTGTTAGGGACACAGTGTCACTGGACTTCCCTCTATGATACACCTCTGAAGATGCCAGCCACAGATGCAGGTGAAATGTTAGGAACAAGATCTATCAGACCTCGGCCACAGAGCCCGGAAAACCCACAACAACCAGTTGAATCCGGCTGTGAAAGCCTTTGACAATACATAGAGAAAACTGTTTACATTTACATTTCCATCTCCTCCTTGTTGTTCATATAATGATCATAGCGTCAGGAGTGGGGGAAATGCTTTGGAAGACAAGAGGTCCTGCTTAACCTGATGAAAAAATGGGATGATCCCCAAATACAAACTTGCAACTCTGTTGCAAAGGTAGCCACAAAACCCTTTGAAGAGGAGGCGGGCTGCCTCCTTCACACACTTCCACTGTCTTTCCAGCACAGGCTAGTTTTACTTCCTTTTGAGGCTGGGGCTCAGACTATAAGGGAGAGCTGGGGCAGCCAAGGAGAGGGAGAGGGAAGCATAGAGTTTGTGTGTGTTTACCCTGAATTTTCCTCCAAAGGACCTTTGTTTGGTCCTTCTCAAAATAAACAAGGCTAGAATAATTTCTACCTGGGTTAGGTAAGATAATGTAAGGATTCCAGGGCACTTAGTGATCAGGTCGATTTTTTTTTAGCTTGCCTTTCCCCAGCTGCCTAAAGCTCTTTGTCAGCCCTGCAGGTCCTCTTGTGGGAGGAATGCTGCTTTGTCTTCCAGTTAAGGCAGGGGTCTGCAACCTGCGGCTCTCCAGATGTTCATGGACTACAATTCCCATCAGCCCCTGCCAGCATGGCCAATTGGCCATGCTGGCAGGGGCTGATGGGAATTGTAGTCCATGAACATCTGGAGAGCCGCAGGTTGCAGACCTGAGTTACGGTTTGCACCCACCTTGTGCCTTGTGTCCTCAGTGGTGCTCTTTCATTTTCAGAATCCTAAGGTATGCAGAAAAATGTGGGTTGCACCCAATGGGGTTTTCCAGGCTCAATATCTGACATTAGCTTGTCTTCATTAATACATTAATGAAGCTTGACATTAGCTTGTCTTCATTAATACAAAGCAGGAAATGTTTACATGGTGTTTACATGGACAACTTAATCATTGAGCTATTAGTACCCCACTTTTCCTCCAAAGTAGCTTATGATGCTGTTCTCCCTCCTCTGTTTTATTCTTATAACAAGAACCCTGGGAGGACAGTTACACTTAGAGAAAGTGACCAGCCCCAGGTCACTCAGCGAGCTTTCATGGCAGAGTGGGAAGTCAAGCATAGACCACAGATTCTAATCCAAAACTTTAACCACTACACCAGCCGATGTGTGTGTGCTCTGTAAAAGAAACCTCCATGTAGTATACCACTCTATACCAGTTGTCAGTGTCACCCTTTCTGCACAAACCAAATAAAACGTTTTGAGGCAGGAAATAAAATGTTTCCTCCATGAAGTTCCACATGGTTTTTAGCCTAAAACGTTTTATTTCCTGCCTGAAAATTTTTTATTTGCATGCTGTTCCCCAGCTATTCTTTCTTGAAAATGGTTTGAAAACGTTTTCACTTGATGTGCCATCTCTTTAAAACATTTTCCACATCTCTCGGCAGTCCCCAGACTTCCTGTTCAGCACTATTTTTCTGAGCGTGCACCAGCCGTCTCACAATGTATTTGTCAGATATTTTTTTTATTTTGGGGAGTTGTGTCTATGTAGCTATGAGTTCTAGATACGAACTCTAGAGAATTGCAGCATGAGGCTTTGAAGCTTCATAGCTGCGAATCTCAGAAGAAAGTAAAAGAAAACAGAATGACGACAAAATGGTGGCTAGGAGGCATTTTCGAGGGGAGGATGAGTGCAGACAAGTGGGTTTTTAAAAAAACATTTGCAAAACGTTTTCAGGGGCTTGTGCGGAATTAGCCAGGCCTGTGGGGGGAGGGGTGTTGGATGGGGAGGGGGTATTATCTTCATACCCAGCTTGAGGGTATTCTGATCTCATGTGGTTGGACACTGTGGACTAGGTGGACCTTTGGCCTGATCCATCAGGGCTCTCCTGCAATTCTCTCAAGTAATTCTCAGCTGGAAAAAAACTTTAACTCCGTAGGCTTTTCTGGAAGGCATAACTATTATCCTATGCAAATCAAAATGTATTTCTATGAAGCTGCCTGCAGTGCCATCTTTGTGAATTAAACTATGCTAAGACTTCCTGAGAGTGTGTCCCCGAACAAGGAGCTGTCAAGTCAAGAAAAGCCCAAGTTGCTGCCATTCTTTGTGTGCACCTCTTGTCCTGTGCAGCATGTTAAATTAACCCGGGTTAAATGTGGATTTATTGTTCATTGGTATCTAATAAAATTAGCTTCCTGGTTAATTGGAGGAAGAGAGCTTCAATAGTATTGTGATTTGCATCTTATTTAAATACCAATTGGATACTGCTAGCAGGCCCAGGTGGCAGCGAGTTCAAGGAGCAGCTCATGTTTGGCAAACAAGGATTAATCCTCTGCAAACACAGCCTGGGGAGCTGAGTAAATAGGAGCCGGGCAGGTTGCTTATGTACCTGCTTGGAAGGGAAGCCTCTTTAGCCTGCCGCAGGCAGAAATGGGAGCCCAGCAGCATTCCTCAAGTCCCTGGACTGCCTGTGATCTCTCTATTGTTCAAAGACCAAGGGGGGGGGGTGTGTGAACCAAGGGCCAAATTACGCCTCCTACAGAGTTCCTTGATTCTTGAACAAGACCTTTTCTTTGTGCTGTGCGTTTGCCACAGAAAATCCTGATTTTAACCCTGCAAAGCAAAATATTCTGGCAGAACATAGTTCTACTCTATAGTATTACTAACTCTAACTTTGCTATTTATAATTGCATTTGGGATTTGTATAACACTGCTGAGCATTCCAAGGACTTCATGTGAATTAGCACAGAATTAACACAACTCCATGAGGTGGATTGGGGGTATCACCCCTGTACTGCAGGCTAGCAGGGGCTGATGCATAGAAAGCCCTGTCTTAATGAATTTGTGGGAGAGGCAAAATTTGAACCAGGGACTTCCTGATTCGTCTCTTTGAATCACCAAGCTGTGTTCAGGTTCTGTCACTCTCTTTGTCTTTTTGCCTGTGGCTGGAAGCCCATTCAGGTGTGATGCAGCCCTTCCTGACAGCTTGTGCTTGTGGATGATGAGTTGATACTCCCTCTGTGCAGCAGTTTGGCCTGGCTGATCTTCAAAGCTCCTTCCACCTTTCAAAGCAGTAGAAAGATCAAGTTTTTCTGTCCTTGCATTTTATCAGTCTGCTGTTTCTGCATTTGCAATCAAAAAAACCCGTTACCTTTGTCCTCTTTCATCGTGGAGTTGCCCTTGCTGGTTCCAAAGGCCAAAGTCTCACGTAGCTGTAAGGTGGGCAGAGAAACGTGTAGCTATCCAGGGAAAGCCCTTTGGTCCTGCTACAGACATTGGGAATAGGTGTTCATATGAGCAGTAGCTGTGTGTATGTACTTATGCTGCTCTCTCAGGGGCTGATGGCCGATTGGGGGATCTGATGCCTTAGGTAGGCTTAGTGGTAACAGGCAGGGGGGAGTGACCCAGCAGTTATCGCAAGCCATAGGCAACAGTGAGAGACTGTGGCTGAATGCAGGGATTGGTGAGAAGTACAGTGGCCCAGCCTGCCACTGTAGGGTGCAAATATGACAGCCACCAGTACCTGATTAACAAACTGAGAAACCAAAGTACTGAGCAGATGGTAGGACCCTGCGTGCTCTTCCTTTAAAATGTAGTGCTCTGGTGATGGGTTCTAATGCCAAGGAATTGGGGCCTTTCTTCATTTATCTGCAGAAGAGCGTGAAGGAGGGACTCCTGCTGAAGCAGACAAGCTCCTTCCAGAGGTGGAAGAGGCGGTACTTCAAACTGCGCGGGCGGACCCTCTACTACGCCAAGGATTCTAAGGTAAGTTCTCGTCTGCCTTTCAGAGGGAATTTTGGCTACCAAAAAACTATATATATATATATGTCTGCTACCAAAAAACTCAGTTTTCTTCATCTGTGTAGTGTTCTGGGCAAGATTTGAGACTGTTTAAAAGCTGGAAAGATCTGGGATGAACAGAAGAGCAGACGGCCAGCTGCACCACTGGCCTAAAATATTAAGCAGCCCAGGCTTCATCTCTGGCACTGGCTTTGCCTTCTCCCTTGTTTTTTCCAGTCTCTGATCTTTGATGAAGTAGACCTGTCAGATGCCAGTGTAGCAGAAACCAGCACCAAGAATATTAACAACAGCTTCACGGTAGGTCTGCCTCCTGTGCCCCACGGGATTGCTGCATAGGTTTTCAAATGATCCGTGGGCTCAGAGGCTTTAGACCAAGTCCCCCGGAAGCCTTTCTTCCTTCTCCTTTGCCCGGATCAGTCAGTTCTGGCGGCTCATCCAAGGCAGCCCTTCTTCTCTAGGTTATTACACCATTCCGAAAACTCATCCTCTGTGCAGAGAATCGGAAAGAGATGGAAGACTGGATTGGTGCCCTGAAGTCTGTCCAGAAATGGGAAATCAATGAGGTAGGAGAAGCAGAGATAAATTGGGGGGGAGTGAAGCACTGTGCCATGCGAAGGGAGCAGGAAGGAGTTAACCTTTACACCTGCAAGAACTCTTTCAGGGTGTGGCCCTGACACAGTGGGGTTTGTGTTTGCACCATTTGATGCAGTCCTCCATGACATAACCTGGTAATAAGCCCCTCCCCAACTTATAAGAGAGGTATGTGAATGGACTGGTTGCTGGAAGCCCTTTCTGACACATAGAAGGTGTGGAGTGGTCATGGCAGAACTTGCTCACTTTTCTGAGAACTGTCCCTCCTATAAATGTGCTATCCAAAAAACACAGAGGTATTTGTCAAGTGGGGGAATGTGAGAGTGCCCATCGGGAGATTCCTTTAACCAGAGTGACTGTCCTCCTCTGAAGCCAGTTCTGGTAAGAGACAGAAGCCCTTGTAGTTGAAGCCCCTCTCTTATGCACTCCTCAGCCTGTCACCTTCTCCTCTACTAACACCCCCTACTTCTACGTTGTTTCAGGCCTCCCAGTTCAACATGGAGCACTTTTCTGGCATGCACAACTGGTATGCCTGTTCCCATGCTCGGCCCACCTTTTGCAATGTCTGCCGGGAGGCACTGTCTGGAGTCACCTCTCATGGTCTTTCTTGTGAAGGTAATTGGTTGTTTTGTCTTGCTTGCAAACCTTTCCCCTTCAGGGACAACAATGGAAAGTGAATGAAAGAGGTAAGCTAAAATGCTGTTCTTTGCAGCAAGGAAGTCAAGGCCATCAATAATTTCTTGTCTTAGTGGTGCAAACTGGTAAAATTATGTTCCCTATACTCCCTACTCCAGCAAAAGGTACCGGTAACTTTAAACAATCCTGCCCATACCACCTTTCCTTGGTGAGGCACTAAACTGTTTAAAGTGTAATTTAGTAATTTATTGTAATGATAGAAATTGCTTATTGCTTTGAGATATTTGATTATATAAAATAGAATATATCTGCTCTAAGTAAACAAAAAAGGCCACTAAAGCATGTAGACCCACATGGACCATGAACTAAACTGAGTCTTGCATCTTGTTTCACCCAGTGGCCAAATGCCTGCCCTGGAGAGTTAACAAAGTCAGCATAAAAGGCCATCCCAATGTTGTCTCCTAGCAATGGTGTTCAGAGGTTAGCTGCATTTGAATGTGAGGTTCCCTTTAATGATTGTGGCTAGAAGCAATTGATGAACCTCGCTTCCATGAAGCTCGCTAATTTCCTTTTAAAGTCATCTATGCCAGTGGCCTAATTTAGAACTAAATTATTCCACTTTATTTCTTCTCCCACTTCAACCATTTGTATCTATAATGTTCTAAAAGCTTTAACACATTTTATAGTGGATGCACACTGATACTCCCCCATCACACGCACATGTACTTTTTGATACAGAAGGAACCCCCACACACAAATACTCTCTTACTTTTAAGATCACACAGACAAACAAACCAGCCTCAGTAAATGCATACTCCCCTCCCCTCAGAAGAACCAAACAGAAGTTTTTGGGAGGTGAATGGTAGATTTAGGTGGTCATTTGAATTTGCACTTTCGTAGTACAGTAGGAATCACTTGCAACTGGTTTGTCTTATCCATGCAGGGAAATCCAGTTGTGAATTATGGGTATAAGTCTGTGGTGACGAACCTTTGGCACTCCAGATGTTATGGACTACAATTCTCATCAGCCCCTGCCAGCATGGCCAATTGGCCATGATGGCAGGGGCTGATGGGAATTGTAGTCCATATCATCTGGAGTGCCAAAGAGTTAAGCTTTCTATTCAAGTGCTGTTCTTTGCAGCCTCACCTTCAGATATGGAGTGGGTTACAGACAACAACTTGAAAAGGGGGTTTTTAGTGGTATCATCTCACCTTCAGAAAGTGCTTCCTCTTGAAGCTCAACTGGCACCTACTCTACTGTCTTTCAGATGTCAGGCCAAAACATTTCTTTCTATCCAAGGATTTCAAGCCTTATTGAACCTGCAGGCACTTCAGGGATTGTTTTTAGAAATAATAGTGACGCTACCACAGAAATACTGTCATAGGGCAGGGATCAGTTGCAAAATGGCTGCTGCAAGGTATGGCCAATAACAATGCACTGGGAAGTTCCAAACTAAGCAACTTCTCATGACTGGGACAGCTGTTCCAAAAGGCACTCAGTGCATGTACAAATGCACAGATGCCTCCAGGGCTCATCTAAGCTTGTCAGTCCCTGTTGTAGGCAGACACTCAGCAACTGAAGTTGGAAGCAGTCCACAGCCAAACCAGTAGTTGAATGCACACCAAGGTATCTAAGCACCAAATACAGAAGGGTGTAGCAAAGCCAAGCCAGAAGTATGAACTGAGGGCAAAACAAGGATTAAACAGGATCATTGGTTTCAGAGTCAAAACACAACATTGCTATCACAACTTGGTTCTGGCCTCTTATATACTGAATACCCCACCCAGCAGTATAAATCCCATACAGCTGGGTTGCCTCACTCTGGCTCCTGAAAACACTTCTCACTGAGACGGGCTCGCCCCAGAGCTGCTAATCTGCTGCTTTTCCTGTAAACTGGCATGCAACTTCTTCCATCGTTGCTCACAGGGCTCTGGGAACAGAGGGGGTGAGCAAGCTGGTGCTGAATCTTCTGTACAGGGCTTGAGGTAAGGAGGCTGCAGAGTCTCAGACCTCGAGCCTGACTGTGGCTTTAAGACTTTGTGCTCTCTCTGAGCCTCTGGTTCTGGTTCTGGTCCTGCAGGGAACATTGGAGGCTCAGGATCTGAGTCTGCAGGCTGGACCCTGTTGGATCAGACCAGTGGACCATCTAGTTCAGCATTCTGTCTCACAAAGTGGCCAACCACTTCCTCTGAATGTCTAACAACAGGGCACAGAAGCCGAGGCATAATGAGTTGGCATTTCCTACTTCCTTCCTCACCTGCTGCTGGAGAAAAAGAGGCAGGGAGGGAGGAGAGCTGTAGGGGGTAGGGGCAAGGCCCAGCTGGCCAATCCCAGGCCCGTAGAGAGGCGAGCCCCTCAGCTCAGACTCAGCCCTGGAGAGTTTCTAGGGCAGGTGTCTACAACTCGTGGCTCTCCAGATGTTCATGGACTACAAATCCCATCAGCCAAATTGGCCATGCTGGCAGGGGCTGATGGGAATTGTAGTCCATGAACATCTGGAGAGCCACAGGTTGCAGACCCCTGTTCTAGTCCAAACTGGCATGGGGAGAACGCAATTTCAGTTCTTGCCCTGATGCCAGTTTCTGTAGATACACCCTTCCCAATGTTGCCTACTGCCTCTGAACATGGAGGTTCCCTTTAGTTACCATGACTAGTAGCCACTAATAGACCTATCCTCAGTGGTGGGATTCAAATAATTTAACAGCTAGTTGTTACAAGCACCATTTTAACAACCGGTTCTTCCGAAGTGGTGCGAACCTGCTGAATCCCACCACTGCCTATCCTCCAATGAATCTATCCAACCCCCTGTCATCAATGTTCATTAATGTAAAAAGACAGGAGAGATTAGCAAAAAATCTCACTAAGAATTCTTTGAGGATCACTAAAAATATAAGTGTGATAAGTTGAGACATGCACTTGGATTTCCAAGAACATTTAGACAAAGTCCTTCACTAAAGCTCATGAACAGAGTTGGATAAGAAGCCCTCTCATGGATGAATAACTTAAATTTTTAAGTTTTAATAGGCATCAGTAGGCAGTTCTTGTAATGGAGGGGTATAAGAAAGAACCCCCTTTCCACTACAAGATATGTGTTTAATGAATGGCGCCATTTTATTTATTCATTAATGATCAACTGTTAAGGGTAGCCAAGTTTGTGGATGACCCCAAATTTATGTGTGATTGCTGCATAGCAGACAATTGAGAGCTCTGAAATGGTCTCTTTAAACTGGGTCAGTTGGTAACAGAATGGCAAACGCGACCCAATATAAGTAAGTGTAAAGTGATGCACATCTAGGGCAGAATATCCTAATTATATACTCTCCCTGATGAGCTCTGAACTGGTGGTGACAATTGATGAGAAACTTGTGGTGTTGGACATTTTAAAAAAATCAATTCTTTGGGCAGAACAGTTAAAAAGACAAGCTGACACTGAAGTCTGAGGTTAAGAAACCATGTCAAGTTCTTTGCTTCTGACAGAAGGAATTGGAAATAAAATTGCCAGTATCAAAGCATCTGCATCTTCACCAAAGGTGCACTTTCAGCTGCAATACTGTACAATGGTGATTTTAAAAAATATCCTAGAGCTGGAAAAAGGTGTGGAAAAGGACAACTCAGACTGATAGATGGATTGGAGCATCTTTTCTGTGAAGGCAGGTTAAGAGCAGGTGTATTCTAATCTGGAGGAACCAGGTTTGATTCCCTGCTCTGCCACCTGAGCTGTGGAGGCTTATCTGGGGAATTCAGATTAGCCTGTGCACTCCCACACATGCCAGCTGGGTGACCTTGGGCTAGTTACAGCCTTTCGGAGCTCTCTCAGTCCCACCAACCTCATAGGGTGTTTGTTGTGAGGGGGGAAGGGCAAGGAGATTGTAAGCCCCTTTGAGTCTCCTCCAGGAGAGAAAGGGAGGGATATTTTATTTATTTTATTTATTTATTGTTTCGGCTTTTATACCGCCCGATCCCCAGAGGGCTCCGGGCGGTGAACATAAATCCAAACTCTTCTTCTCTTCTTCTTCTTAAGGATTTTCCAGTTCAGAAAAAAAGAATTGCTAGGGGGTGACGTGATAGAGGTTTAGAAAGTTATACAGAAGGTACAGAAGGTAGAAAGAGAGAACTTTAGTCTCTGTCCCATTTATTAAACCCCCTTGATGCAAGACAGACAAAATGAAGTCCTTCATGCCATGTGTAATTAATTTAAAGATTTTTTTTTCTCAACAAATGGGGCTCACATTGCTTTAAAAAGAGGCATAGACCAATTTGTTCAAAATCTGTCTGTTGCAACCACTGTTGGAGACAGGATATTAGCCAGGATGTACCCATTAGGATGTTCGTACATTCAGAGTCTTCCTTCCAGCAAATCATCAGTGGCTTGATTTTTCATCCCCTCTTCCTAGTTTGCAAGTTCAAGGCCCACAAACGCTGTGCTGTGAGAGCTACCAACAACTGCAAATGGACCACTTTGGCCTCCATAGGAAATGACATCATTGAGGATGAAGATGGGGTAATGTTGAAAAATCTTCCTTCCTACACCCTCCCCTGCACCACCACTGTAGCTGCTGGGGTCTGATAGCCTTGCTGCATTTAGCTCTTGGGGTTGAGGGTTCATGCCGGACGTTGCGCATTGTGGCATCATCCTCTGCTGCATATCTCTGTGCCTCCTGCAAAGGATGAGTCCAGATCTGCAGGCACGTGAGCCCTCTAAGCTCTTTGGTCCTTTGCCTCTCAGGTGGCCATGCCCCACCAGTGGCTGGAAGGAAACCTCCCGGTCAGTGCCCGCTGTGCTGTTTGTGACAAGACGTGTGGGAGTGTGCGGAGGCTGCAGGACTGGCGCTGTCTCTGGTGCAAAGCAATTGTAAGAGCCACTCCTCCTTCTGTTCTCACTCTCCTTTTTGACAAGTCTTTCTCGCCCCCTCCCTCCCTCCCCCACCCACCCACCCACCCAGGCGTAGTTCAGTAGAGTCTCTACAATCCCAGTATGTCATTGTGACAGCTTTTCTGAAGTACGACCAGACCAGATTACTAGTAGTTTGATTTGTGCATGTGCTAGGAACTCTCAGCTGATATGGGGGTGGAAAACCAGCAGTTCTGGGGAAGGGGGGAGGGTTTGTTCTCACAGATGCACCCTGGGAGTTTCAAAATTCCTGTTCTTTTGTAGAAGGCTTAGAAGTGCATGTTTTCCCCACCCCTTTGCACAGAAAACTAAAAGCCACTGAGGCTGCAGAAGGGATGAATGGGAAAGCTGGGAAGAGGGGAAAGAGCGAGGGAGAGGGCTACAAGAATGAAAGGCAGCTTGGGGCCAGGGGAGTAAGGTTTTTGTAGCTATAGGAAAGAAACACAATTCTTGGGATGGACCTGGTAATGCTTTGCTGATCTCTCAGCTCTATGTATAGAGAGCACAGATGCAATGTAGCTGTTCTGCCTTGTGCACCAGCCCGGTCTCTGAACATCTACACAGGGGCTTAGTGCATGGGGCATGGTTATTGACCTGTGATGTGGGTCGTGCGTACACCTGATCAATATGTGCATGGATGTTTGGAGATGGAGTTGACATACCAAGTGGGAGGAGCAGGCATGTACATCCATTCTCCTCCAAGTATCCAGGAGAGCGATCCACAAAGTATCATCTGATCCCGTCCCTTGGTACATGCAGCTGATGTAATGTGTTAAGAAGACTATTAAGTGAATTGCTTTTGTAGTTCATTCCTAAAGGATTTGGGATTAGTCCACTGTGTGGAACTCCTTGCCTGGCAGAATGGAAAAGAAGCTGACTCTCAAGAATGCGTGGCCATCCATAGAGAGAAGAGTAAATTAGAGTGCAGGCTACTGGGAAACCGTACGGCTGAAAACAGGATATTTACAAAGCTGTAACCATTTAAAATGTTGATCTTGTCTTTTTGCCAAGCAGGCTCATGAGTGGCTGAAGCCCAATTTAATTTAATTATTTTGCATTGTGCCTTATCTGTTCTGCCGGGGAAGGGAGGTCTGGGAGAAGCCTGTGCTCTCCACACAACAGTGAAAGCTGTTCAAAGTTGCAAAACGCTGTCTTGCAATATGATAAGTGGGCGAGACAGGCTAGTATTTCTCCCTATCTCCAAACCTTTAGACTCCAAATACAGGACAGTCTCCTGTTTCCAAATCCCTCACAAGTGACTGTAGATCCCACCCGTCTTGCTGTGGGAAGGAATTATGTGCTTAATGGCTTCTGTTGTTCTTGTCTTTGCCAGGTCCACAGTGCATGCAAGGAGCAGCTGGGGAAGAAGTGCCCCTTGGGGCAGTACAAGGTGTCCATCATCCCCCCTACCATCCTCAACAGCATTGACTCGGATGGTAAGGCTTGGATATGTGCCTGAAGTACAGCAGGCCTCCGTGGGCCTAATCTGGCAGGCGGGTTACCTGCTAATCATTTGTAAGAGTGGCGCTTTTTGTTCAGTCAATGTTGAAAATGCATGATGTGCTGAGCAGTCTGAGCAGCTGCAAGCAGAGGCGTAGCAAGGCGGGAAAGCGCCCAGTGCACTGGTGTGTCTTCCATCCCTGCCCCGGAACTCCCCCGCCCCAGAACACTCCCGCCATGCCCCTGGAACACCCTCACCTCACCCCCACAAGGAGTTATGCACCACACACACACACCTTCTTGGAGCTACATCTCTAGCTGCAAAGTAGTGGAGCTTCTTGCCCTTCCTGAATAGCTGCTAGGCTTGTTCTGTCCAGCTTCTTCTCCTAGCTTCTGTTGCATTTTCGGCATGCTCCTAGTCAGCCCCTTAGCTCAATTTGGACAGTGGTGATGGAAAAGTTATCCCATTGCTCTTTGGTGTTCTATCGACTAGATTTCCTCTTGGCTGGGAAAAAACACTGTAGAGAGGCTGGACTTGTGAGCTGGATTCAGCCATCCATCTTTAACTGTAGTGTTCTCTTGGAATAGATTTGGACATTTTCTCCTGTTGGACCTCTTTATGAGGCCTCAGACCGCATTCCCTACACTCCTGAGAGGAGAAATTCCAGAGTGCTTGTGGGGCAGGGGTGACTGCAGCTGGAAGATTGAAAGCTGCCAAACTCTCTGCGGATGTAGTGGTTTCAGCCTGCCCTCCTAATCGGAGAAAGTTCTGAGCTTATGCTTTAGTGAATTTGCTACTCATGGAGTTCTCTGTGCTTTGGGGTGTGGGTAGTTTGCCTTTGGAGGGCATGAAGGATTACTCTAGTTACCTTTGGAGTGTCTGTATCAGATGCCCTCTCTCCCCCAATCTAAGGCTAGATAGGTGGCAACCTGAAAAAAGTCTTCCTTGACGTTGGCACCAAAACATGGGAACCCCCTCTCAGAGACATTAGCATTGTCTTCTGCCAGTGGGTGATGACTTTTTGTTTGTTTGCTTGGTGTTTTCCCATTCACTGTTATTGGCTCTGATCCCTGGTTGTGTTATGTGTGTTTTTGCGTTCATATGTTTTATTGAGTTGTTTAAATATTTTATGTATACTTACAATATAAATGTAGTTTGAATGTCTTGATGTTTTAATGTCAAAACGGTTTAATGTTTTGATGTTTGCTGCCTTGGGGGACCCTACTTGGGTGGAAAGGCTGCATAGAAATATTTCAAGTAAACAAACAAGCAAAAGGGCTGTCTGCCACTAAGAGAATTTGTTTTGAATTTCAGGGCATGTATAGAAAATCATAGATGTGGAGCCAGCATGGTGTAGGGGCTACAGAATTGGACTAGCATCTGGGAGACCCAGGGCCACTCCCCACTCACCATAAGCCGCGGGGTCACCTCTTTAAAAGACACGAGGAGGATGGACGTTCCCCACGTCACCAGCGCCCACTGCGCAGCTGCCCTTAATTTGCCGCTCTCCCATCTCCTTGTCGCGCGGCAAATTAGGTCCTCTGAAAAGAGCAACATTTTCAAAAACCCCGCAGGTGCCGCAGGGGGGTGGGGAACCTCGGCTGTTTACTTCGCTGACTGATTCGGGCTCTGATGCGCGAGCTTCCGGTAATCCAGGAAACAGGGAACCCGCTCATTTTGTTTTAGGGAGGGTATTCCCGTCCAAGAAAGTGCTTTCGAAATTGAGGCGTGTGCACAACAAGACATGCCTAACATTGCTCTTTGCTCTTTTTTGCTTGAGCTCCACTGTTTTGCAGCTTGGCAAAGTGCT
The DNA here is from genome assembly GCF_021028975.2 of Sphaerodactylus townsendi. Classification (NCBI taxonomy): domain Eukaryota; kingdom Metazoa; phylum Chordata; class Lepidosauria; order Squamata; family Sphaerodactylidae; genus Sphaerodactylus; species Sphaerodactylus townsendi. The sequence goes on along the minus strand of NC_059437.1, from coordinate 32,766,619 downwards.
GCTGAGCACAGGGTTGTCGGCGGTGTAAACCGAAACCGATATTTACTTTCATTTTTCTGCCCAAGCAATTTGCAACAGGTAGTGACGTCAGCATGTGCAGACGTCTTAAAACAATGCGTTCAGCTTATCCAAACTAACTTTTCGGGTCAGCCAATCAAAATGGAGCCTCCGCCCGCCGGCTGACAACCGCTTTCCCGCGTGTAAATGATGCACACGCGTGCCAGCCAATCAGAACGCTCGATTGCCTCTTTGACTCTTGATGTGGAACCCCGCGCTATTTCCTGAATGGAAAATGAGTGGGGAACAAATGTCTCCGTTGTCAAAAGCCACGGAGGCTTTTCTACGAGGGGTCGCTGCGGGGTTGCACTCAGACGAGGCAAGTGGGGAGTGGCCCCCAGTTTCTAAAGCCCACTCTGCTGTGGAAGATTGCTAGGTGACCTGGCGCCAGTCACACTCTCTCAGCCTAACCTGCCTTACAGGGTTGTTGTTAGGATTAAATGTGGTTTTCCAGATGTTCATGGACTGCAATTCCACTTGGCAGGGGCTGATGGGAATTGTTGTTCATGAACATCTGGAGAGCCAGTTTGCAGACCCTTGGATGGGAAAGTGATGTTGTAAATATTTTGGGTTTTCACAGGGTTGGGGGAAAGTTGGGTTGTTGTTTTTCATTTGTAAAAGGCAAATGGTGCATGCAGCCCAAATTTGGATTGGGGCTGTGCAGAGAGGGGAATGCTTTTTAATCCCTGTTTGGTTTTGATATCACATCGTTTTTTCAGTTTATAACGGTAGTAGCAGCACAGGGACCTTGGTTTTGATTAATCATAGATAGCAGGACTTGGAAGGTTTAAGCCCCCTCCCCAAATAACTCTGATCCAAATCAGGGCTGCATATTGAGTTTACGTTTTGCAGAGTCATGGAGTTCCACGATCTAATTAGGTATATAAAGAGTCAACTGAACTTTGCAGGGAGAAAGGTAAGGTGGGAGTTTATGTAGGAAGGGGTCTCTGAGGAACAGAAAAAGCTTTAAACTGTTGGGAGGGGGCAAAGGCACTTACCCAAGGAGACTGTTTGTTCCTGGACATGCCGCTTCTCTGCTCTCCAAGTGGCTCTGAGCCAGTCAGGCATAGATGCCCAGCCAGCTATTGATCTACCCTTGTGGTGCCAGCCTGGCTCAGTGAATGTGTTTTGCTCCCAATCTAATTTATTTAAAGTGCCTGCAGATTGCCAGTCCTTTGTGACCTGTCAAAAGGTGATCTTGTTTTCTTGCATCTGGTACTATTCTCTGCCAAAGAGACCATTTGCACATCTCTGGGCAATTTCCAGTCAGCCTGGTAGATTTTTCATTTTTAAAGAGAGTCATCTGGCCTAGAATTGGTGCCCAGGGTAGGCTGAGAGCCGCATCTCTCCAGCAACCTTGAATGGGTTGCTGAATCTCTCCAGCAACTCTTGACCAGTCCAGATTGCTGCATGCTGTAGAGTTGCTCCCAGTGCTTTAATTGTGCTCCTGTCAAAGTTGGCCTGACACATGTTTGTTCATTTATTTGCAAAAGTTATATTTTGCCTTTCAGGGCCACCAAGGTGGCTAACCATTTAAAACATACACAATAAAATACATTATAAAACTATTACAATAAACCCCTCTCCCAAACATGTGAGGTTGCTGTTTCTCTGCTTTGGGCCACTCCGGCTGACGTTTCTCTGCTTTGGGCCACTCTGTCAGCTAATCAGGGACAGGGTTGGCCTGAGGCCCAGCCCCCACATCCATCGTTGTCAACACATCAACATAACTTCCAACATTCACCAACAAAATGGGGACACTCTGGAACTTGGGCAAAAGCTCTATGGTAAAACCAACTTCTACCATAGAGCTCTGGCTCCAGCCTGGTGGACCACTATCAGCTGACACCAGGCCCCTGCGAGACCTTACTCAGTTCATATACCAGTACATATAAAACAGTGGTTGGGAAGGAGGAATCCCAAATGAAGCAAAAAAAAAATCTTCCACCTGCTGGCAGAAGATAGCAACAGGAGAGGACAGACAAATCTCCCCAGAGAGAGTTTCAGAGCTTTGATGCAGTGACGGAGAAGGCCCTGTCCCAGATTGCACCTGCCTAATTTCAAAAAGGTGAAGACACCTGCAGCAGGGCCTCCAAAGATGACCATAATGGTCAAGCAGGTTCATAAAGGATTTGTCCTTCAGGAGTGTTGGTCTCGCCATGTAAGACTTTGAAAGTTAAAGCCAGCACCTTGATTTGTGTCTGGAAACAAACTGGTGACCTGTGTATGTTGGTCAAGGTTGGAGTAATGTGGTCCCTTTGACGCAATCCATTCAACATCCTGGCTGCAGTGTTCTGTACCAATTGAAGTTTCCAGACTCTTTTCAACAGCAGCCCCATGTAGAACACACTGCAGTAATTGAATCCCGATGTAACTAGGGCATGCACCACAGGGGACAGATCTTTTTTTGTCCAGGAAAGGCTACAGCTGGCTGACCAGTTGAAGCTAGTAGAAGGCACTCACTACTGCCACCTATTTATCCAGCAGTGTGTCTGGGCTCAAGACCCCTTAAGGAGAGTGCAACCCTAACCAGAACAGGGGACACCTTAAATCCTGGGTCAGACATTCTACCCAACAATAGCAGTTCCATCCTGTTAGGATTAAATTTCAGTTTATTAGCCCACATCCACTTCAGAACAGCCTCCAGGCACATGTGCAGGGTTTCTACAGCCTTCCTGGGATTATCTGGAAGTGCAAGATAGAGCAGAGTGTCACCAACAAATTGGTTACAACCCAGCCAAAATCCCTGGATGACTTCACCTAGAGCATGGAGTCAACATGAAACTTTGGGGGATCTCGTGGGCCAAGGGCTAAAGGCCTGAACAGCATTTCCCCAGCACCACTTTCTGAAACCTTCCCTCCAGGTAGAACTGGAACCACTATAGAATGGTGCCTTGCAATCCCAGTCCAAATAGGTGGTACAGAAAGGTATCAGAAACTGCTGAAACTTCAAGGAGAATCAACAGAATCACACTCTTTCTGTCCATCTCCCAGCACAAGTTGTCAACAGGGTGACAGGTGTTGAAAGTGCCAGGAGAGGACAGGAGGGCTTTAAGATTCAGCTGGAAGAATGAGCCAGTCTAGGAGGTGAGGAGCCATGCAGGTCATTTGCTGCTTCTGCTGTTAACTGCACTGTCTGTCTGTTATGCCAGGTTTCTGGAAGGCCACCTGCCCCTCCTCCTGTTCCAGCCCACTGCTGGCCTTTGTCAACTCCAAAAGTGGGGACAACCAGGGAGTCAAATTCCTGCGCAAGTTCAAGCAGTTCCTCAACCCGGCCCAAGTCTTTGACCTGATGAATGGGGGGCCACACCTGGGGTAAGTGTCCCTTCTGAGCTCTCTACTCCTTGTTCATGCTGTCAGCCTGACAATGCAGGGCCTCTAGCCCTGCTGGGAGCTGTCCTGCCTTTTGGGCAGCATTGCCCAGAACGCGCAGGTCACCTGTCTGTCAGATGCTACACTCCTTGGAACAACAGATATATCTGGGTGCTAATGTGTTAGTGTTTCCTTCTTTCTCCTCCCCGCCCAGGTTGCGCCTCTTTCAGAAGTTCTCCACTTTTCGGATCTTGGTATGCGGCGGTGATGGCAGCGTGGGCTGGGTGCTGTCTGAAATCGACTCACTTGGACTACACAAGCAGGTGACACTAATTCTATTCCCTTGCTCTCCTCTCTCTTGCCTTATATACTTTATCTCACTTGAAGATGGCGTGGCCTTTTTAAGATCTCAGGAGATGTATAAATTAATCTGCCACATCTTCCAGGACCTTCTTTTTGGTGAAATGCTCTGCCGAGGGGTCCTAGTGCCTCCCTCTTTCCTTCCAATTCTCTTGTAGTATTTAGGAGTCTTACTTAAGCACCACCTTAATCAAAAAACCATTGTTCTCTGCATTGTTAAACAAAAAACGTTGATAAAAGTGCTCTTGTATCGCCTTGGATGGCTATCAGCAATACTTTTGTTTTATTGTGCATGCCATTTTCTTTCCCATTCAGTAGACTCTGTGCTGCTGCGGGAAAGAAAACAATTGGTGCAACTGTGCAAAAAATGAAAGTGTTGATGGTAGCCATCTGAGGCAATATAAATGCACTTTTATCAAAGCTCTGTGTTTAACAGTGCAGAGAATAATGGTTTTGATGAAGGCGGCACTTAAATAAGGCACTTAAATTGCTACAATTTAACTGGACTTCTTAACTGGACTTCTTTTTCAAGTGTAGGAAGGAACATGCTAAATGAGCTTCTGCCAAAGAATGCACAGCTGCATTTAGATCTTTGAAATGGATCTAGCAGTGGGAATATTATAAAGCCCCAGGATTATGCACCCCCAAAATCTGATTTCAGTTTCTTCCGCATGGAAATTCTTCTCCATTTTTTACCCTTCTCCCATGGCAGCAGGGGTTTTTTTTGGAGCTTCTGCATGACATTGTTGTCCAGTTAACCATCATCTGGGTTGTCCTCAACTTCACTGCATCCATCCCCCCACCCCCCCGCAAAATTTTCTTGAAAGATCATATTCAAAGAGGAATTGGGTATGCCACCCACAACTGGCGCCATTTCTCCTTTCATTTCCCCTTGTGCGTTCATTTCTCACCACTAGTGCATTTTTTTACAGGCAGTAGGTATATCACTATAACAGCATTACACTATAGTGATATGGCTACTGTCTTTTTCTAAAAGCCAACAAAAAGCACTCCAGTGGCAGGGGATGGTGGGAGAAACTGGGGAAGAGACAGAGAATCCGCTCCCATATTCAGAGGCTCCATTGCCTCAGTGTGAGCCTTTGCATTTTCAGCGGGTATAAAAGCTCAATGGGGAATTGCCCATGTGTGTAAGCAATCTTCTGTACTTCATAAATCACATTATTTGAATGCATTGCAGGAACCAATCAAACCTGCATCTATTCTCTTAATCCCTTCCCGTCGCCCTTTCTCCCTAACTTGGTAGGGTGGAGGTTGCAGAAATCAAATCTTGTGACATAACAAGCCTGCTTGTGACAAGGGTTGTTTGCATTTTTAACCAAAACAGATGGTAAATATTCATGTAGGGGGCTCATGAAGTACAAAGGGCCATGGAGAGAGAGAGAGAGAGAGAGAGAGAGAGAGAGAGAGAGAGAGAGAGAGAGAGAGAGATTCTGCCACATTTTGTGATTGCTCCCTCTATGAGAGGAAACTTGCATTTATTACTGAGGGCCGTGTTGGTACATTTCAGTCTCTGTTGCTAAAACAAGAGAGCTTGCAAGCTTCCTTGCACAACCATCCCCAATGAATAGCTGTTACCCTGACAGAGAACATGATGTCAAAACATATTGGGAAATATATGAAACATTTATTTTTAGACATGTTTGGATGCCATCCTCCTCTTTTGTCTCTGTCAGCAAAAAAGAAGGGAGAGATGGATCCTCAGCCTTCATGGTGTTAGATTTCTGAGCAACCCAAGAATGGCAGTAATTTTTGCACAGCTCTGTCTGTGCTGATTACCGCTCTTGTTTTTCAACAGTGCCAGCTTGGTGTCCTGCCACTAGGGACTGGTAATGACCTGGCTCGGGTGCTTGGCTGGGGCAGCCTTTGTGATGATGACACACAGCTAATGCAAGTTCTGGAGAAATTGGAGCGAGCCACCACCAAAATGCTAGACAGGTGAGCACCACCTAGAGGCCATTTATGAAATGGAGAGGCAGGCAAGCAGCATATGCTGGACTGGGACCTTTTTGGCACTATACCCAACTCCAGCGGATGGGTTGACGTGTTGCAAGAATATGTGCAATGGAGGTGTAACCTCAGCTTGTGGGTTTTGTGGGGCAGTACTTGGAAGGAGTTGCAAAGAACCAAATTTAAACAAAACAGTTTACTTCTCTCTACAAATAACATTAAACATCAACATTTAACATTTACAATTCAAGGTCCTGTTCAGGTTCTCAAGTCCTTCCCTGACAAGCAAGTCTACTGATATTGCCAAGTGCGCATTTCTTTCTTACCAGGATTGGCTGGCTCGCAGAGAGCTCAAGGGGCTTGATGAACGGGTTACTATAACATGATGAAGGTTTCCAGGAGAACTCTCACCCATTACAACCACAAAGGAAGCCAGCAAGGTGTTAAGGGCTTATAGAAATCGAGATCTGATCTGGTACCCTTGTCTTCTCCAAAGAGCTCTCCTGCAGCCCTTGCTGCTCTGAGTCCTCCACCCTTACTGGGACAATCCGTTCTAATTGGGCCAACCCATTCAGTTTAGAGCAGGGGTGTCCAACTCAGGCATTCTCAGATACCATCTGGTGAACTACACTTCCCATGCGGCAGCCCCTGCTGCCAGTGGCGTAGCAGCGGACGTTGGTGGAACTTTGGTCCATGAACGGGCAGGACCATCTTGGAAGCGCCTGAGTTGCCGGACTTTGTTCCATGAAATAGCCACCGGTGTTTAGAGCATCCTTTTCCCATGGCAGAAGACAGGGCTGACTGTGCCATGCCCAAATCCAAGCTCCTGGGTCCTAACTGCATGATGCATTGGAAATTCTTTGATTTTGGAAATTGATCTACCAGGCATGTGGGGGTCCAACTGGGATTTTCCTGATCAAAAATGGCCATAGAATTGATTAACATATTGCAAAAAGATAAAGTTAAAGTTTCCCCTTCAATCGTAAACTTCCCACTACACCTCCCCCCCCCCAATATGAAAAGCTTAAAAGCTGCCTCCCCTTATGTGGCGCTCCTGATCAAACTCAGGCCTGTAAGTGTCAGATGAATTGTAAAACATGCTGAATGCTGCATATACATAACTCCCAGCATGCATGGAGTTAGGACCTCCAACTGGGCAAGCTGCTGGATGGGACACAACCCTGAAATCTCCGCCTCCTTTTGCAGGTGGAGCGTCCTGACCTATGAGGCCCCCAAACAGTCTCCTCCGGCCATCAAAGAAGAGGAGAATGAGGATTCCAACATTCAGGTTAGGATGGTTGCAGGCAGCCACTGAAGCAGGAATGGTATAACCAGAGCAGCTGTGTGGGTTGTGCGGGAAGGGGCTTTGGGAGTTGGGAGTCAAGATCCAGGGAGATGCAGTTTTTCTTTGAGAACCCTTCCCTTGGGCAATGCTGATGGAAAGATTATACAGTGAACATTGGCTTCTGCTCAACTCTCCCCATTGTCTCTCAGGCTCAAATTACCCACTATGCTGACTCAGTGGCCTTCCATCTGGCAAAGATTCTGGAGTCCGACAAACACTCTGTGGTGATTTCTTCTGCAAAGTAAGGGATGGGACCCTGACTTGCGGGGTGGGGGTGGGGGGTGGGGAGCGGAGGGAACCAGTCCAGCATCAGCAGCTTCAAGAAGGAAAGATGTCAACATGCAAGCTGTGCCATGGAGAAAGTCAGGGGAGCTCAGTGGCCAGAAAGCTGGCCTTGGCAGCCTGGATTCTAGTTCAGGGCTCATTGTGTTGAGGGCTGATGCGGAGGGGAGGGGGGCGGCTCACTCAGCCTCCACTTCCCATCTCTGAAACTAGCGATTTACTTCAGTCCCAATATAGGATCCCTTTGCAAATTTAGGATGCAAATAGGAGTAAGTAGTAAGGTCAACTGTAAGTAACTGATGTGTGTGTGTTTGGAGGGATTCTTGCCCATTGGATGTGTCTACCAGATATGGAGTTTCCCTCTCTTTGGATAGCTGTTCTATCCTCATTAAATTTCAAAGCCAATAGAGCTAATTAAAGAGTGTGTATAAATATAGACGACTTGAGTGGTTGTGATCCCACCAAGGATGGTTTTCGCCATTATAAACAGGATACACAAAGCAATAAAAATATACATACCAGAAATAAGAATGTATGCACTATGCTTGATTTTTTAAAAATTAAATTGGAGCTTTCAGGTCCCTTTTACAACCTAGATACATGGGATAGGTAGAAAGTTTGACATTTCTGCGGCATTCTTGGAGGCATTTGAGTGAAACCAGATGTTTCACAGCTGGAGGCCAAAGAGATGGGGAAATAAGTATTGCTTCTGGATATTGTGTGTGTTTTGGGATGGGTCAGCAGTGGCAATAAAGCAGTCGCTTTGCTGGGTAGGTAGAGAAATTGCTCCCTGCAGATCCTTCTTCAGCTTCCTTCCCTCTCAGGTTCCTCTGTGGGACAGTGAATGACTTTGTGGCTGAAGTTGGCAGAGCCTATGAGCGGGCAGCTGACAGCAAGCAGGAAGCCGACACCATGGCTCGCAAGGCAAGTGTGTGGGACTCACAGGGCCCAACTCAGTGTTGCATTTTCCTGGAGCCCTCCCTCTGCCATAAGGTTTTGCCATAAAGACTTTGCCATAAGGACTTTGAATAAGGTTCTGCCATAAGGACTTTGAATCAGATGTGCCTGGTGAGTTCCGGCTGAGAACTCAACCCCCAAGTGAGGAGGGGCATGCTTTAGATCAGCACAGTGATTCCCAAGGAGAGGGGGCTCCAGCCTCCCCCCTCTCTCGCTCAGGCCATATTTCCAACCTAAAATGGCTGCAGGAAGCTATATTTTTTTGCCCTGTGGGGATTACTTGAATGTACTGGCAGCTATGCATAGGTTTCCCCAGTGGGTCAAATACCGCCTCCCCAAGCCATTTCAGGTCTAGAAAACTGCATGGGGAGGAGATTTTATCCTCCCTTTCCTTGTGCATCATAGTCCTAACCTGAATCAGTTCTGTGTATGTGTGAGAACAACTGAACATCTTATTTTAAACTAGTGATCCCCTAGCCTAGGCCTTCTTCTGGAGCCTTCCTGACCTTTCTCTCTCTCTCCCCACCCCGCTGCATTTCAGTGTGCAATGCTGAATGAGAAGTTAGACTCCCTGGTTCGGGAGCTGAATGATGAATCACAAGCTATTGTAGTCCCTGAAGGCACAGCGCCGGCAACCTTGCCCAGTCCTGAAACCCCAGACAACAGCAAGGAAGTGACGTTCCATCCCAGCCCCGTGCCTAGGATTTTTAAGTCCAAGGAGCAGCTCATGCTGAGGGCCAACAGCCTGAAAAAGGCCCTGCGGCAGATCATTGAGCAGGCTGAGAAAGGTGAGGAGCAGATACCTGGCAACTGATGCCTGTGGGCTTTGCCTCACTTGCAGGCTGGACATTCTGCAGAGGGGTTATTCTAGCTTTTGTAATGCAAAACTGCAAATTCTGACTTGGAATGAAGTCTTCAAGTTGGAATAACTTGCCCACTCTGTTGAGATTCCAAAATATGAAACTAGTCAAGAACCAATTTAAGCATGGAGTGTTGGGGGTTTTCCGGGCTGTTCAGCCATGTTCCAATAGAATTTTCTCCTGGTTTCGCCTGCATCCTTGGCTGGTATCTTCTGTACATCAGATCCGCTGAAGATGCCAGCCACAGATGCAGGCGAAACGTCAGGAGAAAATGCTATTGGAACATGGCCATACAGCCCGGAAACCCCACAACACTCCAGTGATTCTGACAATACATTTTAAGGAGTATTATATTGCAAGGAGAAGGAATTGTGCAGCGGAAGTAGGCAGGAATTGGCAAGAAATGATTAAGTGGTGTGTGGGAGTAGGGGCCTGAGGGCCAGGGAAAGGGCTGGAGGCTGCACAAAGTAAAGATGCTGCACCAATGGACCTAGCCCGCCCACCCTAGCAGAGGGAGGGGGAGGGGAGGGAGGGGTGGCATGCAAGGGTGGGGAGGGACTGAGGGGTTGCATGCAAAGGAGAGGAGGGAAGGGGAGGTATTTGCCCTAGGTGCCCTACCAGATTTACCTGCCAGCCCCTTTCCTCTTACTTGGCCCCTTTTAACAAATGCAAACAGGCTTTGCATGGAGAGAATGCCTTCTGTTTTTCTCCTTCTGAATAGCTGTGGATGAGCAAAACAAGCAGACCCAGACCTACAGGAGCATCACAGTTGCAAGCAAGAAGGACAGCAGTGAGGATTTCAACAAGGAGACAGAGAAACTCAGTAAGGACCTTGTAGGCCTAATGTGGAATTGGAAGACTTTCTCTTTCCTGGGAGCCCTGAGATGGATGCAAGAGTCTCCCCTCAAAGTCAGCTTCTCCCCAGTTTCTCCTCTCCCCATTCCCTGTGCAGTTCCAGCAGCCCATCTCTTAAGGTATCTGCCTAATTTGCACAGGTGTCTTCTTGACGTATAAGAAGCTATTTAAGCAGAGCAGAAAGAAGTGTTCTGTGTCAAAATGCTCCTGTTTGCTTTTTCCTTGGATCCTTCCCTTGTGCCAGCTGGGAGGCCAAAATGGAGCCCCGCATGGCACTACTGTTCCATTTAGGGAGCCACCTCTTGACCAAGGTAAACAAACCCTGAGAATGGCTTGCAACCTCCTGAAAGAGTTCCTTCCCTAGGAATCTAACCGGGTCTTGGGCTGGCCGTTGTCATGCTGTGTACAACCTGGTGTGTGATCTCCTGAGTACCCTGGAGGAATGGCAGGAGTGTGATGTAAAATATGGGTGAACACTTCAGAGTGAACATGACAACCCTCCCCCAATTCCCTTCCATCAGACTGTTGCTATTACCTACAGGAGTAAGGAGATGGCTTGGAGGCTTGAAGATTTAACTGGCATCTTTTGCTGTTCCAGAATCCCGCCGGGACACTGTCATCAGCACCACTTCCTCTATCATCCTGGACAGACCTGACAGCTTCAGTGCAGTTCACTTTGTTGAGGACCCAAATGCCATGTGAGTGTCTGCAGGTGCTATGACTGTGTCACTGTCTTTCACTTCGGTCATTCGAAAAAACTGAGGTGCTTCAATCACAAGCCATAGTGGATTCTGGGGGACACGGATGCTGTCTCTACACTGAAAAAGCCAGACAAATGACTGTTGAATATGTTATCCATTCAATTGGTTATCCGCTCCTACTTGTTCATGGCATTTATGGAAAATGATACTTGCTAGGCTGCAGCACCCTCTTTTTGCACTTCTTTGGTTGCTCTTGACTTGTGAGATTTATGTAAACTGGTCTATGTGGAGGTTGCTTTGGAGGTATTAGAGGGTCTAGAGACATGTCAGTCCAATGCACAGTGTGGTCAGGAGCACTGTGATTGCCCAGCCTCCATTCTTCCAGGACTGCTTCAAAAGAAAGGCACTATTTTGTGTGTGTGTGTGTGTGTGTCTCTCTCTCTCTCTCTCTCTCTCTCTCTCTCTCTCTCTCTCTCGTAGGGAGGTCTAATAGCTTTCTCCTAATCCCAATAACTCAGAAATTTATGTCATATTTTTTTAATCCCACCCTTTTGTTAAGGAGTGCTGGGTGGCTTACACAGTTACCTCCTCTGTGTCATCCTAACAATGGTCCTGTGAGGTTCAGGCTGAGACTGTGGCTGGTTGAAAGGCGCTAATTGACCTTCATAGCTCAATGGGGGTTTGAACCCAAGTATCCCAGCAGGTCCTAGTCACATGCAATAAGCACTACACTATCCTGTGCTGAAATGCCTGGAACAATCTGTAACAATTGCACAACAAGACAAACCAGAAAACCAAGCAACGCTTCATGTCATTTTATTTTCTCTTAGAAACCTGGGAGTAGCGTCATTCACAGCCAGATGTGGGTGTGTCTTGGTTGTAAGCTAGTTGGAATCCCTCCCCTCTTGGAAGTGATGCTGAAAAGCCATTTTCTAGCTTTCTCTGGTGCTTGAAATAACAGGACGAGCATTTTGTATTCTGATAGCATTTTGCTGGCTCTGCTTCACTGGTCATCTCTGAACTATTTTCTCTCTCCCTGTCTGCTGGTTTCAGACAATTTTCCGAAAGATGTGTCATGAATAATTATTTTGGCATTGGTCTGGATGCCAAGATCTCTCTGGAATTCAACAACAAAAGGGACGAGCATCCCAAAAAATGCAGGTATGTTACCATTTCCCGCCACTTCTCCCATGCAGAAAAGGGGAAGTCCATGGATTGTGACACGTTGCTGCTCTTCTCCAGTTCCAAAGAGGCAGAACCGCCATTGTGTGCATGCCTTGACTTAGGGAGTGACAACGGGGAAGAAGCTACAAAAACAACCAAAAAATAATTTGTTAACGCATAGAGAAATTGCATTTGCAATCTGATTAAGAAACTTTCCTTCTCTGCCACCATTTCTTCTGCAGCGCTACACATTTCCACTGAACCCAGAACCTCCCAAACAGTTTCTGCACTTCTGGATGGGAGTAAGTGAGGCTAGGCGTTGTGTAGGTGGAAGCCCCTGTCTTACAGACCAGGAAATAGACTTCTCAGACCTCTGCCTGAATCACTGTTAACGGGCATTTGGAGCAATGTCCAGTTTAACAGGTGGCAGAATCGTGGTCTTTTGCAGTACAGATACTCCAGGGGAACTCTGCTAGGAGTGAAGAGATATACCTTTAGAGTGCAGCTGCTTAAAGCCTAGGATTTTGTTGTTCTTTTGCATGGCCTTCCTTCTCAACACAGTTTGGTGGTAGTTCATCTCCTAGTTGTTGGATAATCTGTGAGATTATGCCAGTTCACATTGAGCAGAGTGCGACTGGAGGCTAGAGTGCAGCGCGGCCTTTCTCAAACATGCATGTGAGCTTTTAGCACAAAGAAAAGTCAGAGTCAGTTGTAGTTTCTAGTATTTATTAGTGAACGCATTCTGGATAGAAAGGTAGGTAGATAGGTTCACTAATCTATCTGGATGGAAATGGTTATGAGGAACATCCATCCTCCCTCTGGGCTTGTTGGAGTAAGATGGAGAAGAGTGCGAGAAGAAGGTGGAAGGAAGTCCCTTAGAGTATCAGTCTAATATCAAAGGGATAGAGCCAACATGATAAAGGTGTCAATCCCTAGGTCCCTCTCTAGCCACTGGTTATCTAGTAAAAACCCCTCTGTGGGTTGAGGCACGAAACAGTAAAGTCCTTCTCTTCCAACACTAGTGATGCCCTTTATTCGAGGACCTGGCAAACAACCATCAATTAGTGGTCATCTCTGGGATCAAGCAAACGTTGATCGAAAGCCGATGAGACGTAGAGCAGTTGCAGGCATTGGACCTAGATAACAATCTGAAATAAGCCAGCACTAGAAACAAAGCTGGAGGTGCCTCGCATGGGTGGAGGAGAGAAAGATGAATAATGCCACTTAATTATCCTTAATTGTCTGCCCTGGAAGGTTCTAATAAGCCATGAAGGAGACTGCTGATTGCATTTCTGTGAAGGGGTGCCCATTGTGTGGCTGCACCAGGGTCTCCAGCATACAGAAATCCTGGAACATCATGCAGAGAAGCTAGCCCGGAACATTTTATGTTGGGACAGGCTGATTTGTATTGTCTGTCAAAAGATAAAAGCCACAACACACGATAATGATCTAACCATACTACCTGATGGGGGGTGGAAAGCATGGCATGAGCAACATTGGGTGGGGGTGGAGTCTGAGCCGCTCTCCCTGATCAGCTCCTGCATGACCTGTGAGCATGTCCCCATTTGTTCCATTGCAGCAGCCGAACAAAGAACATGATGTGGTATGGAGTTCTGGGAACTAAGGAGTTGCTCCAGAGGACCTACAAGAATCTGGAGCAGCGCGTCCAACTTGAGGTAGCTCTAGGCCAGTCCTTGCGGGCATGGGTCTTCAGGACAGATGCTGATCACCTTTTGACTTAAGCAATCCTACAGAGCAGAGGTGTCCAACTCTGGCACTTCAGATGTTCATGGACTACAATTCCCATCAGCCCCTGCTGGCATGGGACTGATGTGAATTGTAGTCCACGAACATCTGAAGCGCCAGAGTTGGACACCCCTGCTGTAGAGTTTTCAAGGCAAGAGAGGTTCAGAGGTGGGTTGCCTCCGCATCACAGCACTGGTTTTCCTTGGTGATCTCCCATCCAAATACTTGCCAGAGTCAACCCTGCTTAGCTTCTGATATTTGATGAGCTCAGGCTAGCCTGACCTATCCAAGTCAGGGCATGATTGTGCATATTTGTCTTAAATAGTACAGTGCCTCAAGTCTGCCCTTGCTTAACTGTAGCCTGTGGGGAGGTGTTTGGTGAATGAGTTAATCTAAAAGCGCCATTGTGCTGCATCTTAATGTTGCAGCTTCTGGATGTTTGTTTTTAAAATAAGGAATACTTCTGCACCAAGGATCCAGTTCCAGACTGGGGGATCCTGGGGACAATACCGGCATTCAGGTTCTGTAAGATGGAGGAAGCTCTTTGGGCTCTGTCCTGGTCTCAGTTAAATCTGCTGTTGAACCCAGATTTTTGTCACTCTTTCTGGAGGGAAGTACTTTTCTTCTGGGGTTTCTGAAGTGTCCTCTCTTCTTTCCAGTGTGATGGGGTACCCATTTCCTTGCCTAGCCTGCAGGGCATTGCCGTGCTGAACATCCCCAGCTATGCAGGAGGTATCAACTTCTGGGGAGGCACCAAGGAAGATAGTGTGAGTTTGTGAGTCAGGAGGGGGCAGTGGCGTAGCTACTCAGGGCTCAGTGGGAACAGGCACTTCTGGTGGACGCTGTTAGGGTCACATGGGGGTGGAAAATTGCCCCCCACCTCACCCTTCCTCCTTCCCCCCTTGCCCTGCCAGGTCTGGCAGAGGCTGCTGTCAGGCTGCATGCACCCCTGATAAGCCCCGCCCTGCCAGGATCAGTGGAGGCCGCTGCGTGTGCACCTGCCCAGCCCCTCCCCACCCCACCAGGCCCCACCACTGGCTAATGTAAATGGGGCACGGGGAGGGCAGGGCACGGGGGAGGACGGCACGGGGGCCCATGGCCATGGTGGGGGCAGAAAACTTGGAGTCTGTCCCAGGCTCCGTTTCCCCTAGCTACGCCCCTGGGAAGGGTGCAAGGAGATGTCTCTGGCCAACACCTTTTTTTCCTTGAACCATTCATTCCCTTCATTAAGAGAAGCATAGATCCTTTTTCTTAATCTCTCAGCTTGTCTCACAGACTTAAGTATCTATCTGTCACATTTTTATATTCACAACAACCCTGTGTGGTAGGTTAGACCAAGAGTGATTGGCCAAAAGTCAGACAGCAAATTCCGTGGTTGAACAGGAATTTGAACCTACATCTCCCTAATCTCAGTCTAGCACTTTATTACCCCAGACTGGTTTTCTGATTCCCCCTCTTGTTTGTGTGACAGAGAAGAGTTGGAGCACCATCCACGGGAATGACCATGTCTCCTTTGGTTGAATCTTTGGGACATCTGTCAGGATAGACGAGGAACCACTTGCACAGAACTTTAAGGATTCTTTTGACATCTTGAAGATGTTTATAATTTTTCCATCTTTCAGAACTTTGGCGCTCCCTCCTTTGATGACAAGAAGCTGGAGGTGGTTGCTGTCTTTGGCAGCATCCAGATGGCGGTGTCACGGGTCATCAACCTTCAGCATCACCGCATTGCACAGGTGACCTTGTTCTTACGTTTGCCTTCTTCTCTGCCCAGGTAGCCCCCCCCCCCCAGCATAAGCCTCCATGTTCAGCAGCAGTTGCTGACAACAGAGGGCAACTTTGACAGCCCTGCCTTTGCTTGTAGACTTTCTTGGCCATGGTCCAGATAGACCCTTGGTTTGATGCCTTTGGACTACATTTATGTTAAGAAGAAGTGGAGTAACTTGAACCTGATTGGCTAGAGTTCCTGCAGGTGAAGGAAGTGCTGATATCTATCTCTGGGGAGTCCTTCAATGCTTCTTGTGTTTGCCCATCAGTGCCGAATGGTGAAGATCACAATTCGAGGAGATGAGGGAGTCCCAGTGCAGGTGGATGGAGAAGCATGGATCCAGCCTCCTGGCATGATCAAAATCCAACACAAGAACAGAGCTCAGATGCTGACTAGAGACAGGGTAAGAAACCAGGAGCTGGAGACTGCAGGACCCTGTGGGCATCCTGCTAGCACACAAGAGTTTGTTTTCAGGTGAATTGGCTAGGCTAGGGGATGGCCAAATTTGCATGCTGGTTGTGTGGCCAACTGAAGGTGGCTGATGTGCTCCAATAATGCATTGGGTGATTTTCCAAAGCTTCTCTGGCTTCCATTAGCTTAGCTGCTGTGAGGTCAGAGAAGGCCTAGGCAATTTAGTCTTCAGGAAGAATGAGCAAGGGGAACGGATACCTCAGCTGGTACAAGTCAGTTGAGATGGGTGTTCAGGATGTAATATTTGCTACCTTTGTGTGGGCTGTGTGGCCTGTTTCCCAGCCTTCTGTGTCTGCTGCAGAGATGACTTCATATCCCCCACTCTTAGTTGCATGTGGAATATGGGTTTTAATACTGCCAGTGCTTCCTACCCCCGCCCTCCCCCGCCCCCGGTCTTGTTGTTTGTGCCATCTCCCTAAGGTGTTTGTCCCTGCAGGCTTTTGAGAGCACCCTCAAATCATGGGAGGACAAGCAGAAGGGTGAGGGCTACCGATCCGCATCCCGCCCCCGCCTCAGCTCCCAGCAGTCCATGGAGAACTTGACGGAGGAGGAGCACTGCCAGATGCAGCAGCTTGCCCAAGTGACAGAAACGCTCATCAGCAGGTAGGAGGGAGCCAAGGGGGCAGCAGGGCCATTGGCCTAGGAGGGAAAGAGCTGACTGTGCCAGAGAACAAAAACAGGAGCCGGGGTGGGGAACATAGCAGTGCCCCCTCGGCTCACCGGGGCTGCTGGGAAGGGGGGCCCTTCCCACAGGGGTCATCCTGGAACAGCATTGGAGTTACTGGTTGAGCTGGATCAAGGCACTCACTCCCTACACCTCCCATCTGTAAAATGGGGCAAACAATGTCGCTGTTCCTCTCACACCCCCACGTTTGTGAGAATTACTGGAGTAAGGAAGCTGAGTTCACACGAGTCTTAGAGGCTGAGTTCTAGCCCAAATGGATCACTGAATGTCAAATGGTGCTCCCACAGCACGGTCATCAAGAGATGCCTTGGAAACTTGGTGGGTTTCCCTTCAGTGTCTTTGTGGCAGGGATGCAGAAGGATTGGGGAATGTCTAACCTACAGTTGCCGTCTTCTAGTAGTGGTGGATCAGGTGTTTGGTTAAAAGTTGGGAGGGGAAGAAAGAGACAGTGCTGAGTTTGCTTTCCAGTTCTAACAGGCCCATTTTTATTTTTATTTTTTTGCTCTCCTGCAGGATTCGTGAAGCTGCCAAGACACGCAAAGCCATAGAGCAGGAGTTGGCGCATGCCGTGAATGGCAGCTCCTTGGCACTGAGCGAGGCCTTGCCCAGCAAAGGTGGTGGCAGCAGCCCTGAGGTGTGGAAAGCATTGGTTTGCTCTTCAATGGCTGCAGGGTTTAGGCCTCTACCTTGTAGAGCTACAGGACATCTCTGGGGGCAGTAGACCTCTGTCTGTCTCGGGGCCTACATGTGGAGGAACAGTGTAAAACGGTATAAGCCATTGGGGAGAAGGTGGGATATAAATCAAGTGAAATACTAAATAGAAGCCAAGGAGGAAAAGGAGCCTGTCATTCTCGAGATTTAGTGGCTGACTGGTTGTCTCTCATCCCACAGCCTTTCCCAGCTAAGATCATTCCTTGTTCAGGCTTCGTGCCATCGCCTTATTTCTTTCCTTTCTGCCTGGTTTCTTCAGGTTCTGAGCAGAAGCACAGCAGTGGAAGTGTCAGTGAGTGTGAAAGCCCTTTACACTGAAACCCGAGCTTTCTTGGAGGGGAAATTGGTGAGTGCAAGACCACAGGGAGAGCAGGGTGAAGGAGTGGGCTGCATGCCTCCCTCCGTGCTTCCCCAAAACCTCAAGAACTGCATCTCTTCTAAATGGGCCAGGGATGAGCAGCACCTACCAGACAGTCGGGTCTCTGGAGAGAGAGAATATCAGTTTTCTCAATCAATAGATAGCCTCTACAGAAGCAATGTGAAGGAGGAGCTCATGAATTTAAAATTCAGTGCCAGTGCTTAGATGAGGAATAAGAGGGAAATTGCTTTAGAATCGTTAGAGCCAGAAGAGAGTGGAGTGACCCACAAGCTGACTCCTCCTGTTGTTCCTGTGTGACTCAGTCCCAGTCCGCAGAGTCAGCAGAGAGTCTGCAAGGCTCCCATTCATTCCTTTATCTTTCTCAGCATAACTTTAACCCAAAATGACATCAGCTGTCGTCAGAATTAATATGACGTCTTCCCAGAAACCAGAGAGCACAGCTGCTGCCGCCCCAGCATACTCGGACAACTACCTGCTGTGCCCCTTTCCGCTTTCCTTTTAAACTGAGCGCTCATTACACCAAACCACCTTTCAAATTCAGAAATGAAGTCAATTCTGTCTTAGCCTCTGCTCCCCCAAGCAAAAGGGAGTCCAAATCTAGTCCCTTTTTTAAAGGTGCATCAAGAATAGGGACCGGGGATCCCACCTATTGGGGGAGAGGAGGAAATGAAATAAAATCTTCCATCCTTTTTTTTCTTAACAGCAGTTGGATTCCACCCAGCAAGAAGAAGGACTCCGGCATGCCCTGAGTGCCGTCGGCCAAGAACTTCAGAAACTTTCCGACATTCATTGGATGGCACCAATTATCAACTCTGCTGAGGAGGTGGGGGCTCCCACAACTGTAAGAGCCCACGTCTGCTTTTCCCCAGTAGGGAATGGGCAATTAAGGAAATTGGCCTAGAGTGGAGGCTACTTGTCTACCCACTGATATGAAATGATAATCCACTAAGAAGGGAGGAATTTGAAATCAAAGGAAGGCAACTTTGGGACTGAAAATTAACAGAGAAAGGAGACTTAGAGCAGAGATGGGTGGGTGTGATTTGTTTTTAATAAAGATTTTATTTGTATAAATAGAACAGAAAAAATATCAGAACTGTTAAAATTGTATCAAAAAGCAAAGCAAAGAAAGAATATATGTATATTCACATATACAATCATATGATAAAGAATAAAAAATAAGTGATAGCAGTTATATACAGTAAACAGTGATGCAATAATGAATAAATAGTAATTATCATAATAATCTTAGCATAAATCATAAGGTACCCTATGCAATATTTGATAAATCCGATAGTAATGTTAAACAATATTATAAGATGTATTACAGTAAAATAGGATAGATTTTAAAAGTTTGCAGTGGTTACCATTGTAAACTGCTTAAAAATACTTCCCGAATATTGAAAATTAAATTCACATGTTATTATCATGTATTCATAATCTATTTAAGTGTTTTCCTCCCTTTTGACACCTTTTCAATACAACACTTTAAGGGGATTTTTGATCATTCATACATATATGCATACATATAGCAGGGACTGATGGGAATTGTAGTCCATGAACATTTGAATCACCAGATTTTTGGAATATTTTTGGCAGAACCTCTAATGGCATACTCATGACTTGCACAGTAAATTTAATTTTTAAAATTTTCTGAGTTTTGGCATGTATGTCTTTTTAATTTTTTTATCATGTGTCTACCACATATGGTAGAGTGCTGTCCACTTCTTTACATTTCCAACATTTCCCTTTATAGGTCTCTCATCCATCTTCTCAATATCCTTTGGAGTAATATACTACTGATAAAACATCTTGTACTAATTTTCTCTTAAAGTTTGACTGGCTGTAAATTTTATCTCTTTCATCCCTAAGGTTTCTCATTGCTGAAGACTGATTTCTTCCTCAAAATTTTGCACTTGCCTAACCATACATGTTTTAATTTGTTCTGTTTCTGTGTCAAAATTAATAGTTTATAGATTTGTCCTAATAGATGTTCTTTTTGTTGTCTTAACATCTTTCCAAATTCAGTCAGCTCCCTTGTTATGCCTCTTACACCTCTGATTTATCTGTCTCTGCCATTCTTTAAAGGTTTTTTCTTGTATATTGATTGATAACGTCAGAAATAAAAAAATGGTAATACATTCATTTTTATTGTGGAGATTCTTCTTCACCATGAATTTTTTAAAATGAAATTTTATTAATTTTCCACAAAAAATGGAACATAATAAAGAAAAAGAAAGAAAAGAAAGGAAACAATATTTGGATCTACATTCAAAACTGATTCAAAGTATGATAATAAGACAAAATTTGAAATTTGTATACATAATTTTAACAGTTTCATATTATTATGATCATACAATTGATTCATCCAGAATTGTTTGTCATTATCTATATATATTAAGAAAGTATACATTGATGCTCGTATACTTTAAAATCATATTATTGAAACTCCCAGATAGCTGTAAATTCATATTCTAATCTTCTATTCATAGCTGATTTTACTCTACAAAAATATTTTCTCAGTTCTTGTATATGGAACGTCTTTCTAATTTTCATTAACCTTTGCTACAGTTGATAAGTATTAAATTAATTCTTATTTAGTTGCACCCAACCTGCAAAATGCCCCAATCTGGTTATACCATCTTCGGCAATTTGCTGGTCCCCTCCCGGGAGTAGGACTGGACTCCGTCAAATAAATAAATATGGGGTATTGTTGCTACTGGGTTTTTTTAGTGAATTTTAATGGTATTATTTGATTATGTATTATTTGATTATGTTACTTGTTTTTTATGCCTTGTACATCGGGAGTACAGCGGCATATCCAATAAATAAACAAACAATAGTTTTGATACGTTTTCTTCTTTGGAAGAAAAAACTTGATAGCCTAATAACATCAGCGGTAGGACCCATTTAAAATTGATCTTTGAATTTTTTTTGTATTTCAGTATAAATTAATATCCAAACTTTTTTGTATCTTTTTACAAATCCACTACATACATACAGACAGACAGACGGACGGACACACACACACACACACACACACACACAGCCTTTGTGGTTGGTTTGTTTAGACCATCTTTGCTGGTCTTCCTGGATTTTCACCCACATTGTTTTGTCTTTAAATAACATATCATTTTTTGTGGTCAGGTTTGTTCTCAAATATTTAACTAGATTTGACTTTACTATACATCCTGCAATCCTTCTGATTTTTTCCTCTTCCTGCTGGGTGGGTATGATTTGAATTGCTTACCAAGATGGGGGACCAGGTATAGGAGCACAGAGCAGAAGTGGGTCTCTGTCTTCCCCCGCCCCTCTGCTCCTTAGCCATTCCAATCAGTGCAATGTGTCTCTTCTCTTCTGGGCACCTGCTAGGAGTCTACTGGTAGCGGCAACAAGGGGAGCCTGAAATTACGCATCAACCTGGCCAAGCCCAAGCGAGAGAAGGAGAAACCCCAGAAGCAGAAACCCGGCAGCCTCACACCAGGTAAACAGCTAAGGGCAGGGAGTAGTAGTTGGTGATGGCAAGACGTTGGCAGATGATCTGCAGATCAGTGCAGATCACATGAAATGCCCCTCCTGCCACCATGAATAATGTCTAACAAAAGCCATTGTGTGCTCTTTGGCTTTGGCAGAACACAAAACTTTTTGTTCTCACCATTTGTCAAGGGTAACTTCCTCTTGCAGAAGCAGGTTAAAGGAAGAGGGGCATCAGGTCTTCTATGGGATGGACCTGGGCTGGAGCGAGGGGGAACTGCACCCAGGGCATGCATGCGCCCCGTGTTCCTGCCACCCCCTGCCACGCCCCGGAACGCCCACACCGGCATGCGCCCTGTGCATTGTGCATCCCCCATCCCCTTGGTGCTACGCCACTGGGCTGGACTTAGCCAAAGGCAGGTGTGGAGGGAGACCAGGAAAGTGGCTTCCAGGTTGGGTGCAACTAAATGAGATCAGGCATGCAAATTTGAAGGTAGAACAAAGTCTGAAGCCAGGGTACACAGACAAGCAGTAGCGGTGTGGTGAAAGGTCTATGTGGCATGGTCCAGAAGTGGCAATCCAGTATCTCTTGCAGCATGAGAGAGGCTCAGCTAGACCCATTTTCTGATTCACATGCCACTGCCTCTTGGCAGCATTGCAAGAGACCTCAGATTGCTTCTTTGGGTTCATAAGTCCATTTGTGGTACCTTAGTCAGTGCCAGCACCCTGAGCACTTGCTTGCCTTGTGTGCACAATTGGTCCAACCCTGGGCTCTTGGGGCCCTCCCGGATGACAATGCCCCAGGAAGTCTACCCAGAGAGAAAGGTGTAGCTGGACTGAAATACTTGATTGGAGCAGCAGTCCAGAAACTTCCTTGCTGTTGCACATTTTGTGGGGAAGTGATGCTTACTGGCTGAGGGGCAGACCCAGGT
This sequence comes from Sphaerodactylus townsendi, assembly GCF_021028975.2. Lineage (NCBI taxonomy): Eukaryota > Metazoa > Chordata > Lepidosauria > Squamata > Sphaerodactylidae > Sphaerodactylus > Sphaerodactylus townsendi. The sequence continues at coordinate 32,744,595 of NC_059437.1, read as the reverse complement.
TGCAGCTGCTTGCAAATTGCATCACTGCCTTTGTGTTAGCACTCTGTTATGTTAGCATCATTGTCCTTCCAGTGGAGACAGTGGGCAGCTGGGAGGCTGGTTGTACCTTGCATTGCCTGGGGCTGTAGAAGCCAGAGGCGGGAAGAGCAGGGGCCAGCTGAAGTCTAGTGCTCGGGGAATGCTGAACCTTGGCCTTATGGGTCCCTGGTGTCCCAGAACCTTCCCAGGCCTCCTCCTGCTGCTGCTGCTGTTTCTGCCCTGTGGTTGTTTTTGTAACTACCCCTGCTGTGTTTTGCTGTTCTCGGTCCTGTCTCCTTACCAGCCTCAGCTCAGCACGTTTTCCCTTCCTGCAACTGAATCAACCATCTTTTAATTTTCTTTTTTGCTAGTGGACAAATGGGGCCCTGAGGAAGTGTCAGCCTGGCTGGAGACACTTGATTTAGGGGAATACAAAGACATTTTTATGCGCCACGATATCCAGGGCCCTGAGCTGATCTTGCTGGAGAGAAGAGACTTGAAGGTACTTCCTCTGGCATGCTCCTGTGCCCTCACACCTTCTGCTGTTACGTGCCGTCGCTTGTGTTGTGGGCGCTTGCATGGGTGCATGGCATTGCCCCAGCTGAACTTCTGATATGGTCTGTGCCTCGTCTTCGTCTGTCTTCCCTGCTGTGCAAGTAGCAAGGAAAGCCCTGGGAACTTGAGCCAGAGTAGCCACCTATCGAGAGCAGCTGCCCCACTTGCCTGCCCATTTGGAAACCCTTCCTAGGTTTGCTGGGCCTCCGCCACTGTCTTTTAGCCAGCAGATTCATTCTGGCAGATGAATAGTACAAAAGCTCCACCTGCTGACGGCTACAGAAATAACTACACCGTGTGCTTAATTGTGTTTCAGTGGCAAACATTTCACTCCAGTGCACTCTGAATGAAACAATAGAGAATGTGGGGGTGAAAGGGCATATCTGTAGCCAGGACAAAGCTTAAGAACTGCACAGCAGTACTCAGATAATGGCCTTCAGTTGTTGTTACCCTAACTAAAGTTGCTCTCTCTTTTCAGGATCTCGGGATATCAAAAGTGGGCCATGTGAAGAGGATTCTACAGGGAATTAAAGACACTACCAGCCAGCTTTAGGTGCCAGCAGGAAGGGGCAGCCACGCCCTCTAGCCCCCTGTGTTTCAACTGCTGGTCTGTCTTGACTTCTAGAACCCCCACATCTGATTTGGACCCAGTTTGAGCCTTTTGGCCCTGGAACCCTGACTCAAGGACAGCTTCCCATGCATTCCATGCAATGAGTTGACATTTCTGTGTCTGCCAAAGATTGTGGCTTGGCTGTGTACGTCTCTCTTTGCCTCTTGCTCCCTCCTTTCCCTGTGGCACTCCTTGTGTCTTTTTTGGTTCATGTGTTTGAGCTGCTTTAAGTGAAACCATTCATTTCCATCCATTCCTGGTACTTGGTTTGGGGGTGGGGGTGGGGAGCTTTTCCAGCTGCTCCTGGGCTCACTACATAAAGCTTTAGTGCCTGGCTGTGCTGTGAAACACTATGTCATGACAAGAAGCAAGCTGCAGGGGAGGTTAACAGGAAGCTCAGCTGGGTAATTATGGCCTAGAGGACCCCGAAACTGCAGGAGAGAAGGACATGCTTCAGAGGTCTCCTGGCTTCTCCGTTGAGCCAAACCCTTGTCCTCTGCTTGATGGCTTCTCACCTGCAGACAGAAACACCCCAGGTGTGCTGCCTGTCCAATAAAACCAAAAGCAGTGGCAGGCCGTGGCTGCTTTCCTCTGAAAGTCTCCAGGACATTTACCAGCTCTATGCCAGGCAGAAACGTAATAGGTATAGCTGCCCCTGCTGCTGAGCTGTCTGTTATTATTTCTAATTTCCTAGAGTGCTTTCTTGTGTGGGTAGGTTGAGAGCCTCGTCCCAGAGCGAGAACCTCCAAGTTCCATTGATGCCTTCTTTACCCTCCCCTTCCTTTCTGTTTGATTAGCTGGAAATGGAAGGTGCCAAGGAGCAGGGGCCTCAGTGCTCACCTGATTAAAAGATGGTTTACAAGGGGACACCCTCCAGGATGATATCAATAGTAACTTGCAGTACGGGTGCTGGATGTTGCTGTCAAGTAGGAAAGGTGCCAAATTTCCAATGGGGAAGCAGTGTAAGCAGCCACAAGCTTTTTGAGTTTTGCAGCCATCAGCAGCAGCTAGAGATTTTCTGTTCTATTCAGAAAAATGATCAAAAAATTATGCACTAGAGCTTGGGACGGAAGCATGTGTGTTCTCAGGATTCCCCAGGTCTTGAGCATGAGAATACATTTTGAATGGGTTGTGTTCTGTGCCCTACCTGGAGAAGGCACTACCTTGGCACCATGTCCTCTGCCCGTGGCTTGTGGCCATCTGCATGGCTGATAGAGGAGAATCAAGGAAGCCCTTTCTGCTTCTTCCTAAGCTGCTGAAGTGAAATAATTACCCTACCCATTTCTGGGAGAGAATGTAACTAGTTTGGAGAGAAAGATATTTATTTAAATGTTTAATATATAAAGCTTAATTTATTTTTCATCCGTGTCGTGCAATTCCACTTTTCAAGCCCCTCGACAAAAGCTGTCTTGTCCGTTCTGACTGCCAGCTGTCCCATGCTTGCCTGTGAAGTGAGATGTGGGGGGTGGGGTGCACCTCTGGGCCTTTCTCAGGGCGGTTAAGCTCTCTGGCCATCACTGTTTGCCTGCTGGCTTTGCTTTAACTGTGGCAAACCATCTCATGTGCCGATACAATCACTGCTGCATGAGCTAGGCTCCGAAAGTCCCCGATGCCAAGATCCAAGCAGTTTCCATAGGACCGGTATCGAGGGCAACTTGGACGGCTTCTGCTAGACGGTTTCGAGCAGAAGGACCTGCTCCCCTCCCCTCAGAGGCAGCTGCCACAGAAGTGTTGCAAAGAAAAGCTGGGCCTTGGTGATCCCGAGGAATGTGACGGGCCTAGCGCCCTGACTCAACACAGCAAGTGCTGGGCCACCTCCTCATCTCTGCCACTCCAATGCTAGCCTCTTTGCTGCCCTCTGTTACTGAAGCCACTGCTGTTAGCCTGAAGATCAATATATGCCACTCACAGGCACTATCACACTGTCCTTTGCGGTAGCTCTGAGGACTCCAGACAGCGCAAGATGCATCTTCCCCTGTCTCCCAGCACCCTAAAGCAAAACAGCAATGTGGGGGGAGGAGGGAGGGGAAGTCAAGGCTTAAAATGAGGCTTGTGCCTAGGCCAAGCCAATGCTGCCTCCTTCTGTGGTGCATGAAAGAGGTAGAGCTAAAGCTAATGCTACAGCCTGACATAACTACAGCAGCCAAGGACTGGGATGGGGGGTGGGGTCAGCAAACTAGAGCAGCCAGCTTTGAGGGGAGGGGACCCCTGTTGCTGACTGGTGCAGCTCTGCACAATCTGTGCTGTTGGGGTGGGGAGGGAGGGTGTGTGGCTGCCATCATTGTTATTTCTTGTGCTAAAGTGATCGATTTATATCGTGACTGTGAGTGTAGGGGGAGGGAATTGTGGGGGAAGGGGTGTACATAATATTTCCTCCTGAGGGAATCTTGGAGGAGAGGAGGCTGCTTGCTCAGATGATCCTAGAGAAGGCCTTCCCTGAGGAAGCAGCAGCAAGCAGCACTCCTCAGTCCCTCCTAGAGGGCTACTTTTGTTGGCCAGAGGCCCCAGACCCAGTTCCAATGCTCCCTTGCCTGATGCTGGCTCTCCAAAGCAGAAGAGGTAAATCCTACCAGCTGCCCTTACAGAGCATGCTTCCCACCAGAAGTCAGGGATAGCCAGCCTCTCTTCTTTAAGGAAAACAACTGGAACTATGAAGGTTGTTGCTGTCTGGAGTCAAGTGGGCAACTGCTATGTAGGACACACCCCTGTTGCCCTGACTGGCCCTATAACATCTTTGCCGGTCTTTTTGACTGCAGCTTTCAGGAGATGGAAGCAAAAATTGGAGCTAGAAAGACAGCAAAACATTTCTCAGTCCCTGCATAAAACTGATGCACTGAAAGACAGCCAGAACCAAAAGCCAAGCAGATTGGTCTTTCATTTCAAAAAGAGTGGGGGGAGAGACATGACTCTTACTCATGGAAGGAATTAATTTTTATTCCATTCTTAAAGGTCAGCCCCACCCAACCAGGGCTTGAAGGCAGCAGTTAAGCCCTGCAGTTCCCCTCCCCACTGCCTTTTATCCCCATCACCTTCTTGCAGGGGAGGTAAGAGTGAACTGCCCGCCCCCAAACCCTGTACTGCTTGTTCAATAAATGAGGCAGCTGATCTGCTCCTGCCAAGAGTCTCATGTCTTTTCCTGGCTGCCTGACAGGCAAAAAAATCAACAGACGAGGCCTTTTCCTTATGCCACACTCCGCAGCCCAGCAAAAACGTTTACCTGTGGGTTGCTGCTAGATGAAAACATTCAGGTCCTAGAAGTAGGACCAGCACACCACTCCTAGCAGTATACTGGTCCTTTCCAGCACCCTTACAATGAGAAAGACACACACACACACCGGGGGGGGGGGGGGGGGAGGGGCAGATGACCCACCCCTCTCTGCTTGTGCTGTCTTGACAAAAAAAACCCCTGAATTTTAATTGCTACGTTCAGAATTCATGGATGCCAGAATAAACAACACATATGAGTGGGGACGAGTTGAACGACTGATTTTCTTCTTGGTGCACTGCCCTTTCCTGTCCAGCTAAGGCCCACCACTGACCCTGCTCAAAAGAAAAGGTGCACCAGCATTCTCAGCCACTAGGATTTCACAACACTTGTACTGTGCACCACACCTGTTGCTCAGCAACACCTCCGTTTGGTAGTTCCACAGGCTTCCAACCTCCTACTGGGCATCAGCTGTTATGGGGGAGGCATGTTGGCAGCTATAAGGTAGGCACAGCAACCATCTACCAAGTGCTACCAATGGCATAAGGGAGGAAGAGGGAAACCAAACAAGAGTCAGCAAAGGGCTATGAGCCACAGCTGAGAGAGGAAGGTCCAAAACTGAGCACTAAAGACAGTGACATGCAAAGAGGCAGAAGTCTCATAGCATCTTTTATTGAAAGCTTCTTTAAATCATTTCCCTCCCCTCCCCTCCCCTCCTACACAAACACACACATTTCTTTTCAGTTCTTTCCCCGCACAAATTAAAAAAGTTATATACAGAGTTCACCCAAAGTCTTATTTACACAGTATTTACATGCCAGCTGCTTTACTGTGCTTTATGATAAAGACCTCCTGCTTGCCCTTCTCAAGGAGTCCTCCAGCTTCAGCATATCCATAGGTGGCATTTTGGCCACTGCAAAGAAGACCCTGCAAGGCAAAGAGAGAGATTCTTGTGCAGGTTGATGCAGGCAACGTGCCAAACACAAGGCAGGCTTTAACATGCAAGGTACGTTTCTTCCATTCATCCTTACAACCTGTGCTCTACTTCCTCCTCCATAATTCTTCTACCATAACACAAGAAGCTGCCTTTCACTGGATCATACCACTGACCTATCAAGCGGAGGTCTTTCCCAGAACCTACTACCCAAAGCTTTTGCCTGGAGTTGCGAAGGCTTGAACTGATGGCTTTCTTCATGCAAAACAGATGCTCTACCACTGAGTTACATACATTTCTCTTTGAGCATAAAAGGGATCTAGTCTGTCCAGCAACAGACTACAGATGCAGTGGTAGTGGCTTGGGAGGCACCTGTGGCACTTTCAGGCACACCCCCCAATGCGGCACACTCCTAGCACACACTCTCCCATGTGCTAGGAGAGTAGGCAGGGTAGTGGGCTGGGAGGGCTTACGGTTGGGCATCTTGAAAGCTGCCACCAGAGGAGAGGAAGGACCCTTAATCAGAAAGTCTTACTGAATTGCAACCCGCGTGCCAGGGAGGGAAGGCTACTGTCTTTCCTCTCTCTTTTTTGCAGCCTCTGTGCTCTCATCTCAGTACTCAGGTGGCTGGCCACCAGAAGGAGAGTCTGTGCGCAGGTAACCACAACCCAGTGGCAGTGACTCCCCACGACCAGCTGGCTCTCCTCTTGGTGCTGTGGCACTCTCACTCTCCCGCCAACCTGCTGAGCTTCGTGCTGAGGAGGGAGGGGGAAAGCAGAGGAATTTCAAAAAGTGCAGAAAGACTGGCTAAGGTTCAACAGTGTCGGGAGAGATAACTCTAACTGTGCAGAGGTGCACTGGTAACTAGAAAGGTCATAGTTAAATAGCTACACCATTTATAGTTACTGCATGCACAGGTTTGATGGGGTTCTTTTGTTCAGAGTCATGTGTATCTCCAAATGTGGCTCTCTAGCTGCAGAGTGAATGCCACCACCCTGATAGAATCGACTGCTTTTAACACCAACTGTGACAGTCACTGTTAAAATACAGGAGCAGGCTACGGGGGGTGGGAAGTAGATGCAGAAGGAGGTCTGGTGGTCCCTCCCCACAATGCCTTCCACAGTTGGGCTTTGTTTAGCATTTTCTCCTTATTGTATCCCCATGTCCTGGGCCCACACATTTGTATTTACATTTGGGGAGTGTTTTTAGTTGCAATCTCAGTCGCAAAGTCATAAAACACTCCGGTAACAAGTGCCCTGCTGTTGAAAACAAATTGTGCCAGTTAGTTGTAAGAAAAAGCACAGTAATAAAGGGGATAGAGGAAAAGAAAAAGAAAAAACCCCAATATATACGAAGCTGCTCAGCTACTCTCCTTTGCCCAACTATCTCAGTCCTTTAATAAGCAAGGCAACTAAAGCTGATACTGTTAAGTTTGTCATTAATTAGTTCTATTCAAAACAGCTACAATCATAAGCAACTTAGGAACAATTTTATTTCTCCCCAGAGGGTAGAAAACATATTCCTCTATTTCTTTCATTTCAAAGGATTTATGCTTGAGACATCCAAACATTCCAATACTCCAACACTTACACCATGAGGCTACAAGTATGTAAGGTTACTATGCGCACAATGATATCACCACCCTTGCACATTTAGGAGTATGCATCTTTGTTCATGCACATGCACTATACACCTCAGGGCCAGAATGAGAGGAAACCTCACCTATGAGAGTATTTGTTGCGCACAGCCTTGAATCGCTCATCATGCTGGTAGGTCAACAGGAAATTCAGCTTCTTAACCAATAATTGGAGGTCTTGGACACTGTAGCCACTGTAGTACTCCAATGTGGGATTCTGCAACACAGCAGCAATTTGCACCATACCAAGACAACTTCACAAAGAGAGGGCCTAAGCCAGGAGGCTGCAGATGTCATGTGCTGTACTTCCACTACCATGAAAAGCCCTCCCTGTTTGGCATCTTATCTGCTATACTCAGTAGGGGCTCCAGCACCCACCCCCTCCCCCAAGGTGTTGAGAGGATAAGGGCTCACCCAGCCATCAAGGTCCTTCATCTTCAGTGCCAAGAGGAGGCAGCTGGCAGCCAACCGAGATGCCCTCTCCTGGACAAAGTCATATTCCTGCAAGGTCAGTTCACAGATGAACCGGGCCAGTGTCAGAGTCTCCATGGTAGCATGGGCGACCTGCAGAAGAAGAAGAAGAGTTTGTATTTATACCCCACCACCCTCTCCTGTAAGGAGATTCAAGGTGGCTTACAAGCTCCTTTCCCTTCCTCTCCCTACAACAGACCTCTTGCAAAGTAGGTGGGGCTAAGAGAGTCCTGAGAGAACTGTGACTAGCTCAAGGTCACCCAGCAGGAATGTAGGAGTGCGGAAACACATCTGGTTCACCAGAATAAGCCTCTGCCACTCAGGTGGAGGAGTGGGAAATCAAACGTGGTTCTCCAGATTAGAATCCACCTGCTCTTAACCACTACACCACAGAGGGAGAAGGAGGAGGGAGAATATGAGTGAGGCAGCATTTCCTGAATGCATTTTTCTTTTCTCTTCCCAACTTTTCTAACATCCCATGTAATACTAAAGCAACAACACCAAATCAGAAAGCTTCCCTTGAACTAGTTCCTCATCTCCACCCTTGATTATGTGACCACAGCACGTCCAACCATGCAAGATGAGTCCAAGACATGCCTTTGAGAAGCCTACAAAGTCTTTGCTTAAGAATGAACAATAATTTTCATATTAATTCAGGACTATTTTCTAATGCAGAAGCATACTATTTTCTCTACTGCTGCACCATGACTGACTCTACTTCAATCTTTCAGAGGAACAGAGATCTGTGAACCAGCACCTTGAATGGTAGCCTTTGACTTCCTGGAAATGTCAGTCAGGGCACAGTGGCTTTTGCAGAGATGTAAAGGCAGAATCCAGAGCTCATTAACCACACATACACAAACGTTTGTTCTCCATGACAGACCTTGAACACTTTCCTATTTCCCAAGCAGCAGTCGAACACTGACTCACTCACCTTGGCAAACCGACGGAGGAAGCGGTACGCAACAGGAATATTTATGTCAAAGTGGAGCGTTTGCAATATGCTCATTTCCATGGAGATGAGTTCTTCCCTCTTGTAAGCATCATCACAGATGTACAGGAAGTCATCCACACAGGGGGGACAGCGCTCCTGCATAGAACGGGGTGGGAAAGAGAGTGCAATGGTTCTGAAAAAGCTCTCAGAGCCTTACTGGCAGTACAGCCTGTATCTAGGGGCAAACCCTGAACAAAGAAAAGACAACATTCGAAGGCCTGTAATTTTAATACAACATTTTGTGACACAATTTTCCTATTAAAATGATGTGTTTTAGAATCACTGTATTCTTCTTGTAAGCGATCTTGTGAATTTGTAAGCAGAAAGGGGTGTGATATGTGCCACTGAAATATAATATCTTACAATCCCCTTTAATGTAGTAGGATAATTATCCTTGGGGGAAATGCGGGGGAGTGGGGTTCTGATCTGGAGCTTTTGAAGCCAACAGCAAAAGGCACATAGGAGGCCTACAGTTCATAGGAGCAAAACCTCAGAACTTTTTCAAAGAGAACACATTTGTGAACTCACAGAGTGGGATGAGAGCAGATCAAATCTAAAAAGGTCTCTGTAAGGGATTTCTAACAAGAGAGAAACAGACATGCTCCAGCTTGTGCAGCATCTTTTAAAAGCCCCTTCACTGGATCACTGAACTACTGCTCAAGAGTAAGCCAAGACCCACCAGCCCAAAGCCAAATGGAACTGCCTGCAGAGGCTTGGGAACATCATGGCCTGCAGATGTGTCCCAGGCTCCAGGGTGATGGATAATGGAGAAAGAGACAGCAAAGCCTCATGGCAGAAGTCACAGGCCTTGGGAGAGAGACGCAGCCCTGACATTTCTCCAGCAACCAAGATGGAAACACTCAACTCCCTCTGAATCAGCTCGGCCTTGCCCTTACCTCAAACTTGGAGGCAATGAGGATGGCTGTGGAGCCGATGAGCTGAAGCTTGTCCCGCATGCTGGTCACCTTCACCAGGTAGTGGTCCATCAGTTTGACTGCCAGGTAAAGTGTCTCATGAGTGAGGTCAAAGTTCTCCTGCAAGAACCCAGGAGATAAAGATGGGAGACAGCGGATGGCTCTGTCTGCTTCAGCTGGCAGCTGTTCTCCAAGGAGCCAGGCAGAGAGACAGAGGACAGAGGACTCTGAGACAGAGAGACAGAGGACTCTGACAGACAGCCTGCCAGTGAACCTTCTGACTGGGAACTGAACGCAGGATTCTTCTGCATGCAAAAGCATGTGCTTTGCCACTGAATTCCAGCCCCTCTCATAAAACAACAACCATAAAGAGGTTCTAGAGCCCAGATGAAACAATACACTCATAAGGGACAAAATTTCAATTCTCAGCTTCCATTTTAGACTGCAACACATCCAGCAGCGTCAGAAACAATGGACAGTCTCAGGCAGCTTCTCAGAGCCCTAGTCCAGCTCAAGACGTAGACTTGGCACAAACCAGCTCATAAGCAGACAAGAGCCCCACACCTGGGGGTACACTTGGCATTGGACTACTCCATCCCCAGAAAAGCCAGCCCTGAGTGGGGAAGGAAACATCCAACTTCTTGCTGGCCATGAGACGGGCATCATGACCCAGGACTTGCTAACGTCTGCTAGCACCATCCCCAATCAGCCCCTCCATTCATCAGCCCCTTTTCTCACCACCAGGATAGCTGAACTTGAGTCTCTTCTTCACCCACAAACATTGGCTCAGGCAAGAGATCACCCTGCCCCAAACAGATGCATTTCAAGCTTTGCTGAGCGGTCCTGCAAACAGGATTCATTTCAGGTTTGCAAAAGGCACCCACCTGCACCTCCACCATCCAGTCTACCAGAATGGCTCGCATGTCCCTGGTGATGTCAGATTGGTCCTCCATGTAATCTGGGATCAAGAATTTCTCCTGGGAAAGATGAACAGAAGAGGAAGAGCCAAGCATGGAGTCTCCTACCCTCCAAGCTGCTTTCCAGACCTTCCAGAGGAAAAAGTGACTTACAAAGTCCAGCCAGGAGGCGGCAACAATCGGCAAGGCTGATGCCGCAAATCAAAGCCAAATCTGCCCTCAGACTGACACTGGCATTGCGTTAGGAATCCAAAGAGATGAAGTTGGACTTTTCATTCACCCACAGCTGCCAGAACAAAAGCTTACTCCAGGCCTTGTTTATTCCATACCCCAAAATCAAATTATAAATCTGTAACAGATTTTAAAAGGAGCTTCACTCCCCCACATACCCTCAGGAATTTCCTCTTTTATAAAGGGATTGACCATTAGAACATAAGAACAAGCCAGCTGGATCAGACCAGAGTCCATCTAGTCCAGCTCTCTGCTACTCGCAGTGGCCCACCAGGTGCCTTTGGGAGCTGACATGCAGGATGTGAAAGGAACAGCCTTCTGCAGCTGTTGCTCCCGATCACCTGGTCTGTTAAGGCATTTGCAATCTCAAAAAGTTCAAGATTGGTAGCCATAAATCGACTTCTCCTCCATAAATCTGTCCAAGCCCCTTTTAAAGCTATCCAGGTTCGTGGCCATCACCACCTCCTGTGGCAGCATATTCCAAACTCCAATCACACGTTGCGTGAAGAAGTGTTTCCTTTTATTAGTCCTAATTCTTTCCCCCAGCATTTTCAATGAATGCCCCCTGGTTCTAGTATTGTGAGAAAGAGAGAAAAATTTATCTCTGTCAACATTTTCTACCCCATGCATAATTTTATAGACTTCAATCATATCCCCCCTCAGCCGTCTCCTCTCCAAACTAAAGAGTCCTAAACGCTGCAGCCTCTCCTCATAGGGAAGGTGCTCCAGTCCCTCAATCACCCTCGTTGCCCTTCTCTGCACTTTTTCTATCTCTTCGATATCTGTTTTGAGATGCGGCCACCAGAACTGGACACAGTACTCCAAGTGCGGTCGCACCACTGCTTTATATAAGGGCATGACAATCTTTGCCGTTTTATTCTCAATTCCTTTCCTAATGATCCCCATTGAAGCCAGGGCACCCCCCCCCCCCAAACCAACACCCATCCCCAAGCTACCTCACTCTAACTACCTCACGCTCCTGCATGTAGTTGAAGATATCCTTGGCATATTCACTGCTGGCGTAAGGATCGTCCTGCTGGATTCTGTCAATGTCCTCAATTGGCTTCACCTGCGCATGGAAGGAAGTTTTGTTTTATAAGAAAGTATCAAAGTCAAACGTGCTCTCTGTCCACTAAAACTGGAGAACTTGAATGTTTTATCCACAGTTTACTGGTTTTCTCACATGTTCCCCCTGTTAGGCTCATCTTATACCAGGGTTGCCAGTCTCCAGGTGGTGGCTGGAGATCTGCCAGAATTTTGTCTGATCTCCAGATGACAAAGATCCATTCACCTGGAGAAAATGGCTGCTTCGGAAGGTGGGCTCTGTGGCGTTCTATCCCGCTGAGGCCTCTCCCCAAACCCTGCCTTCTGTGGGCTCCACCCCCACAGTTTCCAGACATGTCCCAACCCAGAGCTGGTAATCTTATCTTACACCGCTACAGTCACTTGAAATCCAAGTATTACTAGTCCAGTTTGAAGTAAGTCCAGTTTGCTGACCTAGTCTGAGTCTGTTCACTGATCTGTCTATTCTCAACTGACAGATGTCCAGTGTTTGTGGCTTTCCCTTTTTAGCAGGGACAATGAAGACTGATCCATGTAGAAAATCTACTATTAACCAGCTACAATCTCTTTCTGATCATCCTCTGACTTCTCTAAGTTATGGAAAGTTTGCCCCATCTGCACTGGTAGAAGCTCACAGCTGGGTCTGGAAGATCTAACTGAAAGGCGGGGACTGAACCAGCAGTGACAAGGGATCCAGCGGATTCTATATGCATGCAAAGTGGCGTGAAAACATTGGGGAACTCTTCAGGGAAGGGAAGAAATTCATCTATAGCATCAAGGGCCCACTACATAAGTCTTTGTCATGGCCCAAGAATTATTTCAAACTGGATATGCGAGATATGCGAGAACACTGCAGATAACGATTTGATGGCATGAGGAGGATCTATTTAGCCACGAAAAAAGTTCAGGTTCATTGAGACTCCAAAGGCTCAGTCAGTCTCCCCCATGAAGTGGGGCATCAAGATAAGCAGATGCTACAAGCATTCTCTCACACACTCAATATTGCCAAGAACAAATATTGCCATCTGTCCAAAATAAAGTTCTATCACTGACACCCCTTCCTCGTTTCCACCCACCCACATGCTTCTTAGCTTCCATGAGCCACAAAGCTATCAAAAATGGTTGCTTCCCTGTACCAAAGTCACTTTATCCACTGATGTCTTTGGAGGATCCTCCTTCTCTGTTGGAACCTTCTCAGGTAGTGTATCCTCAGAGGGAGCTTTGCTCACTGACCTGGAAGAAGAAGAACTGGGTTATCAATGGAATCAGATCACAGACAATATCCAGATAAATCACCTACTGGTGGGGCATTCCAGCCCATTAGCATTTGCTTCCTAGAAACCTCAAGTAGACCAGTGTTTTTTTTCCCCCAAGGGAAAAAGTACCAGACTTTATGAGGGAAATTTGAAATATAGGCCATATTTACTTTCCTATCAAACTAATTTAACAATAGAAAACACATCATTTATAATTAAAATTGTACTATTTGGCATATTGATGGAATTTAAAATATCAATATTTTCTTTATTGTCTACAAGAAAAATACTCGAGAAAGAGTTGCAAATTTCTATAACCTATGCCATCACAACAGGTGTATCTTAAACTTTTGCCATCTGAGAAGCTGGAAAAATAAAAATTAAAGGTAGCAAATAAATTCTGTAGTAAACAATAAATTGTATTGACAGAAACTTTGATTGAATCATGAAGAGTCATGTTTGGATATTCATGCTTTTACGATAGCACTGAAAACCCTGAACTCTTTTATTTATTATTGTTAAACACATTATAGCATATACATTGTAAAAGTAAACAAAAAACATTGTTGAAAATTGTGCTTATCTCTATAGTAGAAGGGGATTTCTATCCAGTACTCCTGAGCATTTCTCAATTTTTCCATTGGAAAAATTGAAGACGTTCTCAGACATTTTCATGCTGCACATTTTGAACGTGAAAAACCTTGAATTGAGAAGCATTATACTTATTCTCAAAAAGAAAACATTTCATAAGAGTTTTTCTTCCCTTGGTGCCATCCCCACATTAAAAAAAAATTCCATTAGGAAAAAATAAAAAGAGGCTGGGGAGCAGGGTATAAACAGCTTTGGTTTTCAGAAGCTAATTCCCCAAAAATCTTGTTTGTCTCTAAGGCTGGCTTTGAAGCTAGTTCTTCTGGGGGGATTTTTTCCCTCCCCCAGGGCTAGAACCAGTGCTACCGAAGTGTACAGTAGATGTGCAGATCACAGGCAGGACAAAGGAACTTGACATTTGTATGCAACTGAGGTGGGACATGCATTTGATCCCTTCAACAGTGAACACAGACAAATCAAGATGGGATTCTAAAATCCTCCCTCCCTCAATGTAGCCTTATCCTTTGCAAGTCAGCATACATTTGCCAAAATGTCCTGCAGATGAACAGCAAACTGCCCTGGCCTTCTGCTAAGGAAGGTTTAGCTTCCTTCTTTAGCAGGAACAATGGAGTTTCTGCTTGACAACTGGATACATGCAACCACCAGTCCAAACCACATTTGCCTTCTTCCTCTTGCTTACAGCTGAAAATCCTCCACAGCCCAGGAGGCCAATGGCAATGGCTCACAGCTCCTGCCTATCTGCCTCTCTTGCACAAAATGTGAAACGACCTCAGGAGAGACACCAGCAGATGAACAGGCAGAGGCTCGGAAGCAGGAAGGACAGCACAAACCAACACACTTGTGAACTCACTTTTTCAGGTTAATCTCATTGTTCTTTGCAACGCCCAACACAACCAATCCTTTTGGGGTCTTCTTGGAAGCGGTCTTTGCTGTCTCTTTTTTTCCTAATATGTGCTGAGTCTTGTGAGCCTACAAAGGAGAGACCAACAGGTTATTAGTGAAGGAAGCAGACCCTATTATTGCCTTTGTCTATCTGTACAGTTTATGCTGACTTATGCCTTTCTCTCAGCTCTAGAAAAGACTGTTGGACATCCCAACGTTTCTTTATTCTCACCTGAAAAGGTGGCAAAAGAGATTCAGCTTTGTAGAGCCAACCAAGATGTCAGCGAGACCAAGGCATCAGAACTCTGTCCATGTGTTTAAAGCTGTTTTAGAAACATGTGTAAATTTGGCCTCCTCCCCACAACCCAAATGGCAGAGGTTCCTACTTACATTGGTGATATCTCCAAAGGCAGAACGCTTCTTGGGTGCACCCTGCGGTGAAGAAGGAGAACGCTTTGCCTGAGAGCTTTCCTCCTAGGATAGAGAAGGAGAGAAACTGGGCAGTCTGTGCAGCATACCTACATTCAATGCCAAGATCCCCTTCAGAAGATCCAGACATGTACAGGAGTGCCAGTTTTCAGAGAAGCTTGTCCAGCAGCTTCCCATAAACTAGGAGTTTCGCTGTTTATCATCCCTCTGTAGCTATTCTCCAAGGTCTTAACACAAACTAATGTCACCACATCCAGCCCATCTCTTGACCCACAGAACAGAATGACTTGTCCTTGCCAAAAGATTGCCCCAGGAACATGCAAGTCCTGGTTACCCAAAGAGCAAAAAGGACACCAGAGGTTCCATTCACCTTCTTGGCTTGGGCATTTTCCACAGTTGGTGCTCTGCTTGGGCAGGGTTGCTTGCTCCCTGCTACCTTGGTATTACGTGGAGCTGGCATCCTGTCTGTTTTCAGTCCAAAGCTGGATACAAGAAACACAGTCAGTCAAAACCAGAAAGCACAACCACCCCAATGCCTCTGC
Organism: Sphaerodactylus townsendi; assembly: GCF_021028975.2. Taxonomy (NCBI): domain Eukaryota; kingdom Metazoa; phylum Chordata; class Lepidosauria; order Squamata; family Sphaerodactylidae; genus Sphaerodactylus; species Sphaerodactylus townsendi. The sequence goes on along the minus strand of NC_059437.1, from coordinate 32,729,330 downwards.
CACCCACCATACCTTTTCCCAGGCATGCCTTTATTATGCCAACAAACAGACTTGGGGGCAGTTGAGAGGTGGAAGGTTGTCCAGGCAGAGAAAGAGCAAGATTCAGTAGCATCTTAAAGACCAACAAGATTTCCAGAGTATAAGCTTTCAAGAAGCAAACCTTCCCTTCTTCTGTTACCTAACATATCTAACAAAAGGAGTGTTGACCTCTCCAAAGCATATATCCAGAAAATCTTGTTGGTCTTCAAGGTGCTACTAGACTCAAATCGTGTTCTTCTACAGCAGACCAGCACAACTACACACCTGAATCCGTGCAGAGAAAGGAATCTATGTCACTGCCAGATACCAAAAATCATATGTTCAGCTGCTCCACCAGCAGTTAATCTCCACCAGCTGGATTTCTACCTGACAAATACCAAGAACTCTGCCACGACAAAATGCTGGAGGCATGCTGGCTGGAAGATCCAGCACAGGGGAGGGTGGATTTAGGCAAAAAGGTCGGCTACTGCATCCACTCCGTAGCCGTAAAGCAGGGACAAACAATAGATCCAGGACTCTTCCAGGGAGGGGATCCCTTTGCTGCAGCAGTGGGCCATAAACCGAAGAACGGAAGTGAGGAAACCTTGCACAGTGCTAGGGAGAAGGGATCCAAAGTCGGGGTGGGGAATTGGAAGCAGCCTCGTTGCACAAGGGATCAGAGCCACCCCTACCCACCCAACGCTCCTCGAACCAGGCAAATAAGTGCACCGACTGACTGCTCTCCGAAAGGATCCGAAAGGATCGGGGCCACCTACCGCTCCCACCTGCAAACACCCAAGAACCTCCACCCAGCTCTCCACTCGCCTTACTCGACCTGCGGCAGCACAAAGTGGGAATTTGAAAATTGCTACATTGGCAGAGGGCGGCTGCCGATTGGCTCCTCAGTAGCCAATCCGAGAGCTTAGAGGAATGCGTTGCTAAGGGCGGTGCCTGAAGATTTTTAAAAACCGGCTCTCGCAGCCAATAGAAAGCTACGGGCGATAGTTCCGGCTTGAAGGGCCGCTCTTGCTTGCTAGTGAAGCTTCAGATAGGTCGAACTGCAGTAGAAAGTAACTTTTTCTTAAAGGGCCTCTCTGATGTGTTGCTTTCTGCGGTGCTTGGACTGAAGGAGAGCAGAGCCTGCGCTTCAATAGGAAACTTCTTTGACTCTGGTGTTTCCCAGGTTACAGGGCAGTCGCTTTCCTTTAGACAGCTGGTTGGATTCCTACGGGTAAGAGACAAAATGAGTTCATCTGTATTTTCCTTTTGTGTAACTCTTCAGTTTATACCCGCAGAAAGTTTACACACGCTGGATTTAACTCCCAAGTGGCTGCAGCATCAGATGTAAAATGGCTGGAAAGAGGCTGCCGGAGTTCCTTTTTTTTTAAGTGCGAATTTTTATTTATTTTACTCATTGTAAATAACACATACATAGAAAGATAAAGAAAAGATCCCCATCTAGTCCTCCTCCCCCCGTAATTATCTTCTTTTCTTCTTGTCCCACTAATGCAGGATCCGCTGCTCGGATTGGATTTTTAAACACCACTTCGCTCAATGGAGCATATTGTCTGGTTGCAAGCATGTAACTTTCAGATCCCCATTGATGGTATCTTGCCCTGGTTGCTTTGGCTATCCGAGTGGCTGCCGACCAGAAACCTCAGTGTGATAGGCAATGGAAGTGGCTGGCAGGGAGAAGGAGGAGGGGGCCCTTCGGCAGGGACTGCTGCTGCTGCTGGAGGTTCGTCGTCGCTGGGGGGACTCTGGCCGCCCTCCCCTCCCTCGCTAGCCCTGGTGGACGGGGGGAGGGGCTGGCAGCGGAGGAACGCTCGGCTGGGAGGTCCTGCGGGGCGGTGGGTCCGTCGCTTGCAGGGGGGCAGGAGGAGAACGCAGCTGCTGGGTGGGGTGGGGAGTTCTCGTCCCGGGATGCGTGGGGCTGATCTTGTCCGCCTCTTTGCTCATTCCGCATCAGGAGGAGGAGGACGGGAGGAAGGCTCGCTGCTGCTGCTACTGCTGGAGGCTCGTCGTCGTCGCTGGAGGGACTCTGGCCGCCCTCCCTCCCTGGCCCTGGTGGACGGGGGGAGGGGCTGGCAGTGGAGGAGCGCTCGGCTGGGAGGTCCTGCGGGGCGGTGGGTCCGTCGCTTGCTGGGGGGCAGGAGGAGGGGACAGCTGCTGGGTGGGGGCAGTTCTCGTCCCGGGGAAGAGAGGCATGCATGGGGCTGATCTTGTCCGCCCCTTTGCTCATTCAGCAGCAGGAGGAGGAGGAGGACGGGAGGAAGGCTTGTCGCTGCTGCTGCTCCTCTCCGGGAGACCCCTGCACGGTCCTCTGGGTGGCCTCCGTAATCAAGCCTCCGGAGACACCTGAGCCTGCCTGAGCAGGTGAGCAGAGGAGCGCCCTTTTCCCAGGACAGCAGGGGTGTAACGAGTCAGCCCTGGGAAAACTGTAGCCCTGGGCAAAACCTGAGTTGGATGCCCCCCCCCCCCCCCCCGCCCCGCCAATGGGCAGCCACTCCACCACGACCATTTTTTTTTGCACCAGGACATTGATGCCTGCAGGGGGTGCATTTTTAGACATATCAGCACCAACATTTCAGCGTATCATCAGGAGACTGTCCTTATGCTACTCCCCAAGTGTGGTGAGGTTTGGTTCAGGGAGTCCAAAGTTATGGACTCCCAAAGGGAGTGCCCCATCCCTCATTGTTTCCAATGGGAGCTAATAGGAGATGGGGGCTACAGTTTTGAGGGTCCATAACTTTGCCCCCCCCCGAACCAAACTGCAATTCAAACAGGGGTACTACCATCAGGACAGTCTCCTGATGAGACCCTGAAAGTTTTGAGACTGTGCCTTCAGAAATGTGCCCCCCCCAGCCTGCAACCCCCATGGACAGCAATACTCAATGAAAACTCAATGCAGAACAACTCAATGCAGAACAAAGATTCTTGGGCAAATTTCTGGGATGTTCCTGCAGGGGGCGCATTTTTGGATGTATCAGCACCAGAATTTCAGGGTATCATCTGGAAACTGTCCTTATGGTATCCCCAAAGTTTGGTGCAGTTTGGTTTAGGGGGTCCAAAGTTATGGACCCTCAAAGGGGGTGCCCCATTCCCCATTCTTTGCTAAGGAGATGGGGGCTACCCTTTGAGGGTTCATAACTTTGGACCCCCTGAACCAAACTGCACCAAACTTGTGGGGGGGGGGGCCATCATCTCCAGATGATACCCTGAAATTTTGGTGCCGATACATCCAAAAATGTACCCCCTGCAGGAACATCCTAGAAATTTGCCCAATAATCTTTGTTCCCCAGCTGAGTTTTCTGCATTGCTGTCCATGGGGGTTGCAGGCTGTGGGGGGCACATTTCTGAAGGCAAAGTCTCAAAACTTTCAGGGTCTTATAAGGAGACTGCTCTAATGATACCCCCCAAGTTTGGTGCAGTTTGGTTCAGGTGGGGCAAAGTTACGGACCCTCAAAACTGTAGCCCCCATCTCCTATTAGCTCCCATTGGAAACAATGGGGGATGGGGCACCCCCTTTGGAAGTCCATAACTTTGGACTCCCTGAACCAAACCTCACCAAACTTGGGGGGCAGCATAAGGACAGTCTCCTGATAATACGCTGAAAATGTGGTGCCACTAGCCTAAAAACTTCGCCCCCTGCAGGCCAAAAATGGAAAATCACTAAAAATACCCAAAAACGAACCCAGCATTTTGATGCCCCCCACAAGGTGATGCCCTGGGCAGCTGCCCACCTTGCCCAATGGGCATTACGCCAGTGCAGGACAGTGATCGTGGGATGTAGTTGAGCAGCTGCAGACTCTCAGGCTGGAAGGCTCCACGGTGTGACGAGGTCCTTGGGGCGAATGTTGTGCTAGGCTAGAGGAATCAGAGAAGGACACACTGGTGGGGCCGGAAGGAGGCCCAGGGGGGACGTTTCCCGAGTATATGTAGCCACTTTCATCCTGGCCTTGTGCTTTCCAGGAGGAAAAAGAAAGGAGGCTTCTGAGACTGAGACCTGGTCCAGAGAGATTCCCAGCAAACAGAAGAAGATCTGGCTTTGTCCCTGTCCCGTCTGCACAGAATGAGGTAAGTGATGGTGTTCCTGTAAGTCTATGCATTGCAAAGGTGTTCTCCACTGGGAACTCAAAGGCTAAGAGAATGGGGAAAAAAGTAAACAGGAGTTTTCTTCTGGGGTGAGTATAATAGACACAGCTGCAAGCTTTTTTGCATGAATTCTTACCACCGTTGAATGGCCAGGAGGTTTCTGGACATATCATGTAGATGACCAAAACAATGCTATTTTGGCTGAAAATACATATAAGTTATTTTTTTTAACCAGAAAATGTGGGCTTTATGTACCAATAGACAATAAGTAATTGCTCCCAATGGAAAGGTCATTAAATATTGGTAATGTGAAAGAGCCATTTTTTCTTTTGAGTGTGGTGTAGAGGCCACTAAAGCATAAGGCATCAGAAACTTCATGACTTAAATACATTCCCAGAAACAGGGACCCATCAGCTGTGAGGGAGAAATGCCTGTTACAGCTCTAAAATTTATTAACGTTGAGGAATGTCTCAACATTACTTATTTCTAAAGCTATCAAAGGATTACTCCATACAGCTCTCTCTTGCATTGAAGTTAGATCCCAGTGCGTGTTGCTGTGGGCACCAAAAAATGGGGAGAAACCGAAGTTGTAGGTTTGCAAAATAAATGCATCTGTCAGAGGGTGGAATGTTGGAAATTCCACAAACTGGGTTAGTCATTCTCAATCCACGGGGAAGAGATGGATAGAAGCGAACAGGAAGTGTTTAGACTTGATAGGCATAGGTCACTGTTTAAGAGAATAGATGTCTGAGTAGTTTAGAAGAAGAGTTGGATTTACATTCCCCCTTTCTCTCCTGTAAGGAGACTCAAAGGGGATTATGATCTCCTTTCCCTTCCCCCCTGCACAACAAATACACTGTGAGGTGCGTGGGGCTGTGAGATCTCTGAAGAACTGGGACTAGCCCAAGGTCACCCAACTGGTATGTGCTGGAGTACAGAAGCTAATCTAGTTCACCAGATAAGCCTCCACACCTCAAGTGGCAGAGCGGGGACCTCCACACCTCAAGTGGCAGAGCGGGGACCTCTCAGACCTGCAACTGATGATTCGGGCACGCAAAGGCCGGAAACACCTCTCTTTCTCCAAAGGAGAGAGTGAAGCTCTCCCTCAGCTCATGCTGTGAAGGGAAAGGGGTGTCATGGCTCAGGGTACCAGAGCTGCTGCAGGGGAACTGGACGGAGATCGAAGTGAGAGGTGCCCTGGCAGAGAACCTGGTGCGAGTTTTCCACGAAGTGGAGCAGGTAAGGTGGAGATCAGCAGACTCCCACTGGGGGGGGGGGGGGGGGGGGGGCTCATCATTTGCAAAACCCAGTTCTAATTCCCACCCATCTCTTTTCCCAGCCAAGGTGCAGGACAGGATGTTTTCTGAAGAAGCCTAACCTGATGACGTGCCCGTTGTCTTTGAGGCACTGTAGGGGTCGTGCCGAACCCGCTACGGGTACCCTGACGACAGCAGGGAACCTGACAGTGGGGACCGTGACAGTGGGGACCGTCTCAAATACCTCCCCACTCTGCTTGCACTCTTTTTCCTGGCTGGGTGGCTCCTGTAAAAGCCCCCGATCCACAGAACACTGGCTGATCAAGTTGTGATGTGAATGCAGCACCTCCGTGCAAGGAAACGCAGAATCATCATCTCAGTTCTTCCCGTGATGGGTGTGTGTGTGTGTCAGAATTTTCTTTCAAAAAAATTCAATCATTTTCTTTCTAAAATTTCAATCATTTTCATGTTTCTAATTTATCCACTGCATTGTTCTCTTGCCTTTTCTCTAAGGAGCTGTGGGCGTACAGGATGCGTCCCAGCGTTTATCTCCACTGCCACCCTATGAGGTAGGCTGGACTTGTCTTAGAGAATGTGAGGGATCCCAAATCACCCAGTGGGCATCAAGACTGAGTCTCGATTTGAACCCAGGTCTTTCCCCATTCCAGTCTGACTGTCCTGGAGTTTGGCAGTCCTATTTTCACTGGCCAGATTTATGCTAAGCCCAAATCTTTTAAGGTAGCATCATTGTCTCTTCAGTGGGTGTCTCTGAAGCCCTAGCGGGGGCCCGGGGACAAAAGCAGGGCTCCTTTCAAAGCCTCCTTTGAAGAAGGAGGAACGGGCCCACCACCAGCCCATGCACAGAAGCTTGCCTTTCAAGGCCCGGCCCTGGCATGAAGCAGCAGCCCCGGACCAACAGCCTCCTCCTGGTGGTGTGAAGCAAAGGAGCCCTGTCTCCAGGCACAGATCGAGACGCCGAACAAGCGAACGCCAGCCAGGCATCCCATTTTGCGGGCTTTGTCCAAGCATTCAGCATTAGCTAATTAATTGGCTAATCAAGTGGCTCATTAGCAGCTTCCGCTGGCATTTTGGCAACAGAAGGCACCTGCACAAGCAAGTTGTGTTTGGCGGCTGGCAGGAAGAGAGGGGAGGAAACGTGGGTCAGCTCTTGTAGCAAGTGCTGTGAGCCCCCCAGGCAGGGGCCCCGAATCTCTGTTCATCAGCACACTGGCCTTGCAGCACAAGCATTAGCAGCTCTCAGAACTGCATGTGAGAAAAGGAGCGGGGCCCAAACTGCTCCTGATGCTTGCAGGCATTAAGTGCTGTCAAGTCTCCACCAGCGCCAACTTATAGCAAGCCCCTGACGTTTTCAAAGCCAGAGGTGGTTTGCCACTGGCTGCCTCTGTGTAGCAACCCTGGACTGGTTTGGTGGTGTCCTGTCCAAGTCCAAACCAGGGCCAGCACTGCTAAGCTTCCAAGATTGGCCTTTCCCAGGCTACCCAGGTCAGGGAATATTTCCCAATAGGCCCCCCTCCCCAATAGTGCAGGCAGCAAACTTGATGGCAATCCACTGGTTTTCACCTAAACAGCAGCAACAGAAATCACGATGGAAGAGGCCGGCTTCGGGAGATCTTTCCAGAACAGCCAGCACGATGTAGTGTTTATGAGCAGGTGGGCTCTAATGTAAAAAACAAGGTTTGATTCTTCCCCACTCCTCCCCATGAAGCCTGCTAGGTGATCTTGGCCCAGTCACAGCTCTCTGAAAACTCTCTCAGCCCCACCTGCCCCACAAGGTGTCTGTTGTAGGGAGAGGAAGGGAAGGAGTTTGTAAGCCGCTTTGAGACTGGTTACAGGAGAGAAGGGGGGGGGGGCATGAATCCAAATCTCTTCTGCCAACCATGCCTGATACTTTGGTGATGTGCTAAAACACAGGATCCAAGTATTTGTGTTAGCTCCTTCTCCACGCCGGCCACTTCCGCCTCTATGGCCCGGCAGCCAACCAAGCGGGAGGAGGAGTAGAAGGAAGGGCGACGGCCCAATCGGCGCGCTGTGTCGGGTGAAAGGCGCGGCCATTGGGCAGGAGGCGCCGGGAGGGTCTCCCGTCATTGGCTTAAGGTGGAGGCCAAGGCCCGCCCCTGTGGGAAGCCCTCCCCCTCCGCCGTTTGCAAAACGGCACCGACCACGCCAACCTGACTCCCCCCGTCGTTATAACGACACCCGCTTGTCGTTATAACAACGTGGTGGGTTGGTATAACGACAGGTGGGGTGTCGTTATAGCGACGTGCAGGGTATTTATAACGGCAGGGGGGTGTCGTTTGCCGCTCCCCCCCATTTGACCTGGCTCCCCCGTGACCCCCCCACGTCCTGATTGGCTGCAGCAGCTGAGCACAATCTGACCCACGGTGCTCGGGAGAGCCGACCCCCTCCCCCGTCCCTCCCGCGGACCAGGCCACCCTGAACGCCGCCTTCGCACGAGACCGCACGTGGATGTGATGGGGGTGATTCCGCGAACTTCCCCAGCCTCTTTGAGCTTGGCAGCCCCTTTGGACAATGGAGCCGAGAGCCCAGGATCTGAGTTCAGGGTGAGCCTGGGCCAGGCCTCCTCTCTCAGTCTAACCAGCCCCACAGAATAAAACAGGAGTCCAGTTGGGCTGAAAGGCTGACTGCATTTATTCCAGCATCAGCTGCTGCTGGCTTCCCGAGATGCACTGAATAAAAAAAGGGGGGTAACTCTTTGGGGCCAGCCTAAAACAAGAGCTGATTGGATCAGTCATTAGATGTGAGACCCTCTCCACTGTCTATCGAGGTGTGCGTATAGATGAGCTGGATGGACTTCCACTCCAGTGCCTCTGCTGAACTGAGTTCTGGCTCCCGAAACTTCCTGATGGTTAGTCTCTAACATTTGGTTAGTCTCTAACAAGTTTGTTTTATTCTGCTGCTTGTCTCCAGCTGAGCTGCCTCATAGGTTTGTTGTGAGGCTAAAATGGGAGACGAAGAACCAGGTGTGCAAAGTTCCTTGCAGCGAGGGGTGGGCTACACAGGCATTCAAGGGGTGCATGTTTGGCCCAAACAGCCAGGCTGGCATCTGGGCATGAGGTGTAGACAGACGACACTGGAGTCAGCCAGGACACCAAGGTTGATCAGGCTGGAAAATGGAGAGTACTGGTAGGGCAAGTAATGAGCATGTGCCTCGTTCCCCATTTCCACCGAGAGATGTCCACTTCAAGAGGACATGGGGACAACTGGGCCACTCCAGGGGCATGTGGTGGGCCCACATGAAACTGTTCTGGGGGGATCTGGGACAGGGAGGCCGTGCAGCTGTGCACACAGGACACCTTCCTTCGCAGAAAAGTTCTCTGCCTTTCTCTCGGCCCCCTCCTTCACTGTAAGGAGTCCTGGCATCAGGGTGTCCTCACAGCCCCCTGGGAAGTGCCACGAAGGAGGCGGTTGCTCTCTGACATCTTCAAGGCTCACTGGGGGCTTGACTTGCAGGTCCCCGTGTCCACAGGGAGAGGTGAAGAGGGCACCTGTCTTCCGTGGAGGCTTGGCTGACTCCCGGTAGCACTGGAGATGACTGCCACCTCCTCTTTGGCTTAGGTTCAAAAATAAGCTGTGGTTGCTACCCCTAAAGAAGCTCTCGAGGGGACAGCCCACTTATGCAGCATTTAAACCACTAAAACCAAGCTTTGGAGCAGAGAACAGGGGCTTGCAGGGCCCCGTAGTCTGGGGAAGGAGTCAGTCCCAAGTTTCATTGGGGTGCAGAGCTTTTTGAGTAGCATCATCAGTACTGGTGGTTGGAGTACAAAATAAGAAACTGGGAATCAGGAACCCACATCAGCCTTGTGACAAGAATGAGATTCTTTGGCCATGGGAGAAGGCACAACAGTTGCCTACCATTTCATGCTGGCAGTCATGGGGGGAGGGGTGCACGCTGGGGGGCGGAAAATTGGCCCCTCCCCTGCCTGGCCCCTCCTTGCATCCTGGAGCATCCTGGTGGGGTTGGGCTGGACAACTGCCCAGCCAGGCTGCTTTTTCAGCCGATTAAACTAAGGTAAGTGGGTGGCGGGGGGAAGGGTCCCGCCCCCCACGCTCCCCTGTTACTTACCTTAGCTCAACCAACAGCCCAGCCAGGCTGCTTTTTCAGCCAACTGCTCTTTCAAATGTAAGGGGCAGGGCCTGGGCACCATTTTGGCCACCACCGGAACTAGTCATCAAATCATTTGAATCCCCCCACCGGTCTTGACCGTCAGGAAGTTTCTCCTGACATTTAGGTGGAATCTCTTTCCCTTCACCTTGAACGCATTACTCCAGGTCCTAGTGTCTGGAGAAGCAGAAGACAAGATTGCCTGTCACCAACATGACATCCCGTCTAATATGTAAATATGGCCATCATGTCACTTCTTAACTTTCTCTTCACCAACCTAAACATAGGCAGCTCACTAAGTCTCTCCTCATAGGGCATGGATTCCAGGCCTTTTACCATTTTGGTTCTGTGTGTATGACAGCTTGCAGCCAAGTATGATGTATAAAGGCACACTCACTAAGCCTCATATACAATGACCACAACAATCATGCAAAGACACTTCTTGTTTTCTGTAGAACCATGCACACACACTATTCCTTCTGCAAACGGATTCCCACGATCTGGACAGGACTACATCATCCCCCATCCAGCACCACCACCCCGGCAATCATGCAGACTTTTTCTTGGGAGCAAGCCTACGTAAATAACAGGGACTTTCTCCCAAGTAGACATTTTTAGGCTTGCTCTCTAAAAGCTTTTGGAGATATACTCACAGGATCATTGTTCACAAATGTGCAACAAGTTTGTTGTGACGTCCACAGGTCAATCGCTCCCTGTCTCCAATCTGACAGTACTACCATCTTGACAGCAGATCCCGACAGAAGAGAAAAACAAGAACAACATGAAGACTCAGTTAACGGCTCCCCAGGTGCGACACCTGCACAATCTTGCCCCACGGACCTGGCCCTATTTGGAGTAAAGAGGAACCTCAATTCACAAATCAGCTGTCTAGAAGCTGCAGTTGAGAAACGAGAGGAGAATTTGGTGGTCTTCTGCTACCCTCTAGTGGTTGTTTTGCAGAATTGCAGTGTTGGAAAACTTCATGGACTTTTAACACAACGCTCCAGGTCAGACCTCACAAGTTCAACAGGATCAGTCAGGATTTGCCACGGGGGACCTCCAAGGGACGCCAGAGGAGTGACACGAAGGCGGGCAATGGCACCTTCACCCCCAAACATTGCTGAATATGTAGCGGGTTGGCTAAGCTTGCTGTCATTTGACAATGCTACTTCCCTCCCCCCCCTCCCCCGCAAGTTTCCCCTTGTCAAATTACAGAAGCTAAGTAGGATCAGTCCCGAGTAGAATTTGGGATGGTTTTGAAAATGACACCAGTTTTGTCATTGTGGGGACAGTGTGTAGCCCCCACTCTGTGCCATTCTGCAGACCCCCCAAAGTCCACTCGGTGTGGAAGGGGGTCCGTTTGAGAGGGCGCCCCCTTTTGTTTGGAAGCAGCAGATCCTTGGGATCCCTTCCCTCCAAAGGGGGGCCTCCCCCAAGCCTGCCAGGCCGAAGAAACGTGAAAATAGCCCCCTGAGGCTTGCGTGCGCTGGACATCGCCAAACCAGCACAGGCGCCCCAAATTTTTGCCTAGATGGATGTGATGTCAAATTGTTGTCGGACCACGTTGTTGGTTATGTGGAGGAGGGATACACCCAGTATCCAGCGAATCTTGTGCATTTCCATGAAGAATCCAAGCATAAATCGAACTCTGTGGTTAGAATTAACAGATGGTTCCTTTGATCCACCAACAATCTTGCATGATGCTCCTACACGCAAGTCAGTCACAGTTCATATGGTTATTTGCACGCATGTAGGACAATTCTATTTAATGACCCACAAACTGATAGTGTGCCATTTCTTCCAACAAAACTGTCTCGCATGGGAAACTGTCCTACGTAAAGAAACGCTGACATTTTGGTGACCAGGTATGTCTCTTTGCCAGGGGTCCAATTCAGTTCAGGTCAAATGTACTTGACAGCAATGCTGTCTCTTAAAAGCAGCTTCTGGAACATGAGCTGCCTTGTTTGTTCTGATTCTCTTTCCTCCAGAGGGCATCATAGGCTATGACAACGGCTGCAGTCCTGAGCATTAGTTAGGCAGCTTAGATCCCACTGTCCTTTTAAAGCAGACTGTTGTGTGCAGAACAAGAGCAAATTGCTCTCTGTTTCATAAAACAGGTGACCAGCTAAAATGCCAGTTCCATGGTTTAACATAATCTACAATAATGTGATGACAAAAAACCCTTGGTATTATGATTTCAATCTGTGAAATCTTATGGCAACTGAATACAGGCTTATTGGTTCTTGGCAAAATAAAATGTTTCATTGTGTATCCCTGATATGTTTCCTGTGTGCTGGGTCATAACCCAGCTTGTTTAATTCAGCTTGTTTACTTACTGCCTAGAATGTCCTGTCTCCCCTTCCTCTCCTTTTCCTGAGTGCAAAAGTTTGAAGAGGTTGCCTACTTGAATCAGACCAAGTAATGCTTGGGCTTTTGTTGCCTCGAGCATTCCCAGGACAAAACTCAGCCAGGAAATTTGCAAGTGATTGCCAAAAGGCCTCTCTGGGTTCAGAGGCAAAATTAGAATGCCTCTGATTATCGGATACTGAGGGCAGTCCGTAGGTGAAGCCTGTTGTCTGTGAGCCCTTGTGGGCATCCCTGTGGCCACTATTGGAAACTGGATCCTGGGCTAGATGGACCACAGGTCTGATGAGGTATGGCTATCCTTGTATTCTGATCTTATGACTGCATTTTGAGTGAAAGTCAGAGCAAGATTTGCAATCTTTTCCAGGAAACAAAAAAAAGTGCCCACTTTGCAAATACCAGCTGGGAGTGATATTTGCAACCCACAAGACGTGGATAGGAGATTTGACATGATTTTATGCACAGCTGTTTCAAATGCTTTCAGAAAGGCTCCGTCTTTATCTTTACTGTGTCTTTCCTTCAGTCTTGTTTTTTCAATTTCTTGGCAACCTTGCATATTGAAAGACCTTGTTTTGATGATCTAACAAATGTTTACATTGAATGGCCTCAATCAGGCAGTATTCTTTGGATTCCCTTCATTTTTCATGTTCACTAAAACAACTGTCATTAACTCTTTACCATCCTGAGACTGACCCAATCTGCAGACACTCCACCCTTTTCCTCATTTGCTGTTTGTGAATGTCTTTAATGATTTTTCCATGTGATGGAGGGCCATGGAAGATTTTCGGCTGTATTCTATCTGTACTGAGTTCCATGTGTCACCTGCACAGAAAGAGACTTTGGTTAAAGTGCATTGATGCCCTCAAGTTGTATACTAACATCATGACTCTACAAGCTTGGCTGTGTGAAAGGACACCTACTGCAGAGGCAGAATATCTGAAAATAGACTAATATGAGTCATCAAAAATCCCCACCATGAAACGTGATGTGATTTTTCCTGCTGCAGACTGAAATGGCTGCTGATTGGGAAATCATCTTCTGTGTAAATGACTGTGACTATGGAACTCTGTGTGGGTGACCATGCATGTGTGTGATTATACTGAATTAAAGACAGGAATGTGATCTTTTGTAAACCAGGACCAGTTAGGGAACAGCCCATGAAATGTCACTGCTACAAAATACACAAATTTGTGGAGCCAGCGTGGTGTAGTGGTTAAGAGCAGGTGGATTCTAATCTGGAGAACCGGGTTTGATTCCCCACTCCTGCACCTGAGTGGCAGAGGCTTATCTGGTGAACCAGATGTGTTTCAGCACCCCTACATTCCTGCTGGGTGACCTTGGGCAAGTCACAGTTCTTTGGAATTCTCTCAACCCCACCTACCTCACAAGGGGTCTGTTGTGGGGAGAGGAAGTGAAAGGAGCTTGTAAACCACCTTGAGTCTCCTTACAGGAGAGAAAGGGGGGATATAAATCCAAACTCCTCTTCTTCTTCTTCTTCTTCCTTCAAGGAGGCATATACAGAGTTCTCTCACTTTCTTGTCACAATAATCCTGTTAATTAGATTAGGATGAGAGACAGTAACAGGACTTGCTCAAGGTCAACCAAGTTGCTTCATAGCTGAGCGGAGACTTGAATCTGCTTCTGCCCAGGATGCTGTGTCCATGAATCCATGCTGGCTCTCAACAAGAAAAGGAAAAGGAACCGAAGGGCCAGCCGAACCGCACAAGGAATACAAGAACTTGCACCTGCAAGGGGAGAGGGGTGTGACAAATGCTTTGAAGTGATTTCACCCAGAATCTCTTGCAGTGCATCAGATAATGCTGAAACACAAAGCTCAAATTGTGCAACTGTCAGCCTGTCTAATGCAGCTGCTTGTAGCAGCACAATGGCGGCAGCACCTGAAAGCATGCAGGAAGCCGGCACTATTACCATGAGGGAAGCAGAGGAGGAGAAGGGGGCAAAGATTGAGCAAGAATCCAGAGCTTGTGGGGAGAGAAGAATCCCAGCAGGCCTGTCTGCCTAACCGCAAAAGGCCCACCATCTAGATGCATGTTGTGTCTGATCAAGGCAGGCTTCTTTTCTTAGCTTCTTGGTTTTGCAGTGGGTAGCAGAATCAAATGCTGTACTCAAGACGCTCAGGAAAGCCAAAGTGTTTGAGATATCCTTGCAGAGGTGAAGGAATGTCCCCTGATTTCATTTTCCAAAGAGCTTGGGGCAGAATATATAAATCTCAGAACATAAGAAGAGCTCTGCTAGATCAGACCAGTTATCCATCTAGCCCAGCATCCTTTCTCAAAGTGACCAACCAGTTCTTCTGGAGGTACAACAATGGTGTAATACCCATTGATAAACCTCTCCTCCATGAATCTTATCTGATCCCTTTGTAATGCTGTCTATGCTTATGGCCATTGCTACATCCCAAGGCAGTGAATTTCACATTTTAATCACTAATTGCATAAAAACATATTTCCTTTTGTCTGTCATGCCCATCAATTTCACCGGGTGCCCCTGAGTTCTAGTATTTTGGAAGAAAGAAGAAAAAAGTTTTCTCTCTCCACTTCTCTGTTTCATGCATAATTTTATAAACCTGTATAAACCCCACTTAGTTGTCTTTTTTTTCTAAACTGAAAAATCCCAGACTCACAGGAAAGGTGCTCCAACCCCTCACTTTGGTTACCCTCTTGTATACTTTTTCCAGCTCTGCAAAACCCTCTTTGAGATTCATTGATCGAAACTACACATAGTATTCCAGATCATGCAGTACCATAAGTATATTCCCCATTTAAGAGCTGCACCATAGGTATATCCCCCCATTTAAGAGCTGCACAAAAATCTCCAGCTCATCACATCTAGAAATGCTGGTTTACTGACATTCCCGGGGTCAAATGTTGAGCAAGTCCTTTGTCTTGGCAGAAGGGGAAGGTTCCTCATTTCTTGAGCCTTGGAGAAGGAATGGATCTGAGCTAAGATGCAGCTGACTGGAGCTTATTTGGCAGCACGGATCCAACAGGGAATAAAAGCAACCAAGAAGTTGCTGAGGGGAGCAGAGGAGAGAATGGTGGATAAGATGAAACTCCAGCATCAGGAGGAAAATCTGTGCTCAAGATCTCCACAAAGTTAACTTCCTGGGTATGGCAGCTGCTGCCATCGAACTGCTGACGTTTCTGGGATTTCTAATCAAGAAGTCAGCCTCTTCCATATCTGTTGTCCAGGAGGAAGCCTTGTGGACCTCTCTCATCTGTTTGTTTTTAATTTCTTCCCTATCAAATAGAGCTGTTTTGCTGAGACCCAGCCAAGAAAGGAATTCCTGAGGCAGCATGCAATGGGTCAGCATCTCAAGGCAGGATGTGGGGCTAAATTCTGAAGGCAGGGAAGATGGAGAGACTGTGAATCCTCAGCACAGCAAGGGGTCTATTGTTAATAAGGAGCCTTTTGTCCTAGATCGCTGCCTTTTGCTTAGCCCTCTGGGAGTCCAAATGGGAGTTAGCTGGACAGAATGACTGAGTGGTGACTGGCATGTGAGTGGGTGACGTCTGTTTCATACCTGACCTTAAAGGCCCTGAAGACACAGAAAAGGGGGGGGATGCAATTTCCTGCCCCACAGGCAGCTGCGTCTCTTAGCATAGGCTGAGCTCCTAATTTTAAGGCTGCTACCTCCCAGCACGAAGGAAGCAGCCAAACATCTGCTTCTGATTATGCTCGATGCATTCCAGTCAGCCCTACGCAAAGGATTTCTTGTATAGGGTCTTTATGGCAGTACAAGCACCGCCCTCTACCTCATGGACCCTGGAGACTTGGAGTCTGCTGTCTACCACTGTCACATTCCCATTAGCTCCTGTTTCCACACATCTCTGCCCCTAGTTCCAGTGGACTGGCACTGTTTCCTCACTCAGTCCTGATCTTGTAAGATTCCTTGTTCAGGACTAAAGCTAGGCAGCTAGGATTTATGAGAAACTAGCAGGGTACCCGTGCGTCGCTACGCATACTTCATCACAGGCTCTCTATGAATTTCGAGGTAACATTCAGCATACTCCTTTACAGCCTGTTTGTGAACTTTGGGGTGACATGCAGCATATTTCCTCACAACCTGTCTGTGGACTGATGGGTTTGTTTTTGCATATTTTGCAGCAGCTTCCTGTAGCTGTCTTTTTCTAATGAAATGTGTTATTGCTCTCTTTCACCTGGTGGGCTCCAAAAGACGTCATTTGGAAGCAGCCATTGTATTTTCAGGATGCAGAAAGGAAGTGTTCTGCCATTGGATGCTGATGAATGAGAAGGCTGTGAAGAGGTGTGTAAAGCACTTTCTGCGTTTAATTCCTCTTCTCCCTGTAGCGATAGGTTCACATGCGTTGTGGAAGGCGGTGTTAGAGTGCAGTTGGTGAAGGACATGAAGCTGGTGGTGTTTAACTGTCACCCTTAGAATGTCCATGCAGCATGTCTGTGGACTGAGGGGTTGGTTTGCCCTTAGAATGTTCGCGCAGATGGCCAGAGATGAGCAGTGAAAACAGAAAATAGGTAATAAATCAAGTGGAAGTAAATATTTTGGGAAATCCTTTCTTAGTGGGCACCTGGAGTACGTAAGGAACAGGTGTGCCAAATTTCATGTGTGTGGCTTTGGTGGCTTTTGAGTTCTGTTGATGAGTCAGTGAGTGGAATTTCACGCGTTTATAGATATAGATGGAGAACTGGCAATCTCCTCCAAAAGTATAGAAATACTTGTCACCCTCTTGCCAGGCCCAAGTAGGCATTGGGAGGGAGGTGTATTTCAAAACCAAATACAGGATTCTGGGAGAGAAATTCAATTGCCCAATGGATAGTGAAGCCTTGAAAAGTAGGCGGGGGGGGGGGGGGGGTAAATTAGGGCTTCAGCACTGGGGAAAGGGGAGTTCACTCTTTGTGCCATTTTCTGAATACAAAATAGCCCCTCAGGCTTAACCCTAGTAAGGAACTAAGATAGGTGTCATCTTTTCCCCCTACCTGAGCTAACTGGAGTTTCAATCAGGGAAAAATAATGTGGGAAAGGGAGAATTAACCCCACTTTCCTCAAATAAAAATCTCTAAAACAAAAGCCATTTTGATGCCTTTTATTAAGGTCAACCAAAATTACACAACACTGGGTGCGAACTTTTGAGTTCTCTTGAATTCTTCATCAGTAGGGGTGTTAAAAACAGAAAAAGGGTGGAGAGGTGTTTCAGGTCACCCCACCACTTTTAAAAAAACATATAAGAGTTTGAAGAACTTGAGTTCTTCTATGGTGTTTAATGTAATTTAGGTCAATCATAATTAAAAAGGGTTTTGGCTCTCTCAAAACTTTTAAAAGCTAAGGTTGTTGGTCCAGCCATGGATTCCCAGTATAACATGTCTTTCTTATTCGTTCTTTGTGTCTGTACACTGAGAGCATCAGAAAGATGTCAATTGCATATGCAATTGCTTTCATCAACTGACATCAGGCCAAAACTCTGTGGATGACACAGTGACAGAGAAGAATGATTTATGGTCACCATAACACCACCAGAGAGGCTGGGCAGGTTCAGTATGGCTTGGCACAAGCCTTGTGCTTACGAAGCTCTAGCTCCCTCCCAACTTGCTTCCTGGTATGCAGGAGACTGGGAAGAAAACCTGTGGAAACAAATTGTGTATGTGGACTAAGCCTGTCTCTTAGACAGCCTTATGTTTCTGGCTGCCACAGAGGAATCAGTTTCGAGTTCTGACCATGACAGTGGTCACACCAACTGGATTACTAGATTCTTGTTCAGTACTGAAAAGTAAACCCAGAATATGCATTTGCCAGGCACGGTGCTATCTGCTGGGTCAGTCCTAAGACAGCCAGTCTTTTTGCATCTAGCTAGCCATCCTTCCTTCATTGCCTGAAGCACTGAATAGCAGAATCACCCACACCAGGCGGCTCTCAAAAGAGAAGTCCCATCTGCCAGGCATAGCAGCAGAGGTCCTTATCAGCTACAAGGTGCTCCCTGTAACAACTGCTTCTGAATGCCTGGGGAGCAAATTAGCCCTGAATGTTGAAGCTAATTGCTCTTTGCAAAGCTTTGATTTCCCTGGCTGCAAAAGAATTTGAAAAAGAGAAACAATCTGAATAATAACATTACAATTCCAATAAAAACCCATTTTGTTGTTGTTGTTATAGTTGTTTGTTTGCTTGTTTTACAGACCAAAATAGAAGCACACCTTTCTCTTTTGCCAAACCTCCTGTTCAAAGAGGTTGTCCTGGCCATGAGTCACAGATTTGCCATGGGCCACTCCAGGAAACTGCTTGCAGATGTAGAGAAATCGCCTGCTGTAGACATTATAAAATGAGATTATCAGGTAAAAGGCCAAAGACTGAGCTCCTCCTAGCACTTGGGAGGCGATGCTGTATGTGTTGTGAGCCGTTGCCCTGAGATAAGGGTCCTGTTGCAATGGGTGGATAGTGCAGAAACCAAAGGCCTCAGAAACCCCGAGGGATCCGGTTTCTGCAGGGCTTCATCTGGTCACAGCTTCCCACTGGAAAACCACAACCACCAGGGTGGCAACAAATTGTGCAGGGGATTAAATATGCTCCTCTGCACATTTCATTGCCCCGACAGCAGGGTGGGCTGGCAGTAACACTGAGTAACCTCTGAACAGGCTAACCGAGGCCTCTGTGCAAACAGAAAGAAGACCAGATGTTAAGTAATGATTGACCAAGTCCCTTGCAGGATTGTCCAAAGGAGCACCGCCCACCAAATTTTAAACAAAAATGTTTTCGAATCTCAAATGTGTGCCTCTAAGGGGAAGAATGGTTTGCTTGATAGGCACAGGCAAAGAGAAGAAGGAGTGTGAACTGTGTTGTATTAAATGTGTTGAACCGATGGCTGAGTTTCCCCTCTGTATGTTTGCAGCTGGCCCACAAGAGCAAGGCTGTGGTCTCAGTCTGTTCACAGCAGCCAGCTTGCCAAGGCCTATCTTGTACAATTCATCAAAACCTCCCCTTGGGGGTTCTGCATTGCCCACCTCCCTTTCCCTTTCTCTGCATGATCTGCCACACTTGATGTCTCTGGCTGCTCAGGTCCAGGGCCACAGTAAGTCACTGGTACTCTGGCAAGTGACTTGGAGCCAGTTACGCATTATGTTTTTGGGTCCTTTCCAAGTATGTACAAGCAAATGTGTACTGCAAGTCCCACACTGGGAACTTAATCTCAAGCATCCATGGACCCAATTTGAACTGATATTGTGGTGCACAGAAAGGGATTCTGCCTGCCCCAGTGTCACTTTCTTGACCTGAAATGACCCTGAGAGGGTACTACTTGCTCTGTTTGGGACTCCATATTCACTGAGGGGTACACCTAGATTTACCGCTGGGGCAAATAGTGCCCCCTGAGGCTGTTTCAGATCAGGAAAATAGTTTGGCAGAGAGCTTCGTGAACTTACTCTCTTTACATGCCACAATCCTGATGCAAATTGGGCTCTGCGTACCTGCGATTAAGTCCTCAGCATGGAATTCACATTACAAGTTCAGTCATAAGGACTTGGGGAAAACATAACAAGGCTGATGTTGCTTTACACACACATTGTTAGGCCTTTAGCTGCCTGGTGTTGGTTCATCAGAGGGCCACTTATGCTTTGGGCGATTCAGCTGACTTCTTAAGAGCAAGATAGAAAACGTTCAGTGGGAAATCACTGGTGTTTTCCAGTCTGGTGACCATTACACAAAACTTGTGCCTCTTCCATTCTTCTCTCGGTTTCACTTAAAAAGAACTTCTCTCTTTTTTCCTTAACTTTCTTCGGAAAAAAAACTGCTCCAGATGTTTGGCTCTCAGCCAGGAGCCCCTAGCAAGTTCTGTTTTGCTGGTATCAGCAGAACAGCTTGCAATTGCATCACAAAGGAGCTTGACTGCGCACGATCCTCGAACGGAAAGCAGCCGTCCCTGGGATGGACAAAGAGCCACCCCCGCACGTGGGGTATTCTTCTGAGAATAGGGCGGGGTGGGCACCTCTTGAAACTGACTATATGCTGTAGCAAAGGGATATTCCTGAAGTCAACATTCAGATTCAGAGGCCCTTATTAGGCATAAAAAGTCAACAGTATAGTTTAACGTGCAAACATTATTCACAGTATTCGCTGCATTCACAGTATTGTGAATTTGATTCATAATGGAATATTGAGCATACAGAGAGGATCTAAGCCTGTTCAGAAGCATGTGTATTGTGTGTCGTTTTCAGGCAGAAGTTTGGATACATTATTTTTGCCTTATGTATGTATATGTATAAAGTGCTGTCAAGTCACAGTCAAGTCATAAGCCAGTTAGCGGTGACCCAGAGAGGCGTAGCACTCAAGGGGAGGGCGTGTGGCACCGGGAGGCGCCCTGTGGAGGAATGCATTTGTGAGGGTGTTCTAGAAAGCGTCCCACAGGGCAGGACGGGGCAGAGGCCGCACGAGTGCACTGGGCGCTTTCCCCCTTGCTATGCCTCTGGTGTGACCACAGTGAGAGGCTTTCACAGCAAGTGATTAAATAGAGGTGGTATGCCATTGCCTTCCTTTACAGAGTCTGGCTTGGAGGTCTCCGTTTCAAGTACTGGCCCTGCTTAGCTTCCAAGATCTGATGAGATCAGACTATACCATGCTACCTTCCCTCCCTCCCTTTTCGCCTTATACATGCCCTATCATAATAAATGGAAAACATATAACAATCATTAGTTCTGTAATGCATCATCTGCTATTATTATTTACTTCTTTTATGCCCTGCCTTTCTTCACAGTGGGGATCTAAAGCAGCTTGCTTTGATTTCTTTTCCTTTATTCCCGCCATGGCACTGTGAGTTAGGCTAAAAGTATGTGACAGGCCCAAAATTACCCAGCAAAATTCCATCACAAAGCGGGGATTTGAACCTGAGTCTCCAAGATGCTATTTCGGAACTCTAAACACTACACCCCGCTAGATGTCAGAATATAAGAATAATTCCAGTGGGGTGACCATGATGTCTTGCAGCAAAATAAACAGGAGTCTTGTGGCAATTTAAGGAATAAAACATTTTTATTCCAGAATAAGCTTTCATGGACTAGAACCCACATGTTAAATGCTGTGATATTTCTGCATAGTAAGGATCCACTCATAGCATCTGAACAAGTGGGGTCTAGTCTATAAAAGCTACTGCTGAAATATACTTCGGTTAGCCATATGATTGTACTTCACCAAAAAGTTTTCATTGGGCAAAATGGAAAAGGTCATTACTTCTCTGGAA
This sequence comes from Sphaerodactylus townsendi, assembly GCF_021028975.2. NCBI lineage: Eukaryota > Metazoa > Chordata > Lepidosauria > Squamata > Sphaerodactylidae > Sphaerodactylus > Sphaerodactylus townsendi. The sequence continues at coordinate 32,708,235 of NC_059437.1, read as the reverse complement.
AAGCTGTGCTGAAAGGGCATAAATACCAGAGACATCTCTGACTTCCTTCTCTGAGACAGTCCACATATTTTGTTCTTGAGTGGTTACATTACTTATGAGTTTGGTATATCGTTGCTGTAATGCTTTAATAGTATAATATATGAAAATCATTTATATCAAATTTTTGCTGGAATGGTTTTGGCTGCTCCAACAAGGTGCATGCTCATGAGTTACAGAGAATTCTTCATCAGCCTAGTGGTGGTGAACCTATGGCACTCCAGATGTTCATGGACTACAATTCCCATCAGCCCCTGCCAGAATGGCCAACTGGCAGTGGCTGATGGGAATTGTAGTCCATGAACATCTGGAGTGTCATAGGTTCGCCACCATTAAGCAAAGGGTAGCTGACATCTCAAGCTGCAAACCCCAGGGTTCTGAGTCCCATTCAAACACAGCTCTGACTGAAAAGCAAACTGGACTGTAACCAGCAAGGCTTTCTGGACTTTTATTTAAGATAAAGGCATTTGAGCACTTGAATGCAAAATACGGCACATTTGTATTTTCATGGCAAAAGGGGGTTCTTCTGAGCTGGTTTTGCACAATTCCCCTGCTTGGTACTTATCGACTAAGGATAGCACTTTGTGAAAGTGGTGAAATTGGTTTTAAGCCCTGAAATCTTCTGACACCACAGATCTTTATTGCACCATAAGGCTCTTGATACCCCTCTGGAATCCATCACTCATGGCACGGAAGCCGATGCCCGGCTGATGGATAATAGCAAGTGCATCCTGCCATGTTAATTAACTGCAAATTAACAAATTAGCTCAGGAGATTAAGTGCATGCCTGTCTCTTTCCAACATACATCTTGTCACTTAATGCTTGGGAAAAGGGATACTTATATCCTGACACTCAAAACAAAGAGGAGAATACCATATATACCGGACCCATCTGAAGCCTTTGTCTGGCATTTTACTAGCCTGATTGTCTTCTCTCTAATGCCCAGACTCTGTTGATTTTTTGATGACACAATTTATTTCTTCAAACTATTTCAAAAACACCATAATACAAGGCTAGGACAAAACTTGACAAACTTGCCATCACTGCCCAGAGGCAGGAGATTAATGTCCTTCTGTCTTGCCATAGAATTGCTTGGCAACTGTGCTCTGTGCCCTTTCTCTGGTTGACAAAGGATTCTGATCTGGCCTGCAGGTTCATGATTTGCCCTCTTCTCCCCTCACCCTCTCCACACTTCTCCCAGCTCTGGCCTGCTGTGATAGTTCAAGGCTGACCTTGTTGCTGGCTTGTCTTTGCTTATCTGCTGCAATTCTCTGCAGAGCCTTGGAAGTTTCTCCCTGTACAACCTTCAGCCTGGATCCCACTTAGGACATCCTTGGTCTACATCCCAGGGCTTGTGATGTTGTCCTTGGACCGCTACTTAGCTGGCCATCATGTTTATTACAGGCTAACTGCTGGTAAAGTTTGTGTAGCTATCTGGGAAGCTGGTTGTATCTAGTGTCTGACTACACAGCAAAATGAATTTCTCTCTACATCTGCAATTTGAGAGATGGTGAACACCTCTTCACCACATGGCTGTAGATTGCCCATCGTTTCTCTGTGGTTGAGTGCACCCAATTAGAAGGATAAGACCGGCAGCTACATGATGAAGGTCTGTAGTGCCCTGCTCCGAATTCCTCCCCACCTCATTCAGCTGCCTTTTATCTGGGTATTTGGGATTCAAACTGGTAACTATGTTGTATTGTCGAAAGCTTTCACAGATGGAATCACTAGGATGTTGTTACTGATGGACAGCAGCTACATTTATATGTTTTTCTAACCAAGAATCCCCCCCCCCCCCAGTAGAAATAAGCATGACACACATAAAGATGCCTGAGGATTGCATGTGCTTGTTGTTCACTGTACATATGGAGTACACATGTTGGAACTCATGGCACTGGGATAATCAAGGGCATTCTCTGTAAAATCTTAAGAAAAAAACATGTAAAACAGCTTTATAGAAGTTTTCATTGAATGAAAAAGGAAAGTTTTGCATCCCCTGCAAAACTCAGAAGTGCTATTGTTAACTTCATCTATTCTGGAAATCATTTCCAGAGGACAGCCATTCCAGGAACAGTTCTGGATTGATCCCCTTTCTCTTGGAAAATGGAGGGCAGCACCAATAATATCTGTTGGCCAAATGTGAACAGGCACATTGATTCATATGGGGAGAGGCCAACTGCACACAGATGGACCTGAGCAATGTGGAACTCTCTGCATGGATTCTATCGGCCTAGCTGCTTTATAGAAGCCTGCACTATAGTAGGTAAGCTCCTGTCCGAAGGTTGGCAAGCAGCCCCTGGGCTAAATCAACTACCCAGGCCAAAGCAGCATTCATGTGGATGTGATGCCAGACATACTCCCTCCACCAAAGGGCCCAGAAGCGTTCTCTCCCTCTCCCTCTCCCCCACTCATACGTCCATTCAGTTGCAGAATGGAGACTTCTGAGCCCAGCCTATACCCTGGGTGCCTTCTTTGCAGCTGGAAACTGCCTCCTCTTTGCGCCTTGGCAAGCCAGTGCAGACAACCAGCAGATATAGCGGCTACAAATACTGCGTGGAAAGTTATGGTCTTCTAGAGGGCCAGTGTGATGTAGTGGTTAAGGCGTTGGACTAGGAGGGAAACGGAGGTTCGAATCCCCACTCTGCCGTGGACGCTTGCTGGGTGACTTGGGCCACCTACACACTCTCAGTCTCGACCCTTGAAAGTGTTTGGAGGGGAGACCTAAGGTATAACAGGGTTTGATGGGGTGGCAGGCAATAGCAAACCACCTCTGAACCTCTCTTACCTTGAAACCCCTACGGGCCGCCATAAGTCGGCTGTGACTTGACGGGGGAGCAAATGGTCCTTTCTCTTGGCAGAGAATCGTGGACAGAAGGCAGCGATCCCGAAGAGAGTCTGCTCCCTGGGATCAGTCTTTCTGGGGGAGGGTAAATAGGCTGAGCAACGCCTCCTCCTCCTCCTCCTCCACGTGGCTGGGCTGCCTTCTTTGTTTATCCGGCGGGCTGGTGGGTTTGAACCTCGTCTGGCCAGCCCACGGGGGCGGGTCCGAATCACAGTCGGAATCTCCTCCTATCCCTGGAGAGGAGAGGCTGCTGCCAGAGGAGAAGCGGAGCGGCTCTCGGTCGCTCTGGATGCCGCCAGGATGGCCGAACCAGCCCCCAGCCAGCCGTACTTCCGATCAGACAGCAGCGACTCCGCCGCCCACATGCTGGGCGACGAGCGACGGGCCGAGAAGCGCCGTCGGAAGAAGCGCTGCAGCCCGGTCTGGCTGGCCGTGGCCGCGATGGGCATCCTGGCCCTGCAAATCGCCTCCACCACGGGCCTCTTTGTCTACTTCACGATGTCCATCTCCAAGGTGAGAAATGCTTGCATCTATGCGGGCATTTTTGGGGCCGCGACCTGCAAAGCCGGAGGAGGAGAAGATGCCAGAGCGCCCCCCCCCCCCCACCGACTTCTTGTTGCTCCCAGGGCAGGCAGGAGCGCCTGCAGGGGGCTAAGGGGCCTCAGCATAATCTGGCGGAGGTCAGAGAACAGGGCAGAAGGAAGAGAGTTTCCCGACGACCTTGTGTCACTGCAGATGGGGTGGGGGGACATGACTCGGGCAGGCGCTCTGGGAGTTCCTTTATCGGGCAAAAGCCCTCGGGAGTCCCGTCCACCAGCGTCTCACCCCGCCCCTGCCCGTTTTTGTCCCATCGGGGGTCGCCCATTCCAAACGGAGCGCCAGCGCCTTCCCGTCTTGTGGTCGGGGGAGGAGAAGCCCTCGGTTTCGACGGCGACAGTCGCTTTCAGAAAGCTCCGTAGAAAGTTTGCAGCCCGCGTAGTACGAGTCGCAGCACGTCCATGGGACTTGCTCCTTAGCAAACGCCTCCAACAGTTTTGCCTGCAGGCCCTGCATTTGCGGCGCTTCCGAAACTAGCGCGGACAAGCAGCCCCCTCCCCAGTTCCTCGGCTTGGCTGTGTAGAGGCCCTTCTTGCGCTGCCGGGAAGGGGCCAAGTGTGTGAAGGGGGTGGGGCGGCAGAGTGCAACTCCGCGATTGCCGATCCACTCCCAGCGATGTTATAAACCTCTTTTGTAGGCGCGCCCTCGGGAATGGGGGCAGCTGAACGGGCGGGGTGGGTTCAAGCCTCCCCTTGCCACGGTTCTCCGGCCTGAAACAGGCCCGGTCGTTGCTGACCTAAATTGTGAGGTTGTTTCAGGCGGCAGGAAGGGGGAAGGTTTAGGAGCCGAGCTGGCCTCCCTCCTGCAGTCACGCTTTCCAAGTATTTTGATTGGGTGGACCGGGATGGCCGCGCTGACCCGAGCGGCAACTGAGGGATAAACAGCCCTGCGGGAAAGTGAAAGCAACATTCTGCCGTTCCCACAGCTCCCTTCCTTGGAGGAAAACAACAACGAAGAGAAAAGGGTTGGTTGTCCTGGCCCAAGACCAGAATTTGGTTGCAAGCCCTACTCTGGAGGGTTTGTGGCTGCCTCAGATTAGAAGCTTGCAATTTTTTTAAAAAAGGGGCTCCTTAATTTGCAAAGATAAACCAAAGGCGGTTTGCGCTGCTGCACACTGAAGGCCAGAGTAAACAGCAAGGACTTTAATGTTTTGAAATCTTCAGATTGCTGCAGATACCGTGGAGGGTGATTTTCCAAGGTCTGCAGTGGAAACTGCAAGTCCAGTTTATACCTAACTTGCTGAACAAGAAAGTACCCTCAACTCCACTTGAGACAAACAGACTTCCACACCTGTTGGTTTGGCTTTTCCAAAACATAACACACCATAAATAAAGCATGTGTGAGAGAAAGAAAACCAGTTTAGTGTTGAATTTGCCTTATGTTTATGGTTGCCAGCCCCAGACTGGAAAATACCTGGAGATTTGGAGAATGGCGTCAGTGGAGTATACTGGCAGAGTCCACCTTCCAAAGCAGCCATTTTCTCCAAGTGAACTGATCTCTGTCACCTGGAGATCACTTGTAATCCTAGGAGATCTCCAACCACCACCTGGAGGTTGGCAATTATACATATTGTGCAACAGTAGCTGTTTTTAGTTCCATCCCTCCCCTTGGAAAAATGTAGGGACACAGTTCTTTGGCTAGGTTACCCTTTGCAGAAATTCCCTTAGTTAGTGTGGTGTGATGGCAAAGGGCATTTGATCATCTTTCAGGGGGCCACAAAATCACTAGAGCAGGTCACATGTGTATAATTTTTTCCATTTCCCACATCTCCCATTTGATGTCAAAATCTGCATTTATATGCAACAGTTAGCCGTCTGGGCATTAACAACATTCACAAACATGCAAGAAATATATGGGAAGCTTACAGTTGCTGCAGTCTTTCCCTTTTCCCTTGGCCTGATTTTTGAGAGGTTAGGAGAAGACTGGAATCTCCTCTCAACCTATCAAAAGTTCAATGGAATCTGCCATATTGCATTTTAAACAATCAGTTCTTTGGAATGGGATGGCCATCAGATACATAAATACATTTTTAGTTCCTATCAAAATTTAGAAGGAAAAGACTACAAGTTACAGCAGAATGGATGCATGTATGAGGGGCTATATTCTGAAGTTAAACTCTCTTTGGGGGTGGGGAGAGAATTCTCATGAATCTTGAAGCCTTCATTGATGTCACAGTGTATAGGGGAGATCAAAACTTCCTTTTTTATGAGGTGCAGAAAGACAAGAACTATTTCTTATCAATCCTATTCAGGAGGGTTGAAGTGGGCCAGTTTCTTGGACAGGAGGAAGCTATTGTAGACCAGATGGATAAGGGTACTCAAGAATGTCTAGATAGGCTGATAAGAATGTGAATAAAGTCCTACAAACACTGATCAGTAACTTCTGTTGGTGTGCTCCCTTTTTAGACTGCTTTTATACCATCTTTATACTTGCTTTTAAATTTATGTAATTATGCTTTTAAAATGTTCATATTTATAGTATATTTATTGTATTTTTGGATTATTATTATTATTATTATTGAGAGCTGCCTGGAGTAGTCGAGATATGGCGGGGTATAAATGAAAGAAAGAAAGGAAAAAAGAAAGAAAGTAGTGTCTAGCACAGGGGTGTCCAACTCTGGTGCTTCAGATGTACATGGACTTCAATTCCCATCATGGAATTCATGGAATTGTAGTCCATTAACATCTGAAGCATCAGAGTTGGACACCTCTGATCAAGCATCAGAAGACTGAGATATTAAGCAGCATCAGTGAATAGGGATATTACAGTCAGGGGCTCCTGGAAAGACAATTTGGATGAGCTAGGGTTCAAAAACTACAGACCATCAGTTCAAGTGAAACAAAACCAGAGTCTGCAGTTGTGTTCTCCTGGGAAAAGTTGTGGCTCTCCAAATGCATCTTAACAAAAAAGACCATTGAATGAGAAAGGCCCATGTTGAACATGGAGAAGTGAATGTGAAGAAGCTGCAGCAGGTGAGATGTTGGTAAAGCAGGGACAAATGTCTGGCCTCTTTAGCCGTGGCCTGCCTTGCGTGTGGATCTTTTGTACAATAATTAACCATAGCGGGGAAAAACATTTCCTTGTAGCTTCTTAGAAGTGATCCTTAACAATTTTGGCGCACATTGCTGGCAACCTGCCACTCAACCTTGGGATGCAGAAAGCTCTTTCCGTTTTGTTTCCTGCATGCCTGCCGGGTTGTAAGTTTCATAGGACAGGTACTGTCTGTCTTTAACACCACCACGTCAGGTTGAAATTCACAGGGGAAGTTTTTGCCAGCGTAGAAAACACATGTCTAGCAGAGATTCCCAGTTGACCTCTGCTAGTTACCCAGAGATTCCCAGTTGACCTCTGCTAGTTACCCAGCTACTGGAAACAAAAAGCCTCCGTCCATAAAACACAGCAGCTACTTTGTGCCTCTGAAAGCCAGTGGGAGGGAAGGTTCTTCCGACCAGAATCATGCAAATATTTGGTAGCTTATACTCTCATCCAACAAAGAATCAGAGAAGTCTGGGGTATAAGTGGCAGTTTTTCCCAATGAGGTCATGGCAGGTGGTGGGTCTGCTGGCACTGAACACCCAACAAACATGCATGACACATTTAGGCAATGTTCAGTGTCCCTGGAGTAAGCCACTCAGCTCTCTGGATTGGTAGTCTCCAACTTCTCCTTATCTGGCAGTGGCGTAAGAAAGACAACTCCACAGTGATGACAGTCTAGCTCTCATAACTCTTGGAGAAGGTGTGTTTTGTTTCTAGTGAAGAATGGGAGTGGCTTTTCCAGTTCCCCGAACTAAACTTCAAGGCTTTTTAGGTTTCATTTTCCCCTCAGCTACAGCCTCAAATTTTCCAAAGATGCATGCAGGAAAGGGAGGAAGGGAAGCTCTCTGCGGCAGCCTGTTGTTGGCTGGGATGCTGCTCAGAAGAGGGACTGTTACTAACTTTGCTGCCTGCCCAAAGCTGAATGAGGCTTACACATCACTCCTTAGCCTGCTATTTCAGCCACTATATCTTGCATGTGGAAATTGCCACTGCTAATCAAACAGTTCAAACACAGGTTAATGCAAGACTAGATCACACAATTGTTTAGTGATGGCTAAATGGAGCCTCTTTGTGTGCAGATGTAGTACATCTGAGAATACCAGCTGGTGAATGTAATGGCAGGGAGGGCTGTTTTGTTCATTTTTGCGTGTTGCTTTCCTAGAAGCATCTTGTTTGTGAGATACAAGACCTTCAGTCTGATTTTGCAGGATTCCTTTTATGTGAGTCAGGGCCAAGATCTTAGGGGAGAGGGGAGATATGAAATCATTCAGGTGGCATTACTTTAATCACTCGTGTAATATTTAGTTCTTTCTACTAATTACCATAACAAACTTTCTTCCTTGCCTTTAATACACTGTAGTTCCCAATGCACTAGCTTAGATCCTGCAGCTGCTAGAAGAGTAGGATCCCTGCCAAGAAAAAGGTGAACAATCTAATTGGTTTGTGTCCAGCTCTGGGGAAGTAAATGCTACCACCTTATCCTTCCATACACAATTTGCCTGACCTCTGTCTCCTGAGTCCTGCCTATTCTATTTTTGGTTCTGTAAGTGTGTGCCTGTCTGCGCCGCCTCCCAGGGAGTTAATGAAGATTAGCACTGGTTGGAGAATCTCAAGAGAGGAAGCGTAGTGTGTGTGATGCGATGCATGTAAAATTGGTAGAAAACACCATAAAGATTGAAAACTGTGTACATAGTTCTTGATAGGTGGTTTAAAAGATAAGAATATGGCCTGGGTGGGGAGAAAGTATGTGAAATGGAGTGAGTGGAAACAATAAGAGGAGTGAAATATTTTGGTTGGATGAGACTGAGGTGGGAGGTGCAGGGATCTTAAGAAAGTTTGTTTGTTCTTTTTAGGTAGGGGTAGGTTAGATAGGTACCATGAGCTTGATAATAATAAGCATTTTATTGTCATTGTGCACGCACAACGAAATTTACAGTAGATTTAGCCTGATCTCATCAGATCTTGGCAGCTAAAAAGGGTGGGCTCCAAGGGCAGAGCGAGGGGGAACGATGTCCAGGGCACGCATGCTTCCTGTGTCCTACCCATGCCCCAGAATGCCCCCGCCATACACCAGCGCATGCCCAGGACATCCTGCCCTGTTGACGCTATGCCACTGGGGAGGCTCTGGCTAGTACTTGGATGAGAGACTACCAAGGAAGTCCAGGGTCTCTCCATGTAGGCGATGGCCAACCACCTGTGAACATCTCTTGTCCTCAAAGTCCATGGGAGTCACTATAAGTCAGCTGTGACTTGACAGCATTTTATGCACACAAACTAGGTAAGTAGCATTTTTATAAAGTGAGGTAGTAAAGGAAGATGTTAGGAGTTGGTTTAAGAAAGGGTTGGCTTATGGTACAATTTGAATTCCACGTTTCTTAAAATAAAATTTGTTCGGATTTGTTTCATTTTATAAACACAACATCCTCAGTGGTTCTTCTGTGTTCTCAGCAGTCCTGCTGAAACCTAGGATTGACGGTTTCAGGAGCCATGCCCATGCTAGTCGAGCGTGGTTAGCAAATGGGGATTTAAGTGAATGGGGGTCCACTGTTTGTGGGAACTGAAAAGAGGCAGGGAAACCAGTGGCACTGCAGTAAGGAAATGTCAGAGTGTCCTGGTAGGAAGCACCTCACAATGGCAGCGTCCCAAGTTCAGAGACAGGGAAGATCTTTATTGGAAGATGGCCGGCATCTTCCTGACACCCACCAGTGGTTGGGGGCAGATCATCTGCAGTAAGTGAGACAGTCTCATTCACCTTTTGGTGGGTCCCATTTTGGCCTTAGTCAGCACGGTCTCCAGTGACACTGAGCTGACTCAGCCTCACCAATAGCTGGTGGGCATGTCTGTGGCCCAGCTCTGGTGCCGTCTCTCTCTCTCATGTACATTCTTGTTTTTAAACACAAATATACACACTGAGAGTTCATTTCACAATGCCTGACCCAGTTCCTTGTAGATCACTGAAGCAGTGGGCTTGGGGCCCAGTTTAACCACAGTGAGTCACTGCATTTCTGCTCTGAGCTCAGCAAATTCAGACTTGCTCCCTCTGGGTCTTTGTTGCCTTCATTTACTTGGCAAAAACAAGTGCCTTCTTACTACTTCCAGCTTCCTGCTGGCGTGGGGGGGTGGGGGAGACATTCCTGAAAGGGGGGCAGGAGAAGCTACAGCCTCATCTCTGGGGTATATTTTATGATTTAGAAACCTGGCCGGAGCAGCAGGCTTCATACTGCTCTATTTACCATCTTTGCTGAACTCCATTTGGTCAGGCCAGAGGCCACAGCTGTTGCTGTCTGTACGGAGCTTACAGCCAGCTGTAAAGCAGAGATTTAAAATGGGTTACAGGCAGCATATTTGCATATGCATGTGTTCATTAATTTTCAAAAGGCAGAATTGAAAAATCTTGCCACCTCTCTGACAAGGTAATTGCCTCCAGGCAGGAAACTGCTCAATGCATAATGCATCATTCACCTGTGCAAAGTGCTGTATATAGAAAGATAGGACCATTTGCCCAGCAATGGCTTCAGTAGAGGATACAGGGAGAGGCTGCAGGTTCTCTCCATCAACAGGCAGGTATTTTGCACTCTCCCTCCCCCATCTAACAGACCTCTTCCTCCTCTCAGCTCAAGGCCCAGGCCCAAGGCAGCTCCAAGGAGGGACACTGCCTCCTGCTCCTCAGCCGAATGCAGGAACTCTCGGACCTGGACGAGTTGATCGGCAACCAGTCGTGCCTCAAGCTGGCCAGTAACATCAAGGCCTACATCGCTATGGTGAGCCTCAAGTGGGGGAGATGGTTGCCTCAGAACAGGAAGTATAGCAATATGTGGGGAGGGGCCCAGTTGAGTTCTTTAGCTGCTTCTCTAGCCTTAGCTTCTAGTAAATTAATATCAGCGCTCTAAAAATAGTTGCCAGAATTCAGAATTCTGAGATCACATTTGGGTGTTTAGGGCATAAGAACAACCCCTGATCATGATAGAGGAGTACGGTTGCCAAAATTCCTCAACATTTGAAGATGGAGCCTAAAGAGGGTGGAGTTTGGAGAAGAGGAATCGTGGGGCATAAGGCCATAAAATACACCCAACAAAGCTGCCATTTTTTTCCCAGGGGAACTGATCTCTGTCATCTAGGAAATCTCTAGGTCCCACCTAGAAGGCAGGAGGGCACCACAGATTTGACCACAGATAAGCTACCAGCTGAAATAAACCTACCCCAACTCAATTTCATTTTTGTCTGAACAAATTAAAATCAGGGGATCGGCATTCTCCTGCCAGGCAAGTAAGAAGGTTTGGGATTACCAGAACTGAAGAAACGTTCTCTGTGCTTGTTTTAGAAAGAATCATAGAGTTGGAAGAGGCCAGAATGGCCATCAAATCCAACCCCCTGCAATGCAGGAACACACATTCAAAGCACTCCTGTCAGATCGCCATCCAGCTTCTGTTTAAAAACCTCCAAAAAAGGAGACAACACCACACTCCAAGGCAGTGCATTCCACTGTCAAACAGCCCTTACTGTCAGGAAGTTTTTTCCTGATGTTCAGGTGGAATCTCTTTTCCTTCACCTTGAACCCATTACTCCAGTCCTAGTCTCTGGAGCAGCAGAAAACAAGCTTGCTTCCTCACCAACATGACTTCAAATATCTAAACATGGCTATCATGTCACCTCTTAACCTTCTCTTCACCAAACTAAACATACCCAACTCCTCATAGGGCATGGATTTCAGACCTTTTACCATTTTGCCATCTTTTTTTCCCTTTCTTCTAGGTGACAGAGAACGTTATTCGGAGGAGTGCTCAGACTGGTGAGTCAAAACAGGGAAAGCTGGGTACGATGGCTGCATTGGTTAAAATTAATTGCAGAAATCAACTGATAAGATTCAAAGGAAATTTGAGCAAAAATGTTTGTTTGCATAACAAAAGCAGGCAGGGACAAGATCTGCTTGGACAACCTAAGATTGGCCACATCACAGGTGGTGGGGTAAAGAGAGAGAGTTATTCCACCATGCCTTACAAGGATTCCCCTCCATCCCCAGTCTGTGCCTATTTTATCCTTTTCCCTAAATTTTCAAACACAAAAACTGGTGGTGACCAGCAAGCTCCTTCCCTCTTCCCTTTAATCAAGCTATAACTGGCCAGAGAAATTTGAGAAAGCAACACTTCCATTTGCTTCAAGGAACCCCCAACCTTGACCCTAAAGGCACCGAGTCTCCAGTAGCAAGAAGATTAAGAAAGACCAGCTTCTCTTAAGGATGGGGGTTTGGTATCAAGGGCAAATCCACATTCCTCCTACAACACTTGAGCCCTACAACACCCCTCCCCCCCGATTACCTGTCTTCCCTAACTTCTGACACACACAGGTTGATACCTTCTTCTCTTTTGCTGTAGATACCTCAAAAAAGCCCACCAATTCTTCTGGCGGGCAACTGGTTATCAGGCCTCCAGGCAGCAAACCGTCTGCACACCTCACGCTCAGAGGGTGGAACCCATCTCAGGCAGGTGAGTGATAATTTAAAGCTGGAAGTGGGAGTAGTTTGAGGAGGCCAAGTGGGCACAAAGAGTCCATGAGCTCACATCAGTGTAGACCTCTCTTATGTGTTATTATTGGAGAGTTCTTCAGTGTGAGGTCATTTTCGGGCTGTCATGTCACCATAGCAGAGTCACTGCTTGAGCATCATAGAGACTCCCTGGCTCTGGCCCACTTGTCTTAGTCAACCTCTGCCATCCTTTGCTCTGCTGCTACTTCTTCCACTGCTTTAAGCCGAGGGTGCTTTGCTGGGGTGTGTGTGTGTGTGTGTAGGCCAGTCAAGACCAGCAACTTATTCTCTTATAGCTGCTAACCGGCTGCTTCAGAGAGGCTCACACACCAGGAGAGCCAATGTCCCTGTAAATCTGGCAACATAGAAAGGATAGAATATGAGTATCTCCCAAGTCAGTATTATGAAAATTATAAACGTATACATATTAATTTTATTTTGCAAGTGCTGCGTCATATTTCCCGGCCACACAGGGCAATTTTATACTTCCTTGTTGCTTGCAGATGCCAGTCTTGATGAACCATAATGTTTCTAGTTTTTGTGTAGCAGCCCTTGAAATACACCATAGGATGGTCTGTGCTATAAATCAGGCTTAGTTTGCTTTAAAGTATACTGTGATCAATACTTACAGTCTCCTATCTCCCAGTTTCATTGATCCTTTATACCTACCCCTCTTTTTAGTTTTTAAGCTTTTTCAAAGATTTACAGTCTTATCCCATTTCCTTTATGTGCCTGTACCTTTCTTGTGTTCCCTTTTTTATCCATCAGATTCTTCTAGATCTATATTTATTTTAATACATCTTATCTTTTAATTGGTTGTATTTTATCTATCTTGTGATCGTCTATGACCATAATAAAGACTGACAGGCCAGAAGGGCAGAAGGGAGGAGCTATCCGTGTCCTGCTGCTTACCTTTAGGCCTTTGCACACATCTACATTGTTACTGCAGTCCTTGCAAAGGCCAGTTAATGGACCTTCTCATTGCGGGTTTGTCTGCAAGCAGCAGTGGAAAAAGCAGGAACAGCCATTACTAAAGTGAAGGCACCGGGACCCTTGTCAAGAGGACAGAACTGGTCCTGGTTCCCATGGAAGCGACTAGAGGACATCCCTCTCTGTTCATGAGCAGGAAAGCGCATGCCACTTCTCTAGTCAATACAGGGAAGTTTCCCAAGCTATCCCCACCAGGCTTCACCACCCCATGAGCCTCTCTGTGGGAAGGAGATCCTTGCGTGTTAAAGCAGTATGGGCTCTGAAGTAACAAGGTCCACCTTACAGGGGTCCCTCTTGTCACCCATATCATGCAAAATACATCCAGAGCCATAAATGGTTGCTCAGACATCGGTTTTCTTATGGTCCCTCTCCTTCTGTTTTCCTTGCAGGACGTCCGGGGCTCTTTGGGGAGCTGCCTCAGTCCTGTCAGCTCCCAATTCCCTACTGGGCCAGCAGAACCATGCATTCACATCTGCAGAACCTCACCTACCGGGATGGCAAGCTGCATGTGAGCCAGCCAGGCAAATACTACATCTATGCCCAGATCTACTTCCGCTACCCCACAGAAGGAATGAATTCCCAGGCCCTGGGGCATCAGCTGGTACAATGCATCAACCTCCAGAGCAACAGTGGGCAGAGCATCACACTGCTGAAAGGCGTGGGCACCAAGTGCTGGGCACAGGGTGCTACTTACGGGCTGCATGCTCTTTACCAAGGGGGCCTCTTCGACCTCAAAGCTGGTGACAGGCTCTTTGTGTCGGTCTCCACGCTGGACATCAACTACAATGATGAGGAAGGCAGCTATTTTGGAGCCTTCCGCCTTGACGAGTGAAGCAAGTGAAACATTTTGCAGTTCAGTCTCCTGCTGGAAGGCACAAGCTGAAATGCTGGGCGAATGTATAGGTATCTGAGCCAGATGCACTGGCTCAACTCAACAATGCCCTGTGTCAGGGCTCCTGCTTACTGCTGCAGCATAACTTTGCAAGCTCAGCATCTCATAATTTTCTCCACTGTTAGTGGCTCTTGCCGAGATTGCTCCCCAGAGGCAAGAGCCAGGAACTGAGGCCTCTTGAGACTCAAAATTTCCCTTCCTTCTGTCAAGGGAACAGGGTCCTCTGGAGAAGAGGGGACCATGAGAGAATCTTGCAATCTGCGGCCCCTGGGGCCAGAACTCCTTCTTGTTGCATGTCTGTTCACACAGGCCCAGTGGAAAAGAGGCACTGCTGAAGTAGACTAGTGTACATTCTGCCAAGTGGCTAGAACTGGTGAAATAAGAGGGAACTCCAAAAACCTTACAGACATACAGAGGGATACTATATGGCCCCGTCAGTGTTTAGCTGGTAGGTTTCGAGGCAGGCTGATGCATGAATTGAGGGCACAGAAAAACAGGACATCACACTGATTCTTTCAAGTCTTGCCTACATGTGATTTCTGTTATACTAATCCAGACCTTTCCAGAGCGGTTTACTTTAAAATGTGAAACTCATCTCCCTATTGCACTGAGATCAGTTCCTGAAGATCAGCCCACTTTGGGTTACTCACATAAGTGACCTTCTGACTGCTCTCCTGGCATTCAGACAAGAATCCTGCTGCTCCGCTTGCTTCAATGAAAACAGAAAATTCACTGCGTCACTGCATTTGCCCAAATGTAGGTCAGTGTGTCACCCGTTCGCAGAGCCTGTAGACATCTCAGAGATAGGGGCATGTGAAGGGAAAATTGATGGGAAATGCCAGTTTAATTTGGATCCAGCTCTATCGTTGTCAACATAGTCAGGTATTCTGATTTTATATGGAAGGGGGCAGTCCACAGCAACTAAACAACGCTGACAGAAGACTAGGAGAAAGTCTAGCGTCACGGAAGGAATCAGGAAGATTTGCAGGTCTGCAGAAAATATCAGGTAACATTTCCTCCTTCGAGGAGGTTGATCGAAACTGTGAATCACATTGGAAAAAGGGACATTTGTCACTCTGAGATTGTTCAGAGTCAAGAGTTTTTTTGCAAGTGTATACATCATCCTAGCTGGGAGTGCTCATTGTGAGAACTGGCCCATGTTGTAGAAAGAGAGGAAACCATGGCTCTAATCCAGCAATGGCCACTTCTACTCTCTTGCCATCCCAGCAGCCCTTTTGTTGCAGCTCTTGCCACGCAGAGGCGGGTTCCACATGGGCTAAAAACAGCGGTGTGAAAATGGTGTAAAAGTGTTTAAAACGGTGTAAAGGGGTTTATACCGTTTTCACACCACTGTTTTTGGCCGATGCAGAATCTGCCAGAACCTGATCTGACATCAACCCACTTCACCAGCCCCACAGTGAGGATGCTTCCCCACTAAGAGATGGACTTCCTGTAGTTTCTCTGCTCCCAGATATGCTTACCTACAGGTCCCTCCTTCCCCTCTGCTGAACTA
Organism: Sphaerodactylus townsendi; assembly: GCF_021028975.2. Lineage (NCBI taxonomy): Eukaryota > Metazoa > Chordata > Lepidosauria > Squamata > Sphaerodactylidae > Sphaerodactylus > Sphaerodactylus townsendi. Next base: position 32,692,807 of record NC_059437.1, on the reverse strand, counting down.
CTGGGGAGGGAACCAACTCTGATTTTTCCTTGGCAGATTAGCTCCATAAGTCGATTCAAGAGGAAGAAATGACAGCCAGGGAGAGAGCAACTCCCCCATGTTAAATCTTACAGCAGCCATGCTGAAGCCTTCTGAATTTGTGCTAGGTTACCAGTGTTTTCAAGGCCTTGCTCATGTGTTTTTAGCAGCTACAAAGACTAATCCTTTTCCTGCTTTTTTTCAGCGGGGGGAATGTCCTGCTTGCTAAATTCTGTGTTCTGGGTGCCATTAAAGCAGAGGGGCCAGGCCCTCCCCAATTCTCACCTCGGTTTGCCTCTGAACAAACCTGAGCCCTTTGTTCTTTTAGAGGCAGCCACCACTGCACTGCATTCTTTCCACTGCTAGATTCTCTAGGCTCTCACCATACAAATGACCTGTATTGTCACCCCTAAACCAAATCCTGGGCTAGCCTAGTAAATTAAACCCAAGATCTGTTCTCGTCCCAAGACAAGCCTTGGGTGCCTCTGCAGGTTTTCCTTGTAGCTTGGCTGTAGAGCTGAACCCCCCAGGAAGTTGTCCTTACCATTTCAGCCTTCCTGTAGCGGTTGTCCCTGGCTCTCTTACATTTCACAGATGGGTCCATCTTGGTGGTGCCCAAGCGAATTAAAGTCCCTAGATCAGGGGTATCCAACTGTGGCACTTCAGATGTTCATGGACTGCAATTCCCATCAGCCCATTACAATTGGCCATGCCAGCAGGGGCTGATGGGAATTGTAGTCCATGAACATCTGAAGCGCCACAGTTGAATACCCCTGTCCTAGACGATTGCATTGTCCTAAAGCAGGGGTATCAAACATGGCCTGGGGGCCGAATTCAGCCCCTTGAGGGGGCTTATCAGGTCCACAAGCCAGTTGAGGCAACCCCCCTTTCCTTGCCCCCAATCTGGCCTGGTGAGCCTCAGCTGGTAAGTGGACCTGTTAAACCCTCTCAGGCAGTGGTGGGATTCAGCAGGTTTGCACCACTTCTGCAGAACTGGTTGTTAAAATGGTGCTTGTAAACAACCAGTTGTTAAATTATTTGAATCCCACCACTGCTCTCAAGTCAGAGTTAGCCACACACACCCCTCTGCTCATTGCCACTCTGGGCTGGGGAGCCTGCCAGGAGCTTGCCAGCCGAGGCAGCCAACCCTCACCCTCAAGGTTGAGCAGACAGGCAGCTGTGAGCCAGGTAGCCATTAAACCACCCTGACTTTTTCCATGGAGGATAAGGAATGTGAGTTTCCATGGATGATAAGGAAAGCACCAGCACCAGACCTCACCCAAGGGGAACACTGAGTGGAAGGGAAGAATGGGACTCTGCAGAGTTGCTGATTCCCCTCTCCCCAGATGTTTCCAAGTAGCAAATCCCATGATGGAGAGGTGGAGTGTTTCTTTTCATCGTTTCTTTCCATTCTTCTGCAGAACATTAGGAAGACTCCCCCTCCCCTAAAACTTACCAGAGAAGAGAGATCTGAATTAAAAAATAAAGCAACAATTTTATTCTGATATATTGTTTCTTTTACTCCTTCATGGGGTTTTTTCTCCCCCAACGCAACTTCAAAGGATTATATAATAATAAAGTCTTTTCTTCTAAAGAGAAGATTAATTTCCACAGATTATATAGTGCAATTGGTTATCTTGTAGAAAAAAAATAAAACATGATTACTGTTCGCTCCATACAGGGAGAATTCTGAAGATAGCTCTGGATTCTCAATAAAAAGAGAAGCAAAAATGTGGGAATCCATCCAGAAAGTTCTTTTAGGGAGGGTGCTGCAACCTTCCTCCTCAGTACTTGGGCTCAATTAAACAATATGGAGTCTGGGTCCTGGTTTGCCATTTGTGCAATATGCTTTAATACATCCTTTTTTGTAATGATTCCCAGGAGTTTCCTGAAAAAGGCCATCAACATAAGTAGTTAGCATAGGAATCCACCCATCCATCGCGATCAGAGAGAAGCGCTGCCTCGGCGGCTATGAGCCCTGACTTCAGAATTTAATTAGAATCTTGTTTCTCAGAACTCACAATTTCTTTCAGCTTAGAACCTACATGATCAGCCAAGGTAACCCCACAGTTGCACTACTGAAACTCAAAGCCATTTCAAGCTGGTTTGATGGTTCTTCACAAATGCTCCAAGATCCTCCCTGCACACTTTCCCTGTACTGCAGTTTATCAGGAACTTCTCTGTGGGTTGGAGGGGGTGGGGGGTGTCGTCACTTGAGCTAAAAAGCTTTGGAAGTGTTTGGCTGTGTACACAAAAACTCTTGCGACAATAAAGCCAATTTAGTGCTGCCTGGACTTTTGAAAGCAAGAATGGATTTCAGACATTCTTCAGTCACAAGCTGTTGCAGACTGCTTTTGCCCAGTTAAACAGTAGCAACTTTTAACAACCAAAACAGACTTGTTAAACTTTGTTTATAGTAACCTTATTTTCCAGCCTTTTTTTTATATGTATGATTTATATGTACAATATATTTGTGATTACTGCAATTTATCTCTCGTCATGTCTCCTTTTCTTGACTCACTTTTGACACAGGGAGAGATTTGAAAAACTCCTCCCCATCCAAGTGCAGCAGAACCAGGAGGGCACAGATGTGTCCCAAGCAAGCCAGAGGCCAGGAAGCCTCTCAGTGCCCTCACCAGAAATGCAAGCAGCACAAACGATGCAACTAACTGGGACACGCTGCCCATAAACTCCTTGTACCTGGTTTTAATAGGGTCCCAACAATTGATAACCCTTCTTTTAAGCTTAAAAGGGGTCATTTCAGCTTGTCCTTTTGCAAGCCAAATACTCTTGGCTGTACTGCAAAAAAAGTCACATTGAAGAATCACCCAAATACTCAGAAAGATGGCCAATCAATTTGCTCTTCCTCAACCCCCCTCTCACAAGTGTTATCCTCACCCGTTGTGCGTGACCAGGCACTGGCGTAGACCAAGTTTGCGAAAAATGTCCACCACAATTTCCATGGGTGTTTGGTCTGTCACAGTGAAAGGACTGAGGTCAAGGATGCTCCGGAGTTTGAGTGTGGACGGCGAACTGGGAGGCAGTGGTGGGGAGTGGTCAGTGAAATAAATAACGGAGCTGCTCACAATTCCATCTTGCTTCTTCCGGGCATTTTCTGGGGGAGGAAAAAGGAAAGCTGTTGGGAACCAAACTGAACAAGCTGAGCACACAACCACCTTCTTTTTACCTCTGACAACTGTTACTGGTAACAGTATCCCCGGATTTGGTGTGGGTGGGTTACCCACGTAAAGGATGGTCTCAAGGCATACTCTGTCTTTTTAACTCGGGAATTCTGCACCTACTGAAGATTTGGACTATGGCTACTATTACAATGCAGTAGTGTAAAAACTGGTAATGAATGCAGAATTTTATATGCTGCTAGTCCTGAAGATAATGTGAAGTGGAATTTCAGAAGCCGAGAAGTCAAAGAAGAAGAGCATGGTGATGCCTTCTGCTCTTTGTTCTGCTCCCTCACCCTTACTACCTGAAGCAGAACTGAGCAAGGTAAATATAGACTAGTTTGTGCAATTTATAAGAGGCCATAGAAGTCAGTTTCTCTCTGCAGAATTTGGGGAGCTTTTACAAAGAAATTTATGTTCTTAGTTCTGACCACATCATTCCCCTAGTTCCACTTCAGTCCAGATCCTTCTTGACAACCAAACCCCCCTTACAGGCAGGGCAAGAGTTGGCCATCAGTAGATGGAACTGGGAGGCCTCTGCAAATGCTGTAGCCTCAGGCACCTCATCTAACTACCTCCTTTTGATGCGCAGGCTTAAAGACTGTAGCTATTCTAGCACCTGTGGTGTCAGCACCCCATAATGACATCGCATGAGGACCAAGATGGCTGCTTAAAGTACAGCTTGGGGAAGAACAAAAAAGGAAATCCTCAACTTACAAAAGATGTATGGGGACAGGCGTCTTACCTGTCCCGGATTGTAGCCACAACTGCCTCAGTGATGTACTCCCTCCTCCCCTCCGACCCCAAACCTGGAGCCCTCCCCACATGGTGACAACCTACCAAAAGGGGCAGGGAGGAAGAGGAGACAGTCCTCACAGTCACTACCAAAGCAGGTCGTTCCACCCATGACTGCCGCTACGAAGAAATGGCCAAAACCCTACCGCTGCTCAGTCTCTCACACAAAGAGAGCAGAGGCACGGCACGACAGCAGGCCCAGTTTTTGGCCAGGGACTTGGGTCTCCCCTTCCAATGCATAATAACCTTTATAAGTATGTCTCTCAGCTCACTCACCAATTGAGATGATGAGATCTCGCCTGAGGACAAATCCCACCAGCCGCTTGGACTCTCTTGACACCACCACAGGGTAGCCACTGAAGGTGGTCTCGTTGACAATAGCCTCCACGTCTTCAACTGTCATACTATCTTGCGTGAGGACTGTCAATGCAGGGTCACTGTGTCGCGGCCTCATAGCGTCCATTGCTAGAGTCTTATGAGAGAACTCCTCCTTGGCCTCCAAGAAAGGGTACCCATTGAGACGGATGTGGGCATCATAGATGCCCTCTCGACCAATGGCGTCAGCCACCCACTTGCTGGTCATGGCAGCAGCCATCAAAGGCACAATGTACTCCAGGCCCCCAGTGAGTTCGAACATTATGACCACAAGGGACACAGTCATGCGCGTCACTCCTCCTGCAATGCAAAAGCATCTGTGAGCAAGATGAACCTTTCCAGGCCTCTGACATGTGGATTCTTCCATTTCACATGTCGTATAAACTATGTGCATCATGCAGGGCTTTCTAGGACAGGGTGGAAAAAGCAACAGTACAGTCATGTTAGCTCTGATTTAAATGAAGCAGAAATTTGAAAAAAATAAATTGGTCAGTTACTCCTAAAGATTAGATGCAGCCCACAGAAGAGTGGAGGGGACCTCTTGTCCAATAACCGTAATTATGCATCATTAGCTCAAAAAGCTCCATGTATATAACCAGACAAAAGAAATTAAGTTGATAGAACACTGCGCTCTTTGCTTAAGATGAAGAGCAGAGGCTGGAACAGACCAAGTGGCTATCCCGGTCAACATCTCATCCCCAACAGTGGACAACCAGAAGCTTCTGGAAAATCTACAAACTGGTCAGGAAGGCACCTGCCAGTCCACAAGGGTATGACCCCAGCACCTAACACTCAAAAGTATACTGCCTTGGATCATGGAGGTTTAATTTATCATAGCTAATAGCCAATGCAAACTTACTCTCTTTAGCTTTCCTTAAAGCGACTGAAGCTAATGGCCCTCACAAGGTAAAAACGTTCTACTTCCATAGACATTTGTCTATGGCGTTCATAGTCAGTCAGACCTCTGAACTTTGGTCTTCCTCATGATTTCAGCTCTCAGAAAATGGCTGTTTATTATTCTTTTATTTTGTCGGTTTGGTTTTCATTTTTACAAGCTTTTTGGGTGAGCATGCAAAAATTTTTTTAAAAGTTTTAAATCAATGAAGGAATTGTGGCAGTGAATCCCATATGCAAATTTCCGAGTATCTGTACTTACAAGTGGACCGGATTCGAAGCCGATCCCCAGATCCACAAGTGTGCCAGAGTGTTAAAGCTTTACAATTGGTGACTGCTCCCCAACTTTGATTTCCTCTTGGGAACAAAGAACTATTCTTAGGGTGATGACGATGTGTTACTTACAGCAACTTCTTCAAAAGCCCTTTAAAACTGGTTGCTGCTTCAAAAGAGAAGGTAACCTTGTAGTGGTAAATCAAAATTGGTGGTCTACACTGATTTGTGCTCCGGTTAACAGGTTTAGGTCAAGTAAATAAGTTCAGAGTTTCACAGCTATCCCTTAATGCTCAAAACATGGATGTTCTTATTTGCCCTGAAATATTTATGAGATGTATAGAGTGATTATAGTATTTCAATGGGGAACTTCAAGCTTCAATTAAAAAAAAATCAGTTAGTATTGTATCCCCCACCACCACCAGTACGTAAATTAGCAGAGAGAAAAAGGCCAACATACACACCAATTTGCTCAGGTGCTGAACTACAGCAGGACCACGGAATTTAACCCTTTATCTTTGAACCATTTTCCAAGTCTGAAACACCACTTTGAAGCTGCTGTTTGCGCCATTCCACCAAGCACACAGAACACCTGTTAAATTTACCTCGAAGAGTCAAAGAGCATCACCAGAGCTGTTTCAGGTCAGAAAATGGCATGGAAGTAAGATGTTAAAATCGCCTCCCCGCCCCCACCAATAGCCACGCTCCAGGCACTGTCCCAAGTAACTACTATTTGGGAAGAAAAATACTTGGAAGTTTCAGTCACTGAACTCTCAGCATCACACAGTCTGGCTGAAAGAACACCTGTACATTTTTTGCCTGGTGCCTAAATGCAGTAGCAACAAACTTATGACAAGTGGGAAAATTACTACCAAATTCTTCCTTGGAGCTCTGCCCTGCAAATGGAAGCAAATTCATCCAGCTGCAGAAGTCAAGAGAGTTTTAGATCGGATTCAGTGAGTAACCAAAGCTGTGCTAAAGCACCAGCCTTGGTCTTCGCAACAGCACAGTAAAGCTTGCCCAATACTCACCTAGGCAGGCAGCAGCTCCCACCATTGCATAAAGGCCAGGAGTGATGCAGTCAGCCCCTGGACTGCACCAGCTGTGGAAGATGCCCCAGTCATGGTGATAGTAAGACAGCTGCTCCATCCCCACTCCCAGCAGCCGGCCCACAATGGCCCCAACAGCCATGCTGGGGATGAAGAGACCTGAAGGCACCTGCAAGAGAAACAGACCCGCTCAAGGAGCCCTCAGCGCACAATACCTTCATACCTGGGGCAACTGGGTGCTAAATCTACAGGAAACAAGCTTTGGATCTATTCGAAAGGTGGAGCAGGATGATTACTGCACAGGTTCTTTCCCAGAGAGCTAAAAGCCACCACACAAAGCTCTTTTAAGGAGCACTACAGACAGCAAAAACATTCACATATCTCCGCTCAAAGATCTGGAGTCGAATGGAAGTGGATGATTACTTTTTAGTAAGAAACTGTACGCAGATAGATTGCACCATGTGAACACGTGTGCTCTTGCTATGGCTTCGCATAATCAAAAAAGAGCCACCTTGGTTCATCCTGGCTCTGTTTCTGTGTCCTCCCTGCTCCCTCATCCACCGGTTTTGTGCCTCAGCCACCTCACTGTGCCCTGCAAGCTCAATTTGACATTCTCACTCCTTGCCTGCAGCATTTCTCCTCTTGCACTTTCCTGTCAATGGAACACCTGACTTCATCTGTCAATATATTTAATGCCCACCAGATAAAAAGGCAGCCCTTCAAGCCAATCTCTCACTTTTGCCATTTCTCTCACCCTTCTCCCCTCTCTCTTATTTAGATTGCAAGCCCCAGGCATGCTGAGAGCCAGCAAGTGTAGTGGTTAAGAGCAGTGGACTCTAATCTGGAGAACATGGTTTGATTCCCTACTTTTCCACATGAGCGGCGCCCTCTTATCTTGTGAACTGGATTTGCTTCCCAGCGATTCCACATGAAGCCTGCTGCATGACCTTGGGCTACTCACAGTTCTCTCTGAACTCTTTTAGCCCCACCTACCTCACAAGGTGTCTTGTTATGGGGAGAGGAAGGGAAGGAGTTATGCTGCCACAGGAGGTGGTGATGGCCACTAACCTGGATAGCTTTAAAAGGGGCTTGGACAGATTTATGGCAAATGCCTTAGCAGATCAGGTGCTTGGGAGCAGCAGCAGCAGCAGGCCATTGCTTTCACATCCTGCATGTGAGCTCCCAAAGGCCACTGTAAGTAGCAGAGTGCTGGACTAGATGGACTCTGGTCTGATCCAGCAGGCTTTTTCTTATGTTCTTATGAGTTTGTAAGCTGCCTTGAGACGCCTTACAGGAGAGAAAAGTGGGATATAAATCCAAATGTTTTTTCTATAGTTTTTAAACTATATTGCATGCATGCTGCCCGGTTTAGGTAAGCACTCCAGAAAGGTGTTATTAGTTAGATATAAACCAGTCATTGCATTTCCTTCTTACCTTCATGCCGAAAGTGAATATAGTAATGACAGCTTTGAAGATGAGGGCCAAAGCCAGCAGCCACATGGCCGTGTGGACTCCCGGTCCTGCAGCCCTATCGGGCAGATCATCTCCCTTGGTGCTATTGACATCGTTGATGTAGTCACAGAGTTGGGAGGAGTCTAGAAGGCCACAGTCATTGAAGAGCTCAGAGATCAGCTCGCTGGTGCTCATCCGCGTGTACTCATTGGGGAAGGCCAGGATGGCTGTGATGGCTGTCACAGCAATGACCTCCGTCACAGGGTACTTGCCCAACTTGGTGGTCTTGCGCCTCCTACACCAGGCTATGTTGCTACGGATGAAGAAGGCCCCCCAGAGGCCACCAAAGATCCCCAAGAGGATGAAGGGCACCAGCTCTATCAGATGCCACGGAGTGTGGAACTCCACGTAGAACAGGACAAGGCGGCTGTTGCCGAACGGATTGATGGAGCGCAAGGTGAAGGCTGCCACCAGGGCAGCAAAAAAGGACCGCCACAGTGTCTTGAGAGGAAAATAGTAGCTGACCTGGAACAGAGAGGGGAGATTCAGTCTTGGTGGCCTCACACTGGAGACCTGGCTTAAATTATTCAGTTTAATATAACATTGTCTCCCACATGGTCAGTTTTGTACCCTTGAGTTTCTGTCTTTGTAGCCATAACGGCTGAATACCCGGGGTAGTCAATGCTCTCAGGAAGTTTACATTACATATTCAAGCTATACAAACTGCAGGGTGCAGGCAGCTGGCAACCAGCTCTAACTCTCAGGACCACGTGAACGGAACTTCAAGGGAGCGTGGCCATTTCCATGAAAGCTCCACACAGCCAGCAAGCAGGGCTGCTCTGACATCAGAATGCAAAGTACTGATCTAGTGGAAGCAACAGAGCTTTCAAAGTGGGTAAGGAGCCCCAGGGATAATCAGGCTGTGCCTGTTCTGCGAGCCAACTGGGTGAGCTTGCCATGCACTCAAGGAGATGGTCAAAAGCAAACCTCATATTCATACTAACCTCTTCTAGACTGAAGAGAACACCACCGATGGGGGCTCCGAATGCCACAGATACACCAGCAGCTGCAGCGGCTGATAAGACCTAGGAGAGAGATCCACAATATACCTTATGCTGAAGCAGGTCGAAGGTACTAATGTAAGGTGAGTACTAATCTCAAACATCCCCTTCTCTCTGAAAACGAATTTTCTGGCATCAGGCATTTAACTTCACAATCTTTGGATATTATGGCTGGATTACTCTCATAGAGAATGCTAGAAATAGAAACTTCAGGAGGATAGGCCAAGTGCATCAGTCCCAGCAGGGCAGCTCAGCTTGCTTTAGAGATTGGTGTTTGGAATATGCTGCCACAGGAGGTGGTGATGGCCACTAACCTGGATAGCTTTAAAAGGGGGTTGGACAGATTTATGGAGAAGTCGATCTATGGCTACCAATCTTGATCCTCCTTGACCTGAGATTACAAATGCCTTAGCAGACCAGGTGCTCGGGAGCAGCAGAAGGCCATTGCTTTCACATCCTGCATGTGAGCTCCCAAAGGTATCTGGCGGGCCAGTGCAAGTGGCAGAGTGCTGGACTGGATGGACTTTGGTCTGATCCAGCAGGCTCTTTCGTATGTTCTTAGAGTTACAAAAAATTTATTTGGAAATAAAAGAGGCAGTTTTCTGTATGCTACTTTTTAAAAACTGTCCCTACGGAAAAGTGGTCTCTAACCTGCCCTTTCTTGGCAAAGTAATTCAGAAAGTGGCAGTGGACCATCTCCAGGTCTTCTTGGATAAATCATCTGGTCTAGACCCTCTGGGACAGAGAAAACTCTGCTAGCTTTAGACAAAGGCGAAACCTCTCTGCTACTGTTATTGGATTTACAGTTTACTTTGACACAGTAGATCATGTCATCTTGTTGAGGAACCTGGAGGCAGAAGTAAGTATCAGGGGATGCATGCTAAACTGGTTCAAGTCGTTCCTTGCAGATAAGATTCAAAGGATTGCCGTGGGAGACCAGTTATCATCAGTGTGGGATCTATCTTGTGGAGTTCTAACTCCAGTGCTGGATGTAAAGCCCTTAGGACAAATCATGTGTAGCTTTGGGATTGGATCTCATCAATATGCAGGTTACCCAGCTCCATGTACCCAAATCCCCTGATGACACGATAGAAGTTCTGAATAACTATCTGGCTGCCATGATAAATGGGCTAAAAGTAAATCAATTCTAACTAAACCCAGAAAAGACAGAGGTAATGCTGGCTAGAAAGGTGCAGACCTTGAAGGACATTGCGCTCCCTACTTTTGATGAAGTTCAGCTGACCCCTGCTGAAACATATAAGAGCTTTGGTGTTATTCTGGACCCAGCTTTAATACTGGAGAAGAAAGCTAATGCAATTACTAAAAAGCTTTCGTCCAACCCACCCTAGCCCAAAAGATGGCGTCTTACCATGATACAGCTGACCTGGCCACCTGGATCCACATCACAGTAACTTTGAGACTAGACTACTGTAATTCTCTGTATACTAGAAGTTTCTCAAAATCAGTTCAGAACTCCAGTCAGCGCAGAATAACAGCTCAGCTATTATTGGGAGGTAGCTGGAGCATGCATACCGCTCCTAAATTTCTTCATGCACTTTACTGGCAGCCTATCAATTGCCAGGCTCAATTTAAAGTATTAACTATCACCGTCCAAGCTCTTCATGGTCGCCAACACCTATGAAAACACCATTCTTCCTTTGCACTTCTGCAGGTGCCAACTTGCAAATCTGCAAAATCAACAACTGCCTGTACGCATGCCTTCTTTACTGTAGCCCTCACCTTGTGGAATGAGCTGCTTGAGGAGGTCAGGAAAGCTTTCTGTAAACAATGCAAACCTGCATTCAAGAGGGTTTTTCTATGCAGGTAATCGAGTTGCACTGTACTAAATGATTTACAAAATTACTTTAGAAATTATGAGGGACTATGATCTATCCTACTGTGTATAGCTTGCTAAAACTACAATCCTCTGCTGAAATGTTGTATCGTTGTCATGTTAATAATTATTCTCTATTTTAGTTCTCTTTTTTAAGCTTCTGGTTGGTTCTACAAGCCTAATCTTGTTGCACTGTTAACTGAATGCCCCGTCTGTTGACTGTATTGATTCTTTTGGTGTAATCTGCCTCGAATAATGTAAATAAAACAAATAAGTAAACCATTCTGGATGCCATCTTATTTTATCACTTCCAAGAAACGTTTTGTTGCCCGACTGTCCATGCTACCTCCATGACAAGAGAATGCTTCCAGCAGCCCTTGATTTACCTCTCGGCGCTTGGCCTCGTTCTTCCTATATTTGGTGAAGAGATGACAAAGGATGTTCCCGCAGCAGCAAGCAACGTGCACCAGGGGCCCTTCCTTCCCCAAGCTCAGACCGGAGGAAACGGCCAGCACCAGAGTCACTGTTTTGATGAGCAGCGTCCACTTGCCCAGGTAGCCCCGAATGATGAAGCCGCTCAAGATAGTTTTGATCTGGGAGGCAAACACAAGAAATCTGCAGCACAAACATAGCAGCAGTCTAAACAAAACTGACTTATATAGCTGGAAATCCACTCAATAGGTATGGGAGGAAGCTTACTTTGTACCTATTTCCTTCATTTATATCCCAACACAGACCCAAAATGGCATTCATAGTTCTCCTCTCCTCCATTTAATTCTCACGTCAATCCCGTGAGGCAGATTAGGGTCAAGAGTGTGTGACCGGCCGAAGGTCACTCAGCAAGCCTTCACTGCAGAGCAGGGTTCAAATCTAGGTTTCCCAGATTCTAGTCTAACATTCTAACCACTACATCACACTGTTCATTATGTAGGCCCATTTTTTAAATGGCCAAGCTGAGGTTAACACAGAGCCTTCCAGGCAATTCACACTATTTCCTGCAGTCACCCTCCAAGAGAGCCACCGCGGTGTAGTGATTAAGAGCAGTGGACTCTAATCTGCAAAACAGGGTTTGATCCCCACTCCTCAACATAAGCAGCGGACTCTTATCTGGTGAACTGGATTTGTTTCCTCGCTCCTACACATGAAGCCCGATGGGTAACCTCAGCCTAGTCATAGTTCTTCGGAACTCTCTCAGCCCCACCTACCTCACAAGGTGTCTGTTGTAGGGAGAGAAAGGGGAAGGGGTTTGTAAGCTGCTTTGAGTCTCCTTACAGGAGAGAAAGGTGGGGTTTAAACCCAAACTCTTCTTTTTCTTCTTCCTACTGAACTCACTGAGAAAGGAATTAAAAGCCAGGAGCCAACAAAAGAAAAAGACCCATTTTTGAGAGAAGTTCAAACACCTCTTTTCTGAACTGGTTTGCTCATTCCAACTTTCCCAGAGTGCCTTATGCACAACATCTATTTTCTGTGCTAGATTCAAGACATGAAATTGGGCATGTGCGGGTAGGAGGACATGCCAGTGATCAGCACAAATGGAAGCTTCACCCTCCTGAACAAGTCCTCAAGGAATACCTAACTCTGTTCTCCATTTGTTCATCAAATGCAGCCTAAGAAAGAAAACTAATTGGTGAAAACCTACAAGCCAAACTTACCTCTGGAATCCCTGAGCCGCAAGCATACGGAGCAAAGCCTCTGACCAGCAATACAGCAAGCAAAGAGAACAGCAGTGCCCAGAGGACATACATGAAGTAGTTAAGAATGTAGGCAAGGGCCTCCTGAAAAGGAGAGACACAGAAGGATCCCTCTCAAAGCTTCTGCCATGTGGGGAAGAAAATGCTTAGCAGAGGTGCACTGGCAGTGCCTCCCTCCCCCGCTTCTGCCTCACTTTGGTCCAGCAGGGCACAGGTATTTCAGGAGCAACAAGACGAACACATTATACATTCAGATGTACTCCCAGTGCCCCCAGCCAGGATGCTCCGGTTTCCATTCCCATTAGAGTGACTGACAACGGTGGGCATGCAAGCATGTGGGCAAAAAAAGATGCAACTGCATTCTTCCTTGCAGCTTTGTTAGTGTTCAGAGATCTGTGCTTTGTGTGTAAATGTGAGGATGTTAATGGTTCAGTGCTGCATTCCCTGATATTTTGTTTATTTGTGCACATACCCAAGTATATTTCAGAATCAAAACAAGAGGTCAGATGTTATGTTCTCTTCTCTTCCTGACCCCATTTTTTCTCTTCAGGCCTGTTGTAAATAATATGAACACTTGAACATTTGATTTCAGTGTGCAACAAGCCAATAGTTTGACCATGTGATCAACCCCCCTCGCTCCAGGTTGCTTTCTTAAAATACCAAACAACTGTTGCTGTGGCCTCCAGTGCCCTGTTTGATGTAAAGATGCTCATTTGTGAGTTAGAGTATTTGGGTTTTTTTTAAAAAAAATTGTGTAGTAACAGGGTAACTTTGAGGCAGAACAAATCTAGCAGTTGAATCTAGCAGTATTTTTTATAAGGTAGAAAAAAAAATAACAAACCCCTGCTTGGTCGCCTGTCAGAAGCTGTGCCCACGTCATCCATTCTGGACATTTGTCCCTATCCTGAAAGGTGGTTTCCTGAGAAGTCCAGCAGCAGTGCTCGTGATTGTACCAGAAGCCCTGCAGGCATACACCTTCTTTCAGGTCTGTCATCCAGTGGGCAGAGATGTCAATCACGCCTGCTATTGCCCCTGTGTTGAAAAACCAGTAGTTTACGAGAAGGACAACAGGCAACTGAGAGAGCCAAACAGGGACCGAATTGAGTCGGCTCTCTCCAACATCTACTTCCAACCATTTAAAAAAAAATATTAAACTTACTGCCCCACTGTTTCCCAGCCAATGGCCAGGCTCAGAGGAAGATGTGGGGCCTTCAGGGGATTAGTTTACAGTGGCTTTTAATTCCAAAGACCTGGTAAGTCACAGCATGAACGGGAGACACAGCAAAATGGAAGAGCAGGGTTTGCCCACTAGGATTTGCTATCTCACCTGCAAACAGGCCTATCAGCAGCATCAACAGCCATCCTGAGAAAGCATCACTGACACTGTGGATCAGGGCCCAAGTGGACTCTTTGCTTTTATTGGTGATCTGAGAAAGGAGAATTCAGAGAAAAGCTACACATTGAGCAGGCTGCTGGCATGAAAGACCACTTAACACCCATGGTTTTTCCCACCCAACCTCCCCCCGCATCCCAACATTTGTGCGAGGAGCTGATAAAATGTCAGCAAACCACTCCACCCCCAGCTACTATGTAACTGCATATGAAAGGCAGATTTAGACACACTGTCTAAAATTAAAATCCCTAAGCAGCAGCTCTGAAGCTTTCTTTAAAGGAGGAGGAAGGAGACATCCTGAGGACAGATCTCCTCCTGTGCCCCTTCTGGTTTGCTGCAAGAGGAATTATCAGAGTGCTTCTCTGCGAACACACCCATCCTGAGGCCTGCAAAAAGGAAATGCTCACAGACAGAACAAGAAGCAGCTCCAGAATCCCAGCACAGTCCCCGACTGACCTCTCTGTGCCTGTCGCGGTCCCGAGACTTTTCGCGCACCCAGTCTATTGTATTGAAGTCTTCGTAGGTCCCCACTCCAGGCAAGGGCTCTTCCAGGAAATCCATCATCTTGCTTGCGCCGTTCATCCCGCCTCCATTATATGAGGAAAAGCCTGTAGAGAAGACAGAGAACAAGAAGCACTCTTAACTGACGATCCCAGAGCTTGCTAAAGGCCCGGAGGGAAGGATAGAAAGTGGTATACTGTCAAGTTTGCCCAGAAGGGTCAGAGCAGAGGATTTCCAGCACTCTCCCTGCAGCCAACCAGGTGCCCTGAGAAGCCCAACAGCGGCACTGACTGTCCTTAGTAATCAAAGATAGCCTGCTACTGCATATGGAGGTTCTGTTTGAAACTATCACAACCGACAACTACTAATAAGCCTATTCTCCCTGACAGATTGAGGGGTGGGGGAGGAACTAATGGTGTCGTCTATGGGGATTGCTCCTTCCTGGTAGTGGTCTTTGCCTGTGGAATCCAGCAAGTGCTGGGCCTCCCTCAGCCACTGCAGCCTGTCTGCTATATCTGGTGGAGAGCCTGACCTTTCGCATCTTAATGCTGCATGCTCCTCTGCCAAGCAGACTGCTAATGCTGGTCAGGGGCCTGGAAGTTGGAGTTAACTTAAGGGGAGGGAAATAACATCCAAGACAGAGTCAATGCGGACCCCGAAGAGGCCGGTAGATCCCCCAGAAGAGGTCTTTATGTCTATCTTGCAGACCCTTGATCCTGCTCTGGTGCAGATGAGAGGGCACCTGTGCCACTGGAGATGGAGGGGCATCTACACCATGCAGGTGGACTGAATGCTAGTTGGCTGTAGAAAATCTACCCCACTTCTTACCCCACCTTGGCACGATGCTTTGCCACTTCAGCCACGGCAAGCAACACAGTGGGGAGCCTTACCCCAGCAACAGACCTGGGTTGATAGTCCCATATGCAGACTCCTGGAGGCCATCAAGCCGGGGAGGACTGGGGGGCCGCTTTGCCATTGAAAATGCTGCTGCTGAGAACACTCTGATCCGCTGCCACAGGCAGCCCAGGAAAGCTCTTTGTAAATCCACAGAAGGGAACGCAGCGTCCTGAGAGTGCAAAGTCGTTTCCCCAAGCAGGTGACCAGGCCAAGTTAATCTTTAAGCGGTTTCTCCTTTAAAGTGAGAGGTAGGCCAAAAAAGAAAAAGGGAAAATGGCTGCTGTGCTCTAAACATCTGCTTGAGCAACTTCTATTTGGGCAGAGACTGGGCCCGGTCAACAGGGCTTCTGTTGACTGTGACCAAGTCAGTTCTCCAAGTGGCCTTTGGGAGTTATTCCCCTCCCCTCCACAAACAGCACACAAATAAGACAAATTCTCTTCTCCTTTGATCTCCTAAAATCTAGCTCCTCGCTTCACGTTCCCACCCCAGCCAGGCCTGACTTTCTTCCTTTTGAAATCTTGTACAGTTTGGAGCCCCTCAGGTACACGGTTTCTGCAACATGTGCAAATACAGTTTAAAGTGCATCTCTCTTATCCTTGTGCTGGAACACAGGAGGATGCCTCTGTAGGAGGATCTGGCAAACAGCTTCTCCTGCCCTTGAGCCACTTAGAGACTGGCAGAGGATGGTTGTGCTTCCAAAGACAATGCACCAGTTCACATCAACTGGTTAGCAGCACAGAGAAAGCTACCCACCCCATCTGTCTTCCGGTCCCAAAGACACGGTCTTCCTGGAGCAACACAACCCTGGCAGCTACCCCCTGCAAGGGACTGGGTAAGATTCACACTCCCTTAGAGCAGGCAGCCACTGTCCCCTTCCTTTCAATGGTACAACCACCTTGGGGAGGGAGAAGGGAGTCTGGCACAGTGTGCTTTGACAGCTGCTCTTTCGCTCGCCAGGAAGCTATGCACTGCCTTCCCTTCCACTCAGCACTGCTACTAGAGCCCCATTCTGTCAGCACACCTGGCAGTCTCTTGAGACAAGCTGATCAGAAACTGCCCTCTTGTGGAAGAGGGAGAGTTCCAGCTACAGGAAGGAAGCAGCAACGCAGCACTGTCCCCTTCAGGACAGGGGGACAGAGAGGCGGCAACCATGCAAGGGGGCTCTCACCTCTTCTTCTCTCATTCTGTGACCATCAATAGGCACTGACTTCCAAATTTCACAGAACTAATCTTTAGCGGTTAGCGGCATCACAGGCAAACATTCAAAACAAGACCTCAGGCATGAGAGATAAAGAGATACCTGCCTTGCAGTGAACTTTCTTATATACTCTCTGGCTGAACCCTCCCTGCACCCTTTGCTGAAACCAGCTGTTATTCTGTGGGTTAAGCGCTCAATTCAATGGCATGTTATTCTTATAGATCAGCACTTTTTTTCCTGCAGGGTAAGTTTTCCTTCCTGCCTTCCTGCCTGCCTGCCTGCCTGCCTTCCTTCGACTTAGATGTGAGTCCTATAGACTCATGTTATTCTTATACACTACATTTAAGAACCCAATTAGGGACATGCCCCACTGCAATGCCCCAACCCCTGTGAAAGTTTGAGCTCCCATGCTGAGAGTTTTTGTGCTGAGGAAGATGTCATTAGGTTTGATTACCACAGAGATCTGTTTACTATACCTTTTATAGGTTGACTGTGAGCCTCTTTGAACTATTCGTTCTGATTTTAAGTCTTGCAGCTCTAAGCTGGAAGAAAGTGCCTGCTAATACCTTGTCAAGTGCAACTATTAGCAGTTTCTAACTTGCTAATTGCTTACATCATAAAAAGGAAGAAATAAGTTGTAAGCACTTTCTGCTAGCACCATTTATCATGTACTGGGAATCTGTTCAACTGCTGCTGCACTTGACGTAAACTTGGTGTATTTGTGTATAATACTACACATTCAATGAGATGTTCGGCATATTTGTGAATATAGAAGTTTTGTGACACTTGACACAAATTTGAGATTTTGTTCCCTTGCAGTTATATTATTGCAAAAGTCAGAGTGTCCAGTGTATATATATGCTAATTTCAGCAAAGATGTTTTTATTTCATATGCTTTAAGGTTGCTATACCTATTTATAGTTTCAATAACTTAGTCTATGAGGTTACATACATCCAAAATAAACACAAACAACTTGATGTGATTTAAGTTGTTTATTGCACCCATGTGGAACAGAATGACTGTATGCACAGACTTTATATACTGTACCTTTGAATAATAGAAGATATTTACACTGTTACTATTGCCAACCTATGCATGGATTACATTAGTGTGGCATTCTCAACCTGTGGAGCCCCACTGTTATTTACAATGGCAAACTCAGGCAACTGCCCTGGCCCCTCCTCTGGCAGGATCCCCAACCGCCCATGTCCCACCCTAGAAGAAAGGGAGAAGGAAGACGACCAGGCTGCTGCCACCATTCGTGTCTGCCCCGCCTGGGGCTTAGGTAACTGTCTTCCAATGGTGGCTCCTGCCTACCTTGCACAGGCAAGATCCTCCCCTTGCTTGGCTCTGGCAGGGCAGCTGGCAAGGGGCAGACAGTGATTCTGGGGACCCGTCCTGGACTTTTGCCCAGAGCTGCAGTATCACTAAGATCACCCCTGCTCCACAGCACCTCTCTCTCCTACTCTGCGGCTCCCTTGAGCAAGTGGTGCAGCAGTAGCCACTGCCAGAAGCAACAGGCAACACAACAGGAGAAGGCTGATCTGTCTATTGCTGGTCTCCACAACGACCAAGATGTTGCAGAAGCTGCTGCCTCTTGGCTTCATCCTCTCAGGTGCTGCTCCCTCTGGTGGCAGCTCCATCTCTTCTTAGCCACAGCTCACACTCCCGTGCTTGTTACAACTGTCAGCCATTCGTCCAATTGGCCATGCTGACAGAGGCTGATGGGAATTGTAGTTCCTGAACATCTGGAGAGCCACAGGTTCCCTACCCCTGGTCCACACAATAGCAACAGCAACTTCAAGTGTCTGTCAATGCCCTGTGGGAGGTGGTGGTGGCGGCGGCAGCTACTTGCCTGGCGTCTTGGGCTGAAGAAAGAACCATCTCTGGTGGCAGCACAGCTCATGCATCTGGACAGCATCTTGCTCACGGTGCCCCAAACTATTGTCAGCTCTGCATGCATTTAGGTTTTAGCCCTCACTGCACATGGGGTGATGCTGTAACATGTGATCTCCAAAACAATACCACAGCCTACTCCAGAATACCCCAAGACAGATTCTTCCCCACTGGGAACCTAATGACATGAAGCTCAAGACCCACTATACTTCAGTATTACTAGAAGTTAGCAGCAAGAGTGCAAGAGCTCGTGTCAGCCAGAAAGCTGGGCAACAGGGAAGAAAGGTAGGGATAGCGAGAGTCTGCAGGCAATCACAGCATTACCTTCTGCCATCTCTCTGTCCAGAGGGGGCACGTCATCCGCCATGGAGAAGTCCAGTGTTCCCCCTGCCACCTCCACCATGTCTTCATCGCTGGTGCTGCTCTGGAAACTTCCACGTCGGTAGCCTTTATTATCCATAACCAGGAGGTTCACGGCCTGCAGCGGGAGAAGGAAGAAAAATGTTAGTCATGCCACAAAGTGAAGACACCGTTGCCAAAGCTTGTCTCTTAGGTGGGCCTACTGCAGCAGTCTGGACTGAACAGCAAACCATTTGAGTCAGTAGCCTTTTTAACAAAACAGTAATCTGTGCAGTCTTAATGGCAAGGATCCCCTGACCTTAGAACAGAATGGAATCACAGAGTTGGAAGAGGCCACAAGGACCATCAAGTCCAACCCCCTGCCATGCAGGAATACACAATCAACAGGAGCCTTGACAGATGGCCATCCAGTCTCTACTTAAAAACTTCTAAAGAAGGAGACTCCAACCACCCTCTAAGGTACAATTATTGTGAGAACTAGGGGTGAGATGAAGGGGCATTACCACAGGGAGCCATAAAATTCGGACCCACAAACAATGCATGAGCTACCCAGTACTCTTACGGTGGTAACCACCTTCTTACTGTCTTGCAGTAGAAACCACCTTCCGGTTTCAAAGAAGGTCTTATGGCGGGAACCACCTTCCAGTTTCAAAGAACTTGAAGCGGTCTCAAAACTACAAACAGGCCTTGGACCTTGTGCCCAGTAGGAGAGAAAGGCACCAGGACAAAAAACAACAACACACAGTCAAAGGAAAGCTGCTAAGCACAAAGAGCTCCACTCAGCTCCTTGAACCAGGATCCCTGGAGGAGATGGAAAGGAGACTTTATGGTGAGTAATAAGCAGTGGGGGAAGATCAGGAAGAACATGACCAATACCTTCCTGAAACATTATGAGCACTGCAGAATGCCCATGAAGAGAACTAGCAGTGGCGGTGGCAGAGGAACAACTAGCAGGATACCAGCTAGTCAAGCAGAGTGGCATGTGGTGAAAGTGAAAGGGGGAAATGCATGGAAAGCCTGACTCTTTGAGGACTTGGGAGGGAGGAAAAAAATCAGTTCAGCATATCTCAGTCATAGAACAGGCACCAACAGTAGCAAATACACTCAAGCACAATGGATTACCTTGAATGCTTTGCAAACACTCACCAGAAGACTGCTCTGCTGCAATCTGTTCCAACTTCAAATAGCTATTTTAAAAAGGTAACACAAGGTGCTTGGGCTGTTGTGTCAACACCTCCAGGGTTTGGCCAGACGCCAGCACAACACCAGATGGCCAAAGCACAGCTGCATGGTGGCTCAAATGCGCACGCTGTAGCTGGTGATGTGGCATCACAAAGCCAGATTTCCTAGCATTGAGGGGCTACTAGCCAGTGAAAAGATAGCTCACAGTAGTAAATAGAGAAGCAAAAACTATGGCTTTAGCTTCAGAACAAACATTTGCAAAAGCTACCTGCACACTACTGGAAAACACAATAACATTAGGAAGAGCTGAAGCCAGAAGAAAAAGAGGAAGACGCAGCATGAGATAGATTGACTCAATAAAGCCACGGCTTCAGCTTGGAAGACGGGGGCAAGGCTATTGAATGACACAATGTTTCGGAAGTCATTAATTCATAGGGTTGCCATAAATCAGAAGCCATTTGATGGCACATAACAGATGTAAGAGGAGAAGCACAAGCACCACCCAGATATTTTTTTTAATTAGCAAAGCTGCTTCTGCCTACAAGACGCAGACTTTCCTGGTTCTCTGATCCTGTCCATGTGCAAGCCACCCACCCTTTCTCAAAGTCTCTAGCTAGGCAGCTTACAGCTAAGACATTCATTAAATGGCCAAACCTGGAAGTTTACAGGACAGATCAAAAGGCCGAGTATCTGTGGCCTAGGAGGATCCTAGCCTGTAATTGAGAGGCAACAACAAGATGCTGCCCCCTCCTAGCCAAAGGAAATGCCTATAAATCTGGCCTAATGCAGCAGGACGTTGCATATCCAGAAGAGGCCGTCTCCATCTGGAAATACGGGTCCAACAAGCCACAGCGTTTCTTTCCAGCACCCACCAACGCACTCGGGCTCTTTTTGGCAACCATCTTGCTTTTTCTTCCTGTGGCCTGCAGGTGGCGCACTTCCTCTCCAGACTGGATATGCCCAAAGCTACACTCCGCCTGCTTCGCTGTTATGACACAGCAAACCTCTTTGTCAAGCATGGCTCATCTGCTGCTTGATGACTACTTGACAACTGATGATGCAGACACCTTCTGCTGAAGAGACAACACGCTTGGGATGATGTCAACATGAATGTTCTTCACTATAGCACTGCATTTGAAATTATTCATTCACGTATGCAAATCGCTAAGACTGTTTTAGTCACTGGGAAATGAACACACATGTGTGAACCCACCCATTTAACACACAACCAAAACACAAGTTTATAGATTGGGTTAAAAACACCATGCCCATCTTCACAACAATTGAGCAAAGCAGATTTTATAGTGGGGAAACTGGGGCTGAAAGACATCAACTCTCAACTCCCTTCAGTTGCCTCGGTGTAAGAATTTATCTTTTGTGGTATTGCACCCACTACGACTCCCGATCTTTTACAGGTTTGCTTCGAATGTGCAATTCGTGTAGAAACCATCTTAGGAACAGAACCATACTCTAGAGCAGCGATTCCCAAACTTTTTCAGGATGTCACCCCCTTGGCTTTCGACCCACATCCCCCCACACACATCTCTTTCTTGATATGAGATCTACTGCAAATTCAAAACAACTTCTAACACTGTAAATATACTGGCATGATTCTCACCACATATAAACATGATTCAGCAAAAGTAAAACCATTTTATTGGAGCTGTTTTGAAAGTAGCAACACGTGAAGAAGAAGGAAGGAAGGAAGGAAGGAAGGAAGGAAGGAAGGAAGGAAGGAAGGAAGGAAGGAAGGAAGGAAGGAAGGAAGGAAGGAAGGAAGGAAGGGAGGGAGGGAGGGAGGGAGGGAGGGAGGGAGGGAGGGAGGGAGGGAGGGAGGGAGGGAGGGAGGTAACAGATAGACAGGGACAGTGCAGAACAATGCTTCTCAAGGCAGGGCGGGCTGTCTTGCAAAGGCTGTCACAGCTAGATCTGGGCCACAGCTGGTGTTCTGCCCCAAGAACTTTTCACCCATCAGTTGGGCCAGGATTTCCTGCACTGCCCCCCTACTTCCCCAAAATTCCTCCTTGATGCTTTCACTGCCTACTTGGAGAATATCTACTCCAGAGTATTCACCTGGTGCCTCTAGAGAGAATCTTTCACCACCCAGAACAGCTCCAAGGGCAGGCTATGGGATCCACAAAAAGGCATCACCTAACACCAAACGTACCTAAGGCAGCACGAGCCTGCAATATAAGAAGAGCCATGCTGGATCAAAGGGAGTGTCCATCTAGCTGAGCATCCAGTTTCCCGCAGTGGTCATCCACATGCTTTTGAAAGACCCGTAAGCAGCCGACAGAGGCCAAGGCCTCCCTGCTATTCAGAAGTACTCCATCTCTGGCTTTAGAGTTATCATGGCCTAGCTGCTAATGGGCTTTGTCTCCATGAAGGTGTCTTTTAAGAAACAACATGAGACTTCAGCGCCTTGTGGACTGCTGCTAGCACGCTATAAGAATACATTTCTTTTCTGGCACATGCAGAACTACGTAATGCAACTTCTGTATGGGCCACAAGCCCTTCACGTGGGCAAAGGAGAGTCTCTGCAAGGACAACAACATCAACCAGCTACAAGCTCAGTGCTGCCTTAATAAAAAGCCCTGGCAGTTTTCCTGGTCCCCAGCACTCGAGAGGAGCTGCTTCATAATCCCCGGGAATGAGAACATTTAAACAAAAGGCAAGTGGGAACACTTTTACTAACTGCTGGAGTAAACAAGCAAGCAACAGAAAGAAGGGAATAGGGTTTGGCCGGATGCCAGTGTTTAAAACCAAGGAACCAACATACACACATCTCTCTCCAGTGAGTGCTTTTCCCTTGTCAGAAATGCAACCAAGACATCCACCATCAGTGGATACATTCACTGCCGACAGCTGGTTCCCAACTATCAACCACCACCATATAAACAAATGTCATCGCTACCCCACCCTTTCACTAGGAGAATATGCTCAAACATGAGATGTCCGAGGATACCAAGATGGGATTGCAAGATTTAATTCCTGTGCCTCAGTCTTTTTGCAAGGTGGGGTCTGAATGTTAAATTTTCTTATCAAGTGTAAAAAAGAAGAAGAGGAGGAGGAGTTTGGATTTATATCCCACCTTTCTCTTCTGTAAGGAGACTCCAGGTGGCTTACAAGCTCCTTTCCCTTCCTCTCCCTACAACAGACACCTTGTGAGGTAGGTGGGGCTGAGAGAGTTCTGAGAGGACTGTGATTAGCCCAAGATCACCCAGAAGGAATGTAGGAGTGTGGAAACACATCTGATTCACCAGATAAGCCACTGCCACTCAGGTGGAGGAGTGGGGAATCAAACCCGGTTCCCCAGATTAGAATCCATCTGCTCTTAACCACTACACCACACTGGCTCTCAGTACTGGATTGTCCCTCACCTTTCCTTCCACATGCTAAATTGTCTTTGGCTTACCTTCCCCAACTTCCAACCAAAGCGCAAAATAATACTTCTATTGTGTCGGCTCCCGCTGTGCAGAGGCATGAAACTCACCGCCTGACCTTGAGCCACCTGAACTCTCTCAGACCTAGCCTGCTTCACAGGTTCATTGTGAGAATAAAATGGAGGAGGGGGGAACCACGTTTGGCACCGTGAGCTCCTTGGGGGAAGAGCGGGAAATGATTTTAAGATACAGTCCTCAGATCCAAGACCTTGCCTCTTCAATAAAAGCCAGGGATCCTCTGCCACTTAATCTTGTTATGCACATGTGATGAAGCCAAAACACATCTGTGTTGGATTTACAGAAGCCACACAGAATTCCTCCACTGGTGGCTCTCCGCCAATCAGAGGGAGGGTGGCTTCCCTTGCTCTGACTGAGGAGAATCTGGAGGACTAGGAAAAGATCAGGGGTTTTAAGATGGCAGGGTTAATGAAGAACACGCCGTACTGGTTGTTTCTCTTGTGGTTTTATTACATTTGTTTGGGTTCTGCCCGAAGGGGGAATATGTTGCAAAGTTTAGAAACTGGATATCTTTTTAAATAAAACCTGCCTACTTTAGTTACCTTAAAAATGTTAACTTTGTGAGGAGAGTAGTCTTTTAACTTTCTCAAGCCATCTACAATCTGGGGGTTCCACTGAGGGTTTGCACATTGGGGAAAAGGCTAAAAGTGAGGCCAAAACTTGCCACATGAAAATAAGAAGCCCTTTTACCTGTACACAGGCAGAGGCCCTTCGTCCGAAGCCATCCACGTTGGCCACCTTATCCCATTCATTTTCACAAAGTGGCTTCAAGATGTATTTAATGTTCCTTTAGTCATACAGTTGACTGATGATGAGAAATACCTCTGGAAAGATCTAACGGTTGAGAAGGCATACCAGTATACCATAGAAAACGTCAAGGACCTCATAGCCTTAGGATTCGATGTCAATAAAACCTTCATCTTTTCTGATCTGGACTATTTGGGAACAAGTCCAGAATTCTACAAGAACATCTTAAGAGTTCAAAAGCACGTTACATTCAACCAAGTCAAGGGAATTTTTGGCTTTACAGACAGCGACTGCATCGGAAAGATTAGTTTCCCTGCCATTCAAGCTGCTCCGTCCTTCTGGTACACTCATCATTTCCAAGCAGACTCCTTCAAACGATAAGCTTAGCTGATATTCCAGTGGCTTTGATCCCATGCAATCTATCTGATCAGGGATCCTGGTTTCAGAAATGAATCCAGAGACGTGGCCCCGCGGATCGGCTACCCCAAGCCGGCATTAATGCATTCCGTGTTCTTCCCAGCCTTACAAGGGGCCCAAACGAAAATGAGCGCCAGCAACCCCAATTCGTCCCTCTTTCTCACCGACACACCCAAGCAAATCAAAACAAAGATCAACAAGCATGCCTTCTCTGGTGGGAAAGACACTGTCGAAGAGCACCGGAAGTACGGGGGCAATTGCGATGTGGACGTCTCTTACATGTACCTCACGTTCTTCCTTGAAGATGATGAGAAGCTGGAGCAGATCAAACAGGCTTACACAAGTGGAGCCCTTCTAACAGGAGAACTGAAGAAGCTGCTGATCGAAACGCTTGTATGTGTGCCACAAACGTCTGAAATCGTGTCAATATTTTGGGGATACCCTTTCTGGAACAACCTGAACACGAGCGTTCCTCCACGTAAGCTGCTGCTAGATCTTTGGGCACTCAAAGGCTTGCTAAGACCGTGTCAGGTCCCCATTAAAACAATAAACGCCATGGCTGTTACTGTGCAACAAGGGGGCCTATGGCCTACCTCACCTTGCTCCTGAAAGTCTCCTTTGTCATTGACAGGGGCATAATGGAAGCTGCCAGATCCTTGTGGGGAGCTGAAGCAGATAGCAGCCCTTAGCAACAGCTTATTTCTACTATTTGGGTGTTTGCAAAGTGAAACCACATCTCCCCTCTCATCCACCCTCTCGCATGCTGAATCCCAGTGAGACCCCTTAACAGGTGCCATGCAGAGCTGAACTTTGACCTCCCACAACTTACACAGAATATCAAATGATCCAGACACAAGAACCTAGTGGCACTTCAGATGATGGGACAGCGAGTTGCTTTTCGAAACACAGCTGGAAATATGAAGGCAGACCACCAGAAATTCAGACAGGCTATTCTGCTTAACAAAACCACAAGTCTACTGGCTGCAACTCATTAGCCCCCCTCCCATCATGCACAAAAACCTTCACACGTCATTAGAAATGTGTGCGATCCATGCCTTGTACCTCTAACTGCTTCCAGCTGTCATTTGACCCATTTCCCAGATGGCTGGAAATGGCTGCTAGCCTGGACCTCCTCCACTCTACCCTGGTGTCTTCTTTTCTTCCAGGAATGGATGATACTCCTGCATTTAGGCTTAGGTGCCTGAATTGTATTTATCATCTTTCACTCACCCATCAGAGGCTCCTAAAGCACCTTCACTAATCCAGATGCAAACTAAGGTGGTGGGATTTGTGAGGAGGTATTTGGCACAGCGCCTTCTGGCCCCTTGCAGCCGACTGCACAGTCCCAATTGCAAACCCAGAGGCCGCAGGAGGGTTCAGACCCTGGCTGTTAGTAAAGGGGCCACCAAGGAGCCCTGTCCTACCACTAAACCTCAGGTTGTGCTTAATACACAACTCTGAGTAAGCAGGAATCTACACTAATTCCTGAACGACTTCAGTTTCCTTCTAAAATTTCAGTAATTGTTCTCACATGGTTGTTGTGTGAGCAAACAAGATAAGGTTAAAACACTTTCTGAATTATACATGCCACACATTATTAATGCATCAGAGATGTAACATTTGCAGAAGTCTGTGGAGTGTATTTGGTAATCATTGACACTGTTTCTCGTCACCTCCCCCAATGCATCTACCCTGTAACCCCAGCCTCCTGTAATGGTTAGTAGCAGTACAATGCTGAAAGGGGAAAGAAAGGAGCACTTACTTGAACTATTTCATTCTGCTGTCAGCATGTGCAGCTCCCTGCCATGCAACTGGGGCCACAGGCAACAGCACTACACTCTGAGTCACCCTGCTCTAGCCTGTGCTACTGAGACCCAAACACCTGCCTATTGCTTTTTCAGATCACAGGCTCTCATGCACCAACCCAGCAGACACAGGGCTTTCGTGAATGTGTGGTCTCCTTCACACTGAACATACATTCTCTTCAGGATGATTCTTGGTTATACACACGATTTGCCTCTTAGGCAGTCCCTCTGCCCTCAGATCAGAAAATCCCCATAGTTTCCAAAACCTAAACAACTTTTTCTCTCCTTTCACAGGGAAAGCAAAGGAGATCCACATGGGTTAGGCTTTCTTTGGATTGTCTCCTTCTTCCCTGCCTCCTTCCGCCGACACACTGAAGTTCTTCCCAACTCTTCTGGCCACCTTTTCCAAATGATCAGAAGATCTTTTTAAAAAATTAACACTGATGGTCTGTCACTGAAACTGACATGAAATGGACATGGCAAAGTTTAAAAAAGCAGAAGGCAACCTCCCCAATTGGAGGTTGCAGGGAAAGAACAAGGAAAATGTAGGTGAGCAAAATGGCAGAACAGCTTGGCTAGGGACACTTCACAGGAGGAGAATTCCTGGGTAGACGAAAAACCATTTGGGAAACCCTAGAAAGAGGCGCAGAACCAGCAAGAGCACCGCATGAGGAACTTGAAGCCCACCTGCTCTTTACTGTGTCTCTCAGAACCTTCTGTAGGTTCTGTCCAGAAGCAGAGAGAGCAATTCCCATTGCAGTGCCAACCATCAACTATGCATACGACATGACTGGAGCTGCAGTAACCAGCTCCTCTGTGGTGGGTGTGCTAACTCTCTTGTTCCAGCCCTGCTCCTACGCTATTGTAAGCTGCACAACAGACAGCTGTACAGACAGCACATTTGAGCCTCTCATGTGCATGAAGTAGTCGGGCAGCTCTACCAGTTACTCTGCAGTCCATCAGTGCAACTTGCACAGGAGCCTTGCTGGAACAACATATTAGGCAACCCCATTCTTCTGCCTTGCTTTCAGCACTCCTGATGCCATTCAAGTGGTGGATTCCTTTATTGCTGTATCTGTTTCATTGGGGTGTGTCAGAAAGGAATTGGTTCCCACCCCATGTTTGTTACTGACTGCAGCTGCTTTCAGCATACAACTCACATGGGAGGGAGTTAAACGAAAACACAAGTCTGCTCTTACAAGGGGGAAAGGAAAAGTATCTGGGATGCACACAAAGTCAGATCATTGGGGGCATCTGATAACCCATGCAGTGAAGGGGGAGGGGCAGACACAGGGATCCAAACCCATAGCCCCTGTGTGCCACACCAGTGTGCTACTGCGGAGTTCCCTCACTGCAGCCTCAGTGGCTAGATTCCCTGTGTTTGGCAAAAGGCTGGTGCTCTCAAGCTCCACCTGTTCCAAGACCTGAACCTTGTGTGGGAGAGAACTCGGGAGTTCTATCTGTACGACTTTTGCAGACTGAGCTCTGTGAGCCTGCAAATGCGTTGGTTGGAGTAGTCATGTTTCCTTCCCTGTGCAAAAGGGAAGTTGGTTGCAGAAAAGGACACCAACCAACAGCCACAGAGCTGGCTGGAGTATATTTTGGGTTCCTCCCAGCCACACCAGTGGAGAGTGTCATGTCTCCTCCTTGGGGTGTTCTATGCAGTGGCAATGGTAGCTTTATTGGTGGGACCTGGCCACTTCATCATGATGACATGCCAATCATCTCCATGTGAATGTTTGCACCACACCACAGTGATTGGTGGCTTGTGTTGGGGTGGCTGTGAATTTCCCACAATTGCTATGGTATCTCCACCATGGTACACTTTTTAAAAAACGTTGTTGCATATGTCCCCTCTGACAAGCAGGCCTAGGATCCCAATTAGCACCTCAGGTGCACACTGGCAGCAGAGTCATAGGACTGAACTGTTACTTTTTAAATCAACCCTACACTTTTTTTACTGCTTTAATGGAAAATGCATTGTTTACAGATAAGTTAAAAGTCCCAAAGAGGAATCCATGTTAGTGTGTTACAGTAAAAACAAAACAGGAGTATGTGGCACCTTACAGACTCACAAAACGTTATTTCAGCAGAAGCATTCAGGGACCAGAGTCCATTTCTTCAGATGCTTGTAGACAACAAAGGCATTTACAGCAACATTGCAATGCCCACTCTCGGAAATATTTGCAAAAGTAAGCCACTACACACCGTGCTAACTCAGAACAAGCATCCTGAGCACAGGAACCTACCTTGTACTGAGTCATATCTTTGATCCATCAGGGCCAGAACTGTCAACTCTAATAGGGAGCTGCTGCTAAGTGTCTCAAGCAGTTTTCTTCTACATTACCAGTACCTGCTCCTTTTTAAAAACTGGAGATGCCAGCAATTAAACCTGGGACTGTCTGCATGCAAAGTGATGCAATAACATTGGGCTATGCCGCCCTCCCCCCCAATCTTAATGTTGAGGGGCAGAGAAGAAAACCTGAAAACAAAGTCTGCAGTAAACACAAGTGTATAATTCAGCCACAACACAACTAGCAAAATATTTATACTTTACAACATGAAAAACAATCATTGTACACATTATAGAATTAACTGTGGACAAAATTAGCCAGAGTTTAAAAAATGCATCATATGCTGCATAAGTCTATAGTATATACATGAACTGTCTAATGCTGCGGATAGTCTGGCATACATCTGCTACACATTTTGAGTGACTAAGGCCTTGCCTTTAAAAGCAAAATTCATTCCCTAACAGGAAACTTTTCATATAGATATTTTTCCCAGCGCTCTTCCAAAACTGCATTTTCATCTCTGTTCATGTTCATACAATATCTGTTCTAAAATATTAGTTCAGTGGCTTTGTTTGCTCCCCTGAGCAGACTCACCCTGGCCATGACTTCTGCTATGAAACTCCTCTTACTGGAAAACTACAAGGCCCTCATGCCTCAAAGACAAAAATGATGACTATGGATAAGTTAGCCAATCCGCTAAAGTTGGGTGACACCAGCAACGCTGATACTTGACTAAATTTCCTTGAACTGACCAGCTTCTTTGGAAATCCCACAACATTGAGTTGCCTCCTGCTGTCTGACTGAAATCCTAGAACACACACGCTTGTTGCTTCATTCAGTGGCATTGCATCACCAGGGTTCAACTATTTCCGGCAAGCAGCAAAACACTGGCCTTCCTCTCCAGCAAAAATCAAGACTAGCCCAAATGAGATCCTTTCTTTAAAACAGGAGGAAAACAGTCTTGGCACCAAGCAAAGTTTCCGTATTGGCCAAGATGTCTTCTCTAGATGCTGAATTTTCAAAGGATCACATGCTCCGGATCAACTTATTCTGGGCTACGTCAGAATTCAAAAAGAGTCTGAGGAACTCTCTCTCTTTTTTCAAACTAAGGAATGAGTTGAATCAAATCCTTTCTCCTGTTCAGAGAATTCAGACTTTTAAGTTAGGGTCATTTGCGCACAGGTTTTTTCCTCACAGCAAGCCCACTTTCCCATCAGGGCAGATTTTCAATTACACAACATAATTGCAACATTATCCAACTTTTGTTTTTAATCCTGACCCTATAGTAGATCTCAGCAGTAGGAACTAAGGCTCTGTATGGAACAAACTTGATAAAAGAATTCTGGAAATCGATAGCCCTAGGCACCACAGATAACAACATGGATTCCAAGGCCCACATTTCAGTTGGCAGATGGCACAATCACTTTTCCATTATGTACAGTAATCCAACAGAAAAAAAAATAGCTGACCATGTGGTGCAAGATAAGGATCGACTGCCATCTTGGAACCCTACTACATCCTCATTACAAACCCCAGGGGAGGACTAAATTCCATCTGACATTTACAAGCTAAATGAAAAGAGGTGGGGTACAATCTTAGCTAGGCTTTTCACTCTTCTCAAGTAAACTCCATCCCTGCTAACTGAAAACAAAGTATTATAATTCCTATCTACAAGAAAGAGGACAAACATAAACCAGGAAATTATACACCAATCAGTCTTTTGGATTTATCCTCTAAAGTTTATACACCCCCTCTTCTTATTAAAGAGAAAAATTGGGTCGAAGAATCCAAACTTTTCAATATTGAACAGGCAGGCTTCTGTCAGGATCGCAATATCATCAATCAGTGCAGGACATCCACCCGTTATCAGAGAGGCCGTTTATACGTTGTGTGTTGACTTGTCTAATGCCTTTGATTCAATAGTAAGATCTAATCTCTGGGTCAAATTGGATGATACGAACATTGACAGAAGGCTGTTCGAGCTTCTGAGGGAACTCCACACAGACCTTAAAGCCAGAATAAAGGCTGAGAGTTGCAGCCCTTTTACATAAGAACATAAGAACATAAGAACATAAGAACAAGCCAGCTGGATCAGACCAGAGTCCATCTAGTCCAGCTCTCTGCTACTCGCAGTGGCCCACCAGGTGCCTTTGGGAGCTCACATGCAAGATGTGAAAGCAATGGCTTTTACAGATTCTATTCCCCTGAAGAAGGGAGTAAAACAGGGCTGCTTGTTGACGCCCTTTCTTTTTAACTTTCATATAAATGACTGTGTCCAATTTATGGAGTCACATGATTATTTTCTACCAGTGCTTTTATATGCTGATGATATGGCCCTTTAGTCATTTACGAAAGTAGGGCTCAGTAGGATAATGGTGCAGTTGGCAGGGTACTGTGAAAAGAACAAGTTAAGAATCAACTATAATAAAACCAACGTGGCAATTTTTGGGAATAACAGAGTTAAGCACAAATGAACCATCAAAGGACATGTCATGGAACACTGGTTCCCAATCTGGGCTACGTGTACCCCCAGGAGTATGGGCCAAAGTGTTTGGGGGTACATGAAAAAAACCTACATAATGAGTTTGCTAATATGGGGGTACAATTTTAGGGAAATGGGCTGCCAAGGGGTAAGCGAGTGAAAAAAGGTTGGGAACCACTGTCATAGAACAATGTCCATCCTTCAGATACTTAGATATAACTTTCTAGTCCACCAGAAACTCATCTGGTAAACTCACCAGACTCAACTTTTTTGTCATTATCACAACAGAAGTACATTCAGGTCAGGGTCTGAGGTGTTGCCTGCATTAAATGAGCAGTATGCTGTACATAGCCTCAACAGGTACAGGAAAATGCAATAAGCTCTGAGAAAGCAGAAGAATTGTACTGAATTGCGCTGGTCACATACAAGCTTTCTGAATTCCAGCCTCAGCACAGGAGGAAATATTTATTTAGGCAAATGCAAAATAAACTAACACAGAAATAAACTAACTCAGTTATCTAGGGAAATGTGAAATAAACTAACAGTCTGTAGCGCCAGACAGAACAGGTGGTCAGTGGCACTTTAAAGACTAACAGAATTTATTCCCAGAATAAACCAGTGTGAATCAGGTGCACCTGACAAAGTGAACTCTGGCTGAATATGCACAAGGTGTCTGGTGCACAATAGGGGTGAATGTCCCTTGTGGCAGGATTTCTTGTATGGACCTATTTTTTGGAGCCTCGCTTTCACTTTCTATTCTCTCCACAGCAAGCGAGACCACTTCTAGCACGACTTTTAATTTGCTTTGCTGCCAGAGCAGGCAGATTTGCCACTGAGCACAGCTCTGCCCTGGATATCTTCCCTCCATCCACCACCAGCATTCCCACTCCCTTGCACTGCCATCCACGCCCTCCATCTTGCCCAGACAATTCCATGTTGCTGGCTCCCCCTGCTTCCCTAATTACTCATATTGATATATCACTACACTGATACAACAATAGCAGAGAGTTAACTTTTGCAAAGAACGGTAAAAGCAGGGGGCTCTTTTTGGCTCCATCCCAACTCCCCTGATCTACTTCCACCTTCCCTGATGATTGGGAGGGCTTGTTAAAATGTTGTTTCCAACAAGCCTCTATTTAAAAACAAACCTCTCTCTTCTCTAGCGGCAGTGAGGGGGCGAGGATCAGGGAAGGAAGGGGGAGAGAATATCAGCTCTAAGCTTTGGACTACTAAGTATCGTATTGTATATTTCATTTATATACTACTCTCTCCCAAAAGGTTCAGGACGGTGCACAACAATATAATATGATGAGATCTGTGCCTTTAAGGCTGTGGATGGGAAAATTAAAAGAACTGGGAGAAGCAAAGGCCCAGCAGAATTGAGTAGACAAACTGTGCTGCAGGCTGTAGGTGGCCTCC
Organism: Sphaerodactylus townsendi; assembly: GCF_021028975.2. Classification (NCBI taxonomy): domain Eukaryota; kingdom Metazoa; phylum Chordata; class Lepidosauria; order Squamata; family Sphaerodactylidae; genus Sphaerodactylus; species Sphaerodactylus townsendi. The sequence continues at coordinate 32,660,132 of NC_059437.1, read as the reverse complement.
TTGAGTGTAAACAGAAAAATGCAAGGAGACCCCACTACAAGCCCACTGCACAGTGAAGAGCTCTGAAGTAAGCATTCCATGGACAATGAGCCTCTGACTCACAAAAACTGGCACAAGTGACTACAGGGCAGGACCACACTGGAAAAGAAGCAGTACATTCTTGCTCACTCCACAAACCAAAGAATCCAGTATGTGAGAACAACTCAACATGGATTACTCCAGAAGGCAGCAATAGCACTGATCAGCTTCTCCTTGGAAATCGAACTCCCTCAATAGAGGCAGGTCTGTGAGCAATCATTCCAAGTTCCTTCCTTTGCGCAGAATGAGCCCAAGTTGTTTGTAAAAGCACTGATGTGATTACATGAATCACACACGTCTCGATGAACGGCATCTTCCCACGCACCTGGCAGATTATTATAAATTGCTAGGAAGAACCTAACGAAACAGAGCATCTCTTGATGTCCCCATGAAAGCTCTAGAAAACAGAGACTTCAGCATGAAACTGCTGAACTGGAATTCAAGAAGTCTGATTTAATCTTGCAAGGACTCAGGGTTCCCAGCCTTGACAGGTGCTGTCAACTAGCTTAGCAAAATGAAGGAATTCCCATTCACCCCAACTACTGCTATTGTGAAAGGTCTTTATACTTTTTCTTCACTGCATTTGAATGTTATCTCTCACCTTGCATTTCCTGCAGTTCAGGGCTCTTCGACCCTGCTGATTACCAAGCTATTTTCATCATAACCTCATATATTATCTGCTTAGTGCAGACCCACCAGACATATATGACCAAGTGAGTTCTAGTCAACAACACCTTATGGTAGATTTTTAAAAAACAACGTTCTCATTTAATTGCCCAAAAGTTGTAGGAATATTATTCCTAAAATAACACAATTACTGTGCACGATGATTGGCACAAGAAAAATCCGAATTCAAGGGCTCTGTCTGTTGTATAAATGAGGCACTCACATATTCAGAGAGAGTCCAGCTTTCCAGATGCGTAAGGCAAATGGCAGGTGGTTCTCTTTGTCACAGAAAGTTGGCTGCCAACTGCTGGAAGGAGAGCACTGGGCCTCTGGCAAGGCAATTCTAGTGTTCTGACTGTAAAGAAATGGGCCCATGGGCCTGGCCTCCGAACTCAAGATCTGCTGATTAGATCTGTGCAACTCTGAATTGGTGTTCTGCAACTGGTCTGACCCATCACCCACCTCAGCAAGCTACAAGCTGCTTTCAAAATGGGTGGCATTTTTGTCCAGGTGCTTTCTGTACCTAGACTGTCCAGGTGCTTTCTGTACCTAGACTGTTCAGGTGCTTTCTGTACCTAGACAGTCTGTTTACTTCAACATCATGTCTGCAACAACAGCCAGTCACAAGACTCTGCGAAACTCACAATCAGACCACAGAAGTAACATTTGTTTGATTCACTGCATCTGGCAATCAGAGATATACTCTGAACACAGATGTTCCATTTAACTATCACATTAGATAGCTATAGGGAACCCTGACCTCTCTGAGTTTCAGAAGCCATTTTGAAAGCTACCTAAGCTACTGGACATTACCAAATCTGGTGGCAGTGAATTCCATATATGTGATGCATGAGAAATGGCACTTCCATTCCAGACCTGCTGATCATTTTTATTGGGAAATACCAAGATCTAGTGTTAGAGCAGAAGGGGAAAAGAACCCCCTGCAATTTTATAAAATTCTATCATATCCCCACCCCACCCTAGTTACCTTTACCATACACTTCCCTTTCCTCAACTCCAGATTTTTTCATTTGGTCTTGCATAATGGAGTGTGCTGTGGGGCTTCAACAGAGAGAATGAGAAAGAGAATCCCACAGGGCTACTGAAACCCTTGGCAGTTGGTTCGAATGTGCCTCTCTGGATCTCTACCTAAGATCAGAGATGGGGGGGGGGATGGTGCCTGGGGCAAAACCTGCTCTGGGCGCCTGCCATGCCCCCCATGCCCCACTTACCTGGCTGGGCCGCCACTGGGCACCCCTTGGCCCCACCCCGCCAGGCTACTCCTTCAGCCAGCAGAGCCTCTGGGGGAGCAGCCTGGTGGGGCAGGGCTGAGGGGTGCCCAGCAGCAGCCCAGCCAGGCTGCTCCTTCAGCCAGTGGAGCCTCCGCCAGCTGAATGAACAACCTGGCAGGGCGGGGCCGAGGGGAGGGGAGTGTGATTCTCTGCCCCCATGTGGCTAGCTGGTGTGTTCCCGGGTACATGTGACCCCTTCATGTCCCCCTGAGCGCTCCACCTCTGCCTAAGCTGCTTGACCCAAATGGGGACCCTTTGTAAACAAGATGTCAATATAACCAAACTGACATTCCTTTTGCTTGGGAAGACCCCTTTTGACCAAGTTTCTCAGGATCTCCTTCCTATATGCAAATAGTATGGGTAATTATGCATTTCAACAGACTGCCAAAGCACAGGAAATGAGGCACCTGGTTTGATAATGAACACTGTGGTATTTATCGCCAAGCCTGAGGGAACATGCTTGATGTTGGAACCTGAAATGCCAGAATAAAATGCCATGGGCCAAAACTACAATAAAATGCCATGGGCCAAAACTACAATACAAATGTATTTAGAGCCAAGGCTCTATGCATATTAAAGCTTTGTTACAGAGCACCTTTATCAGTAGAGCAACACACTCCATGCAAGTGAGTAAGGGAAACGTACAGATCACAAAGGGAGGTGACAAGAGAAGGCTGGGAAATTCAGCGGCAACTCTTCTGCAGTAACCAGTTGTACCACAGAACAACAAGGGGTGAGGACTGCCATCAAAAGTGTGCACGGGTAAGGCTGCATTTACTGGACCCAACCCCATTTGCAGATGAGCAGTCCAAACACTGGGTAAGAAGATAACAGGGCAGGGTGTACAGAGCTGCTGGGGAGGGAGGGGAGGTAGGAATGGTTCCCTCTCCATAGGTAATAGCATGAAATTTCCAGTTCCAGAAACTGTTCTTGGCTCATGTTCCTCACACATACATAACAATAAGGGAACAGGAAATCTTTCTTCTCTCTCTCACACACACACAAAGAGCACTTCCAGTTTCAAAGCATTTCCACAAGGAACCATCTCCACAGACAAGTCCTTCCAAATGAGATGCAAGCTCTCTTGGTGCCTGTGCAGACACACAGACAAAGGTTTTCTGAAAACCAAACACAGGATGAGGAGGCTCTGCTTGCCCACTTATTTTCCTGACCAATTATGCTGTCCAGTCAAACAGGTTTTTCAGGGCTTTGCAGTACTTCAAAAACCTGCCTGTTCAACATTGGCACTGAAATAGGGAGGAAATAGACATGTGCACCCACAGAACACTGTCCTAGCACACCCATTTCAATGCTCTGGAAAACTATTTGTACACAGCAAACCTTCCAGAGACATCATAACTTTTATTTCTATCCTTTAGACCCTCTCATGGACTCTTCTGGGTACAGAACAAGACACCAGCCTCACAATTTCAGAGGCAGTTGGTTCTAGGCAACAAAATGCTGACAAGAAGGAGCCTCGAATAAGTTTCAAGATTAACCAAGGCAGCAATTTCCACAGAGATCACAAACTTCTGTCCAAGACACAGATGCATATGTTAAAGTCACAATAGAAATGTCATTACAACTTCACTTGCAGCACTAAAAACTGGAACTTGCAAAAATATCTACAAGCCTGGGAGGAACTGTGTGGAGAACTGTGCCAAGCATTGGTTTTATTTGTAAGACGATCTTAATGTTTAGTGCTTACCAAGGGGGAAAACCTGTACATAATATTCTCATTTTGCAGATGGATTAAACAAAGATAAGCAGAACAGCCAGTATCAAACCACTTTCCCCTGGTCCAAAACACAGCAAGCTGTCAAGTAGTAGGCTAGATCTATGCTACAGAGGCTATGTTTAGTTTGATTTCATTAAGACAACTTGCTTAGTTTATTGCCTGCGATTAAACAGTAAATTGGTTGTTGTGGGCTTTTTGGGCTGTGTGGCCATGGTCTGGTAGATCTTGTTCCTAACGTTTCACCTGCAAGATCTACCGGACCATGGCCACACAGGCCAGAAAGCCCACAACAACCAGTTGAGTCTGGCAGTGAAAGCCTTCGTCAAAACAGTAAGCTGTTTTCTCCTTCTGCACTGAGAAACAGTAGGTCCACAAATCAAGTTCCTAGAGCTAATCCATAAATCAAAGACACAAAATCTGATTACGAGAACACAGAGGAAGGTATTTAACCTTCAAACTTCTCCCTTTCCCAAGCATCACTAAAATTATGAACCAAGGTTTGCTTTGATTTCATTTTCCAAAAAGAAAATACACTCTGCTGAGATGATGAATTTGAAGTAGCTTACTTAGCTATAGAAATGCATTTGTTCAGACACTCCTATAAGATAGGATAGCATAAATACCCTCAAGATGCCAAGACTAAGAAAATACAAAAGGGCAAAGAAAGTGTTAACAGGCAGACATTGTGGATTGTCCCCAGAGGTGAACAGCTTCAGCTATTCTTCCCCATTGGTTTTAACTTGGTCAGATGCATTCCAGACCTTGTAAGACAAATGTCAACTGCCTTGCAGCCATTTCTGCACAGGGCTGGAAAATAAAACTGTTCAGACCCCCAAGCTTCAGACTTCAGTTTCTGCGAACTTGGTGAACAGGCACCTGGGACTCTTTCAGCCCTGCTTTTACCTTAAACAACGTTGTGTCCATCCCGTTGTGTCCATGATAAAAATAATTAAAAAGTCATCTGAAAATTACACACCTAAACCCTTTCAGCAGATCATGTTCAGCCCTCTCTCCTTTTCCGATATATTTTTAAACCTCATAGCTACATCCATATCTCAGCAAGCACTACAAGCAAGCCACTCATGATGGGAAACGAGCAGTTGGGGGGGAGGGGGAAGAGGCTAGAAGCAGCTACAGCCCAGCTGCAGGAGGACGCTGTGCAGTGATGTTCTTGGGGTTTGGTGCCAAGAACCCACAAGGGTGCATTTGCCACGCACGCACCTGCGCTGCATTCTGTGGCAAGCCTTTCCTTCTGTTAGCTGGGTACTACCTGACGGGCAAAGCTGTTAGCCCACAGTAAGCAAGCTGCAAACAGACACGTCATCCTACACACCCAGAGCGGCCTCTGTTGAAGCGAACCTATTGTCCCTCCAGCGTCATTACATACCAAACATTTTAACCCTACAATATATGCACACGCTCACCCTCACTTGCAGCTAGTTTTGCTAAACAGCCACACAGAGATAGGGGTGAGAATCCAAGGCCCAGGTCTCTCACCCAGGTAGCCCAGGTAGCAAAGCAATACAACGGCCACCAGTCCCTTGGGCAGCATCATAGGTGATGATGGTACAGTCACACCAAGGGCTACCAGTTATTGAACACACAACACTCCACATTATCTACAACTAGGAACCCACCCCCCTAAAAGTGGAGGAAGGGCAGCACCAGAAAATTGAGAGAAACAAGAGAAAATTGACCTTAAACTGCTCCAAAGTAGATTCTCATAAAAGAGAAACCAAGAGAAGCCTTCTGCATTTCTGTTTTAAAAGAGGCAATATTTTCTGGTATTCTTTTCCTACATGGAAGCTCGAGTCAGGGGGAAGTTCTTCAACTTGCTTGATTCAACCACCTTAACTAAATCAGGATATTCCAGTGCTCCAAATAGAATTTCACGGGAGCCTTTCAGAGACTATGGATGGATTGAGATGAGTTGATCCCAGTGAGTGAAAGAGTCAGTCTTGATATGCTTGACAGAAAATGTTAGGTAAAGGCCTAACGTCAAAGCTTTCTTGCAGCTCTGTGTGATCTCACTTCCCTTGAACTTATGAATGAGCATAGTAGCTGGGATGCCATACTGACTTTATGCTGGCATAGTAAAGCATTACTGTTGTGCAAACAAGTCTTCCAGCACATCAAAACAAACAAAGGGTGTGTGTGTGAGCATAGGAACTACGCAATGAATCAAGCTACAGGGAATCTTTGTACTCTTCTTCAAACCAAAGCCCTAAAGCAGGGACTTTCAACTCTGGCCCTCCAGATGTCCATGGCAGGGACTGATGGGAATTATAGTCCACGAACATCTGGAGTTGGGTGTCCCTGCCCTAAAGTCAAGGAGCTTTACTTACCCTCCCCCTATCAGGCACACTGTCAGAACCTTCCATATCAATCAGGGAGCCTCAGCACTAGGCATTTCCTCTCTTTTTTTCATCAAGTCACAGCCAACTTTTAAGGACCTGTAGGGGTTTTAAGGCAAGAGACTTTTGGAAGTGTTTAGTCATTGCCTGCCTCCATGTCAGGACTGTGGAATTCCTTGGAGGTCTCCCATCCAAATACTAGACAAGGTCAAGGCTGAGTGTATGACTGGCCCAGGGTCACCCAGCAAGCTCCCATGACACGAGTGGGGATTTCAACCTGGGTTTCCCAGGTCCTAGTCTGACACCTTAGCCACTACAGACAGTGGTTCTCAACCTTCCTAATGCCGCGACCCTTTAATACAGTTCCTCATGGTGTGGTGACCCCCAACCCTAACATTTATCCATTTTACAGATGGAGAACACTGATGCAGAGAGTCTTAGGCGACCCCTGTGAAAGGGTCATTCGATCCCCAAAGGGGTCGCGACCCACAGGTTGAGAACCGCTGCATTACACCATGCTGGCTCTGGGCCTGTCCACATGCTTACTATAATCTGAGAACACAAAGCAAAACTCTTGCACAACCTCTTTTCCATTGGAGACCGAGGCTACTGTATACGCCCCTACCATCAGCTCCTCTTTCATATCCTCTTTGATGGAAAACTTGCACAAGCCCTGGCCTTCTGGGAACAGCCAGGAAGTAACACACTTGTACTTTCAAAGAAATCAGTCCATTTATCGATTGTAATATTGTTCCATTTTCAGACAAAAATAAAAATTGGTTTTCATCATTATACATTCATTTGTGAAAAGGGTGATCCTCTTTTCTTCTGAACTACAATAAACTAACATTAGTCATTAGAGATGTTGTGAAATGGAGCATATGCTAAAACCCCAAATCTTCCCCCTTTGGCGAGCTCATGGATCTTGCTAGACAGCTGGATTGCAAATCTTTGCTTCCCACCTCCTAAACCTTATCAAGTAGCTCAGGTGTGTCCAACTCTGGTGCCCCAGATGTTCATGGACTACGATTCCCATCAGTCCCTACCAACATGGCCAATGCTGGCAGGGACTGATGGGAATCGTAGTCCATGAACATCTGTGGCACCAGAGTTGGACACCCCTGAAGTAGCCCATCCATTCCCTAGGAATTCCAGTTCCAACCTAAGAAACAAAGTGTAAAGAGAGGAAGCAACTGCACCAGAATTCCTGATGCTTCCTTTAGCCATTGGCTAAGCAACCCAGAAAGCTCCAGTAAGATGCTTTCCCCCTCCAACATTTCTCCAACAGAACTCTGTTGCCTCCTTTCCTTGTAATCATCAATTAATGCTGTTGATCAATTAACTGTTGCTTCTACAAGAATCATACCCTCTGCACATGCAGAGGCAGAACTGGAAGTTCAAGAGGTGCTCCAAGCGTGGGCCAGAAGCTGGCACCATCCCTTCAATGATGCAAAACTATAAGAAAAAAACAGGAGGAAAATCCCATCAGACTCTAGCTTTTGCACCTGTTTCTTTCTGGTTCCCTTTCATTATTTTCCTTAGCCAAATCATTGTTTCATCAAGCAGCTGTTTCGGTGGGGAAGCAGTGCGTAGACAGTTCCGTTCCATTTAAATCAAGCACCTGCCTGAGCTGCAGAAGTAAATCAGGCATAGCAAATGACTTTGAAAAAGCCAGAACTCCAAGAGCTCTGGGAACTCCATGTTACCTTTCATATCAACCCCACGATCAAACTCCACAACCTCAGCTAACTTAGAAATTTCTGGGTCAGGCTCATGCTTCTGGGCCGGAAATATGTTACAATGCTGGCAATCTAATATTTAAAAGACAAAAGGGGTTACTGAGGAAGAACCAAGAAGTTGGGACACCTGGCCCTACAGTGCTGGTGAAGGACCTGGAAATTATTTTTTCCCAAGGGACTGCTATAGTCTGCAGCCAGTGGCGGCATGCAGAAATGGGAAATTAGGAGCCTTGCTGGATCAGACCAAGGTGGGTTCAGCACCCTGTTTTCCGCAGGGGCCAAACAAGGAAATTTACAAAGAAGGTAAAATGCAACAGCTCTCTCCAGCCCTTTGTAACCAGTGTTCTAAAGCAGACTGCCTCTGACTTTGGAGGTTTTACTTGACTTCAGTAGCCCGCAGCTGATGACAGACGGCTCTTCCTTCCTGAATTTGCGTCTACCTGAAAGTACTTCTTGGGGTGTGACACTGAATGCTGAAGAGTAGTCTGCAAAGATCTCACTCTATAGACCTATCAAGGAGCTCTGTGGAGGGGTGAGGGGTACACAGAGGGGCGTGTGGGACTCGGTGGGGTTTCACAACCCGGTAAGACAGCCTGACCGGGATCTAATGGGACTGAGGAGGCCAGTTCCGAAGGCTGCCGTTGTGTCCTCAGAGCGAGTCTATGGAATACCACAGAAGGAGGGACGCGCTACTACAGGGCAGCCCTCGAAGGGCGCGAGGGGGGACTTCTGTGGGAGAGCTGCTTTGGGGCAATCAGAGTGGGGGGCTCTAGGGCACGACGGGTGTAGGTGACGTGACAGTCCTGTTGCCCGGGGCCCTTCCTGGGAACCCTGCGGGACAGTCACTGGTGGCGCTGCGAGCCCCTTTGGGGGTTTGTCCATCTCGACAATCTTATCCTTGATTGGGAATCCCCCACTTTCCGTGCCCCCCCCCCCCCGGGCTCACCTCAACGGGCGGGCGGGCGGCCACCTGCGAGTCGAGGGCGGCTCCATTCACACGTCCGCGGAGACCATCATGTGATTAAAGCTGCCACCTCCGAGACTGTCTTGTTCTGAGCGTGCGCACAAAGCTTTCGAAGAAGCGCAGCCGCAGTGCGCAATGAGTGCGCGCGCCGCCATTTTTAATTTGGGCTGCCAATTGGGACACGTGCATCTTCTCTGCGCCCCCTTCGGGTGACTTACCTATCCCTCGCTAAGGAGAAACCTGGCTAAAATCGGGGGAAAGGGACGGGGTTGTAACCTCCTCTTTCTTTCCGTCACCGACAGAAAGCACCTGAGTCTTTATCATTAGAAGTCAAACAGGTGACACTTCCCTCTGAGAAGCTTGGCCTGATGAGCTTCTGCCTGGTTGTCAAAGGCTTCGTAGGAAAATAAGCCACCACCTTCTTATAGATAACTTGCAGTCGACCTACATCTCCTGGCCAGTTGTGGCAGTATGGTGGGGATCATCTATTTATTTAGATAATTTTGGTGACAAGACCCAATATCATATTGATGTACATTTTGATGTACATTTTGATCATAATATTAAAATACCATCTTGATTCATGTGCTATTATGCCATGTGGAAAGCTTCAGCAGCAGCAAATACCAATCCTGCCTTGAAGGTTCAGCTGAGGAGACAGGAACAAGTTGTAACATTTACTTCCTCTACTGTAATGGCTGCGCTGGTTTGAAACTAAAAAGCAACACAATCATTGGACATATGTTGGTCTCAGTGCTCAAAGCACTTCATTCACTTGGTCCTTACGACATCCCTGCAAGGGAGACTAGCAGTATTATCCTCATATTGCAGAATGAAAATGGTGATAAGGTAGACTGATTAGCCGAGGGCCACCTAAGGCTTGTGGCTGACATTTGAACCTCGGATATTCCAGATCTCAGCCCATTCTCTCGTCACAAGCAGTCAGAGATCAGACCAGTACCAACACCAGGGAATCTTTATCCTTTAAATCAGGCCCTGCAGATTAGGCCAATACCTGCTGCAAGAAGCAGGGCCTTTTCTGCTGTGGGCCAGGGGTGGAGGTACAGATGAAGAGATTTTTGTACTACCTTTCTTTTCCACTTGGCCTTTGGTGACTGCTCTATTAGATGGTGGAGGAGAGTGGAGGGGGAGGTTATTCTTGAAACTGACCTGTTAAAATATATAAATTGTTTTTTTTAAAAAAAGAGCCAGGAATTGTATTGCATTTTGAGGTCTAACAACATTTTATTCCAGAATAAGCTTTCCTGAACTAGAGCCCAGCCCATTTCTTCTGTCACAATAACTGGATGATGTCTGTGTGGTGTTCTCCTTTTTTTGTCTCCTTCATGGCCTGCTGCTTGCCAGGGGCATGATTAAATGCAGGTGTCTGATTTTCCCTGTTTTTCCTTGGTTACTGATCTTTGTCCATTCTTCGCAGTTACTCGTCTTGCCTTGGGCTCTTCCATCAACTAGGATTATATCAACTTTTCCAGTTTTCCTGGGCTCTGTGTGCAACTCCTGAGCAACTACAGTGTACGAACTCCGACAGGATTTGCTGCTGCTTTGCAAGGGACTCTATTATTCAGGTTCCGCATTTTCTTCGGCAAGTTCCGAGAAGCTTTCCGGCCAGCCCTCAGGCTGTCCAGCTCCACACCGGCTAGCCTCCACCGCCCCCTACTGGTCGCACTATGCGTTGCTTCCTCGAGTGTCAAAAAAGAGAAACCGCGCGAAATGGGACTCCAGGTGCCAGCGGCGTCCCGCTGTTTTCACCGCGACAGGGTCTGTGTTCTAATCTTTCTCTTGGTTTCGTCTTTACGCTGTGACTAACAGAGGGACCCACTGAATTGCATGCAACGAGTAGTAGTCCACAATAGCCTGGCTGGCGATCAAGAAACGGAGGGGGTGTCCGATGGCTTGCCCGAAGGATTTTTGAGAGTTTGAAAAGGCGCGTAGGCCATCTGGCCAGTTTAGCCGTGGGCAGCCAGTCAGTCGGCCTCCCCGCAATATCTTCGGCCGGGGACCAGGTCTCGGAGGGGCTTGCGGTGACTGGGCGCTGCATTGGACAGGACCACTTCCCCTCCGATGTGCCTCTCCTCGGATGCAGGGGACTGACCGCAGCCAGCAGCCCAGTGGTCGCCCCCAGCCCGGGAGCTTTTGCAGGGCAGTGGCCAGGGCTTCGGGAAGGTTCTCGGGGTCTGCGCGAACTGGGAGAGCCGCTGCCTCCAAAAGGGTCTGTTCTGCCCCCGCCGAGCCTCCGTTCTCTCGTGCTGCAGTTATGGCGCCTCCGTTTCCGCGCATCCCAGTGGGATCCAGATGACAGTTTACAGTCTGCCTCTAGACGGCTGCCGGAATGTTTGGGTTAAGACAGCTGATAAACGAATTTAAAACAAAGACAGATGTTCTCTCATCATGTGAGCGCTTCTGTATTTCTGCCTCATTATGGTGCACCGCTTTGCGGGGTCTTGGCACCCCCAAAACGGAGGCAGACACCAAGGGTCCGCCCGTTTATTGCACCTCGTCCTCCCCATCGCAAGAAGCGTTTGGCTGTCGCGTCTGGTGCGGACATCACGCCGATCCCCAAGGGGATGCCTGGAGGACCTGACGTGAACTACCCCTTCTCATTCATTAAAGCACTGTTAATTAGGTTGCGGTTGTTTCCATTTTACAGAAAGGAGACTGAGGCTGAGGTCGGGGGAAAAACATGCCTGGGGGGGCCTCACGATGACATCCAGACCCACATATCAATGATCGGTCCATATCAAAATATATCCAGATCTCTTTCATATGCGACACTAACACCCGTGACCTCTAGATGGCGCCAGACTGATTCTTTTCCCGTTTTCGCATCACGTCATGGGCTTGAGGTTTTGGCGAGAGGAAGAGGAGACCTCCCCGCCCAGCCAGCAGCCGGCTCTGCGACGTGGCGATTTTTAGGGCTCGTGCCGCAGCACGCGCCCGTCACTCTCCTGCCTCTCCCTCGCCACGAGTTGCTCGCGCTTGTACCTGCCGCGTCCTCCGGTGCTGCTTCCTCTCGCGCAGGAATCTGTGCCTCGACGGCTCGTCGTTGGCCGTGGTTCTGTTTTGCAGCCTACTCGCGCGGAGCAACGCTGCAGTCCTTTTCTGGGACTGAGACTGGAGTTGGAGTGTTTAGCGTGTAGAGCGTGATTCCGCATGGGCCAAAAACAGCGGCGTAAACTCTTTTACACCGTTTTAAATCCTTTTACACCCTTAGGTTCTAAACGCTGAGCTTTATTGCCACCTGAAAAAAGAGGCCATGTATTGTCGAAGGCTTTCACGACCAGATTCAGCTGGTTGTTGTGGGTTTTCTGGGCTGTGTGGCCATGGTCTGGTAGATAGTGTTCCAGATGCAGGCGAAATGTTAGGAACAAGATCTACCAGACTACAGCCACGCAGTCCGGAAAACCCACAACAACCAAAAAGAGGCAGCGTTATGATTTTGTTCCCTGAAATCATTTACCATCAGCGTAGTTATTTAGGCTAGTGTCGGTATAGTTATTTAGGCTAGAATCCGGGAAATCTGGCTTGGAATCCCTGTTCTACCATGGGATCTTGCTGGGTGCTACACATTCTCAGTGTAAGTTACCTCACAGGGCCCTTGCAAGATAGAATGGAGGAGGGGAGGTCTTTGAGTCCCCACTGGGGAGAAAGGCAGGGGATAAATGAATAAATAGACCTTCTTAGGATTACTCTCCATATCTTGCACGCGAGCTGTGTGAGTGCATGAAATGCCTAGTGAGGAGCTGGAAGAGTACAAAGATTTTGATGGGCCTAAATAACTACACTAAATAACCACGTTCCAGTCTCACAGAGCTCAACAGAGGATGAAAATGGCCACCTTTGAAAATAATGTCACAAATACCATAGCTACAGAAATTCAGCAGATCTATGGGAAGAAGAGTCAGATAAGAAACCATCTTCCTGTGCCTACATACTTCAGACTGTGTGGCAACATATCTGAGCTGGATTCTCCTTGTCAGGGAAATCTCAAGATGCCTCCCATTTAGGTAGCAGCTGGACCCAGACCTGCTTAGCTTCAGCAGGATGGGTGTGTCACTTGCTGGACCATACCTGGATATTTCTGCACCTGATAACTGGGTAAAAAGTTGCTCTTCTAGAGCAGTGGTTCTCAACCTTCCTAATGCCGCGACCCTTTAATCCAGTTACTCATGGTGTGGTGACCCCCAACCCTAACATTTATCCTTTTTACAGATGGAGAACACTGATGCAGAGAGTCTTAGGCGACCCCTGTGAATGGGTTGTTTGACCCCCAAAGGGGTCCCGACCCCCAGGTTGAGAACCACTGCTCTAGAAGGTGACATCACAGTTGGAGAATGGGTGGGCACACTTCTAGTATATGAAAGATTTTAACGAAATGTTTTCCTTCTGTATAGGTCATGGGGGGCAGTCTTACTCATCACATTTTGTAACTTCCTGGCAGCATCACATCAGACGAATAACCAAGGAGCTGAAATCAGCACCCTCCTGCTGACGTTATGTCATTCAGACCCAGACTGCCTAACTATGCAGGCACTGGCTTTAGCCACTGGGAACGTGAAGGCTCTTGGAGGTGATGAGTTCAAACCAGAGCTCAATTCTCAGAGGATCTTCTGCCATGGGATCAGGGCAATCAGTGCCTTGCTCAAGGCAGCGGCTGGGCTAGTTCTCCCTTGTCAATCCCCCCCCCCCCAGGTTGAGGGGGACTTTCAAATAAGTGATCCTTCTATGGGCATTCTGTGCTCGGTCTGGCCCAGGGGAGGGTGTCTAAAATGCCTGCTTGCATGTTTGCACTGGCTCTTTTCAGTCCCAAAGCAATGGGAACATTTCACCACAAGGTTTAACTTTAGCCTACTTTTCTTTATCTGAAACCCTTTAGGTGTTCTATCTCTGGCAGATAAACTATTGTTTCCACCTTTTTCTGTGATGGCCATTTAAAAGTCAGAAAGCTGCCAACATATTTCACTTTTTTTTAAATTTCATTTTGTCTAGGCTAAATATGCTCCTGTTCCTCCATGCTTTTCTTACACAAGTCAATCATCCAGACAGCTTTTGCCTGCATCTTCTCCTGCCTGCATTGGCATCTCACTCAAATTCTGCATATCATGCCTGCGGAGGCCAGACCAACATTCTCTGGCCCTGTAATGTTGCTTTCCAAGCCTTGGAATTGGTACCCCACATATCTCTGGGCACCAAGCCACCATCTCACAGATGCCAGAAATGAGGTTAGTTATTCCAGAGGGAGATCCATGCTAACCTCTGGAAGCAAAACCAAACAAGACTTCAGTAATGTCTTTAAAAAATGAAGTCCCACATGAGCTTTCATTAATCAAAGCTCACTTCATCAGATGCAGTGGGACATCACATGTACAGGAGATATATTTATAGACAAAGTAGCAAATAACAAAGAAATCTAACTTGGTTTCCCTGTTGTCTAACAGAGGCTCTCGGGCTTTGCTTCCTGTTGCCTCGCTAAAATGGGGACTGGGGAAAATAGGAGAAAGGTTGCAAGTCCGCTGTCTTGTCTGCTCTTGTTTCTTGACCAATCTTGGTTTCTAGGAAACACTCAGATGATCATGACCTAAAAACAGAACTGGGACACATGACTGACTCTCAGGCCTCTGCCTTGGTACCACTCTCTCCTCTGTTTACATGTTGTTGAGAAGCAACTTTGTAAAGAGGAAATGCCAAAATAGAAGCAGTGTGGTGGGGTGACATGCAGGGGAAGGGAAACGTCACACACCCACACACAGCCCTATGAAAGAGTTGCCATTCTGGAGCAACACCGAGGTTGTTATCAGCCCAGGCCACTCTGAGAAATTGTTGCTTGTAGACTGTACAAGTAATGGGTAAAGTGACAGATTGATTCTGGGAAACCCAGATTCGAATTCCTGCCCTGCCATGGAAACTGACTGGGTGGCTTTGAGCCTGGTATTCTCTCTCAGATTGATCTTCCTTTGTTGTGGGATAAAGTGGAAAAGTAGAAAGTGAGGTGTATGTTTCCTTACTTCATGTATGCCTCACTTTTCTTCCCAAAATGCCTTACATTGTTTTCCTCTTATCCATATTTTCCTCACAACAACAACCACCCAGCAAGGTAGGTTAGGCTGAGAGACTGGTCCAAGGTCACCCAGGGCCAGTAAGCTTCCACCCAGGGCCAGTAAGTTTTCCCCAGATCTTAGTCCAAGACTCTAACTACTATACCCTACAGGCTACTCTGTAAGCTGCTTTGGGTACCCATTGTAAAGAAAAGTTAGGCATAAATACATAAAAATAAAACAAATCCAAAACTTAATGTGATTTAACTGAGGGGATTCACTCTCGCATGGTATGATAAAGGCCGCTAGTACAGATGGCTTTTAAAAGGGTTCATTTAGAGGACTCTAAATGAACCCTTTTTAAAGCCATCTGTGCTAGAGGCCTTTATCATACCATGCGAGAGTGAATCCCCTCAGTTTACCCATGTTAAGCTTTGAATTTGTTTTATTTTTATGTATTTATGCCTAACTTTTCTTCACAATGGGTACCCAAAGCAGCTTACAGAGTAGCCTGTAGGGCCATGGTGGCGAACCTATAGCACTCCAGATGTTCATAGACTACAATTCCCATCAGCCTCTGCCAGCATGGCCAATTGACCATGCTGACAGGGGCTGATGGGAATTGTAGTTCATGAACATCTGGAGAGCTGCAGGTTGCAGATCCTTAGACATATTTACAGAGGAGCTGGTGTGGAATGGTTTAGTATGCGCCAATCTCATCTGGTCTTGGAAGGGAGACCTCCAGGGAAGACCCTGCAGAGGCAGGCAATGGAAAACTGCTTCAGCTTAATCACTTGCCTTCAAAACCTTACCGGAAGTCACTATAAGTCAACAGCAACTTGATAGCACTTTACACACACAGAGAGGAGGAGGTACTGCCCAAATATTTCTGCAGGCACTCCATGTATCGAGGCAGTCTACCTCTGGATGTGAGATGCTGGAGAAAATATCAGTCAGGCGGTTCCTGTCTTTGAGGCCTCCTTGGAGACTTCCTAGAACATCTGGGCAGCTATTGAATGCAGGATGATGACAGAGATTGATTGGCTTTTGCCTCAAGCTGCCCAGGCAGTTTGCATGCTAGGATTTTTCAAGGGCAAAACATATATCGACTCACCTCGCTCTTTGAGACTGCCAGTTTAAGAGTTTGCATGATGAAAATATGTTCATTTGCATCAGTAACATGCATAAGTGGGAGTACTGTCTGGAGCAGCAGTGGCGTAGGAGGTTAAGAGCTCGTGTATCTAATCTGGAGGAACCGGGTTTGATTCCCAGCTCTGCTGCCTGAGCTGTGGAGGCTTATCTGGGGAATTCAGATTAGCCTGTACACTCCCACACACGCCAGCTGGGTGACCTTGGGCTAGTCACAGCTTCTCAGAGCTCTCTCAGCCCCACCTACCTCACAGGGTGTTTGTTGTGAGTGGGGAAGGGCAAGGAGATTGTAAGCCCCTTTGAGTCTCCTGCAGGAGAGAAAGGGGGGATATAAATCCAAACTCCTCCTCCTCCTCCTCCTCTTCTTCTTCTACACCACACTGGCTCTCAAAAGGTCCTGTCTTCTGGATTTTCTGGTGTGTGCCTGAAATCACCTTCAAACCATTTATTGGGGAAAGGGAGCAGCATAAGAACTGTGGAGACCACCAAGAGCCCAAAGGAGGAGATGGGATGATGCCCTCTTATCCTCCCCTCCCTCCTCCCTACCACTGTTGCTCTGTGCATCCTTGTGGCTGGTTCTCAGGGTTTGTTTCAGCTTCCTTTGCACAATGGTAGCCAAACAATGCAGGGAAGTGACCCAGCAGGATAAGGGGACAGGATGCAAGACCATAACAAGTGGGTGCGTAGAGGCAGCATCCCTGGATACTTCGGCGGTGAAATCACTCTTCTGCAAAGACCAAGGAGGAGAGTAGAGGATCTGAGCTCTGACCCCACCTTCTCTTCCCACAACAAACAGAAAGGTTGGTGCAAATATACAAACATTGGGGCCTGACGGAAGAAAGCCATCTGAGCTCCATGTGGCAGCTATGGCAAAAAAAAAATCTGTTAAGCAAGTGAGCCTTTGAGAGCAGGTTGCATTTGAAGTGATGGTCTGAACAGAGAGGCAGAGAGAGCTCAGACTAGGGGATCAGAGAAAGAGAGGCTGCACTCAGAAGCCTTGCAGACAGGTGCACATTTTTGTAAATCAGTATTTAATACATGTATGAATTAGACCCAATCTTTAAAATGTCAGAGGAATAGTTCGGAATGGAACAGTTGATCATCTGCTAGTAAGCTTTGTGCAGACAGAGCCAAGATCATTGGGGTTTTTCTGCCAAGGGCCCTCAGTCTGCCCCTCCTGAGAATGGCTGGCCTGTGAAAGAGTCAGGGTGGGTAAGAACAAACAGCAGGGCCTTCACCCCAGACTTCTTAAATCTAGGAAACGTGACCTTGAAATGTCCCGTCCCCCCCACAGGAACATCAGACCCATATTGCAGTGCAAAACATACAAGCCTCCTGTTTCCTAGATTTTGTTCTGTCTGATGATATAATTAAAATTGAGGTACATAACACTGTTGCTACCTTGATCCTCAATGTCTGGGTGTAACCCAGATACACCTTGACTGTTATGACCTTCAGATACAGCAGGGTACTGACAGCAGATGCTGGGGGGTTCCCACTGCCAGTGATGCCTGAGTTTTCAGCAGCAATTCAAACATGACTCCCGCTGTCAGTGTGAGCCCAGGTGCATGATCATGCACAGAAAATGCAGGGCTCACATATAGAGCTGCCTCCAGCACTCCCTAAAAGCCTGCCTGCTGTCCAGCTAGCCATTGCAGTGCTAGCCAAGCTGTGGTCCATATTCCTGTATGGGATTTTCCTGCTGTCTTGTGACATTTGTCATCTGAGAGGCAACAAATGCTGAACAAGGAAGAAACTCTGACACCCTCAGTGCTGTGTGAAAGGGAAAAGAGGTTGCGGTTTCTCTTCCCTTTCCCAGCCAAGTAAGAGAAGTGGCTTCTTCTGGATTACTCTTAAGAGGATCTGCTTGCTTCCCCAGAACGACAGGAGAGGAATATGTCTCAGACTATCACTTCCTGAAGTCACGCCGGCATTGTCAGCCTCGAGCACAAGGTCACTGTGTGTAGTTTCCCCCCTTGCAACATGTCTGGTTCACTCTTCCTTGAGCAGCAGGCGGTTCAAGGCTGTGGGTGACTCAGTAGTAAACTCATCTCTGTTTACAATATTACAAGGTGAGCAAGTATTATGGAGGTGCAGAGGAAAGACAGCGGTGAGCCATGCTCTCCCCCAAACCACATCTTTCTGGTCTTCCCAAATCCCACTAGTGGACATTTTTTCCAGATTGTCTTGAACACATTCTTTCAGAATAGAGAGGATATATAGCAAGATGGCTTTGGATGAGGACCACTCTATTGGCCCAACAGTGCCAAGAGCCAGAAGCCAAACCCAGGTAGAAATGAAGCATCGGCTAATCTCTGCTTTGCTCAGCAGCATGACACACCATGACACCAGTCTGTTAGGGCTCAGCCTCTCTCCAGGGATGGATGGTGCTGAGAAAGTTGAACCGCCTGGGATCAGAAATGCTCATCAGACACAACCCCACAGTATAAGCAACACTCATGCTGTTCCCGAAACATCTTTGATGAGAAGTGATCAGGTCAGTTTTCATTACTGGTCAGCATAAACGCAGACACTGAGCCTCTCGGGGGAGGGTGGTATATAAATTAAATATACAATACAATACACTTATACAGTTAGAGATTTAAGTCTCCAAGTCTTTCACAGAATGACAACTTTCTCTCTTGAAGCCCCTGAACAAGCCCCAGTGCAATTCCTGTGTGTAGTGGTTAGAGCAGGTGGATTCTAATCTGGAGAACTGGGTTTGATTCCCCACCCCTCCACCTGAGTGGCAGAGGCTTATCTGGTGAACCAGATGTGTTCCCGCACTTCTACTGGGTGACCTTAGGCTAGTCACAGTTCTTTGGAACTCTCTCAGCCCCACCTGCCTCACAAGGTGTCTGTTGTGGGGAGAGGAAGGGAAAGGAGCTTGTAAATCACCTTGAGTCTCCTTACAGGAGAGAAAAGTGGGGTATAAAGCCAAACTCCTCCTCTTCTTTCTCTTCCAGGTCTGAGTGAGGAATGACAAATGAATTGCTTCCACAAGCCAGTGTTTTACTGGGTAGATTCTGTACTGTCTGGGGCACATTGGCAAGTTCACTCCACACAGACCAGTTACTTTTCAGCGTTCTCTACTGTCTGGGGCACTGTGTTGTCTCCAGGTTCATTCCTCATGAGTGGGGGTGCCATTTTTATTCCCTGGAGGGGGTCCCTGTTTGCAGCTGCTCCACAGCAGGCATTCAGTTGGTGATACCTCCTGGGAGACCAGGTGGTGCAAAGGCAGTTTTTTTAAAAAAGTATCTGCTGCTGAACTCCTGCATGTTAGGCACAGAAGCCTGTCAGAGGAAAAATGCAGGCAAGCTCACAGGCAACCACTTCCTTCCTGTCACACTTACATGGCACAGGAGAATAAACCAAGATGACAATGAGGCTAGAAACAGGCATACAACAACATACAGGGAAAAAAACATTGATGGTGTTCCACCCAACAGCCAAGTTCTGCACTGAGCAATCACAGGCTGTTGGGGCACGCATGTTGTCTCTCTCCTTCTCCTCTCCCCTACATGCATACAAGGGTTATAATGGAGACTGGGCACTAGGGAAGCAGCAGCATGGCCAATAGCCCAGAGTTTTTGGAGGCTGGCGTAGCAGAATTGAAGAATGGCTGCATGTGCTCAGCCGCTGCTTCCAGAACCAAGGCCCGACCTGAGCCAGGTCTCTCATGCAAGATGGCTGAAACAACAAAAGGGAGCAGTGCAAAGGAATACCTAGAATTCTGACCTCTTTTGAGTTCTTCCAGGTACCCCAGTATGGTCATTTATGCCGACCTACAAGCCTCCTGCCTTTAAGAAAGGCTGTGGCTCAGTGGTAGAGCGTCTGCTTGCCTTGCAGAAGGTCCCAGGTTCCATCCCCATCATCTTCAACTAAAAGGGTTAGGTCAGGTGGTTCAGGCGATGTGAAAGACCTTCCCCTGACACCCCAGACAGCCACTGCCAGTCTGAGTAGAAAACATTGACCTCAATGGATCAATAGTCTGATTCAGTATAGGGCGGCAGCTTCAGGTTTTTGCACTTCCTAATACACAGGTGTCAAACTCGCGGCCCTCCAGATGTTATGGACTACAATTCCCATCATCCCCCTGCCAGCACCATGCTCATCATGCTGGCAGGGGATGATGGGCACTGTAGTCCATAACATCTGGAGGGCCGCGAGTTTGACACCTATGTCCTAACAGTACTACAAACACACAGCTGCCACGGAGGACCCCTTGCTGACACTGCTGTTAGAGACACATGGCTGGCAGTCATCCCAGCAGAAGTGTGGTGATTAGAGCGTTTGACCAAACAGGTTCAAATCCACCTTCTGCCATGAAGTTTGGGAGGCTGTCCCTCCCTCCTAGTTGCACCCACTTCAAAGGGTTGTTGCAAGAATTAAGTGGAGGAGGGAGTGAAGCGTGCATGGATGAAGGGTGCTCTGAGCTGAAGTGTAGTAAATAAACTGTTCCCCATCTCAGTTCTGGAAAGGGAAGCACTCAGGGCAGGCTGAACATAGGAAGGTATCTGATCTGAAGGTGGCCCCAAGTTTTTTTTTTTAACCCGTGAATGGGTCCCATGTATAGGCACCTTCATTGTTTCCTTGCAATCAATCACACCAAACTGTGACTCCGCAGGCTAAAGCTCACCCCCGCCCCCCGTGGGTGCTACCCCCCCTCTTTCTGTGCTGTGAGTAACACTCAGCGAAAGTACAAGCCTTGCCAGGTTTGGGGTTTCAGAGTTATGTTGGTGGTTGCTTGGCGATGGCTCCTCTCACGTTGCGCTTCACGTGCACAGCAGATGCCTTGTGGAAAGCAGGACATCATCCATGGTGGCGGAGGGAGGAAGTGGCTAACCTCACTGGCTCTGCTGAACAGGCATGCTTCGGGGCCCAGCAGGGAAAGGCCCCTTCCTGACCTGCTTTTAGAATGCACTGCTTCTCCCCGTTTAGATTTCAGGCATGTGCACCCAGCCTCATTTGCCACCGCCGCTCTACTGCCGTGTCTTCATGTTGGGGCAGTCAGGGTCAGACTAAAATCTGGGACAGGTGGGTTCAAATCCCCCATGAACCTCACTGCTGGCAGGATGATAGGACCATCAACTTCAGGTTGGGAAATATCTAAAGATTTTGGGGGGGGGGGGGTTGGAGTCTAGAGAGGATAGGATTTGGGGGTGAGCGGGACTTCAGTGGAGTATGATGCCATACAGCCGACTTTCCAAAGCAGCCATTTTATCCAGGTGATCTCTTGGAGATCAATTTTAATCTCAGGAGATCTTTAGTCACTATTTGGAGAAGATGGAGAAGAGTTGGATTTATATCCCCCCTTTCTCTCCTGTAAGGAGACTTAAAGGGGCTTACAAACTCCTTTCCGTTCCCCCCTCACAACAAACACTCTGTGAGGTGGGTGGGGCTGAGAGAGCTCCGAAGAACTGTGACTAGTCAAAGGTCACCCAGCTGGCATGTGTTGATCTAGTTGATCTAGTTGATCTAGTTCACCAGATAAGCTTCCACAGCTCAAGTGGCAGAGCGGGGAATCAAACCCGGTTCTCCAAATTAGAGTGCACCTGCTCGTAACCACTATACAACGCTGGAGATTGGCATCCCTCCTGGATGACCTTGGCTATGCCACTCTTCTCAAATCCTGCCCTACCTCACAGGGTTGTTGTAAAGTAGTGGGAACAAACTTGTAATCCACTTTAGTTCTCACTGGGGAGGAAAGCAGTGTATTCATTTCTATACAAATAATATCTAAATAGATACTACACTGCTGACTCTCTGCTTGGTCTCCCAAGTGTGTTGCTCCTCCTCCGTGTTGCACCATGAGCACTGCTGGGCTTGCTGACTCTCTTGGACCTTCACAGCCACATTGTTATCTAGCTGGACCTTTCTTTCTCCAGCCCTTCTGTCCAGGATGCCCCAGTGGCAGCTTCCAGGGAGGGATCAGAGTTGTCATAGAATTAAAACTGATCTCCAGACTACAGAGATCAGCTCCTTTGGAGAAAATGGCCATTTTGGAGGGTGAACTCCACACCCACACATCCCGGCTGAGTATCCTTTTGTCCCCCAATTCTGCTGTTCCCAAGCTCTGTCTCCAAATCTCTAGGGATTTGCTAAGCCAGAGTTGGTAACTCTGTGTCCGTCCCATCCAAAGTCCTGACAGCCTCACTTCATTTCAGCCGACAGAAGTCTAAGCACTAACATTTCAACCCAAGCACAAGTCTAAGCCAGTGGTGGGATCCAAACATTTTAGTAACAGGTTCCCATGGGGGTGGGATTCAAACAGTGGCGTAGCGCCAATGGGGCTGGGCAGGGCACAATGGGGGCGTGGCCGGGTATTCCAGGGGCGGGGCATTAATAATTTCTCTGTTACTGAAAAAAACTCTTACTGTAAAAAAAAAGTTCCTAATTTCCAGCTGGTATCTTTCTGTCTATAATTTAAACTCATGATAGTGAGTCCTATCGTCTACTGCCAACAGAAACAACTACTTCTCCTGTAACTGACTGCCTGTCAAATACTGGATACTTTCAAATACTTAATTTTGTTTCTAGAAATCAAAAGAAGGATACTTTCCTTAAACAAGGAACTTTACCATATTTCTAAAACATGTTTTTAAAACAGCCCAACAGAGAGAATTATCCCGTTTTCTACCTTCGCTAACCAGCCACATAGGAAACAACAGGACTTTATAATTTTTGGACCGAATGGAATTTCTAACGGAAAAGCAGACCCAGTTAGTAACCCCCTCCCGGCACACACAAATAATTAGTAACCCACTCTCGGGAACCGGTGAGAACCTGCTGGATCCCACCTCTGGTCTAAGCACTATCTAAACTCTCACGTCCAAAACATTTTGTTAATCAGAACTAATAAAATCAGAAAACCTGGCATGATCTGGGACTGCAGCTTGCTGCCCTCAGTGCAACAACTGTGTAAGAGAGAGGAGATGCCTGGTGTAGTGAGAGAACCAGTGTAGTAGGGTGGTCAGGAGCAGGACTCTAGTCTGGAGAACCCAGTTTGATTCCTCACTCCTCCACATGAGCACTGGACTCTTCTCTGGTGAACTGGGTTTGTTTCCCCACTCCTCCACATAAAGCCTGCTGGGTGCTCTTGGGCTAGTCACAGTTCTCTCAGAACTCTCAGCCCCACCTACCTCATAAGGTATGTTGTGGGGACAGGAAGGGAAAGAATGTGTAAGCTGCTTTGAGACTCCTTATGATTGAGAAAAGCAGGGTATAAACCCAAACGCTTCTTCTGCTTGAGGTTTATGCACCAAGAGTGCCATCCAGTTTTGGGCACTTCCAGCAGAAGAACCAGGGTCAAGTCAGCCAGCAACGAGACATGGGGGAGAAGAGACAGCATACCAACACTTGCTGTGAGACTCACTGAAGATACACCTTGAGTGGAGACTCTGCACTTGTGTCTTCAGACCCTCTATGCTGGGCTCTTTTCTTGGCTTGAAGTTAAAGTCAAGGAAGGGAGGGGTGGGTGGAGTCCCCACTTTGAAACCATCTCCTGTGGAGGCCTTCCGGGACGTCTCTTTGGCAGCATTTAAGCACGTCTTTTTTTAAAAAAAGTAAAGCCCTCCTCTATGCCTGCCCCATTTTGTTTTTATTTGTGTTCTTCATTGTTACTTGACCATGCACCGTTTGAACATCTGCAGCACAGCAAATTGTATGTTTTATAAACACAATAATATGTAGCAGTAAGAGTCATTCTGCTAATCCACCCACAACAGATTGTATAGGAACTAATAAATAAAGTACTCTGATTCAACCACTGTCACCTCTGGATTTCAGGCTGCAGGCAGGGCTGGAAGAGATCCTCAGCATTCCCTGCAAAGCACAGAACAACCCCAGGGAAATTCTTTGTGATCCAAGTGACATGTTACATTCTATTGGTGATTGCCAGGGTGATCTGCAGCCAAGCAAAAGCTGCAAGTTTCTCAACTCAATATGGAAATGCTGCAGAGCTCCAATTTGGATTGAGCACACAGTGTGAGGAAGGAAGGGCTCCATTCTTGCCATTCTTCCAATACAAAATGGCCTTGCACCCCAATAAAAGCCTCCCAGAGCCAAGAAAATAGTCCAGCATAGAAGGCAGGATCCCCTCTTTGCCCCACACTGCAGGCCTGACTAGAATGGTGCCCCTGTGGTGCTTCCGAATGGAGTTGGCCTCCTGCTGCAAATCCATAATGAGACCACATGCTAAATATAACATGCAGTTTGATCCACTGTCAAAAGCCAATGTTTTTGGCCCTTTGCAGCCCTCAGGATAGAAGCCAGGCACAAGTTTGCAAGAGTGTTCTTTATTTAAATAAACTTTAGATGCAAATAAGACTGGAGAGAGATAACTTCGCTAGTTTACAATATTTACAGTGGAATGTACTACAGACAAAAAAGCCTTTATCCTCATTCAGCAATAAACAAACATGGGCCACCAAGAGGTATACACTGCTTCTATCATCTTTCTCCATTACTTTCAAGAGGAACCAAATAAATACAAGAACTATTCTTCCAGGCGCACAAATCGATTCCCTCTGTAGACAATGAAGAAGACCCAGCACAAAAGAGTTTCATGTATGCTTTAAACCCTACCCAATTTTAAGTGGTTGTGGAATTGGTTTCAGAAACTTTTAGGGTTTGCGGAGGGAAGTTGGGCAAATGAACAATCTCCATACTTGATGAGATGATGCCCCAGAGTCTCCTCCGAAGAAAGCTGGCATTTGCCTTCCCCTTCCTGCACAGCCTTCTTTGAATTTGTAACTTTCCCCAAGTATTAGTCGAAATTAACGTTGTTCATTGTCATGGGCCAGTTCAATTTAAAAATTATGCAGATTAAAAAATACACCCTCCCCCCAAGCTGATCAAAGGGGTAAACAGCTCCATCATCTTCCTGCTTTCACTGCTGGGTTTGAAGACAGTCAAAATGACAAGCCAGCCTGATTACAAAATTGACTTTTTCTGTTGAAGAGTAGTTGCAATTGGGACTGGTTATTGGAAGAGACACCTGAAGTCTGATGAGATGAAGTTCACTGGTTCTTCAAGGCTGGGTGCTTGATACTACAGCAGACCAGGAGAATCCCTTTCCTTCTGCCCACACAGGACAAAGGTGCAACAGGAAAGTACACCAGCCAGGAAAAGAGGACACGGTCATTCACATCTCTGCAAAACAACCACAACAAAAAGTTATGTATATCTATATAGATACACAAACAGAATAAGTGCGATATCTCTGTGTTCTTTAAAGTACAAGCTTGCTTTGCAGGTCTTTGGCATTCAGAGCAGCCTTCCAAGTCATAAAACCTCCTAGTTTTCATTTCACGAGGAAAGCTTGCATATTAAAAGCTTGCATCACTGTACTTCACAGCGGGTTCACAAGATGCCAGAAATTGCAATTGCCCACACAAATGCCAACATTAACAGCAGAAGGCAAAAGCAGGGCAGATGGCGGACCACAAGGGAACAGAGTTCCTTTCAGTAAAGATTGTGTTGCATTACTGAAATGCAAAGTATGATGAAAGCAAACCAGGCATGCCGGGTTTTATGCAAAGCTCCTCAAAACCTGTCAAATAATTAAAAACAAATTATATACCTTCCAGTACTCTGTCCAGATCTGCAATGAAGTCCTCCAGCTCTCGGGTATCTCCAAGTTTGGCTAGAACACAAAGGAGAACAGCTTGGTCAGCTTTCCACATTCCCTCTCCTCTACCAATCCTACATGAAGTCAGTGAGTTTGCAGAATTTCAAATCTGAAATGCAAGGCTTGAGGTGGAAGAGGAAAATCTGCATATTTTGCCTTTGCAATACATGTCTGAGAGAATAACATTGCACAGACGTTAAGAGTGGTGGAGTATAATCTGGAGAAATGGGTTTGAATCCACACTCTTCCACATGAAGCCTGATGGGTGACCCTGGGCCAGTCCCAGTTCTCTCAGAACTCTCTCAGCCCATGAGGAGGCAGATAATAGAAAACCACCTCCAAACGTCTCTTGCCTTTAAAACTTTACAGGGTTATCATTAGTCAGTTGTGATTTGGAAGAACTTTCCACCACCACTAGTACATGTTTAAGACAAAAAAGGAATGTCTTTGGTCCCATTAAAGTGGCAAGGAAATAGGTTTAGGGGCGAACAGCACAGAAACAGCTAGGCCAGACCTAACTGCATGGTTGGCTTTCATGTAGGCACTGTGGAACATTTCCCAGGACACAGAAATATAGCCAGAGCTACCGAAAGATGGCACAGGAGTCCACCCCCTCTCTGCCATGGTAGAAAGCTGCTCCCGAGACCTTTGGAAATTGCACTTTTTAGGCTGGCTTCTAGCACTGCCCTTTGCTGTACACGCTGGCCTCCTGGCCTTACCAGTGGAGCAGGATGTGGGTGTGTTGAGATCTTCCTCACTGGTGTTCAAGCTGCTTCCAGGAGACGTGCTGTGGCCTGCAGGAAGAAGAACATTAAGTCTCAGTGGCACCGGACTCTTTGTGTGACGGATGGCCTGTCATTCCCAAACTGCAGCCAGTGAAGTATGGTCCCTTCACCCACCTGCTGACACCTTGATGGCAAATGCACTGCTATTGCTTAAGGTTACCATTCAATCAGTACCAGAAGCGTATCTAGGGAAAATGTAGCCCAGTGCAATATCTGAGTTTTCTGCCCCCCTCCCAATGGGTGGCTGCCCTCCACCACCACAACTAAACAACTTTTTTTGCACCAGGTGTTGAAGTCAGTGTATGGACCCAGGGGGAAGGAGGAGGAGTGTGGGGAGTGATTTTCCACCCCTACGTGACTAAATGGCTGCAGCCCGAGGACATTTGACTCCATACGTCCCCCTGGCACCGAAAGCATGCAAAAGGCTTTGCAGCACCAGGAACTATAGCCTGTCTGCCCGCCTAGCTTGCCATTTGGGTTAACTGCAAGGCAGACAAGACGCTGAGAGTGGGAGGGGGCGAGGTGGAAGAGATGTGTTATGAAGGGGCAAGAAGTAATGAAATGACAGGCGTTAATAATATCCTAGCCTATGCATGTGCACCCAGCAGATAACCAGGCGGCAGCAACTGAATTTGCAGCAGGCAGCAACATGCCTGAGGGAGGCTCAACTCTTCTGCCTCAGCGATATCGAGAGCTGGCGCAAGAGAGTGGGAACAGCCCTAACCATAATTGCAGATTCTTTTAGAGACCTTCGAGCTACCCAAGGACACCCCCACAAAGCCAGAGGATGGTGAGCAGCAGGAAAGAAACAGCCTGTCTTTTCCCAGCCACCCACAGAACTGGCTCAGGTCTCTCACTCACTCTCTGAGTCATCGATGCCGCTGTCATACAGGCTGGGCAGGGTCCTCCTCTTCAGCTCCTCCAAATGCTGCTCATACTGTGAAGGTCCCCTCTTGCCGAAGTCCTGCACCACCTGGTCGAACTCCAGCAGAAAGTCATCCAGGTCGCTGGTGGGCAGCCCTGAAGACGGCAAACAGATGGGCTGAGCACATGGACGCTGTTCACCAGAGCTTTCAGTGCAGGTGTCACGGCTTGACAACATTTGGACTGAGTTATATAACAATGTATATTATTACTAAAGCGGGGAGGGTACAACAGAGCTCCTCATATTGAGGGGCCTGCCATCCCCCCCTTCTTGGGGTGAGTTTTTAAATTGAGCCTGGACGCCTCTTGTTTAATTTGCTAATTGTTAGCCGCTGTTTTTATGTATTTTAAGATGTTTTATTGACGGAGCCTATGTTTGTATTGGACCTGCTTATTGTTTATATATTATGTTGTTCATCGCCCGGAGCCCTTTGGGGATCAGGCAGTATAGAAATTGAATTAATAATAATAATAATAATAATAATAATAATAATAATAATAATAATAATAATAATAATAATAATAATAAGGAGGAGGAGGAGGAGGAGGCCTACCTAGATTTTGATTTAAATTTACTGTGAGAGCCCAGATAACTCGAGGAATAATTCTGGCTCAGTCAGGCAAGATGGGAAGCCTCATGTTTCTCTTTGTCGGGCTATTTTGTCTTATTGTTTTGTGTTTGGGTTAGTTTGCATATTTTATGGAATTTTAATTGTAAAGGTGATGTGATTTGTAGTGTTTTATGATTATATTATTGTATACTTGGATTTTTTGTTCCTTTTGTTATTATTATTACCATTGCTTTTGCTGCTTTTTGTACTTGTGTATTTCTGTCTGTCTTATCTTATTTTAACTAAATAAAACACTAATAAAAATTCAGGTCTCTTAGAAGTGGGGGTGGGGTGGTTATTGCAGGCTTTATTTTATTCTGTATGATTTTCATTTGTGATTTGTAAGTCATATTTTTGCTTTGATCAGCAAGCCTCAACTCTACACACCTTTGCTACAAAGACTTTGAAATCATATGGAGCGGTGGCATGGGGGGTGCAGGTAGGGAAGCCCTCCATAGGTCCCCTTCTTTACTTTGTGGCTAAGAATGCTTCAGAAGCAACCTGCACCAGCAAATGAATGCTTAAAGCACATTTCCCCAAATACAAAAAAACCTCTTTTAAGTATGATGCAGACATGATTGCAGACAACAAAACAAAACGAGCTCCAACCCAAAAAAACTTCTGCCCTTTAAGCGTCAGACTCTAAGAGGAGTCACAAAACATAATTTAGGGTCTCTTTCACTGTGACACATTTCACAGCTCTACCTCACTGGAATTTCCTGCCCTGCTTGTGAGCTTCCCACAGGCATCTATTTGACCTCTCTTGGAAACACAACCATGAGCTAAGCTGCCCAGTCCCATTTGTCCCCCCTGGAGTTCCCGCACACACCGACTTCAAAGCAAAGTCGAAGCAAGCCTGAAAGGTGCTGGACATCATCTGTGCGAGAACACATCGCACCACAGACTGCTCTAACTCTGCTAGGTCAAGTCAGAACAATATCCAGGGTGAAGTGTTTGGGTCTCCTGCTGGGGATCTGTTCCAGTGACTTGTGCAGCTCCAGGGAGCCAGACCCATTGGAATGCAAGCCAGGTGAACAACTCACTTCAAACTCCAGAGGTCAATAAAGCTGGAGGAGCAAGTCACCTAACCAGGCACCCAGAACAGGATTCCCCAGCCTTGCTGAACCTGCAGCTACTATGCAGGTGGCCACATTAAAATGGCTGCCAGGAGGGCTGGGCCCAATCACAAAATGTTAGCCTTCTACCATTAACCAAACTGGTACACCTTGCAGACCTCCCTCCTGGGCTTCTCCCACTCGCCACAAGAAAAGCCAGCCCCAGGATGACAGCAGCAGAGAGCAGTTGGGTAACCCCAGGGACCACGCTGGCTGGGGGACTGCTGACCTACAGCAAGTCGAGGGCAGGGTCGGGAAGCAGCCGCCTAGATCTGATCCGGGTTCATTGCAAAGCCCACTTTCAGTTTATGGGTAGAGGCAAGCCAGATAGGCCAGAGGGGAGGTGGGCAGGGCACCAGTCAGCCGGCCTCTGCCCCCCTCACCCTTTGCCCAGAGGAAGGTTCGGGCCAAGGCGCACCCGTTCCCGGAGGGCTGGCCACAGGTTGGCAGGCGGCCGAAGGGGAGAGCGGTCAGTCGGCAGCCAGAGGGGCGGCCGGGCTCCCTGAGGTCCAGGGCCGCGCCTTCGAAGAGGGTCCCGGCCAGTCTCTGTCTTCTCCGGCGTAGCGCTCTGCGCAGGGGGGAAGAGGCGGCACTCCCAGGCCCGAGGGGCTTTCCGCGCCGCTTCCTGCCCGGGGGTTGTGTGACACGTGGACGTGCGCGGGTCTGGACGCCCAGCCCGGCGGGACGGAGCCGGTGGCAGGAGGGTCGCCTCTTCCAACGCTCCCCTCCTTCAACGCGTCGCACAGCCACAGCAGGAGACCCGCATAAAAAGGAGCGAGGCCAGAGGGATTCTCGCACCTCTATTCACACGTGACAGTGCAGGGAGCCCCCACGTACAGGAGTCAAACTTGCTCCTGTGGCCAGGGCAGACCCGCACCTGGATATGCCCCATGCCAGTCTTTCGGGGGAAGCGGCCCAGGGGCAGATCTTGGTCGATCCGCCAGTTCTTTTGCTTCCCCTAGTTGGAGGGAGAGCGCGACCACCCAGAGGTGCCGCCCCTGGTAGCCGGGAGAAGTGGTTCTCTTCCGCAGGGCCGATTCTCCGGTGAGCGGATGGAGGAGCCAGAGAAATTGGCAGCAGCCGAGTCAGCGGCACTCCGCGGGAACAGAACCCGAAGGGGCACGCGGAAGGCCCGCTGCAGTTCCCTCTCCTGGCCTTCCTTTTTACCTATTCACTCTTCAAAGGGTGAGGCCATCAAGAGACTCCCGCTTCACTATCCCACGCCCCCTTGACACCCAGACCGAATTTTGTAACTTCGATGTTCTCCTGTCCTCTGCTAAGACGGAGAATTATTTTGCGTCTTGCAGGTGCCGCAAGATCTCTGGGGAGCAGCCAGGAAGACCCAGCAGGTTTCCACGAAATCTGACCCCCCCGGCCCCCGCCCCCCCCATGCAGCCCCATGCAGGCTGCACATCCCCAACTGCACGCCTGCAAGCCCCGCAGGGGATCAGCAGCATTCACCGTAAAAGAAAAGTCCCGCCACCTGAACCCGTGCCTAGCTGTGCGCGGGCGGTGCCACTGACCGGCCTTGCTGGCGACGTCTCCGTCCATGCTGCACGCGCTGACCCCGGCCAACCTTCCGCGGTTCCTTGCTCTGGACCAGCCCTGAGTCGCGCGGCCACTTTTGTCCCGGAGGCCTCGCCCCCTTCCGCGACCGGCTCAGCCAATCGCCGGACGCTGTGGGCGGGGCTTGTCTGGGATCTGTCATCTTGCAAAGCGCGTGCAGATTCACAGCTCCAAGGAAGGCAGGAAAGAAGCGGAGTTGTTGGACGGCGGTTTTGCGGCTGGGCTGAGCAATTTCTTAGCAAACGGCCTGGGGACGTTTATTGCATTTGGGCAGGCCTGTACGTTAATGAAATCCACAAAGTCTCCAGCGTGATTGCCAGGGGTAACGCTTAACTCGGCACCCTAACAACAGGCGATAGCGCTCCTAAGTACATGCAGAATGCACCTTTTCCAAACCTGCTGATTAGCGTTGGAGGGAAGGGCCTTTGCCGCCTTGAGCTGCCCTATATATTTATCTCCAGATATCAATCGCCGTTTGGTGACTTCTTCATTCATGTATGACTGTATCTGGTTTTGGCAAATAAATGTGATTAAATGCGGGATTCGCTTTCAGACGGTTTTTAAGGGCAGGTTGGACGGATCCTAGGGAATAGGTCCATGAGCTGCTACTAGCCTTGACAGCTGAGACGAATCTCCATCTTCAGAGGCAGTAAACCTCTGAATACCAGTGGCACATCAAGTTGTCTTCTGTCCCTTGTTGTCAACCTTCCAGAGGAACTGGTTAGCCCCTGAGTGCGACAGGAAGCTGGTTTAGATGGACGGACTGCTGATCTGATCCACCAGGGCTCTTCTTATGCTCTTAAATGTATAGAACGAACCAACTGCTGCAACCATCCCAGTTCGGCTAAACTGGGGTTCTGCGCAGAGATCGATCCCACTCCTCAGCGGCTCAGAGACCGATCCCACTCCTCAGTGGCTCAGTGGCTCAAAGATCCCACTCCTGCTGCTGCTTATGAATAAGAGCTGCATCTTCTCTAATTCGTGTGTGCCACTTCAAGTGCTTTTCAGACCTTTCCCTATTGATGGTGTGAACGTCGCGCTAGTTTTCTGAATCCATTGATTGCCACGTCGACGGCTCCAATCCTAAGTACAGTGAAAACACGCAGGAATATTGGAATGGGAATTCTTGCCTTTACGTGCATTCAAAAGCCAGACAGTCCCAGCACATCTAGAAAGGAATCCTACTCAGGTGTATTCAATGGGACCTACTCCCAAGAAAGAGGTGTTAAGATTGCACTGAGTTGCCTTTATCTTTTTCAAACCTACATACCAGAGGGAGACGGGCTAAAAAATGCGTTGAGAGCTGCAAGGAAATATAGAGACATGCATCTCAATATTTATAAGGCGCATGTTTTTTCAAAGGAGCTGTGTAAGGGAAACGTCTCTCTAGCAAACAGTGCATCAGCACCTCCTGGTGGTAAAAAGCTGTTACAACCGCTGCTGTAACCTGTGTTTTGGAAAGCGTATGCGTATTTTTGAGCGTCTAAATTTTTACCAATTCTAGTTTTTAAAAAAGATTGGTAATTGATTGAAAAGTATGCAAGTGAGATTTAAAATGAACTTTGTACAATAAGGATTGGAGGGGAAAAAACATTAACTTCCCATACCGGGAGTCGAACCCGGGCCGCCTGGGTGAAAACCAGGAATCCTAACCGCTAGACCATATGGGAGGCCGTTGTGACAATCTGTTTTTTAGGGTCCTTGTTCTTCATTTTTTAAATATGTTTATGGAAAAGCTGTAGTTACAGATTGTAAAGGTCAGTGAAAGCATGAAATCAGGGGAAGCAAGCAGAAAATAATTCTAGTGGATTTGCACAGTAAGGTATGCCTAATTCTAGTGGATGTGCACAGTAAGGTATGCCTAATTTAATGAAATCAGTCGCTGTGCACTAGATCGGACTGCTCCGTGGAAATATTCGAATAAGACTGGACAGAAGAAATCGGACACAGAACAGCGCGTGGCAAACGCTCGACTTGAGTGGCAGGCGTGACCAGTACAAGCGGGGTTGCTTTCTGTGCTCACGTTGAGTCGTAGCTGAGAAGGCAACTACTTTTCGTTTCACAGCAATACCTGATAATACCAGCTTTTTTGCTTGTTCTACATCTTCGGTTTTGCACGCAGGATATCTTAGAAAACACTCCACGTAAAGCTTTTCCTGGCATGGAGATGAAGTCATTGGGAATACTTATCCTGCCTACTTGCTTCATGTCAGCAACGGAAAAGAGAGAGAACCGTGCGAAGGGAAGGAATCAAAACTTTCCCCTACCTGCCGTCTCCTTCCCACTTCCCTAATCGGCGTCTACCGGGGATCTCCATAAACCAGCTGCAACTGCACAGCAAAAAAGAAAGGAAGAAAGGAAGAAAGGAGGGGGCTTTTTTGCTGTCCTGTTACAGCAGGTTTATGGAGAGCCCGAAGACGTTCGCAGCTGGTTTGCCATCACCTGCCTGAGGCTGCCTCCACATCATGACCCTGGCATTCCTTGGAAGTGTCACATCCAAATATTAGGCAGGGCCGATCCTGGAGATCTAATGAAATCAGGCTAGTTCTGGCCTACCCAGGTCAGGGCTCCCAGATCTCCAGTATGTAGTTTGAAATGTGCCCACAAGAGAAATGGAGCGCCTGGCTTTGCTAAGGGCGGCAGTGATCGCCATTCTAGGCGAATCAATCTTTATGGTTGAGACGGCGCTGGTCACCTGACAGTAGTGGAGGACTAGCTAGGGAAGAGGAGGAGGGGCTGGCTCGGAGTTTGGTCACGTGATAGTCCCGAGACACTCTTGTGGGGTTGGGTTGTCCTGAGCGTCGAAGCTGAAGTCGGCAACACCTGCGCTGGGTGAGTGGATTACGCGAGGCCGGGGCCTGGAGGCCTGCATGCGGAGGAGGGAGCGGAGATCGCCCTCCACACCACGCCACTGCTGCCCAACTCTTTCGCCGGGTCGGATTAGAACAGAGGTGAGGGGGACTGGCAGGGACGGCTGAGGGAGTCTGCTGGGGGCAGCATTGGGGTGCCCCAGGTTCACCTACCTGCCCTCTCCGCTTCTGTGGGTTTCCCCCACAAGGAAGAATGGAGGGAGAGGAAAAGGTTCCGGGGGTTCAAGGCTGCCTGGAGCTGTCTGTGAAATAAAAGCCTCGTCTGGCTATGTCAGCCTCTCCGTACTGGTTCCGCAACTGCTCAGGAACGGTTTTAACATTGGAAGCAGACGCGGTGCTGAAAGTTTAACACAGCACAGGGAAAATGCGGTGGGAGTACAACTCCAAATGTTGCAGGATTTAAACGAGGGTCATTTGCTTCACACCTTAAAGAATTCTTGCATCGAAGGCACTTCTGTATTAGAGTTAACAAACTGTTGTAGAAGATACCTAGGCCCCTTCTGCACATGCAGAATAATGCACTTTCAATCCACTTTCACAATTGTTTATAAGTGGATTTTGCTATCCCACACAATAAAATCCAGCTGCAAAGTGCATTGAAAGTTGAAAGTGCACTATTCTGCATGTGCGGAAGTGGCCCTAGTGGGGATCCTAAATACAAGTCAGTTCCTTGTTTTATATCTATATGGAATCCTGCCTGTGCCAATATATGCATGGAATGTGAACATAAGAGCTGCTATGCAGGATCAGACCAGTGGTCAATCTAGTCCAGCAGCTTGTGTCCTGTTGTGGCTAACTAGATGCCCTTACAAAGCCTACAAGCACGTTACATGAGTCAAAGCATGCCTCTGTACTTGCCCTGAATAAGTTGGCTTTTTTAGTCCTCATGACTAATAGTCACTCGTAGACCCATTTTCTGTGAATTTATTGAATTCCTTTTAAAGCTAACTGAGCGTCTTGCTTGTTTAGAAGCATCTCAGTGTATTGACAAAAAGTAGCCCTTGCTAGGGAAGGAAAAAGCTTTGCTACTAAATAGGGCAAGCCTTTCATAATAAGCTTTGGCACAAAATCCTGGTTTAGGGTACAGTGTAGGAGATCTGCCTCCTTGTGTGCCCAAGAGTGGCCTTATGTCACATCTACCGAAAAGGGTATCCTGAAAGATTCACTGTTACACTTAGATACTTCTTGCTGCAGAGGTTTTCTTGCTTGGGGTGATAATGAAGGACTTGCATACCTTGAAGGACCTAAGGCAGTGTGTTCCCCACTGGCGAAAAAACTGTCTTTCTTGCTGGAATTCTTATGGCTGGGTGTAGCTTCAGAAGAGAAGCATTTGTGAGTGAGGCATTTGGAACAGCTAGCCAACACCCTGTCCATAATCTCTTCATCTGTGTTTGCAGGTGTGGGATGCCGAACACAGCCATGAAGAAGAAGGTAAGACTTGGGTCTGAAGCTTGATTTTGGCTGAAGCAGAAGGATGTTTGCCTACAAAATGCTGAGCTTTGTGTCTTCTAGGGCAATAGTTCACAACCTGGGGTATGTGTACCCCAAAGAGTATGCACCAGAGTGGTTGGCTATGCCAGAGTGGTTATGCAAAAAATTACATAATAGGTTTGCTAATATGAGGGTACAGTTTTAGGGAAATGAGTTGCCAAGGGATATGCAAGTGAAAAAAGATTGGGAACCACAGTTCTAGGGTAAATCTACTGTTGTATGTTTGTGTAAGCAGGAAATTGATGCAGTATATAACTAGGGCAAACATTTTGGAGTCCTTTCCCAACCAAGCAAACAACAGCTGATGGGGGCATTATCAATGACTTTATCTTCATCAAAGAGCTATTAGAAATAATTACGTTTGTTATCAGGTGCTGTTGATGGGAAAAAGTGGGTCTGGCAAGACCAGCATGCGATCCATTATTTTTGCAAACTACATTGCACGGGATACCCGACGCCTCGGAGCTACCAGTAAGAAGTTTTCTTTATTGAGCCTTTGAGGCTTTTCTGTGCCATTTTAAAAATTCAGTTCTCTTCTGTTTTCTACAAACAGAGGCAAATTAGTTTGTTTTGCAGAGTTCCCTAAGTAGGTAGCACTTAAGAGTGTTTGTTGCCAAGGGATAGGGATAGGGAGCCCAGAGCCAGTGCAGTCTGGATAGGGGGCCTCGGGATGTTTGACCTCCCCCTCAGCAAAAGGAGTGAAGAATGTCTGAAAACTGGTTCCACTGAACTCTGTTGCTTAATTCTCTTTTATTTGTGTTAAATCTAGCCATTCCCTAGCATAGGATATTGCTGTTATGCCAGTATGGCCTACTAGATTAGTCAGGGATGTCCTTTTGTGGAACACAGTTGCCCCAGGTTTCTACAGTGGGGCTTACAGAGAGATGTTCTAGGGGATCAACCTGAATATTTCTCCATGCACTGAAGGTTGTTTAAGTTCTGTCTGCTCTTTAGTAGCATGAGAACCTTTGGTTCTGCTCTGGTTAGTGTACTGGCCTCCTTTCTGAAAGGAGGTTTGGTGCGAATGTGGCTCAGTGCTTTACTTGCAGCAGGTATTACATATAATTTCTGGCATCCCTGAATCAAGTAGCAAGTAATGTGAAAGATCTGAGCTGTGGGTAGTCAGAGTAGACCACACCCACTTTAGTCTGATCCTATATGAGGCAGCTTTATGCATTCGTGAGAGATTATTCTGAGCCACAGCAAATGGCACCAGGGCACTGTCGTGGAGCTTCATGGTTTGTTGGGGTTCCTCTGTTGGGAGTTTGGAATCTGACAGCATCACACTCTTTCCGTAACAATAGCTGCGATATGGCAGGAATCTGAAGTGGGTGGACAGGCCAAAAAAAAAGCTGTCTGCTTTGATAGGGAGGGAGCCCTTCAGGGGAGGGCAG
Source organism: Sphaerodactylus townsendi (assembly GCF_021028975.2). Classification (NCBI taxonomy): domain Eukaryota; kingdom Metazoa; phylum Chordata; class Lepidosauria; order Squamata; family Sphaerodactylidae; genus Sphaerodactylus; species Sphaerodactylus townsendi. The sequence goes on along the minus strand of NC_059437.1, from coordinate 32,623,712 downwards.
TATATAAACTAAAAGTCAAATCAAATCATAATAGTGATAGCACTTGTTTCTGGGGAGTCTTTTGTATGGGTGCCGGATAATATCAAGTGTAGGCCAGTCAAGGCTGTATCAGGCTTGTTTGTGTGTGAGCACTAACTTGCTGTTCTGTGACTAAGTCGATGGTGCTGCTGATCTTTGTTCCTCACCTGCAGTACAATGATCACATTTCTCCTGCCTTGTTTTTCAGTTGATGTGGAGCATTCTCATGTTCGGTTTCTGGGCAACTTGGTGTTAAACTTATGGGACTGTGGAGGGTAGGTATTTCTCATTTGCATGCTTCAAAATATTTGGAAGGCTGGCCAGAGTGTGATGGCAGCAGAGTTTATTTTCTTTAGAGGGCTGTTATGGGAAACTTTTAATAAGGTCAGAAAACATGCATATTGAAATACTTTTGAATGGATAGCCTTGAATATTATTGTATTGATATCAGGAGCAGGATGAATTGGAGAAGGAAACCAGGCTCTTTTTTTTAGAAATGTGAGGGATATGGCAAGACAAGCACATTTAATACCGGAGAAACAAAGGTTTTCATAGTGGTTGCACTGGACTCAATTACTTTCTTCCCCCCTCCAGACAGGACACCTTCATGGAGAATTATTTCACTAGCCAGCGTGATAACATCTTTCGTAACGTGGAGGTTCTGATCTACGTCTTTGATGTGGAGAGCCGGGAGCTTGAGAAGGACATGCACTATTACCAGTCATGTTTGGAAGCCATTCTGCAGAACTCATCAGATGCCAAAATCTTTTGTCTTGTGCATAAGATGGACTTAGTTCAGGAGGACCAGCGTGATCTGGTGAGGCTTGAGACGCCCAAAGTGATGCTGAGGATGCATTTCCCCCCAAAGTGAATTCCTCTTTTCCCCCTCTTTAACTTCTGGCTTGATTCTTAACTTTGGGAAACTTTCTCTCTCCTTTCAAAAGATAGCTATTGGAACAGCAGCTATTAAAAATCATTCAAGAGCTCCTAGGAACAAGACATAGTATTAAAGATGTTCTTGGTCAGCAGTGACCAAACTTGGCAAAGGAAAAGGCCGTAGCTTTATTCGGTACCTGTGTAAAATCCAGTATTAGATGTGTACTTCTTTCTTGCCAATTGCTATTTCAGACCGTAGCCAAAATCCTATGGGCTTTCCAAACTCAAGGCTTAGAAACAGTTGTATAACAATGGAATTATGGACATTTAACTTCCTAAATGGAGTGTCATTGGTAGAGAATTTGGACTCTTTGGGGTTCACAAGCCTTTCTATCATAGAAGGCGAATCACACTTAAAACAGCAAAAAAACTATGTCCTCATCAGAGACTGTCTGATTTTCGTTCTTTAGATTTTCAAAGAGAGAGAAGAAGACTTGAAACGTCTATCCCGTCCTTTGGAGTGTGCCTGCTTTAGAACATCCATCTGGGATGAAACTCTTTACAAGGTTTGTACTACTGTGTCTGCCCCCTGTGTTCATCTGGGCTTTTCCCTCTTATTTACCCAGATGTATTGTAAAGAAGAGGCAGAGTGAACCTTCCGACTGGATGTTCCTAAGGTTCTCTCTTGTACAGCAGCACATTTTTCTGTAGGTTCACCCCACAGCGCTAAAGTAACGTTGAAAAACTGGCTATGGAGTTCTGTTATGTCTTCTCTCTGAGCAGGCTTGGTCCAGTATAGTCTACCAGCTGATTCCCAATGTCCAACAACTGGAGACGAATCTCAGGAACTTTGCTCAGATCATAGAAGCTGATGAAGTTCTTCTGTTTGAAAGAGCCACGTTCCTGGTGAGAGAGAGCGGAATACCTTAGGTTCTGTCAGCTTTGTTACGCATGGTTTTTGGAAGCCTTTACATCACTGACCTGGGTTTAGGAACTTGCTCAATACTTTCCTTTTTCCAGTCTCAATGAGGAGTAGAAGTAATAGGACTATTGCTGAGGAAAAAGCAATTAGCTTTTCACACAAAAACTGATGGTTCATCCTCCTAAGAACCCAGATATAGTTGCTCCATTATTTATATTTTACGGATAAGGTTTTGTCCAAGAAGGGCTCATGGCAGGATATAACTTCTGTTCTCCCAGGATTGAACCACTGTTTTTTCTTTTGCTCATGGATGCAGCACCCAAAAAGACCTGAAAACAATAGTTTTATTGGTCTCCTTCCATTAGCTGAGTTCTTGGAGTTCTCATAGAATCTCTGGCTTGAGCTGTGGTGCTGCTGATTCTGTTCCTACTTATAGCAAATGTCTCTTCCAATAGGTCATTTCCCACTATCAGTGTAAAGAACAGCGTGACATCCACAGATTTGAGAAAATCAGCAACATTATTAAACAATTCAAGTTGAGCTGCAGGTGAGAGAGTGTTTTATTTTGATGGAGGTTGTTTTGAAAAGAGTTTTGTTTTGGAGCACCAAACGGCGCCATTATGCTAATAAATGTTATTTCTGTCTCCTTTCCCACCAGCAAACTGGCTGCCTCTTTCCAGAGCATGGAGGTCAGGAACTCCAACTTTGCAGCCTTCATCGATATCTTTACATCAAACACTTACGTGATGGTTGTCATGTCAGATCCTTCCATACGTATGTTTCAAAGAGCAGAGATTCTACACTGTAGCAGTGGTGGTAGCTACAAGTCATGCTAGCTGAATGGTGTGGGGAGGGGGCTTGGTGCTGAGTACCGACTGAGCAAGCAGCATTGCCAGATTGCCTTAGTTTCTTTGAGGCAGAGGTGCTGTTACGCCTCGCTTGCTATTCCAGTCTCCCTAGTTCAGTTGTCCTTCTCTGCACCAGTGCAGAGAGTCCCCTTTTGCACCTTCTGAATCTGATGCTGTCACTCATATCCTGTCTCTTCTCTTTCTCAGCTTCTGCAGCCACACTGATCAACATTCGCAATGCCAGGAAGCACTTTGAGAAGCTGGAGCGGGTGGATGGGCCAAAGCACAGCCTATTGATGCGCTGAGTAGTCAAGGGGGAGAGAGCACCAGCGGAAGGACTTCTCTGTTCCCAGGAGACTCTAACATTGTGGGTGTCTGTTTTGTGGGCTTTGAAATGAGTGTGCTGCTTTCCACCGCAATCTTGTTCTTTTCTCTTAACGTCGGCTGCTGGTCCACAGGACAATGTTGGGATATGCTGCGGACCTTCCAGAACTGCTTTGAGGAAGGTCTCCTACCGGGGCTAGGATTCAATCCTGGTCTTATAGGCAGCAAAGCCTTTCCCAAATGTCTGCTTAGTTCCAAACAATGATAAACTACAAAGAGGAAATATTTGCTATTTTATCAACAAGTTGCTAGAGTACATTTATAAACTTCTTGTCTTCAATCATGACAATAAATTTTGTTACCAGGAACTTCAGTTTCCATAGCACTGGAAATATGTACAGGGGTGTGTGTGAATACTTTAGCTTTATACTTGTATTACTCTGTGTTCCCAAGGTGTGTTACAGGCTGTTCATCTTAGTATTGCCTTGAGTCGTCACTGCTACTGTATTTGTTTTATTTCTACTCTGCTTTTCTGAAAAGGATCAGCAAAATATACAGAAAATTCTACAAACTGATGTTGAAATGAGCAACAGAATACTCAGTAATGATTGCCTGCTACCAAATTTTAAATTCTCACACCTGTAGAGCTTCCCCTGCCAAAAGAAAAAAAACTAAAGAAAACTTTTGCACATGTCCATAACAGCGATGTGAGATCTTATATCCTTGTACAAAGCTGTTCAGAGAACTGGTGTAACAGAGGAGATTAAACAGAGACCAAAGGAACTCTAGCAGCGGAGGAGTATAATCAAGAGTACTTGATGAGTAGCATTAACTATGTGTAGAAATTCAGGCCAGGAGATATCAGCTAGCATGGTATAGTGGTTAAGAGTAGCAAATTTTAATCTGGAGAACCAGGTTTCATTTCCCCACTCCTCTGCATGAGTGGTGGACTCTAATCTGGTTTTTTCCTACTCCTCCCCATGCAGCCTGCTGGGTGTCCTTGGGCTAGTCACAGTTCTCTCAGAACTCTCAGCTCCACATGTCTCACAAGGTTCCTGTGGTGGGGGGGGGGGGGGGAAGAGAACATGATTGTAAGCTGCTTTCAGGGTAAAAAACCGACTCTTTTCAGAGAGGTGGGCTCTAAGTTACAATGTTTGCAAAGGGCTTTAAAGATTACAACAATTTTGCACTGAATCTGAAATCTTAACTTGTAACCAGTGCTGCTATTTCAGCAATTGTGTGATATGTTTACAAGGACTTGTCTGTGTTGGTCAGTGGCTGCTGTATTGTTCTGCTTGCTGCTCCTGAGGTTTTCAAATGCAGCCTCATGTAGTGGGCATGACTGCAATTCTTGCCTAGAAAATTTTCTGTCCAGATGTAATAGGAAGAAAGGCATTCTTGGTGATGGCTCCCATTTGCTTGTTTCAATTGTACTCTTCATTTAGTGCCCTGCAGCTGTTGTCCAGTTCACTGTTACAGTCCTTAATAGGTCAGCAAACAGGCTTTGGACAGAAGTGCTTTTTGAAATGTTCCTACCCTGATTGCTTCTCTCCCTTGGGAGGCGAGGAGTGAGGTCAGAATTGTTATTATGTACAAGTTGACACCAGTAGTTTCCAGAGATGTATGGGGTAGAGCTGCTTCTAGTGCAGACACCAAGGAAAAAGATGCCCTATACATCAGCCCCAAACACGTCAGTGGAAGGCGAAAATTTGTCCATTGACTTGACCCCAGCTGCTAAGCAAAGGATAAGACTTTATAGTTACCGTTCCATACCACAATAAGCTATGTTTTAAACGCTATACAATTCCTATGCTGTATTTACATCTGCAGAGAAGAGTTTGGAAGATGAGAACTGGGGTGTGACAGTGGTCTTGTGTTTAGGTAGTCAGATACACAGAAGTAACTGGTGATTCTGCTGCTAGCTAAGGCTGAATTGCAGAACGAACGGAGGTGCTTGAGTGTAACAACAAGAGTGTTGGGGAAGGGGCTGAGGGTTCTAAGAACATGTGTATCTATAATCAGCGGTTTGAACTCACAGAAGGGATGGATGGCAGCTGTATTGGGCCACTAACAGGCATCACAACAACCCAAGGAGAGCTTTAATGTTAGACTTGACCAAGATTCTAGTCCAGCATCTTTCTCACTATGGCCAAGGTACTGGTTGTGCAAGAAGCCCATATATACAGAGCATGATGGCATCCATCCTCGCCTAGTGCCTCCAGCATGCTGCTTCTGAACATGGAGGTTCCATTTTGCTATCAAAGCTAATAGCTGTAATCCTGCACGGCTTTGTCCAATCCCTTTCCCCAGGCTAGTCCAATCTTATCAGATCTTGGAAGCTAAGCTGGGTCAGCCCTGGTGGATGGGAAACCACCAAGAAAGTCCAGGGCTGCTATGCAAAAGAAAGTCATGGCAAACCACCTCTGAATTTCTCTTGGCTTGAAAATCCTATGGAGTTGCTGTGAGTCAGCCATGGGTTGACAAACCACATCTTGTAGCACTGAACTCTATAAGTTAATTTTGTTGTGTGAAGAACTTTTTCGTGGGAACTCACAACTTCCCTCTCCCCCATCCCCCATGTTTCATCTTTTCTGCAGAGGAAGGAGTCAGTCCCTGGATTCTTTTCCTACTCCTTTTCCAGCTCTATGATAACCTCCGACTGGGATAACTAGAACTGAATGCAGCCACACCCTGCATTATGGGACTGCCTGTCATTCACTGGAGGCTTGCCTCTGCCCAGCAATCTTAATTGCAACATTTGGGATGGATGATCAGATCCTGTTTTTTTTTTATAAAAAGCAGCTCCAGTAAGGAGTGAGCAGCGTTTGGGGAGGAACTTTTAAAAATTCTTTGCCGCTTTTTTTCTTTGGAGCTGTTGTACCTCCTTGGAGCTGATTTCAAACTCAAATTTGGAAACAGTCAGATATCTGGCGTTCCCTCCCCCTCCCCATGAGGGCTTAAAGGAGACTGGAAAGGACAGTTTTTTGGAGCAAAGAGCTAACTACGTCACTAGTGCTAGACTAGTCTTGCTCCATCTCTCCCCCCCCCCCCCAATGGTTGTTACCTGAGACCAAATCACCGACTGGGAGATCTGATCATGAATCTCCAGCATCGCATGAATTTTGACACCAGGTATTCAATTCTGTTCTGACCTGTCTTATGTCTGGCTTAGTCTTTTGGAGACACTGCTGGATGCTGCCCAAGCTTTTTTGGGGGCCTGCCATGAGCACAGGGACCACAGGCAGAAGACATGCTCTTCGCCCACAAATCTGAGGCCAAGCTCTGCTCCAGTTTTTAAGCTCATACAGAAGGAGGAGGCCGAGGGCGTTGCCTCTGGGCCGTGGGGATGCATCTGCATGCTCCTGTTGTTGTCACTGGCGATGGTGGTTCTTGTGGCAGCTGCAGCTACAGGAACTATTCAAGGGCTTCTCCTGGCTCCTGCAGTGATGGGGCAGGACAGGCTTCTTGGCATCTGGCTTTCCCTTCAGGAGGCGCTGAAGAACTTGCTTGTCCAAGCGTTCCTTCCGGAAGTCATCTTCAAAGATCTTCAGCTACACAAAGGGAGACAGAAAAGGGAGACCAGGTGGCTCTCAGGGGCTAGCAGGAGTATGGCTAAGAAAATTGAAAGTAAAAACACAGAAGGTAGTATAAAGAAGGGGGGAAAGCCAGCTGCTGCCACCATGTTCTACCATTAGCTGTACAGCCCCTGCCCCACAGGGCCTTGTGCCCTGCAGGCAGAGGAGGGGCTGGAAGCAGTGAGAGGCAGGTGAACAAAGTATATTTGCTAAGCCTACAACTGCCCTTTTTCCTTGCATAGAATTTTCCAGTTTTCCATGCTTGCTTGGGACCAAACTACACCTTTTTAACGTGCAGTGTCTTGGTTTTTCTACTCTGACTTTGACTCAGGCACTCACATGTGAGTACAAGGGAATTTGCTTCACAAGTGTGCAGGATCCTGATAAACTTCAAAACCCTGGGATGGGGAGATGGTGCCACCATTCCCTCTGTGCCATTTTCCCCTGAGGAAGGGTGAAGCCACTTCTTCCCCTGAGCTGTGGTCCCAATTCAAATTGAGGCCCCACAAATCTGAAGCCAAGTTTGCTCGCATCCTTCGTTTGATTGCCTGAGTTAGTCAGGTGGGAAATACTGGTAGCCGCACATTAAAAACCATAACGTGTGACATGCTTTGGGCGCGGGGGTGACACGAGAGCGATTCAGTGACCCTACTTCCCCTGCAATCCTGCACAGCAGCCCCAGTCAGACCAGGAGTTGGTCACAGATATACAGAGGCAAGCCTAACAGCATAGGAGCGCATGTGGGATGGGCTGAGGACAGGGAACAGGATCTCATTATGGATTCTTCTTCACTGTCCTTGGAGACATCTTAAGTCAACTCTTCCTTAGCCTTCTTTCTCTCCTTGCTGGAGCCAATATGCCTTTGTGATGTTTGAATCTCTGGAGAAAGCCCAGTGCCATGGGAAGTACAGTCCATCTGCCATAAGGAGGGTTTCTGGCCACCCAGAGATGCCCACTTGCCTCCTTCAAGGTGTGTCTGTGCTCACCTGCTCTTGCAGCAAGGCCATCTGCTGCCTCATCTCCTCCTCCTTCTGCCGGAGCTTTGTGTTCTCTGCCTTGATTCGCTGCTGATCCTTTTGCTCAGTCCTGTAATCTGCCTCAAAAATCTCCGTCTGCAAAAAGCACAAAGCAGAGGCAGGCTGGGCCATCATTTATAAGACTTCTGACCACGTGATACAGCCTTCAAGGTGAATGTCCATGGCCAGATTGCTCTGCCGCTGCTTCTGACAGCTGGAGCTATCAGGCATTCTTGCTAGCAAGGCTCCTGGCCTGTAAACAGCTGAATGATTGACAGAAATTAAAGGGAGCCAGCTTTGCAGGCATAGAAAAAGCTTTACCAACATCGTGCCTGAAGCAGAAAGAGGTTGTGGATAGCCAGCACTGTTTCACATCTCCATTTCAAATGAGGGTGCTGGCAAGCTAAGACTTTACAACTCGTGGCCTGAAATATCTCCACATACACACCCCCATTTAAAGCATCCAGCCTGATGAAAATTTCTGAGGGGCTCAAAAGCTTGCTCATGGTTTGGTGCCATTTTAGTTGTCCCCAGTAAAAGTTATTTTGTGGTTTTTGGATTCTGCATCATTGTTTGTGTGTCATATGGATGTTAGCTGCCTTGATGTACCCCTGATTGGGTACAAAGGCTAAATAGAACTTCTGTAAATGCATTTGGAACAATTGGAAACACAGCAGTAGTACCTGCAAAGCCCTCCCATTTACCCAACCCAGATAGCCATAACTTTTACTGGAAGCCCTGGCTCATTTGACTGTCTCTTGCTTCATTCTACCAGCCAGCTCCCCATCTTGCCTTACAACACACCATGTTGCTCTCCATTGGCAAATGCATCAAGGTGGAGCTAGCTAGGTAGGAAGGTCCTGTCTCCTGCAGCAGTGGCCAAAGTGCTTTTCTCAATTACCTGGCATTTTAAGGCCTCCAAATGTTCTTTGAGGTCAGAGACCTCTTTCTCTGCAGCTGCATCCACACTCTGTAGAACTAAGCACTGATGCTCTTTGGGTTTGGAGTCACAGGTAGCTGGGGATGGTAGGTGGCACTGATTTGGGATGTTCTCTTTTGCGTTCTTTCCAGGAAGTGTGTGTTGGGGAGCTGAGAAGTCTTCAAAGGGGAGGGGAACAAATGCCCGGGATTCCTAAGGAGAATAGGAAGTTTTGGAGTTAGCCTAATCTTGATACAGACACTTCTGTAGACACAATGCAGTAATGACGTTTGTTAGTAATATAGACAAAATTGATGCCTGTGTTTTGAACTGTCTGCATCTTAAATGGTGAAATAAGGGAGATAAGTTCACATTTAATGTACATACAGCATAAAAGAAATAGATAAATTGGGAACATCTGCAATGAAAATGGGCAAAACTGCATACAAATAAATTAAAAGGAGGACATCCCTATTCCAAAGCCCTCTTGACCTGAGGCAGCAATTAGTTAAAGGTTGCTGTTATTTTGTTGGATGGGTGTTGTGAGGAGAAGAAGGGAAAGGAGTTTGTAAGCCTTGAGTCTCCTTAGGAGAGAGCCAGCAGGGGCTGATGGGAATTGTAGTCCATGAACATCTGAAGCGCCAGAGTTGGACACCTCTGCCTTAGAGCCAGGACCATTCAGCAGAGTCAGTGCTGCTGAACTGGGAGGAGCAGGATTTTGATGGTGTGAGGCAGCCCTCCTATCCTGAGAGCTAGCCAGACCAACTTCTCAATCCTCTTCCCATCAGGCCTGCCTTTTCCTTGGGGAGCTTCTGCTGAGTAGTAAACTCTGTAGTTGCAAGAGCCAGTCCCCCTTGGAACTCACAGCATCTGGCTGTCTGTCCATGCTGGAAAGCTGTCGGCGTTCCAGGTGCCTTACGTATTCCTGTAATGCCTGATTCCTCTTCAGCTCCTGGAAGAGGGCTTGTTCATAATACTCCTTCTTGTTCTGTGGCAGAGAGAATGAAGAAGCATAAAACTGCCTGAGAACTTATACGTGGTTCAGTCCCTGGTATTCTTGCCTTTGACTTACTCCAACCTTGACTTCCTTTGACTTACTCCATCCTAGGAAGAACATAGAGCTCCTTCTGTCATTGGAGCATGATAGGGTTGCCAACTTTGGGTTGGGAAGTTCCTGGAGATTCTGGGGGTGGAGCCTGGCAAGTAGGGTTTGAGGAGTGGAGTGACCTTAGCTGTGATTTGATAAGAAAGATTCCACCCTCCAGAAAATCTTGTTTTCTCCAGGAGAAGTGATTTATGCTGCCTGGGGAGTGGTTGTAATTCTGGAAGATCTCCAGGCCTCACCTGGAGGTTAGCAACTCTAGCTATGTGAGGGTTGTCCCACAGCTCTAGTCCTTGGATTATCTCAATGCCTCCTCCACCCTTTGTCCCATCAAAACCAATCTAACTGTTCCCTGCCCAACCCTTATCACAGTAGGTCACAGAACTCATGGGCACCATGGTGACCACTAATGGTTTTCCTGGTGCTCATTTGCTTCTTTTGTTGGCTTTTCTCTACCTCACTGGAGAAGGATGTGCTTCTGAAGATGTCCAGAGACATCAGCTTTGTGTCTGCAGGGAGCACCTTTTCCGGAGCCGCTGCCTCCATCACAGGATGATTGGCTTGAAACCTCTCAAAATCTTGTGATTGGGCCCAGTCAACCATTTTGTGGGTAGTGCCTGCTCCCCATTCTCAAAGTACTAAATAGTACCCAACACACTTAAATGAAATTGTGGAACCCCATCCTATACTGTACAGACTGGGGGGAGGGTAGTGAAGGGGCCAAACCACCACATGCACTCACCTGCTCATGTTCTAGCTTTGCAGAGAGGTTCTGTGCTTGCAGCTTGAGCTCAGCCACCTCCTCCTGTAGGGCACCCACTTTGTGCTGGAGCCCCAGGCTAGTGGAGTGATAGATGAAGTCCCAGTCCTGGTTTAGCTTCAACAGCTTCAGGAGATAGAAAGAGGAGGAAGTTGCAGGCAAGGATTGCATATGAGGGGGGTCTGCTGGAAGGGAGACTTTCCAATGGGAGGGTGAAGAGCACCCAAGAGGGACTGGCATATGTAGCTCTCAAATGGATTTCATAGGAAATCTGGAATGGGACACCTCATGGCTCCTTATTACTGAGCACATTATCCCAAAAGAGCATCTTTCATAAATGTAAAACACCCGACTTTCTGTATTACAGGATCAACTACTTAATAACAATAATAAAAGCATTTTCACAACATCTTTTTAAAAATGTAGACAGAAAACACAAACAGAGCCAGATCAGAAAACTTAAAGGGAACTCTCAGCCCTGGTCCTATAAATCTGCCCAGATCCTGGGCCTGGGAGTGCCCGTCGCCCTCCCTCCTGACACCCACCTCCTTGTTGATTCGACGCAGTTCAGTATTCTTGTTGAGAAGAAGCAGCTTCTCCTCATCAGCTGAAGTCACAGTCGTGTTTTCGGAGATGTAGGTGATAATTTCCTCCGAGTCATTTCTGCGGGGCAAGGCTACCCCAATGTGTACTTGGGGAGGGCCCTGCCTTTGATTAGAAGGGAAGGGGGTGTCAAGACCTCTTTAAAGGGAACGCAATTATCAAAATGGCTGCTGCACTTCTAGATACAGCCTATCTTACATCTACTCTCGCTATTATTTTAACCCCCAAACCCCCAAAAGATTAATCTCCACATGAAGTCACAACATATCATGAAATCACACAGCTTTCCTCCTCTCTTCCCCACCCCACCCCCATATTTGGGTATTTCCCAACCTTGATCTTCCTCTCTGGCTCATTTCTGAAACTCAGTGCAAACTCATTCTGAAAGGTGCGGCTCTTTCCAACTTCTTGCTGGGGGCCTTTGCTGTTGCTTCCCACACCTACTTCTCAGAAGAAGTACATCAGGCTTTCATAGTGAATCAAACCAACACAACCATCCCGAGATCTGTTACAGTAACTGGCCCTCGGTCTCTGAGAATTTCATGAGCAGGCTTGCAACACAATTCACCCTAGCACACATCCGAGAACCCACAAAGCTGAGCAATGCAAACACATCTCCACCCTTCTCCAGAGACCACGGGAGTTATTTAAAGAGATGGGTCTAACCCATTCCCAGTTTAGAAAAGGGGGTGCAGTTGGGAGCTCATCAGGTCCATATAAGAGGTTCGTGACTACAGTAGCCCATTCTGGAGTTCTTCATTCTGGGTATTTGTCCTAGCCCATTCCCCAGGGAGGCATTGTTTGACCCACCTGGGATAAGTCTCTGTATCCAGCCCCTTGGGACTCTTCTCATCTCCTTGAACTAGGACAAAGTCCCCAAGAGGGCTCTGCTTCTCCAGAGCAGCTAGGAGGTCTGTTCCATCATGCTGGAGAGCCAGAAATGAACCTGCCTCCATTGTAGCAGATATCTTTGTGTAGGGAGCTCTGTTCGTTCCTCTGAGACCTTAGAGTGGCTCAGCACCCTTCCACACGTGTAACCACAGCGCCTTGCCAAAGCAGGAAGTCTTGTGGGCTTCTGCAAAGGAAAGGAGTCACTGTCAGCTGCTGGGGAAGTTCCTCTCAAACAGCCCCAGCACAGCATTCTCAATCACTGGGCCTAGTATCAGTTCCCTCACCGCTAGGCTAGTCCCCCACCCATCCCCCAAAAATCATTGTGCCAAGGCAAACTTACAATGGCAAAAGCACATCCTTCAGCCATTAATTTACTGGAATGTTTCTATCAAGCCAATATTTTGCCATCCTCAACTTTCCATCTGTGAAATGGACATCGCAATACTAAAAACAAAAGCCATGCAATATTTTTTATTAAGCTTGCCTAAAAATGAAACAACATTGTGTGTCAGCATATAAGTTCTCCAGAATTCTTCAACTCAAAAATGTGCACACTATTTTGTGACATTGTTCATATTAAAAGGTATTGTTTGGCTTTTGTTTGTGGCTTTTGCTTTGGACCTGCCGCCTCTTCCTGCTGTAATAATATGGTCCTCCTTACAGGGTGTTTGTAAATATTAATGAGCAGCTACATACAGTTGTGTACAAGTGCTTTTTAATAATAATACTTGGAGCAAATATCTGTTTGATGGCCATTAATCACTTCACTGTGTGGGTATTTGAATTTTTAGTGCTTGCATTAATAAAGAGCCCTATGGCACAAAGTGGTAAGCTGCAATACTGCTGTCAGAGCTCTGCTAACGATCTGAGTTGATATAAGGTACCTGCTTAAGGTTGGCTTAGAGCCTACCATCCTTCTTAAGTTCGTAACAGGAGTACCCAGCTTGCTGATGGTAAAATGTGGGCCACCAGAGAAGACAATGGGAAACCACCCTGTAAATAGTCTGCCTAGTAAACGTCATGATGTGATGTCATCCCATGGGTCAGTAATGGTCCGTGCTTGTATCTTTGCCTTTTAATGAAGATTAGTAGAAGTAGAAAAGGGATCCTACTTCTTAAGTTTCAAAATGTGGCAGAGGAACTCCTGAATGACAGACAACAGAGAGCCAATAATAGTCTGTTGGTTTTATGGGGTGAAAGATTGTCCTCCTGAATGCCGGCTATCTCCTCAGCTCTCTTTCACCTAAGAAAGTAACCCTTTTGTCTTAAAGAGAGGCTTCGAATGGCTGGTTGGGGGTTGTTTTCCGGAAGTTGATCTTGTAGATCATATCTTAACAGTTTGAAAGAGGGAATGCATTTGGAACCTCAGAGGCTGTTATGTACTGCTGCAGATGTGGGACGGCTACACTTAAAACCTCATTCATGGAGGTCAAATTGAATGTTCTCCTTACTGTAGGTCCCAGAGTTTTGGGTGTGTTTTTTCCCCCTGCAAAACTAGTTCTTAGCTAGCAGACGCCTGATTTGGATCAGAATTGCAGAAAGAAGGGGTTTAAGTTTACCCCCTGCCTCAGTTTCTTGACCTGAAATGATGTTGTTTGCCCTGCTGGGGAAGTTTACTCAAGCTGAGGGAGCTTGGCAGCATGTGCTGGTAAAACAGCCATGGAAGGAGCGGTTTCAGCTGAAGCATTTCACAATACTGTATTTTGACGAAAGCCTTCACTGGTAGGTTAGTTTGGCAGTCAATTCTGGAGCCTTGGAGCTAAAGGCCTGTGAAGAGATACTTCTCAGGAAAGAGCGGGCAGGTGACAGCCCTATTTGCTATTTTCAGGTAAGGCTGCCCCCTCTCTAGTTGCAATGCAGTTTGCTGCCCACCTGCACACCTTGACTGTGGGGGCTGCTTGCCTTGCACAGAAATTGTATTTTGTGCTCTTAGAATACAGCTCTAGTTCAGTTAAACTTAATGTAGGAATAGAGGGAAAGTTTTGTTCCAACAAGGGCAATTCTTATGTGTGTGGTGGGAAATTTGGAAAAAGGTAAAAATGTATTTCATCCATGTTGTTTCTTTGCTATGGCAGCTCAGCTTGGGTCAGCATGATTTGGAGTACTGAAGCATTTTGTTTAAATAATAGCTACCTGTATAAACTGTAGAAAGGGAGATGAAAAAGGCTAGACAAAATTTCTACTGTTGTGAGGCATAAAATCTGAATGAGCTGCCTGTTGCTATTTACTGCGTAGAATATGAACGATGACTTGCTGAGCCTTGACAACCAAAGGAACATCATAAATTCCCAAATGGTGTGTAAAAATAATGTGATTTGAGACTGTACAATGTAGTGACCTACATTACAAAGTGCAACTGAAAACCAGACATTCTGCAAAAAAAAGTGTTGGAGTCGAAAATGATGGACTCAGAAGAATTACTTCTTGCCAGTCAGCTGAATGTACTAAAATGAATAGTGGAGAACAGCCCTTGGATTCAATTGCTTCCTTCCCAATGACCATAGAGATAACCCCTGGAATGCATTAAAACTAAGGTAACTGATTGTTTACACAGAAATCCCGAGGGGCTATCTCCAAATGGACAGACAGAAGTGTTGTTGTTGTTTTGTTTGTAAAAGTTTCAAGCCTTGGAATAAATGTTAGATCAATCTGTCTCTATTCCAAAAGCCATGGGAAATCATTGGCAAGTGTGAGGATCTTGAATGTAGACCAGAGGTGTTCAACTCTGGCACTTCAGATGTTCATGGACTACAATTCCCACCAGCCAATTGGCCATCCCAGCAGGGGCTGATAGGAATTGTAGTCCATTAACATCTGAAGTACCAGAATTGGACACCCCTGATCTAGACATTCTGGGCTTGGGAAACAAAGCCAGACAAAATTGTGTTTTTCTCATCCAAATAGGTGCATTAAATTAGTGATCTTGCATACTGTGTACAGTCACACTGTGTAATAATGTCAACTCTTAGATCAAAGCTCCCTCCCCTATCCCCTCCCTTTGTCATATGGACAACACTTAGCATTTATTGAGTGGTCTTTCGGGGGGGGGGGGGCGCAGAAATTTAAGTGGTGCTCACAATAATTTTGTCAGGTAGGCCACCTGTAGACACGTATCTTCTTTCCCAGTGCCCACGAAATGCAGTGGAAGGGGTCTGGTGCTGTACTGTTAACTATGAGAAACACTACTGTGATGAGATACAGAAGGGGAGAAGGTGCCCTTTGCTGGATAGAGGATCCTTTTCCAGCTGAGAGGGGTAACACTCCAGCCCTTTAGTATGTTAACAGTCGATTGGATTCAGGTTTGGCCAGGCTTGATTCCTAAGGCTTGGCACCTAGATTGGCTAAAGGCCATGAAGCATAGATGGGCTGGGAGTCTGAAAAGGGGAGAAGAGAGATCCTGGGGAAAACAGGGTCTGTGGTTGAGTGCGTTTGTGCATTTTACTATGAAAGATGAAGAGGAGAATGATGCTAAAGATTACTATTAAGCATGAGGCACTTCTCGTGTTTCCTTTCATCACAGGTACTTTAATAATGTTTGCAGACAGCAAAAAGACATTGGAAAAGACTCTGCTGTTTCCCACGTGTGGTGAATTGGGAAAGGGAAACATTTTAACATGGGAAATTTATGCTAAGCAATGCAAATAGTTTTCTGCCCACATCTCTGCAACTGTGCAAAGAAAGAAACAATGCCAGTCTTAAATAGCAAAACAAAATACTTTGCCTTAATGAGCACTCTACCATGCAAACAATATAAATGTTGCACGTTCTTTTCCATGTGGGTAGCATGGAGCCAATTTCCCCTCTTGCTGCAAAATTCTATTTGGCCTTGTCAGGTAAAGTTACTAGTGCATGATGCTTCATGATGAGTTGAACCTATGCTTTGATCCAAATCTGCTAGTGTCAGTAAGTATAGAATTAGTCACTGATCTCATAGAATAGCATTGATCTCTCTCTTTTCTTTGTTCTGTACAATTGAAGGAATGATTTCCTATGACTAGGCTTGGTCTGACTTCTTTTCCAGGGGCATATGTTGTACTCTGCCACGGTAACACCAATTCTTGTGCCAGCATATGGCCTTCTGACATGTGAATCATTCTTTCCTTCTCAAACGCAACAGAACAGACTTAAATGCTGGAAGCACCCCACGGTCATAATTATTGGATCAATGAATGGAATTTGCACTAGAATAATATTTTATGTGCTGTTCTTGCAAAAACCATTCTGTCTCATCGATCATCTGCTGCAATCCAAAGTGGGTATTTTGCCAGTTCCTTTGTCCCTTTCTCTAGAACTTTTCAAATCCATAATTGCCTGCTTTTCTTTAAAGACCGTGGGTTGAACCCAATCAGCTTTTTCACTCAATCACATCCAACTCTCCTCTTTAATTCAGCCCTCATTGCGCTTGGCTTTTGTGCATGCAGGTCTCATTATCTTCAGCATAGCCTTCTTGGGCGGTCAGAGAGGACTCTTTCTCTCCTTGTCATCCACAGAAAAACTGGTTGGATCCAGCCTTATAACACCTAGGTCAAGGCATCTAGGCCTTCTGCTAACAGCAATGTAGGGAACAAGTTGAGCCTTAATGAATGGTTCTTTGTGATCTAGGAAATGTTCCAACATGCTATGGTAACATATTTGACGTATGCATACTGGACATACTAAGATATTGTCCCTCACATAAAAATGCTTCTTGTAACATCAGGAAACACTGTCCAGGTTCCAGTGGTTTTAGTAGTTCCAATCTCCCTTTCCCTTTTATCTGCAATTCAGCAGGTGTATTCTCAGATCCATTATCTAGCTAAATGATGTTTTATTTTTGGGGTTCTTTTGGTATCAGTTTTGCTGGGAAATGTATTTCTGTTTAGATGGTTCTGAAAGGTCTCATTTAATAAAGAGTGTTATTTCTCAAGGGGACTTCAATTTTATGTTTATTTAAGAGCTTGGAGCGGACATAAAATCCATAAAACTTCTCCTGTGCTTCTGAGATCTTCCATGGTTTCAACAGGATTAATTGCTGATAAAAGATGTCCAGCAATTCAGCTGCCATTCTGGGTAACTTTGCTGTGATAGCAACATCTTGTGCTGATGAAGAAGCAAATATAACTTGCTTTGAGGGCCATGAGCATTGCATATTGCCAAATGTGAAGAATATAGATGCCACCAGCATCTTCAGATTCATTCAGTAGTTTGTCTTCTTTACACTTTCTACTGTAGCATGAACACCAACTTTAATGTCCTCGATTGTTTCAGTGGTGTGAAAAAAAACTTTGAAAAATGTTCTTCTGCTGCATTGTTTCTGAGTGGTGAAAATTCTTCTTTCAACTCATGTCTTCCTAAACCAGCGGTAGGGAACCTTTAACACTCAAAGAGCCATTTGGACCCGTTTTCCACGGGAAAAGAAAACACTTGGAGCCGCAAATAATTTTTGACATTTAAAATAAAGATAACACTATATATATAGTTTTTTTTACCTATTATTATTATTATTATTATTATTATTATTATTATTATTATTATTATTATTATTATTATTATTATTATTATTATTATTATTATTATTATTATTATAAACCGCCCTCCCCCGAAGGGCTCAGGGTGGTGAACAAAACATACTGATAGAGCACACAATTAAATAGCATTAAATAGTGGCTCTATATATGTTAAAAACTACCCCGTTAAAAGCAGCGTTCAGTCAGATAAATAAATAGATGGCGTCCTACTAACAGACTCCGCTCATTCTGAGAAGCGCATGGATGCGCCCGCCCTGCTGCCTGCAGGGCGGACAAGGATGAAGCCGGCGGCTCGGCTCATGGAGCCACAGTGAAAGGGCAGAAGAGCCGCAGGTTCCCTACCCCTGTCCTAAACCAAAACCATAACAAGCTTGCTCACATCCAGTAAAATTTGGCATGGAGAATATAATAAGCATTAAATGGAGGTTCCTTTAAAATGACTTTATACATATTACATCAATTCTTGAATGTATTAGGTTGTTATGAGTCTTTTCTTAAGACAGGATACTGATTTATAATAAAGCAGCTGCATAGGCCACCATCCCATGTTTGTCAAAGAACTGTTTCCAAAACTGACAGTTCTATACTTTTTCATAAAATTCTTGTACGGGCTTGTAATTTATGCTGCATGGCCTTTCACAATTAGAAGGCACACTCCATCCATAATTCTGTCCAAATGGTGATATCTTTTTTGTTTTATTTGGCATACCTCCAGGAACTGTCCATTGGCCCTCCTCCATCATTCTAGTGTACTTTATATAATTTTATTGAGTTATTTCATAAGTTTCAGTGTTTTAATACTTCAAATGCTTTAATGTGTGCCACTTTAGGGGCCCTAATCAGTTGGAAAGATGGCATAAAAGTATTTTAAAAAATACATACATCACTCACAGCTTTCATAGCATCCTCATCTGTTCAAAATGAGGTTTGAATCAATATTGCCCTAAAGAGAAACAAAGGACTGTGAGATTGGCAGTCAAGATGTTTCCTGCTCCCCCAGCTTTCCCTAAGAGTATCAGCATGACATATCCCCATCCGAGGGCAACACATAATTTTCCTTACACTCAGAGGTTCAGCAAGAATTCTTATACAAGACTGCAGAGACAAACCAAACCACAGCAGCTGTGACAATTCCTCAAATGCCTCAGTTACTTCCAGTGCAGACAATCACAGGAATATGAGCTGTAAGAGATGGCACACTGATATTGTGTTCCTTTTTTATGAGATGTCCTTCCACCTGCTTCCTACTGCCTAGCAGAATTCACAAGGATGGAATGGGCTGCATTGGTTATCAATGAGAATTCTACATCAGTTCTGCTCCCCCTCCCCCCTGTAATCAACACCTCTATACAGTCTCCTCATTATAATCCGCAGTATTTAGGTTCAAGGTGTTCATGATACATAGGAGAACAGATTACAGCTGGCAGCAGTCCATCTTTCTTTTGCAAGATGATGTGACCCTTCTTGTTGGATCACTTTATCATGATGCACTAAAACAAACCCCTGCAGTGAGAGGGGCATGGGAGGAAAAAGAACGCATCCATATGTGTGCTTACCCAAATCTTTTATAAAGCCAAGAATTTTTTGGTTCATGCTTGTAGATGCTGTGACTCACAAGCTGGATATAGCCAGCCATTGTCCCTCAGAGCTTTGACCTTCCCCCCTCCCCAACCACACTTGCAACTCAAATAACAGTGGCATTAACCAGCAGTTACTGGTACCTGGTGCATGGCTTTGACCTGTGAAACCTACTTTGTGCAGGTTTGCTTTAGTCCAAGAAGGAATGAGTACAGTCCCCTCCTTCAGTGGCGCAAATCCTGTAAATTATACTTCATGAAGAGCCTGAGCATCCTGATCAGAACTCCCTGAACTCTTCACAACATTCTCAGGATTGCTTCAAGAGACAGAGTGGCTTTCCAGCCAGTTTAAATCTGCTGTGCAGGTAGCAGAAGACGAAGCTTGAGGTTAGATCAGGAGAGTGGGTGGATCAAGAAGGCTTTACTTCCAGGGCAGGCAATCACAGGAATATTTGCTGTAAGAGATGGCACACTGATATTGGGTTCCTTTTTTAATGAGATGCTTCCTGTCATTGGTCCAAGAGAGGTCCCCAATCTCTGCATAAGCACAGAACTACACCTTCTTACCTTTTCTGGTGACATCAGCTGTCAGCTTAGTCTAGAAAGATGCTCTCAAAAATGTACCTGTCACTAGTCTCATACAGAATCTCCCCCATCCAGTGCATGTTCTGCCACTCACCATTCCAAGTGTGAAAGGGTGTCTCTGCTACACACAAACATACCACACACCCCTCCACCCAAGTACCGTACATTTGTGGGCCAGTTTATACACTGAATTTTTCCTGCAACTAGCTGTGTAGAGTGGGAGAGGAGGAGTGTTCACCAAAGTGTACACCATTTGTAGTTACACACAGTTACACACAGTGGCTTCCAAGACAAGTGACAATGTTGTTGCCACAGACCTTCTGTTCATGGCAGTATGCCTGATTCCCTATCCCAAATTTCCATGCTGGGGTGCTGTGTGAAACCTTATGACACTCAATTTGCTTGGGCTGCCTCTCTCTTTTTGGACACCACTGCCATCCAGTGGGCCAGACTGGCATTTTAGCTGGCTGCTTCGAAGAGTAAAACAGCATGGGAAAAAATATCCTCCTGCACATTTCCCAACAGTGGCCAGAAAGCCTTGATTGTGCAAATGTAGGTATTTGTTTTTGTTTGGCAATCTAAGGCTCCCTAACCAATTTATAAGGAAATTCCATCTGAGCCTACCTGCCAGCAGTCTTGGAGGAGAAATATATTGAAGTGCTGACAACGAATTTTGGATGTTACATCGCAGTACACACAATCTCCCACCTGCACGCAGCATCCTGATTGGCGGGGAATTCCTACTCACCATGTCTGAGGCATGTTCCCCCTCTCCCTCGGCACTTTCTTGCCTCTTGTCCATCTTCTCCTTTTTCCGGAGCCCACCTCTGCATCTCTCCACTTTCCTCCTGGCAGAAAGGGATGCTTGTGGTGAGGCTTCCTTACCACCAAAAATTCACTGTAGAGATATATATGCTGATCTGTTAATGTCAGACTTGCATGCAAATACTTAGTGAATTTACCTGCCTGCCTTGTATATTGCCAGATACTTTTCAATATTGTTCTAGGTAGGGCTCCTTTGCCTTTAACAGTTGCCTCCTGAGCTGCTAAAAGCAGAGGAGCTTTGCCAAAACAATTTGGCAGCTGTAGCAGGGATGAGGCAGAGTGCGGGAGCTGCCAAGCACATGAAATCTCCTAGTTACCTGAAGTGCTCCATTCTGGAGCTGGAGCTAGTGGCGTGTGAGAGGGGCAGCTGCTCTGGGCAGCAGGTAGAGAGGGGGCAGTGGCAGCTCAATTGCCCAGAAGAGGTGGCTTGTTCTGCAGCTCATGCACCCTGTTCCCTCAATTAGGCTGCTGCTAGAAGATGGGAGGCAGGGAGTGAAAGAGCCTGGGTCTCAGGGGGGAGTCACTGCCCTTTGTAAGGCAGAAACTGTGGCTGCTAGTCAAGCGATGATCAGAGATGTCAGGGTTCCATGCAGACCTGCAGGTAACCTTCCTTGCCCCGCTAACCTCCCTCCTCCAGCTAAGGTACCCTCCATTCTCCCTCCAGGAGCAGCAGTGGCGTAGGAGGTTAAGATCTTGTGTATCTAATCTGGAGGAACCGGGTTTGATTCTCCGCTCTGCTGCCTGAGCTGTGGAGGCTTATCTGGGGAATTCAGATTAGCCTGTACACTTCCACACACGCCAGCTGGGTGACCTTGGGCTAGTCACAGGTTTTCGGAGCTCTCTGAGCCCCACCCACCTCACAGGGTGTTTGTTGTGAGGGGGGAAGGGCAAGGAGATTGTAAGCCCCTTTGAGTCTCCTACAGGAGAGAAAGGGGGGATGATATAAATCCAAACTCTTCTTCTTCCAAACTCTTCTTCCTTCAAAACCTTCCAATTCCTTGTCGTCCCACCAACCCCCTTTCAAGGACTGCACATTGAAAGTCACTGTAGGGGGCTCTGGGCATGTGAGATGTCGGAGGACAGGGACTTTGGGTGCGTTCTAAACGCTCACAAGGGGGAAAGAGTTTTTTGGGGGGCTGGTGGTGATTGTTAATAGTTTAGAATGCCTGATGCATCCCTCTTTCCTGTCCCCTGCCTCGTGCTCTGTTTAACCTTTGCAACCCTTGAAGCAATCTGCAGTTGAATGGGGTGGTGGGATTCAAATAATTTAACAACCGGTTCTGGTGGTGGGATTCAAATAATTTAACAATTGGTTGTATACAAGCACCATTTTAACAACCGGTTCTGCTGAAGTGGTGCGAACCTGCTGAATCCCACCACTGGGTGTAGGGAAAGAGGATGGCGGTCTCTTCTTTTGCCTCTTCTCCCATTTAAAACTGGGAGTTGTGTTATGCTTAGCTCCGCTCAACTCCTCGAGTACACTTGCACCCTCATCTGATAGGTTTGGACTTGTCCAAAGTGCCTGATTTTATACCTTGAGAAGCCAGGGGGACAAGAATGGAGGACTTGCTCATGTGGGCTGTGTAAGCCACCAAGTAACTTCTGACATATTAATCAATGACCTTCAAACATCCCCTTGTTAACAGCCTTACACGAGTCATGCAAACTGGCTTCCTTGGTTGTGTCAATCTATCTCACAGTGGGTCATGCAAACTGGCTTCCTTGGTTGAGTCAATCTATCTCACAGTGGGTCTTCTTTTTCTACTGTCTTTAACGCTTCCTACCATTATGGCCTTTTCCAATGACTGAAGTACAGTAACTTAGTCACTTTACCTTCTAGCAGCATAATTACCACTTGAAAGCTTTTCTTGGGCTGTATTTTATCAGGCTGCAAAGGAGCATGAGATATGTTGGTGTTTCACATGTCAAAATTATACATGCTATATATTGTAAAAATGTCCAGAGAACGGCTAGGCTGATTTTTTCCTCTCTCATTGGCTTGGGTTTTTATGTGTGCAGAGGGGTTGAGAGAAAATTCCAACATTACAGATAGATAAAATAGTGTAAAAATGTAATTATTCATAGAAGTCAATATAATTTTTCATTTAAAAGAGTTTTTGGTTATATAAATTGATAATATACATGTAGAAAAATATGTATATAATAGACGACAAGATATATCATTTTGTACTTTTGCTCCCCCTCAAAACAAATGTAGATCTGGCTCTGCACCATTCAAAACTACTACTGTTAAGTTTGTGCTTGGAAAACTATTCTACCAATGTCACATGAAAGAGCAAGGGTGATGTGTTGCTCCAGGCAGGACACTTATGCCAGTCTGGGCTAGAGTTGCCCACTGAATAGGATAAAGAATACAGCCTGGTCTGCTCCAGGTTGTATTTTGTATCTTGATTTAGCAGGAGACTCTCCTCTCCCCCACCCCTGAAGCCTGCCTGGAAAAATATTTAAAAGGTATTTTGTAGTATACAAGATAGGTTGGTAAATTCTCATCCTTTCCCACCTATAGTGAACCTGAGTGCCAAGAATGTGAAGAAAGGAGGAGATGCTTCTCACAGCATGGAGATAAAGGTGAATGCCTGAATTACATGGATGTTAAAGGCACAGCTGCAAAGACCAGTTGCAGAGTTAGCAACCCATCTTGAGGTTAGGAGTAGTAAATTAAATGTTGGTGGCTAAGCCACAGGCGGGGGGAAGGAAGTGGAAAATCAGATGTGGAGGGAAATGCTCCTGGAGCATATCTGTAGAAGGCACACATTCCCAACTTTTAAAGAAATTTATGTGGCTGGTTGGCACTGGCAAGGTCCAGTGTACAAGATGGCAGCTGCAAGCAGAGATTGAGCTGCAGAGTGTCTGGCTTGCTTGCAGCCAGACACTTCCTCCCAGGGGCCTTCACAGCCTTCCAGGTGTTTTTCATTCCTACTCCCAGCAGGGTCTAGGCTTGGCCAATGTGCTTCCTTGCTTCCTGACCCATCTCTAGCATGAAAGAAATACAGCAGTATAGAACTTGGAATGGCACATCAGTTGCCATGGCAACCTGGATGGAATTGGGCATCTTGGATTGGCTGCTGGTGACGTCAGACTTTTTTCCCCGTCCTGCTGGGCCACCAGAACTAGAGAAGTTCCTGTTCTCACCCACCCTTTGTACCCTCTCGCCTTCTGGCTTCCTTGTGGCATGTTCTGGCTTGTCTGAGGGAAACTGGCTGCAGTTAAAATTCATGATGGGGTTCAGAAGGATGCTTGAATCTCTTAAAAAGGATTTGCTCTATGCTCTACACTGTTCCTAGTGCCACATTTGGGGTGAGGAGAGGGCTCCTTCTGCCTTGACTGGCCAAATCATTGGGTTTCTTCCCTCCCAGAGTGTGGCTTGACTCAGGGCGTTTCCCCACTCACCCCGATCCCCCCTATGCCGCACACCCGGGCATTCCCACAACCCCTTGCTCTGCGCGGGGTCATCAAAAGGTGCCGTTTACAAGAGCGCCAGGGATGCCGCGCACTGAGGGGGTGCAACAGCGTCAGCGTCGGGGCAGCTGCGCTGTCGTTGGCCCTGTCGTGGGGAGTGTCCCGGGACCCCGCGCTACTTGAGGAGAGTAGCGTGGGGCTTAAGGTAAGTGGGGAAAGGCCCTCACTTGCTAGAACCTTCTGCACAGTGGTGAGATTCAAATAATTTAACAACTGGTTCCAGTGGTGGGATTAAAATAATTTAAGTGGTTGTTTACAAGCACCATTTTAACAACTGGTTCTGCCGAAGTGGTGCGAACCTGCTGAATCCCACCACTGCTTCTGCACCATTTTGTTAGTCTCTGCCTTGTATGGAATGGGTTTATCAGGCATGTAAACTCTTGACCTCTGCTTTCTGGGTACACAAACAGGTCCCATTTAATCTGGGGAAGGCCACTAGGGTGGAGGCTGCAATTTTAGGTTAATTCCACACCTATTGCTGCCTGATGACGTTCTTACTCACACAAGACAATGCAAAGAGAAGCAAAGAGAGTTTGCAAGAACAAAGCCTGGAAGCTGTGGGATTCTGGTTTAACACCTAAAGTCGTGACCCAGGCCAGACCCAGCCCAGTTACTCTGCAGCTTGAACACTGGCAGTCTGTCTGGGTTCTGTGGGACATATTATAGAGAGAGACTGGAGCCCTGCAAACTGAACCCCCCCCCCTACCCCGCATAAAAGCATCCAACCAGCTCTTCAGAAGGAGAACATCCCTTTGGGTTGCTGCAATAAGAGCTGGTCTTCCCTTTCCATTTGTGCCAATGAGGCCAGAATGGCCACTGAGGGTAAAGCCTTCAAGCTCCCCCCTTGGAGGATTTTAACTGCCAACCAGTCAGCTATCAGCAAAGGACATTCCTCTGTCAATATGCAAACCAGACTCTCCCCCCTCCAGGATTCTCTAAGCTGTCAGGAGCTTGAGCTAGTTGATTTCCCCTCCTTCCTCCCCATCCCACCCAGAAGAAACTACGTTTTAGATTATTTATCAACCCCCTTTCGACCCAGTGCTGCTCACAACAGTATATTCGTAAAATAAAACAAACCAATTCCTACAAAATCCCTGCAATCTAGAGAGTTACATGGATCTTCTGCAGAAGAATATGATCACAGGTATGTCTTCCCAAAGCTTTCCCCCTCAACCACACCACTGCTTCACTGGCTTTCAGTGGACTTTGATTCCACATCAGGAATCTTGTCTGCTTGAGTGAATCTTTCCTCTAGTGCTGCAGACTTTACAAGGGTGGGAGTGGAGGTGGTGGCAGTGGTGGCAAACATTTACCATGCCCTAGTCTGTGGTGATTGGCTGCACTGCCTCTGGAGGAGGCTTCCGACTTCTAACACTGTAAACACAAGCATGTATTTCACAAATAAAACATGACCTATAAAAGTAAACCAATTTATTGAACTGTTTTAGCAGTATTAAATGGTATGTTTGCATCTCATCTGTTAAGTCTTCACAGTCTTAATGGGATGGATGTGCTTGATGCAAGGATATCAGCTTCTCAACATCAGGGTGAAAGGCAGCAAGAAGTCTTAAATCGCCACGTTCAGTAGTTATCAGTCTGTTTTTGCTTGGAAAGAAGCAGAGTGACTGCACTCTACTAAATAGGATGTTCATCTTGACTGCATCCCACAGTGCAGGACAGCAGTCAGGATGGTTTTTTTGAGAGAACCATGTAACAGGGCAGAGAGATTGATAATAAAGATGCCTTAGCTCCCACCCACCCCCCGCCCCCGCCACACCACTGGGCTACACAGCAAGGAGAGTGCTGCTGCTGCTTTTCCTTTAACCAAATCTTGCCTTGCAAAGCAGCAGTGATGGGGCTCTTTGCCTTGGCTCCTTCCCCACCCCCGCCAGGCTACACAGTGAGGAGAGTGCTGCTTTTCCTTAACCCCTGCCCCCCATCTTGCCTTGCAAAACAGCAATGGAGATCTTTGCCTTGGCTCTCTCCCCTCCCCCCCTTACATAGTGAAGAGAGTGTTATTGCAAAAAACAACAACAAAACCTCTTGCCTGGCTTGCAAAGCAGCAGTGAAGAGGCTCTTTGGCTTGACTTCCACCCTCCCCTCACCACGACACAGTGAGAACAGTTCTGCTGCAAAAAAATCAAACTCGTCCCATGCGCAGCAGCACCAATGGGGTTCTTTGCTTTGGCTCCCCCACCCTGGGCTACACAGTGAGGGGAGTGCTGCTGCTTTTCCTTTAAAACTCACCAGGCACCAGGTTGGAAGGACAAGACCTTTTCCCCATCAGCTGGCCCAGTGAGGAGAGTGCTGCCCCCTCCCCTACTGACCCAAACTTCTCTGCTGCCCCCCCTACTGCTCCCAAATTCCTCACTACCCTCATGGATGTTTCCATGGTACTGTCCCCTTTGGTAATCCCTATTCTACTTCATGCATTTGCTGGTTCTGATTCCCCCTGCAGGGTATGCTTCTGACCATCTGCAACATGCCCCTTAACCTGACAGGTATCTTTCATGGGTTCCCATAGAGATCTAAGCTAAAGCTCCTTTTATAGTGGCATGCTTAGCTGTCCAAACTCGCCACCTCTGGAACGCTGCTCACCCTTCCTCAGCTTCCCTGCGTCTATCTGTATTTGCTGGAGAGATGAATCTTTGCAGATTCACACTCAAATGGCTACAGGCCTCGCTGACATTTGCAAACAATAGGTTGCAGCTCATCCTTCTCACAGACGTGAAGAACTTGGTGGTGCACACTGGATCTATGATTGCTGCCTTCCATGACCGTCCTTGCATTTTGGCAGCTGTTGGAAATTCTTGTGTTATCTGCTCCTCAGTGGAAAGTATTTATAGCAACAAACCAAGGGAGGATTCCTGTCAGCCCCTCCCTTGCCCTGCCCAGCCTTAAGCCTGAACTGGTGCAAAGCAAGCTCCCTAGCATGCTACTTGGGTGGAGTGAAGCAGGGTGTGGTGGACCACAGGATCCCTTTCTTGTGTAGTGCAAGAATGAAGGCCAGAGAGCACCCTCTGAATTACACAACCATTCTGCAAAATATCAGACTAAATCGTAGTCACCAATGAGGAGGTCAAAGCCCACTGCAAGTCGAGAGAGTATCAAATACACCTTAGTCCAGTTATAGATATAAAATGTCTAATGTTGGCCTGTCCACAGGGTTCACTTTTATGGATTGGTTTTGTTGCCTGAAAAAAGCAGCAATATCTGAATGACAATGACAGTGCTGGTCAGGAACTGTGCTGGCACCTACAATATGGGTCTATTTCTTGTGTCAAAGATGTAAACCATCCTATAAGCCTTCATCCTAATTCCTGGATGAAGTCAATACACAATGCAAAAACCTGTAGGACTGATGTGGTTAACAGCAGAGTGACAGATTTTAATCTGGAGAACTGGGTCTGATTCCCCACTCCTCCACATGTGTGACCTTGGACCAGTCCCAGTTTTCTCAGAACTCTCTCAGCCCAAATGGAGACACACAATAGTAAACCACATCCAAATGTCTCTTGCCTTGAAAATACTATGAGGTTGCCATAAGTCAGCTGTGACTCAGAGGTGTACCTCCAAGGGGGTGGGGGGTGCACAATGCACCGGGGGGATGTGGCGGGGGCATTCCAGGGTGGGACGGGGATGTTCTGGGGGCGGAGGATGCACCAGTGCACAGGGTGCTTTCCCCCCTTGCTACGCCTCTGCTGTGACTTGATGCCACTTTCTACCTCTACCACCAAGTTCTTCCATGCATAATATCCCAGATGTCTTTACAAGAATAGTCAGTATCCTCCATCCAAGAGGCAACAAAGAACTTCCTACAAGGTGAGGCCCACTCAAACATTATCCTAAACATTATCCTGTCTCCTCTCTCTGCATTGACAGATAGAACCCTAGCCCAGTTTTCCACTATCTGGTTTGCTGTCAAAGTGGTATTGTGGCGAGAGTGTCTCAGGATCTGGGAGACCAAGGTTCAAATTCTCACTCTGCCATGGAAGCTTGCCGGGTGACCTTGGGCCAGCCACACATGCTCAGGGAATCGACCTCACAGTATTGTCATCATGAGGATAAAATGGAGGAGAGGAGAAAGATATAAACTGCTTTGAATTCCCATTGGGGAAAAAGAAGGGGTATAAATGAAGCAAATAATCATATAAATCTCTGGTTCTGAGCTACTGCAGATCTAAATCCAGTTTTCGGAAGTCTTTTTATTTTTAGCATGAGTAGAGTGTCCTGTGCCATTAAACACTTGAAATCCAGCAGAACAAAGACTCTACCACCAAAAGGCTAATCCCAGCAAGCTACTAATATTATTTATTTCATAGTTTGCCTATGTTTAAACTTCACTCAGAATTGAAGACATGGAGAAGGGAAAAAATAAATGCCAACTCGCAGGACCAAAAATGATAAAATTAGCCTATTTTGATTGATTTCCGCTAGCACCATATCTAACGCTAGGCCTCAGAAGTCTTTCCGGCAGAATGAAGTTAACAAGGGAAGGTGAAACCAGAAAGAAAAAGGTTGCAGGTGGGTGCATGGGTCCAAGCAAAACTCTAACACAAAAACCACATACATACATATTGAGAGCCAACATGGTGTAGTGGTTAAGAGCAGGTGCACTCTAATCTGGTGAACTGGGTTTGATTTCCTGCTTTGTCACCTGAGCTGTGGAGACTTATCTTGTGAACCAAATTAGCTTGTGCCCTCCAACAGGTGGCCTTGGGCTAGTCATAGTTCTTCGGAGCTCTCTCAGCCCCACCCACCCCACAGGGTGTTGGTGGGGGGGGGGGGGAAGGGAAAGGAGATTGTAAGCCTCTTTGAGTCTCCTTACGGGATAGAAAGGGGGGATATAAATCCAAACTCTTCTTCTTCATTAGAACCAAACAGCACAAAACAATGTGCAAGTTTTCAAGTTATCCAGAAGTCTTCATCAGGCTGGATGTTTTTTTAAAAAGGGGGGAAATGTTTCAGGCCTTGTCTTACAAGCAATCTATGTACAATGCTGAGCAGATATGCAGATTTAAAGTGATTCTGATGCCAGGAAGTTGACCCTCAGGATCCAGAACAGATTTGTGACCCCTGAGGTGAGATGGATGGCTCTCACTTGATGGGTCTGCCTGACCAATACCACTTGATGGGTCTGCCTTGCCCTAGTGGGGTCTCTCTTCTCCCATTTGGCCTCTCACTATACTTGTTGTCATGCTGACCCTGCAAAAAAGCAGCTGCAAATCAATACCAAACCCAGGCAGAGATGAAACACCTTGGAGAACCGATTCTTCTTGCAGAGAACAGCAGCTGAGCAAGAAGGAATGAGGGGACGGCTGCTGGTTCAGCCGGTTCCACTCCACTGTAGATTTGTGGCCCTCACAATGGAAGGTGAAATTCTGGAAACACCCTCACTACAAAGTATGGTATGTTGACATCTCCCCTTCCTCATGGAGACACAGGTCCTTCTGGTCAGTGGAGCTGTTAAAAAACAAGACAGGCATACCCAGTGGTGGGATCCAAAAATTTTAGTAACAGGTTCCCGTGGTGGTGGGATTCAAACTGTGGTGTAGCGCCAATGGGGCTGGGCGGGGCACGACAGGGGTGTGGTGGGGCATTCCTGGGCGGGGCTGTGGCAAGGACGCAGCCACTGCGCCGGTCCTTGGGTGGGAAACAAATGCACGCAGGCGCAGGCTGCCACGCACGCCGATGCACCTCCTGCTAGACTGCTTCAAGTTCTGCATGCTACTGCTGAGAGGAGGGGCATAACTAAGGCAAAAATCACATGGCAAAATCACCAATTAGTAACCCCCTCTCGGCACACACAAATAATTAGTAACCTACTCTCGGGAACCTGTGAGAACCTGCTGGATCCCACCTCTGGCCTTACCCCTGGAACTCTGGGAAGCGTGACCAGCAGCCAGAAAGGATGTATTGGGGAGCCTCATGATGCCGCGAATGCATGTTTGTGGACCAGTGGGCACGAGGAAGAAGATTGATAGGAAGCACAACATTTTGTTAGGGTGTATCAAACTATTTCTCATTTGCATATGTAATACCCATTGCTATTGCTTAAGTTTTTTAAATTGCTCTTTGACATTGCTGATCAAGCACTATAGCCCTAATCCAAAAGCTGCAGTCACTACAGGTATGGGACAAAGCAGGATGGGTGGCTTTTGCCTGCAGTAGTTTCAGGTCACTATAACCCTGGAGATCTTGCTTCATCCTCTGAATCATCTTTCTTGGATTCTTTGGGCAAATAGTCGGGTTGGCCTTTGTTGTTGGTGCTTCTTCCCAGGCAGGGCCCCATGGCAATGAGCCTGGACAACTAAGGTGGACTTTGATTACACAGCCCTTTTTTTGATGGTACCTGCAATATGAGGCTTGTGCTGGCCATGATGCACCATGTCCTTCTGCCCCTCTGAAGTACCTGCAGCTCTTCCATTTTTAAAGCATCTCTTCCCACTTGCCTGCGGTGCACATAGCAATGGGGTGGGGGGAGGCGGTTTCCATGGGAAAG
Source organism: Sphaerodactylus townsendi (assembly GCF_021028975.2). Lineage (NCBI taxonomy): Eukaryota > Metazoa > Chordata > Lepidosauria > Squamata > Sphaerodactylidae > Sphaerodactylus > Sphaerodactylus townsendi. The sequence goes on along the minus strand of NC_059437.1, from coordinate 32,593,382 downwards.
CCAGGAGCTGCTTCTTCCAGCATGACTTGCTGGGGGTTGCCATGGAGAAGTGGGATGGATTGCAGAAACACTGGTGCTGGATGACATGGGCATAGCAGGTGCTTTCCAAAGGTGGGGTAGAAAGGGAGACGTGGGGAAGCGAATGTTGCAGCAATGCAAGCAATCACTGGGCAAGCCTCCTAATACCACAGCAACTCCCTTTGCCCTGACTGTAAGCAGGGGACATGGCTGCCAGTGCCACTAGCTCTTGTGCCCACGGCCAGTTTCCTCCTGGCTGCTGCTCAGCTGCCTGTATTGTCTCCTTGTCCCCCTCACCAGCTGCTCACTTTGCCATGCCCACATTGAAGCGCGGCTCCTAAACCCTCCAACCCATTTCCTGCTCACTCCCAAAGCAGAGGACAGCATTCATGGGGTTATTCATTGCACAGCCACAAAAGCCCTGTACAAGAAGTTAGCCTGAGCAGGAGCGTAACGAGGCAAACTGGAGCCCTTTTAAAAACCTGAGTTTGATGCTCCCATGGGCAGTGGAAGGAGGTGGAGCTCCCCTGTCCTCCTCCCCTGGTGGCTTGTGGCTTCCCCCCTCCCTGCCGGCTGAACTTAGGCACCCCTCTTACCGGCGAAATGGTGCAAGATGCGGGGGGGGGGGGGAGGCAAGTGGCAGCAGGCAGCGGCAGCATCCAGGGGAGAGCAGTGCGGTCGGTGGGTCGGCCAGGTGCATGTGCGCCCGACTGCTAGTCCTGGCACCCCACAAAGATCCATCCGGGGACGCAGCAGGGCTGGCAAGAGGCGGAGTACAGGCAGCAAGGCTTGGTGGTTCGGCTGAGCCAGTTCGGAGCTGAGGTTCGGAGGGACTAGGAGGGCCAAGGGCCCGAGCCCGCCCCCTCCGAGCTCTGCGTGATCCGAACTTGCGGTAACATCTGAGATTCTCTGATGCTTTTTTATTTTTTTGTATTTTTCGCATTTCGGCCTGCAGGGGACGCATTTTTAGAGGTATCAGCACCAAAATGTTAGGGCAGTGGTGGTGAACCTTTGGCACTCCAGATGTTATGGACTACAATTCCCACCAGCCCTTGCCAGCATAGCCAATTGGCCATGGTGGCAGGGGCTGATGGGGATTGTAGTCCATAACATCTGGAGTGCCAAAGGTTCGCCACCACTGTGTTAGGGTATCTTCAGGAGACTGTCCTAATGATGCCCCCAAGTTTGGTGCAGTTTGGTTCAGGGGTCCAAAGTTGTGAACCCCCAAAGGGGTAGCCCCTATCCCCCATTGTTTCCAATGGGAGCTAAGGAGGTGGGGCTGCACCTTTGAGGGCCCATAACTTTGCCCCCCCAAACCAAATTTCACCAAACTTAGGGGGTGTCATCAGGACAGTCTCCTGATGATACCCTGACATTTTGGTGTCACTAGCTTTAAAATGCTGTTTTTGTGTTTAATTGCTCCTGCACATGAAACCTGCCGGGTTCCACAAAAAAAACAGCATTTTTAAAGCTAGTGACACCAACATTTCAGGGTATATTCAGGAGACCATCCTGATGACACCCCCAATTTTGGTTCAGGGGGGCCAAAGTTATGGACTCCCAAAAGGGGTGCCCCATTCCCCCATTGTTTCCAATGGAAGCTAATAGAAGATATGGGCTGCCGCTTTGAGGTTCCATAACTTTAGCCCCCCTGAATAAAACTTCATCAAACTTGGGGGGGTGTCATTAGGACAGTCTCCTGAAGATACCCTGAAAGTTTTGTGACTGTGCTTTCAGAGATGTGCACTCCACAGGCTGTACCAGAAATTCCCCATTGACATCAATGGAAAAAATCAATGCAGAAGTAAGATTCTTGGCCAAATTTCTGGGAGTGCCTGTGAGGCGTGCAATTGTTAAGCTAGTGACACCATAATTTCAGGGTACCATCAGGAGACTGTCCTGATGACACTCCCTAAGTTTGGTGAAGTTTGGTTTAGTGGGGCCAAAGTTATGGACCCTCAAATGTGCAGCCCCATCTCCTTAGCTCCCATTGGAAACAATGGGGGATAGGGGCTACCCCTTTGGGGGTTCATAACTTTGGATCCCCTGAACCAAACTGCACCCAACCTGGGGGGTATCATCAAGACAGTCTCCTGATGATACCCTGAAATTTTGGTGCCAATACCTCTAAAAATGCGCCCCCTGCAGGCCGAAACGTGAAAAAAACACAAAAAAATAAAAACGCAGGAGCATGCACTGCAAAATTCCTGAACCCTGGGCAGTTGTCCATTTTGCCCAATGGACATTATGCCACTGAGCCTGAGAAGCATAATGTCTTGTTTAAAGGCTGCCTGGTACTTCCCACATCCAAACTCAACACACACACATTGCTTCGGGATGCTGGGTCAGTGCTCTGGGTTCATCACAGCACAGTCCTATGGACCAGTGTGTGAGAGTAAGTACCAATGAATCCACGTTAGTAGGACTATGCACTAGCTTAGGGTGACATTAGCAGTAGCCAGTGGGAGATGTTCTGGTTCAGTGACATACCAAATGCTTTGCATGCGGAAAATCTCAGGTGAAAAGGCTCTCAGGAAGCTCACGTTGGGAAACACCTTTCTGTGTCTGAGTCAGGGGAGCACTGCTGCCAGTCAGGAGATCATTTTGTAGCCTAGATGGAGCAGTGGTTTTTCTCATTATAAGGCAGTACAGTACATATTCATGTTCCTGAGAAGCCCACATGCAAGGCAGAGGGACCTTCTCTTTTTTGTCCCCATCCCTTGGTAATCTGAGTAATGCTGCCCTTGAACATGGAGGTTCCATTCAACTATGATAGACAATAGCAACTGGAATTGTTTTAAGTCACTTTCCATAAGCAATCAGAGCTGAAATCAATTACTTTTGCCTACAAAGGTGTCCCCAATTCAATAAGGCAGCACATTTTAAAAGAAAAATTATACAAGTATTTTTACAACGTTGACAGGTAGCAGGACAGCATAGTGGAAGACTCTGCACTGTTCTTCACACTGGCAAAAATGCCTGTTCCAGTGTGATTGTAATGTGCAAGTGTGCCCAAAAATGCATTTTCTCCCTTCACAACTGTGGATTTGTCTGAAACTGTATGCAGACTTAATCCACTAAAGCCCATAAATTAATTGACTACAAACTGATTAGGTGAAAGGCTGTGACAAGCCAAGCTTCAATCAGTTTGTGCGTTTTCCAGGTCTGTGTAAGGCACAGCATTCACATGTGATAGGTCCCCACCCACTGGCATCTCCGAGAAACAACACTAAGGAACGTCCTTGCAACCTTGGCTTTCGTCACTTGTGAACACTTGTTGCTGAGTGAGTAGTCTTGAGCCGACAGTTCCTGCTGCAAGCGCATGAAGTGTTGGAGCAACATTCTCCGGAACACCTAGGCACACGCATCTAGAACCCAGGGCTTCCCTGGTTATTCTGCAGCCCAAGTTTGGACTAAGCAGCTGAAGGTGTACAATGGGGCCCTGCCTAACTCTTCTCCGCACTTTCCCGGATGCAAAACGGTGGCATGCACCCTTCCTCAGGCGTACATTCCTTTGCACACAATAGGACGTACTTCAAAGTGAGATGTCCCTATAACTGCAGCCCCAGCGTAGTTAAAACCGGACTTCATTTACTTGAGAACTAGCAGGGCTGGGGCGGGGCTCCAGCAGCAGCCCTGTGCCGAGCGCGCGAAGGTGGAGCCAGGCAGGGAGGGGCACAGGACTGCCCCCCCACCTGCGCCCAACCGGAGAGGGGGTCCAGTCTTTTTTTTGGGGGGGGGGGACCTGGCGCAGGGGCCAGCCCTCTCCCCGCAGCAGCCGCCGCCTACGCCGATGTGGCCATTGCAGCTTTGCAAGGGTCGGGTGATTGACAGCCCGTGCGGCAGAGGCTGGGTGGAGCCGCTGGGTGGGGTCAGGGACAGGCGGCTGGGTGGGGAGCCAGCGCCGAGCGGAGAAGCGGCTGAGCCGGGTGGCCGGAGAGCCAGCGCCCGCCGTGTGCCCGTATTAGCCCTGCCGGGGAGGCCGGTGGGGCAGGAGTCTGGGGGCGCCGCCCTCGGGATCCCCTCCGCGGCCGACCCCACCCAGCCACCCCCTCCCGCCGCAGCTCGGAGGAGGCGCGCGGAGAGAAAGTAAGTCGCTTCCTTCGCTGGGTGCAGGCGCGGGCGGAGAAAGGGCTGGGCGGGCGGAGGAGGCGCCAGTCCAGGAAGCGGCCACCCGGCGCGCCTGGCACCAGGGGGCGGGCAGGCGGGCGGGCTGCTCGCTCCCTCCTTCGGCCCAGGGCTGCTGGGCGGGTGCTCGCGGCGCTCCCCACCGCCCAGCCTGCCTCGCCTTCTCTCTGCCGACGGCGGCTCCATCTTGGTCGCCTCCTTAAAGAGGAAGCGCCCCGGAGCAGGCGGGGGCGCTGCTGCTGCTTCTGCCGGCCCTCGGGGCTTCTGGGCAGCAGGGGCGACTCCTGGGGCGCCGTCGGGGCTTCTGGGCACCTGGCTGGGCGGGGCTGCGGATGGCTTTCTCAGGGGCTTGGCGGGCCCCAAGTTTGTTGGCGCGGGGCTGAGCCGCTTCCTGACAGGTCGGCCCCTCCCACCCCCGCGGGGCCTGCCAGGCGGCGGAGGAGGCGCGGAGCTGACAGCTGGGCGGGCTGAGGGGAGGCGGGCGGCGCAGGTGTCAGGGAAGGAGCCGGCGCTCCGAAGATCAAAGTCGGACTCGCGCCTGGTCCTTCTGGGGGCGGAGGGGAGGCAGGAGCGGGTATCTGGCTGTTGGTCCTTGTTACCCGCGCGGGTTGTCTCCCCCCGCAACCTGCCTTGTCCACCTGGACAGGTACAGCTCAGAATGAAGATGGGCATTTGAACTGTCAAGGGCTCTAAAAGACAGAATTGGGGTGGGATGGGCACTAATGTGACTGTGATGGTAATTTATGGCAGGCAGACTGAGTTCTTGAAAGTCTGTGAAGACCCCCCTCCCCCAACACCCCAGTTCAAACCCACAAATGCCACCCTCTCATGTTTGCTAGGGACATTGGCCGTGTCTTGCTGGTTTTTGCTTTTGTAGAAGCCAAGTGTTCCAGGAAAAGATTTTCGCACCTTCTGGGTGTCTGTCCTGTGGCTAGGAGTTCCAAAATTCACAGGACATTCTGTGCATGCCTGGAAGTGCTCTTGTGACAGCCTCTTTGTGGCCTCCGGCAGGCTATGATAGTTTTCCAGCCATACGAACAAGAAAACAGCCTGTGTTTAATTGATAGGTGGACATGGGAGAGAGAAAAATTATGTGTAAAGTGCTATTGAGTCTCAGCCAACTTATGGTGACCTCAGCAAGGGATTTCTAAGGCAAGCAAGAAGCCCAGGTGATCTGCCATTGCCTTCCTCTGCAATCTTCCAACCTCAGCTTCTGAGATCTGACAAGATTGGTCTCTACCATGCTGCCTTGAACATAAGTTCCTAGCATTCATGTAACCTGTGGTGGAACGTCAGCCCTTTCCCAGGCTGACTGAAGCTGCTTCCTCTGTCTCCTTCTTCCTTAGCACTGAATGTCTGGTGGTGGCCCTGGGAAATCCTAGCTAAACAGCATGCTGCAGCTATACAATACAGAAATGCTGGAATGTGTTGGGTCTTAGCTTCAAATTCACCCTTCTTGGTGGCGTGGTGAAGGGTGGGCCAGGGGACAGATAAGGGAAGCAAGCGTGAATAGCAGTCACCTATTCAGCTTTTTTGCTCCCAAAGATCAGAGCTTATTCCGACCCTGACTGCGGATGTTGGGAATGAGCTTTGTTGGTGACTGAGTCTGCATTTTCTGTTCTGAAGTCTGTGTTGGAGTGACTGGGACGGACCATATCCCCTGGCTTGGGTTTGCAGTTCAAAATCAGATTGCAGTTCAGATCTCCCATTATGAAAACTGATCTCCAGGGTTCATCTGGAGGAAGAAGAGGAGGAGTTTGGATTTATATCCCCCCTTTCTCTCCCATATGGAGACTCAAAGGGGCTTACAATCTCATTGCCCTCCCCCCCACAGACACCCTGTGGGGTGGGTGGGGCTGAGAGAGCTCTGAAGAACTGTGACTAGCCCAAGGCCACCCAGCTGGCAGAACGGGGAATCAAACCTGGTTCTCCAGATTAGAGTGCACCTGCTCTTAACCACTACACCATGCTGACTCCGTCTCAAATGGCTGCTTTGGAAGGTGACTCTATGGCAAACCCCGCTGAAGTCCCTCCCCTCCCCAAAACCTTCCCTTCTCTGGCTCCAGCTTCAACATCTCCAGGTTTTTCCCAACCTGCAGCTGGCAATCTACATGGACGGAGTGCCCTGCTGTTAGACCATTGCTGGAATGGCCTGCTATTAGATCTTCTGAATGGTGCCCATGGGCATGATGGTGCCTGCTGATGAGTTTCTTGATACCCATTTCTTTTTGACAGGGCATTTTTTATATAAACCTTGTTTTCGTCCGCCTCATTCGAGAAGGAGGTGCTTCAGAGAAGCTCAGGAGGCATCACCTTTGTGTCTGCAGGGAGCACCCATTCTGCAACAGCTGCCTCCTTTGCAGGGAAAATGCTTGGCTTGCAGCCACCCAACATTTTTTGCTGAGCCCCAAGACCTATTATCAAAATTCCCAAAGAGCCTGCGAGCTCAACAAGAATATTGCTGCACTAGACTGAAGAGGGGCTTGTATGATGCTGTATTTGTGACTTTCCCAGTGGAACTGGGACACGAGCGTCATCTTGGATAATTTCTGTAAATTTCACAGGCTGGTCCATGATGAGAACATTCAGTGCCTTGCTGGGGCCCTGACTTCTCTTCTCATCCCTTGTAGATCAAGCTATGTGGACGCATAGCACAGTTCTGCCCTTTTAAAAAGTTCTAGAAGTCAGCTGCAGGAAACTCTTGGTTTATTGTGTAGAATGGAATCCTTATGTTCTTTGTTTGAAGAGTGTGTGTTGACCCTTCAGCAGAGACCTTCAGTTTAGTTTTTGCTTGCTAGTGTGGCATAAATGGATGGGCTGAGCAGTAAAGGAGGAGGTTCCTTCTCCCCTTTTAACCTCACTTTGGCCATGAACTTGTAATGTTGGTGGGAGGAGAATAATTTTACCCTGTAAAATATCAGCTGTTTGTTTAAAATATTCCCTTTTGTTTCCCCTGTGATCCAAAACCAGAGGTGAGCTCAGCTGTGGAAGATTGGTAATGGTCATTGCAGGTGACTATTAATGCAGGAGGTGGAAGAAATGCTGACCTGCTTTGTTGATCCTGGGAGGGAGTTATTGAGATAACCACATGCAAGGTATTCACAACTCTCTTGTGCTGTGAAATTTTAACTGTCTCTAGTGCCAGATAAGTGCAATTTGGTGTCTGTGAATACATCTTGGCAAGGGCAGGTGAATTAATGTCTGCGCTAAGGCCCCTTCCGCACATGCAGAATAATGCACTTTTAAAATTGTTTGCAAGTGGTTTTTGATATTTCGCACAGTAAAATCCAGTTGCAAAGTGGATTGAAAGTGTATTATTCTGCATGTGCAGAAGGGACCTAAACCATTAAGTATTTGATTCTAAATACTTCCATTGGTTTTCCAAATGGGACCATTTTTGAACTGTTATTTTGAGAACTCTGTTGAGGAACGGCTGGATAATCCCAGTCCCTGCCTTTGGTTTCCTGCAAGGATGAGACAAGTGGCCCTGAGCTGGCATTGCAGGGTCTGAACTGTGCAGGTGGGCATGCGTCCTAAGGTACCAGCTGGCTTGGTGGCTGCCTTAACTTCAGGGTTGCAATTCTCTTCTGGAATCTGTCAGCTGTTTTGAGCCTTAGCAAGCACTTGTAGACTTTACATCCTTTCTTGGTCTTGGAAAGGAAACATTCAGGTCATAACCTGAATTTTTGGAGATTTTTAAATTGTTTGTTGCCAAACTTGTGATTAACTGTCTCTGGGGAAAGGCATTTCCCCCAATTAATGTCTTATGTTCACAGTGTACATACCCCACTTAAGTTTAAGAGTTTGTGATGTAGGCTGACTGGTATTGGCAGTGTCAAATTTAATGCTGCCATTTGGGTGGCAACTCTATCAGTGCCAGCAAATGGACTTGTATTACAGAGCTGCCCAACTAGGCTGTCTTTTCCTTATTTGAATCATGAGCGCTCAGGGAGGTGTATCATTAGCTGGAGGGCTGGGTTGTCAGTACAACTTCATTATAGCTGTTTCAGGCTCCTTGCAAATTCAGACAGCTTTATTCTAGTGTCCTAGATATGAAGAAGAGTGAGGGAAAGGCTCCTTCAAATGATTAATGATGGGGGGCGGGGCACAGAGGAGGGAGGCGGCTCTAGACTGCTTAGTCATTATTCCTTTTTGGAAGCCTCCTTTGGGTGCGTTTGGGTCAGTCACTCCTCCCTCCCTCCCTCCCTCCCTCCCTCCCTCCCTCCCTCTTTCTCTCTGCTGGTCTGACCTACTCCACTTGCTTCCCTCTCTTCTGACTTCTTTGTTTCACCTGGGGCTTTGAATCTGAAGTTACTCCTGGGTGAAAGGCTTGGGAAGAGGGGATGTTTGGACGTCTGTTGTGGGAAGGGAGAGGTTCAGCTCTGCTTTTGTTTGATTTTCATACTGAATGTCCGTTTTCTCCTTGTATCAACAGGGGTTGGGGCAGTTCTGTGCATTTTGCCCAGAGCCTGTTGTTGTCATAGCTACACTGGGTTAAAAATTCCTCTTCTGTGTCTGCAGGGAGCTGAGGGCTGGATCTTGTGTGTGCAAGAAACCACAGGGAACTGAGTTCAGACTGGGCAGAGCTTAGATTTCTTCTGAAACAGCAAGCTGCCAGTCCTCAGGGATGACCCATCTACACAACACTCAGAAAGATCTGCCAAAGGCTCTTCTTGTTTAAGAGGAACTCAGGGCCTCTAGGCACATTTTGTTATTTGGGACTGCTCTTCACTTGCTTGGATGTTTTCCAGCTCTGTCTTGTCACCTCGCTTTGCCAGAGATGTCAACTTTGCAAAAAACAAACAAAAACAAACCTAAAGCAAAGTTTGTTTAAACAAATGGTGCAAGCATCAAAACAGTTATCAGTGCAAAAGCTATTCCAAGAACTGTGTGTGTGCATGCCATTTTGAGTTGGGGTGTTTGTGTTGTGTGCAATGGGTAAATAGGCTTGCTTGTATATTTTGTGAGTGGGTTGGGTCTAGTGGCTGGCCATTAAGATTCCTGGATCTTATCATGTAGGCTGGTTCCACCTCACCGAGCTTGCTTTGCCCTGAGCAGCACTGTAATTATTTAGCAGCCTGGCTGGTTACTGCACAGAGAATTGGCCTCTTCTGCCCTGAGGGATGCCTATGATGTTACAGGGAAGGGTCTGCTGTGCACGTGGAACCCTCTAAGGCCACGTTCTTCTTGGGCGTCTCAGACCTGCTGGAATGATTCCACAGAGATTGTTGAACACAGTGAGGGCTTCCTGACACTGACAACTTGCAGGACTTTGTTGACATTCCAGGCATCCAAACTGGGACCTCCCTGTTGCTGCCTGGCTTGTGGCTCTGAAACCAAAACAGGAATGAAAGCCAGTGGCCGGGGTAGTTGTTCTGGCCTCTGCATTTCAGGGAAAATAACTTCTAAGTGGAAATGAATGGAGGCAAATTCCTAGTTTATTTAATTTATTTTAAAGTGTTTATATGCCTGCCTTTGGCCTGGGCATCTTTGAATCCCAGGCAGGTAGTTCTCATTATTTCTCATTATTTTTTGTTATTCTGAAACAGGTAGACAGTATCTTTGTATAGCTAAAAACTGAAAGGACAACGATGGAAGTAACTCACAATAGAATTGCAGTATGTCCCTTAACTGTGGCTGAGCCTGGTTTCTTTCCAGCTTCTTGAGTGGACTTACAGACATGCTGCACGACGGCAAATGAAACACACAATCAGTGATCTGTTTTGCTCAATCTCTTCTTGCGCACCTCTCTTTTTGGAGCTCAGCCTTAGAGAGCAAAAGATGAGTTTGGACTTTGCTCACTGAGAGCACTTTCAGGGCAGACCTGCTGGTCACTACATGTTACATCTCTCCCTTCATAGCTGTGCCCAACTGAGAAATCCTCTAAATCAGAAATGTTGCTTGTATTGCTGAATGCTTATTCTTTGCTTATACAAGTGTGTGTGTGATCTTTTGTGTGGCACAGTACCCAATTGCAGGTTGGAGGTCCAGGCACTGAAATTCCACTTGCTGGATGTTGCCAGCCATATTCCCTCCCCTGCACTTGTTGAGTCATTACCAGTAATTCTCTACAGATTTCGAACTTTCTCTTACCAGCAGGACTGGGAAGGCAATATATTTCTTTGAAAAACAGAATTTATTAAGCTAACAGATTGCAATCATGCATGGCATGCCATTGGAGGGGCACAATATATATTAAGGTTAAAGACAGTCCCCCTGTGCAACTGGGTCATTACTGATCCATGGGGTGATGTCACATCAGAACATATGTATAGATATACACACAGACCCATATATCCATGCACACATGCCCAAAGATATACAAGCCTACTAAATTGTTGTTGGATAATCTGTTGTTGGCTGAAATCTGCATTGAATATGGTGTATATCTCCACAAGACTTCCCCAGGGAGAATTGGGAGGGGGCGGGGGTGGAAGTGAAGGCTGCTTTCACCCTGCTTTCTGCTTCTTGCTCCTTTCCTGACCTCGTTGCAGAAGAATAAATGGAGAGGAGGACAAATTCCAGGTTGATCCAAAGAAGGACTTTGCCCTTGGCCCTGAGCTTTTACTGTCACAAGACTGTGGAGGTATTGAGAATTCACAGAGGACTGGGGCTGGCCTACTTAGAGTACAGTCTGGTTTTCCCTTCTGGCCCCCACTAAGCTTCTTGCTGGTGGCCAGAGTGTGGAGTGACCCAGTGTGGCCTGCTATAGGGCTGAGCCTGCCTTTTCTCCTTGCACACTGTTGTAGCTTCCTCCTTCCCTGTGCTTCATTGTACTCCCCACACCCAAGCTGGCTTTCAGGCCCAGATTGCTTCTTTTGGCGGCCTGTAAATTTGCATACATCTGTCCACCTCCAAATCCCCCACCTGAGCCTTGTTCCTAGAGACCTTTCTCTATGTTGCCCTTCTACTGGGGACTGGACCGGCGGCCTTTTTGGCTTTGCAGAGGGGTGCTGACGGTGCCTGGTAACCCCAGTGTGTTCCAGCCAGGCCAGGGTTGTGCAAGGCACCCTGTGCCTCTCCCAGCATTAGGCAGGTCAGAGAGATCAGGACAAGCAAGCAAAATCCGCTCCCTTGGCTTGGCTCCCCTCCAAGTTCAGTAGCCTTGTGGAGCTGCAGCTGGCTCTTGTCCTGCCAGTCTCTGAGGCAGAAGAAAGATAATTTTGGGGTTGACTCGGCTTCTTTTCCCCAACATCACTGCTCACTGCTGGGCTTCCAAGAGCTGCAAGGCAGCTTTTCCTTTGGTCAGTGCGCTGGTGCTTCAGCCTGCTGTTGCAAGCTGTCAGCAGTTTGCTTCAGTCTTCAACATCTTGCTGCTTTAGTTTCAAATTACACTTTTTACCTTTTTGTGGAGGATGTTTGGTGGCCCCAAGTTTTCAATAGTACCTACAGCATATCCTCTGTGTGTCTATTGAGCTACTAGAAATAGGGAGCGCTCTCAACATGGAGGATGTAAACAAACTGCTTTTTGAGGGAAAAAATAGTTCTGTCCATAGAGCAGGTTGTGGGCTGTGCACGTTCATGTGAGCAAGTTCTAAGCACACCAGAACCTTTGGGTGCAGGTAAGGTATCATAAGCAATCCTAATGCACCTCTGCTTCTTTCTCATAGCCCACCTGCTGAATTGCGTGTGTTGCGTGGGCAGGATGCCTTATCCTCCGACATTATAAAGGGGTCATCCTGAGGCAGGTCATTAAACTGTACCCTACATCACTGGATTCCTTACCTGATTCTACATTCTAAATGTCTGATTGGTTCTTCCGTGTCCCAAAGTTAGCTGCAGTTGCTTCTGTTTCTCTCAGGCTCATCCACGTTGAATCTTCTGCTGTTTCCCCCACCACTGTGATCTTGGGCTAGCCACATTCTTCTGAGCCAGGGGTCTGCAACCTGCGGCTCTCCAGATGTTCATGGACTACAAATCCCATCAGCCCCAATTGGCCATGTTGGCAGGGGCTGATGGGAGTTGTAGTCCATGAACATCTGGAGAGCCGCAGGTTGCAGACCCCTGTTCTGAGCTCTCTCAGCCCCACCTACCTCACAGGGTGTTTGTTATGAGGGGAGAAGGGAAATGAGTTTGTAAGCCCCTTTGAGTCTCCTATAGGAGAGAAAGGGGGGCTATAAATCCAACTCTTCTTCTTCTCCAGCAAATTAATTCTCCCTAATTCCCTGCCCCCCACACACATATCCCTGCCTTTGTTTCAGCCCTGTGTTCTACCCCTAGCTAATTTCTGAAGCTTTCCCATCTGAACTCTGTCCCACCAGCGAGAGAATCTGATACCCCAGCTAACAAACTGTACCAATAAGGATTTGAGGCTAGAAGGAGCACTGACTGGCCTGTCCCCTCACTGACCCTCTGTGGTGCAATCCTGTTTGGAGAGGGAGAGTGTCCTTGCTGTGGCTCTTGGGCAGAAAGCAATGCCTCTGCTTAAAGGGCAAGGCAGACTGCCTGAGGAGGGAGGATTTTTAATGGCCATACCAGAGTTCTGCTTTTCGAGGTGCACCCCACTTCTTGAGCCCTCAGCTGTACCCATTTAAGAATACAGGACTTGGGGATTCATTATAAGCCCGTGCAGGATTGTGCCAGGATCTGCTCAATGCTGAGGCTTTCCTAAGGACAGTGCCTGCCTTTTGCTGGCGCTGGACTGTCTGACCTACTTGAGAACACTACTTTGCAAGTGTGCTGCATTTCTGTAAACTGCATCAAATTGCAGGAGAAACAGTGTTTTCTGGTCTTGAAACCATCTTTTCTCTGCCAAAGGTGTATTTTTTAAGAATATATGTTCTGCTAAGAAACAGAGGCAAAACCAAACCAAAAACTGAGCAAAAATGCACAAAAGGTACATAAAGTCACAATGTAAGAGAAGAGGTAAGGCTTCTGACTTCACCTGTACCAAATGTAAACAGTAGTAAAAATTTACTACTTGCTGTCAAATTACACGTATACAATTAATTGTTAATTATTCTTACTAATAAAGTTCACACTTTTGTCTACTATATTTTCTTGTTGTTCTATTCCTGAAATCCATAAATCATCAATTCATTTTTTTCTTATCCAAAAAGTCTATCAGAGGTTTCCTATTATCAGTGAATTTAGATAAGTTCTCTTCTCTAATCAAAGAAGTACGTTTAGCTATTTCCACCAATTTTGGCAACTTCTCAAGCCATTTTTCTATTGTAGGTATACATGAAGTTTTCCATTTTTGCTCCTATAATATCCTTGATGCTGATGCCATGTATAAAAACAAAGCTCCATGTTTTCCTATCCATAAGACCCCCAAGGAAAAACTCTGGTTTCATTCATATATTGGTCTGTAAAATCTTCTGAATTGTTGAATTTATTTGTATCCAGGTTTTTTTAGCTTCATTATAAGTCCCCCATAAATAATGAAAATACCCTTCATGATGTTCACACTTTCAACATACATTGGGGACATTTTTATACATTTTTGTCAATTTCTCCAATGTCAAATACCACCAATACATCATTTTATAAGGATTCTCTTTCAGACCAGTACATAAAGTAAATTTGAGAACCTTTAACCACAGATTTTCCTGTTGTTCCATTTTTATATTGTAACCAAAGTTAATAGCTCATTTAGTCGTATAATCTTTTACTCAGTCTTCTTTCTCAAATCTCAACAAAAGCTTACATACATTTCGGTAATAATATGATCATAATTTGAACACAATATTACCTCAAATTCAGTCTTAGAATATTCAAAACCAAAGGATCTTTTTATTTGTTTCAAATTTTTCTAATAATTGTGCCATTAATTCTTCTCTGAATTTCATTCTACATTGTCCATATGAGAAATCTACAATATAAGTTATCTGCCTATTTTCAAATGTATTTTTTTGCCTGAATAAGGCTTCTTGTGAGAGCCATATAGGTGGGTGGGGGGGGGGGGGGGTTGGACATAGTATAGGTTTAAACTTGTCCCATATTCTCAGAATGGCATACTTAATATAATGATTGTTAAAATCCTTATTGACTTTAATTTTGTTACACCATAGATAAACATGCCATCCAAACCTCAAATTGTGTTCCTCTAAATCAAGTAATTTTCTATTTTTCAATTGTAACCTATTATTTCATCCAAATTAAACAGCAGGTTGCAAAATATAATTTTACATCAGGTAAACCTCAAACACTTTTTTCCTTTGCATCTTGCAAGATTTTATATTTCATCTGAGGCGTTTTCTCTTGCCAGACAAAATTTGATATGTCCTTCTGTCATTTTTTAAATGGAGTATCAGTTGCCAATAAGGCTGGGCTCATTTTTTCAGTACTTTTTGGGTTCAAGTTTAAAAAACCCATAATTAAAAAAAGAAGAAGCTGGTGCAGAACTGAACACTTGCCCCATTGGGCTAAGCGCAGCATTCAGCTTTCTGCCACCTGTTGCCTCCAAGCCCATGTGGACTGTGGCAGTGGTCAGCAGGTAAGTGATTGTGAAGGAGCGGGGAAAAGTGTTCCCTCCATCTTTTAAAAAAATGGCAGCAAGACCAAAGTGCCCCCAAAATGCCAAAACCCCGCAGTATTTTTCAGGTCTGTTTTTTGGCTTCCTTGTATTGCTGCTGTTTCTTTTTGGAGAAACCCCCCGAAAAATACTGATAAGGTGTTGTTTTTAGTTCTGTTTTGCCAAATGCACACTAATATTGTTTGAAACAAAAATATCATTTTTGGTAATACATTCATATTAATTACAGCAGTTCTCACAATGAAAACTGAAGTTTGTTCCATCTTGACAAATCTTTTTTTTTAACTTTGTTCCTTATGTGGACATAGTTATTTTGAACTAACATTTATTTTATATTTGTCTGTGTAATACCCAGATATTTCACGTTTTTTCCAATTTTAAAATCGGTTAACTCATCAGCTCTTTTTGATCTTGTAATTTCATATGTTTTGTTAAAACCTTTTGTGCTGTCTCATGACACCTTTGTTTTCTGTTTATTAATTTTAAAATCCACGAATGCACCAAGTTCTTTCAATTTTACTCTTAAGAACTCAGCTCCCTTTAAGGGGTTTTCAAAAACCAACACCAAGTAATCTGCAAATGGACTTAATTCATGTCTCTTTCTTAATTTTTATACCTCCAATCCCTCATCAAGTCTTATATCTGTATTCAGCACTTCAGGAACTGGTATAAGCGAGAGAGGAGATAATAGGCAACCTTGTCTTGTTGCTTTCCATGTCTCACGTGGTTTTGTCAAATCTCCAGTAACAAAGATTTGAGTTGACTGTGATAGGCACAGGGCAAGCTACTATATAGCTTAAAACACTATAAACTTATATATGTGTACATATCAACTGTGATATATAAATTGATTTCTCCCATCCATATTTTCCAAGACCTTGAACAAAAAAGACTAATTCACATTATCAAACACTTTATCTGCATCTAGAAAGACCAAAGCAGCTTGTTTTCCATTATTAAAGGTGTATTTTTGTTTGTTTGTTTGGTTTTTTTTTTACCCCATTGCCCCTTGCTTCCCAAATCTGAAAAAATACTGAAAAAATGGGACATTTGAAGTTTGTAACATAACATGTATTAGAAGAACATATTGTAATGGTAAAAAATGTACAGACCTGTGTCAGAGAAGTACCAAAGAGTGGGCAAGGAACAGCAATTCCTATTTGTGCTAGTTGTGTTTTTTTTTAAGTACTACATTCATGTATTTGCTATCACCATTAGCTCTCTGACATGAAGAAGATACTGGTCACTGTGGCCTATAGTGTCATCTGCCCATATGAACAAGTTTAAGATTTGCAAGTGAGAGATATTGCCTTCCTGAGCTATCCAGCCACTTCATTCTTCTGGTGCAGAAAAATTAAGAGTGGCGCTTTTTTTTCTCTTGTGGGGTGTGTGTGTTGTGAGCAGGTAATTTCATCATTCCTCAGCCACGAACTGACTGCTTTTAGTATGTCATTCCTCACCTGAGGATACTGATGCCAGGCTCCTCAGTCTGACCAGTTCCTGCAGAGAAATGTGCCCCTGCGTCTTTAAGAGTAGGCTGACTTCCCTGTGGAGCAAGGAGGCAAAGCGGGTGACATGCTTGGAAGGTCACAGCTGTGAGCAGGGAGGGTGTGTGAATATGTGGGGGAGATTGTGGGAGGTTCCCGAGCACGGTGTCGCTGGGCTGCACTGTGCAGAAGCTGACTTAGATGCAGAGGCGCTCTGTTTGGCAGGAAGTACCAGGTGCTCACAGAAGGACCTTCGTTTCTTAGCAGTTTCCCCAGGTTTAAAATCCTTTAAGCTGTGCAGCTTAGAGGTGTTCTAAGAAGTGGGTGGTTCATTGCTCTGGGAGGGTGTTCTACTTTCCAGTGTGCCAGTTCGATAGAGAGAAGGTATCCAGAGTTAGACCACCATCCCAAACCCATGCCAACAGTATGATCCTGCACATATGGGGTGCTAGCTGTGGGCGAAGGCACAGAGGAGGTGGTTCAGTGCAGGGTGTGGCTTTATGACATCTGCTCTCCCCCATGGCTGGTATACTTCAATCATTTGTTATTTTGGCTACTGGCAAGGGTATAGAGTCCCAGGCAACCGAGACAGGCAAGCCCCAGTGACCAGTGTTACTTGGTGTGATGAACTAGCTCTTGTGAATGCCCCAGTTGTCAACTCCTCAGCCCAGTTTCCTGGTGGGGATACTGGTGAGTTAGCCCTAGAGATTTGCCTATGCTGGTTACAGGCTCTGAAGATTCCCTCTGGCTGCCGCAGCCTCTCCACCACCCAAATGACCTCTGCATGTGCAGAAAAGGGAGCTGAAGGATGGTGAGTGTGGGCTGGGCTCCAGGGCTCACTTGGTGCCAGGGCTAAGTGCCCTGGAACATTTGTAACGAGATCTTTAATGTGTGTCTGTGTTGTCTGCCCTGAGTGGGCAGCACCAACCAGACCTTCCTAGCACCTTTTCCTAGACACAACTGCTTCTGCTTTGCAGGGCTTCCCCAAGCCGGTTCTCCGCCGTCACCAGTGCAGCAGCAGTAGAAAAAGCAGTTTGAATGCCCCCTTCCCTCACACAAAAACAGCCCATTCTGTCTGCTATTTTGAGGCCCGTTTATTTTTAGTCACTGTTGTTAGACTGGGGGAGGGGAGTGTAATGTCTGTGGGAGTCTCTGAGCATAGGCAGAGCACCATTCTCTTTCCCTCCTCACTGAATTACCAGAGCTTCCTGGCTAGTTTCAGCTCCCATCGGCTCTCCTTCTGGAGAAAACAAGTTGAAACGCCTCTTCTCCGTCTACCTTGCTGTGCTGGCCCTTGCCCTGTGTCATTTTACCCCATGCAGTTATCTTTCTGAGGCTGTCTTCTTTCACGGCTCTCAGGTAGTATTCATGCAAGGCTAGCTTTCTTCTCTCCTTCCAGATGTGCCCCCATGTGCCTTTTTTTGGAGCTGCTGCTCTAAAGCAAAACCTGCCTCTCTCCCAAGGAGCTGTAACCTCACCAGCAGATCACTTTCAGCCATTAATATTTCAGGCAGGTGGGCAGTGCCAGAGTAGGCCACGTGGGTTATGCTGTATACCTGTCATATGAGCCACAAGGCTGCTGCTCATCAATTTCTACTTTGCTGTGTTTAATCAGAGTATGTAAATGTCACGTAATTCCTATCTGGCAGTATCCACATAGTGGTTGTTACCATCAAGCACTTGGAATAGTGTGGTGAATGTTTAGCAATGAATGTGCACTTGTGTGTGTGTGCATAAGTGTGACTCTTGTGGATGTTAAGACCCCCTCCTGGCCCTCACTGGCCCTCTGCAGTTCTTCAGTGTATCGTTGAAGGCTTTCATGGTTAGAATCAGCTGGCTGTTGTGGCTTTTCTGGACTGTGTAGCTGTGGTCTGGTAATTTTAGCTCCTAACGTTTCACATGCATCTGGTGCTGGCATCTTCAGAGGCACGTAATAGTAAAACATGTTTCTCTCCAGGGCACAGTGTGGAGTGTTTTGTGTAGTTGACTATTTGTTTTGTCCACATCTGAGGTGGGAGGGGGATGAGGTGCATTTGCATTTGTCCGGGTGGAGTTCATTTGTAGTTGCATTTTTATGTGTATGTCCTGGTGGTTTGAATGTACGTGACTTATCTGAGAAATCAAAGTGAGGTGAAGCATCTAGTAGTGGATTGTTGAGTGGTGTATGAAAAGTTGACTGCTTTTTGGTTTTGGTTTTTTTTAGTACTGGTAGCCAGATTTTGTTGATTTTCAAACGCTCTTCGTTTTGGTTGAATCTGTCTTGACATTTGTGGATTTCAACAGCTTCCCTGTGATAGTAGCTTTTGGAGTTGTCAAGAATGTCTGTGTCATCAAATAAGATCCTATGTCCGGTTTGGGTTAGAGTGGGTTCAGCTGTTGCATACCATGCAGTTGTGGACAAGCATACACATGGATGACAAAACACAGCATTCTGACAAGAATAAAAGAACATGAAAGGCACTGCAGACTAAACCAACCTGAGAAAGCTGCAGTAGTTATGAGCTAAAACTACCAGACCACGGCCATGCAGCTCAGAAAAACCCGCAACATCCAGTCTACAGCTTCTCTTCATTGCAGTTTGTCTATTTAGCTTCATGTCTCTCTTGACACACAGTCCCTTTATTATTGCAATTCCCGAGCACAGTTGTAGCTGTTTGAAGAATGGAGAGCATTGTTTCCGTTCATACTATTCCTCTGTCGTCTATTTTTTTGCCATCAGGTATAAAGTGACAACCCTGCCCTGTATAGCCTCAGGCTAGCCTGATCTCTTTAGGACTCATAAGCTAAGCAGGGTCGGCGTTGGCTAGGATTCGGACCTCCAAGGAATAGCAGAGTTTTGATGTGGATATGGACAATGGCAAACCACCTCTGGATGTTTTTTGCTTTGAAAACCCTATGGGGGTTGCCATAACTCATCTATGGCTTGATGACAAAAAAGGCGGGGTGGAGGTACTGCCACTTGAGGCTTTGAAAGTGTCTCATTGGAGAGTTAGATTCTGGGCCTTTGTGATTTCTGCCTGCTACACCAACAATCCTGTCCCTCTCCAGCTTCAGCTATTGTTCTCTCTGCATTACAAGAGGGTAGCTTGATACTTACCGGCTCCCCTGCTAAAGACAGCGTGGGTTGCAGCAGCTCCATGGCAGCTGCACATGCCCTGTTACATTGCAGCCTGTCAAAGCCTGTAATTTATTCTAATTGGTCATTGTGCAGTCTGTGCTGAGAACAGTGCGCCAGTACTGGCACCTGGGATAAGTGAAGCCACCTGGACTGCTTCTGAGCATCCTCTGCTGAATTGGTACTTTACATTTTGTTGTGTCCCCTCCCCCTAAAAAGAAATGCTCGGCATGTGCATGGAATATCTCTTTAATCGAGGAATGTGCCTACCTACAAAAGGTCCTTGAACGGCAGGGGGTTTAGCATCTTCCTACAGCAGGGATCCCCAAGCTTTTTGTTCCTGTGGACATCTTTGGAATTTTGAGAGCAGGTGGCAAGCACTTCCTCAAAATGGCTGCCAAAGGAATGGAGCCAAACTCCCAAATGACTGGCGCTGGCCGTGAAGGCAAATAAAATGTCGCATTCTTGCACTCCCTGGGAGGAAGGAAAGCCTGAGGGGGGATTGGAACCACACACTGACTAAGGAGAGCCCAGTTACTAACTAGTCCTCTTGATCCTATGGCATCTGTTAAAAGCCTGTTTGTTTGAATAAGGGCAGTCAATAAAAGCCCTGCCTCATAATGGCCCCACCCATACTGCAGGCATTAAGGGAAGTACTGGTGGGTGTCTTGAGGCTCATTGACAAACAGGCCCCGCCCCACAGTCTTCAAAGGGCTTAGAGTTGTTTGCTTTGAGGATCGAAAGAGCAAGAACGTGAACTGTGTCATCTGTTCCCATGGGCTACTCGGAAGGCACAAATTTGTTTTATTTATTTATTTACTTCATTTATGCCACAGTTTCGTTCCAGTAGGGACCCAAAGTAGTTCACACCCTTCTCCTGTCTTCTGTTTTGCCACATCTTTGTAAGGTAGGCAAGGCTGTGTGACTGGTCCAGCGTCCCCGAGACCCAGTAAGCTTCCAAGGCAGAGTGAAGATTTGAACCTGGGTCTTCCCTGGTCCTGGTCCAACTCTCTGACCTCTACAGCACACTGGTTTATGGTTGATCTAGGACAGTGGTGACGAACCTTTGGCAACGCGTGCCAGAGGTGGCACTCAGAGCCCTCTCTGTGGGCACGCACACACACACAGGTTGTCATGTAGGGGGAGCAGAAAATCACCCCCCCACACACACACACACATATCTAGGCTGGCCTTGCTTCTGAGCAAACCCCCCCTAGGGTCGTGATTCACCCATTCAAAGCGTTGCACGGTTGCTTCACCAAGCTTACTCCTGAGTAAAGCACGCCTTGGAGCAAACTGTTTTTTCTAAACTGAAACCTCAGTATTCAGGTTAAATTGCCATGTTGGCACTTTGTGATAAATAAGTGGGTTTTGGGTTGCAATTTGGGCACTCGGTCTCGAAAAGGTTCGCCATCACTGATCTAGGAGTACAGGCACCTGTCACCTGGTGCTGAACTGTTCTCCCTCAGTGCTGAGATAGGGTTGCTGATAAGAGCTTTTCTTGAACTGTTCTGATCTAGTGCAGGGTGAAGAAAAGGAGAAAAGCCAGGAAGGAAGAGACCGGAATAGGAGCTTATATATTTTTAAAAGGCAGAGGAGAGCATCCTCCATAGTGTACCAAGCTCTTTCTCTGCAGACATCCCTGATGGGAGGAGGCTTCTGACTGCCTCATGACCTGGCAGCCGCCTCTTTAACATCGTATCCCTTTGAGGCTGAAACCAATTCATCTCCACAGGTACCTGCTTGGGAAAGCAGAGAGGTTTCAGCTAAGAACTTGTCTATCTTCCCTTCCTCATGTTGCTTTAATCATTAAAACATTTTCACTGATTTTGGCATTCCCCAGAGTGACTTGCAATCTAATAAAAATATGCCAAACTGGATAGTTGGAAAGCAATTGAAAAAATATTTTTAAACACAAAACTGCATAAAAATGCCCACCAGCCATTTCTAAATTCTACATCCTGGGCTACTGTGAATGAATGCTTTTATGAATGAAAAAGTTTCCACTGCCATCCTACAAACTGTGAAGAATGTTCCTGGGGGAACATTTTACAACCTTTGTGCCACTACCAAAAAGGCCATGTAATACACTGCCACCAGCCGGGTACCTCTGGTCATGGATTTTGCTGGACTTCACTAAGATGGCCTTAGTGTTTGGGTAGGCTGATGCTAGAGCAGTCAGTCCTTCAGACACTATGAGGTCAAACTTTCTGGGTGAAAACAAGCAAATTGAATTGTGTCCTGAAGTGAACTGGGAACCATTTTAGGCTCATTTTCTTTCCCTGTTTATCTCCATGTCTTTCTTCTCCTTTGCTGTTTGCTTGAAAGCAGTTTTTATTCTGAAAGCTCATTGGAACAGAGACCCTGTACTCCACAAAGCCTCACATACCTATAAATGGCAGTGGTAATAAAGTCAGGTCAGGTCTGATGTAACATGATTCCAGGGGGTTAGTACAAGACAATAACTGGGAAGCCATGTTTTTCGACTAATGGGAATTTCTGAGAACTTTCTAGTGGCAGCTCCATGTTAATGCTTTTGCAGTATGTTCTGCAGGGGACAGCGCATGTTCTACTAATTCTAGTTCCCTTGTTTAGGGACAACTTGGTGCCTGGTAGCTGACTCTGTAAAGGGGTGGGGGTAGGGTTTGCAGCAGTCTAGCTAGCAGATGCTCAGCTGTGAGGGAAGGATGCTGAAGCATTTGGGCCACCCAGGAAGCTGTTATGGAGTGGAAGGGACTCCAGCCAGTTGGCTGGGAAAAGGCTTGCCGATGAAAGATGCTGTCATGGGGTGTGATCTGCCTGAAGAAGGCCTTACTGCCCCTCCAGTTTTGCCTGTTCTTATTATACACATGCAGAATGTAGAGATGGGCTCACCAGTAGTGGAGACAGATCTGGTACTGCTGTGAGAGAACAGTCGTTCTCCCATCTAGCCAGTGTGCCTGGTACAGATTTGTTACCCTGCATTGAAAAAAGAAGTATTCTCCAATATATCTGCACAGTACATTAAACTTTCCTCCCTACTGATTTCATACCAGTGCCTTGCCTAAAAGCCTTCACCCTCTGCACATGGCTTGCTTTTAATGGAACCTCACTGTACAGAAGCAGTGTATCAAGGATGGCCGTTGCCTTCATGCCCTACTTGTGAGTTTCTCAGAGGCATCTGTTGGAAACAGAATGCTGGATAAGCTGAGCCTGGGTCTGATCCAGCAAAGCAGTTCCTGTGGTTGAGCAGTGAGATTACTTAAATGGATTTGTAATTTTTGTGATGCAGTCTCTACATACAACATTCACCTGCATGTCTTTTTTGCTCATCTTTGTGGTCCAATGAAGAGTTGTAAGTTCACATGAAACTTTCTTATACTGAGTCAGACAACTGGTCCATGAAGGTCAATGCTGTCTACTCAGCAGCAGTGGCGTAGGAGGTTAAGAGCTCATGTATCTAATCTGGAGGAACCGGGTTTGATTCCCAGCTCTGCCGCCTGAGCTGTGGAGGCTTCTCTGGGGAATTCAGATTAGCCTGTACACTCCCACACACGCCAGCTGGGTGACCTTGGGCTAGTCACAGCTCTTCTGAGCTCTCTCAGCCCCACCCACCTCACAGGGTGTTTGTTGTGAGGGGGGAAGGGCAAGGAGATTGTAAGCCCCTTTGAGTCTCCTGCAGGAGAGAAAGGGGGGATATAAATCCAAACTCTTCTTCTTCTTCTTCTACTCTCATTAATTTTGGTTCTCCAGGGTCTCAGGTTGAGGTCTTTTGCATCACTAAGTACCTGATATTTTTACCTGGAGATGCCAGGAGTTGAACCTCTATGACCTTCCGGATAAAAAGCAGATCTTCTACCTTTTAGCCAGAACCTCTCCCTGTTCCAGCAACTTTGACTGTTATTAACAAGTCTTCTTTGACCATGAATAAGAGTTGTTTCCACAGACACTTACAGTATAATAAGAACTGCAGGCAGAAAAAACTGTGACCTGTGGGCACAGCCTGCTTTGGATTCTTGTCCTCCTTTCTGCATCAAAGAGTGAGAAGTTATTGCTTCCATTGCCTTGATCTTCTGCACAGTGATTCAGAGCTACTGCAGTGGTGATGGTGTTCAGGAAGACAAGAAGTAACTAGTGCAACAGGTGTTTCTTTACCAACAGACATCAGGCTTCTGGTGAAGCAAGGGAGAAGCAAGTACCACACCCATAAATACATGGGGAGCTATGAAAGGGTGGTGAATTCTTTTGCAGAGCTTTTCCAGGTCTTGTCTTTGGAGTCTCAGTCTTCAGAGTTGCATCCTGTGTGTTTGAGATTAGGGTGTCAGCTAAACCTTGTGAAAGAATCAGTCTTCCTGAGGTTGCCCTCTTCTCCCCCATACAGTCTATGCAGCTTCCTCCTTCCCTTCTCCATAGACTGCATTGCCAGCTGGAAGTCTCTGCCCTTGCAGCCAGCCACGTGCCACACACTGTACCAGCCCTTTAGTGCAAGGTCTGGCATGCCTAGGCAGTTCTGGGTAGCACACCCAGCCTGGGTCAGCAGCAGATTGGGTGGAGTACCTCTCTGTGTTTTTCCACTCCTGGTAGGGACTGGGTCAGGGTTATGGAGAGCTTGCATGGAGGAAGGTGGTACCACACTTCATGCTACACTCCTACCTGGGTGGCTCTTTGAAGAAGAGTTGGTTTTTATAGCCTGCTTTTCTTGACTTCTAAGGAATCTCAGAGCGGCTTAAAAATTACTTTCCCTTCCTCTCCCCAGAACAGACACTTTGTGAGGTAGGTGGGACTGAGAGAGTTCTGAGAGAACTGTGGCTAGCCCAAGGTCACCCAGCTGGCTTCATATAGAGGTGGGGAGTCAAACCCAGTTCTCCAGATCAGCTGCTCTTAGTCGCTACACGGTGCTAGCTCTTTGGAGCTTGGGCTTGCATTTTCCTTCTTACAGCCAGTTGGGAAGTAGGTGTGGAAGCAGAGCAAGGTTGGTGGCATGACAGGAAGCAGCATGAACGTTGAAGAACTGAGAGAAAACTCTGCTCTTCTGCTACCTGGTGGGGCATGTCACTTCCCTTTTCAGCTTCTGTTCCTGTAAAAAATATGGACAGCAAGACTCCCTCTGTCAACCAGAAATGGAGCTATCTGTAACTTGCCCAGCGCTTATGGACTTGAACATATTTGGGATCCTTCAGCAAAGACATGGCTTACGCTTTTTCCATTGCCATGCCCTACATGAGATGGCTGAAGTGGCTCTTGACAAATGATCCCGGTCATCTGCACTGGTAGAGTCCACTGACCAACTGATTGTTGTGGGCACCTTGTAGCACAGCAGCAAGACCAAATGCATATTCACTGACAGCAACAGGGTCACCTGTTCAGCTTCTGGGAGAGTACCATCTGGAGATGACTGCTCTCGGTTTTGCAGCCTGATGTCTCCAGTGGTGAGGAAATAGGTAATGGTTTTAAGTAATGTAGGGTGGATGGTATTCTAATGGCCAGGAATGCCATGGGATTACACTGAGCTAGGCTAAAGGGTTTTTATGTGTGCCTGGTCCATAAACTCCATGCCATTCTTCAGCTGGCACAGCATCTGCATGTGAAATCTTCTGTTCTTTAGTTGACATTACCAGTCTACCACTGTAGTGTGCAAATTGGGACTATGCTATCTAGATTTCCTCTTGTTCCTGGATAGTAGCAGAAAAGGGAAGGGAAGCACAGAGCGGTTGGGCTATGCACTGACACAGCAAGATCCAGCTTCACTTTAATATTAATAACCTGCAATTGGGGCCCTTGCTTACCTTTTAGGCTTGTGGTATCCACACTCTTCCTCTGTGATATCAATGTACTTAAATGGGTGTATGGCATCATGAGGTTTGTGGGGGCAGACTGACTCATAGCTTTTACCCCATAAATTTCTGGGAGTTAATGGCTCTTTGATTCAATATCTATTGCCATCTAGAGGGCAGCTGTCCATCTGAGGAGAGCCTACAAGCTCCTTCTGGATTCTCTCCCTCTCTAGGCAGCAGTTTATGGCTTCTCTAAGAAGGAACCATTTTGTGCCCCAGATGGGGAATGAGGAGGAAAATACAGGGTGAAACTGGCATTTTGCCTATACAGTCTTATGATGCTGGCTTATTTTTGACTACTGATCCACCCTTGTTGACTGGCAGCAGCTTTTCAGGGTCTCAGAAAGATCTCCCTTGCCACCTGAGATGTCAGGAACATGCGCTCTCAAAATTAGCTCCTTCTCTACATTACTCTGCATTGTGACAAGCAGCAGCAGCAGCAGCAGCAGCACCTGGGTTGCAGGGCCAAATGGCAGAGCCTGCAGGATACAGCAACACTTCTGTTCTCATGTTCCAGGAAGGACGGGTGCTGTGATGGAGGGCGGTGGTGGAGGTTGTGGCTGGAGGTGGGTGCGGGTAGAATGGAAGCATAACCCTGGGGTGGGGCAGAATGGAAGCAGCTGGTTACACTCAACTGCTTTGCCACCCACACCCTCTCCTGCAACCTGGTTTGCAAACTAGGGGGTGGGGGATTTTCCAGTCTATCCAGAGATAGATTTTTTGGAAGCATGAGAGCCCGGGGTGGGAGAGCATCGCTGAGGTACTAGCATATGAAAGCCAGACTCGTCCAATGAGTGCAAAAAATTAACTTGTTTAAGAATAAGCTGTTTGGAAATTATCAGGTTTGATTGTTTTCAAATTCAGTTTAAAAACAAACCTGCTTATCATGCAGGATGCCTTTTAGTTCTGGTGCTGATAATTAAAATTATTTCTGCTAAACATTCTGCCTCAAATGGTTACCCAATCTTGGGGAAAACGCAATGACTTTGCTGCTACACAAGTGTTAGATGCATTCTGCAGCTTTGTTAGGAAACATGTCCTGCAGTTATAGCAAATGCAACCTCCTCCCTTTTTCCCCTGCTCCCACAGGGCTTTGGTCCTGGCAGAATGAGAGCCAAATATAAAAGGAGAGAGGAGGGCTTGGAAATGCACCTTGACCGGAAAATATGGGGGTGCCACTGAGGCAAGGGGACAGGCACAGAGCAAGAGGGCTGAGACGTTGTGCTGTTGTGCTGCTTTCCCCCCCCCCCCTTCATGTTCTGCAGGTTGTGTAACAACAATTCCCAACAAATGCAAAGTGACAGCTTGGCCAGCTAGAAAGATAAAAATTGTGGTAGGGTGAGGACAACAACAGTGGGACCTGACACCTTCTCCCATCAAGTGATGGCTTGGCACAGTGACCTCCCTGCCCTACCCATAATCCTCAGAGTCTAGGGCCCTCACTTCCGTGCCCTACCCATAATCCTATAAGGCAACTCATGTTGCTCGCTTCCTGAAAACATGCTCATTCTGTAAGATATGAAAAACTGCCTCCTCGGAGTCCATTTTAGAAGTTGCTGATTGAGCTGAGCTCTGTACAACATCTCCTGCCTGTTGCGCATGTGTGCTGTGCACATGGCTGACTTCACTTCCCAGCTTCCCACCCACCGGGTTCCTTCTGCAGCTTGTATACTGCCTAGAAAACGTCATGGCTGTTTTTCCTACTCACTTTCCATGACCCTCCCCTCCCCCAAAAAACTTTTTGCCAGATTGAAGCTTTGATCCTCAGCTGGCTTCATGCATTTGTGTGTCTGGTGAGGAGAAGAAGTGGTTGGCTTCTTTCCCACACTGACCCCCTTCCCTGCCTCTTCTTTATCCTGCGGGGGCTGTGGGTCCCAGCTGGCTAGCCGGGGAGGGGGGTGGGGGGGTGGCCATGGCTGAGCTGGCTATTGGTGCCATGTCCCTGTTGGATGGGCCAGCAGCCAAAGGAGGCTGCTATGGGAAGAAGTGGTGGTGGGGGGGCATGGAAGTTAAGGGAGGGAGAAGGCAAATTTGTATGTACTGGGGGAGCTTTTTGAACAGCTTGATTTGACTGATATCCTCTTTATGTGGGCTGCAACAATCTGTCCATGGTGCCAACTCCTCTCCCACCTTTATCAGTGAGACTAGTTATTTCTGTCTTTAGGGGGATGCGTGGACCATAGGGCAAGGACGCTGAGCTGTGCTCCCTCCCTCCCTCTCTCTCTTCCTTCCCCTTCCTATTTGAAACCTTGAGAGCAAGAAGGGATGAATGAGACAGCTGTCTAGCAAGGTCAATCCCTGCTGAGGCCTTACTGCTTCAAAGGCGTGGTTGCTTCCTAGCAGTATGGCTGTGATTCCCGGTGCAAATAGTGATTGGCCTGTGATTTCCTGGGACAGGTTGCCTCTAACTGTTTTGTCTGCCTGCCAGGAGGGCAAAGGAAGCTTTCCTTCTGCTGGTGGAAACTGGCTTTGCTAGTGCTCTAGCAACTGACCCCGGCTCTGCTGGGATCCGACCTAGTACCAGCTCGGTTGGGTGTATGCAGTTGCCAAGACAACCAAGCAAGCAGGCTGGCTGCCTCTGGCCCCTCCCCTGCTCTCTGCCTTGAAATAGCATCTGTGCCTGACAGCATCTTTGCTCGCTGGCAGAGGAGGGTGAGGCTGAGTTGGGGCTGGGAGGAAATTCCTGCAGGAGGCGTGGACGCGAAAGAGCTTGGGTGTGCTCCCTCTCTGCAGCCCTCATTAAAATAGCAAAAAAGGCTCCGGGTATCTTACTGCTTGCAGCTGTGCTGGAGAGCAAAGCTGGGGCCAGGAGGGGAGTCACAGCAGGCTTCCCGTGGTGGGAGGATGGCATGTGGGCACCGCCCTCTCCTCCGTGAATGTGGGGCTGTGGCTCTTGCCAAGGAGAGGGAAGGGACTTGCTGCAGGTCTTGGTGGGGCTCAGCATCCAAGTCCCCTGGGTGGGGCAGTTCCTGGCCAACAATTTGATTACCAGACTGCATCCAATTAATTTTTTGCCATTTGCAAGCATTTCTACCCTCTCCAGATCAGTTACGATTCTGCAAGAATAAACAGCAAGCCACTCGAAACCTATTGCGGGCTCCTCTGTCTCTGGTACAACAAGAACCAAGTCCTCAGCTCTGATGGGACTGCCAACTCTGTGAGGGCAAAGTTGCTGAGTCATGCCGCTGACTTTGGAAATGTTGAGACCAGCTTTTTAAAAATGAGGGTTAAGAGAGGCATCCTTAACTTTCTTCAAACAAAGTCTTGTGGTTTTTGAGTCTTTAAAGGTCACATTTCATGTCGGCAGGAGATAAGTAATGTACGGGGGGAAGCAATCGATGGAAATGGGATTGTGTGGCTTTAGGGCTCTTATTGGATCCTGGGAGGTTGAAATGCTGAGCTGTCATTCACGAAGAAGAAGATAGCATTGGCAGAGGTTTGGAAGGCTCTCACGGAAAAGCGTTTCTGCCTCTTTTTCTTCTAAAGAGTGTGATGTAATTGGCCTTGGCTTAGGGTTAATTGTGACTTGAAATTTTGCCTCTTTGGGTTTCTTCTTGTGGATGGATAACTGTTAAACTTCCATATCCTATCACCAGATATTGAGTATTTCCAGAATTCCCTTGAGTACACTGGCTGGGGTTTTAGGATGAGTCTCTGTTTCTGCAACTGTGGGAACTTCCACTAGAGTTATTTTCTGCCCTTTTGGAAAGTGTTTTTCTTTTCCTGCTTCCCCATGGCATCATGATGCACTCATACACCTCTAGGAATTCCCCCAGCTTTTCTCTGATCTTTCTCAAACCTGCTTTGCTCCAAAGTTTTGGGGAAGGTTGTGGTGGTAAAGCCAGGTGGCTGCTGTGTCAGTTGGATTTTCTGGCCCTTGATCCTTGTTCCCACCGCAGCCATTTCCTCCCCCTGCCATGGGAGACTTTGTTTTCGAATTCATCACTAGACTATCACTGATATACCATTGTAACAATAGTTGAACAAAGTCTCTGAATTCTCATCATTCATTTTAAGAAAAAGTCTCTATTCCCTTTCCTTGTGGAGATGTAAGGAAAAGATACTTTAAAAAAAGGAAAACTGGGAATTCAGAGAACCTGCTACACCTATTGTTATGAATGAACGAAGATTTTATTTATGGGCTCAAGGCAGCTTACATTAGAATACTACAATAATATATAATATTTAAATACAGTTAGATTTAAAACCATCTATTTAATCAAAATAATTGAAATACATTCTTATATAATACAATTGGTACATGTCCCAGTAATCTATCCAGTGAATGGTCTACTGGTGGCCACATAGTAATGTGTACAGAAGAAACCAGAGCACCAGCACAGGGGTCAGGTGGGAAGAACGAAGTAGAAGGCCAGCTTGAATTTCCAACCATTCCTATCCTTATCCATATGCCTGTCTGTCTTACAGGCCCTGAGGAATTTAGTTAAATCCCACAGGGCTTTGGTTTCACTAGACAAAAAAGTTCCACCAGGTTGGAGCTAAGGCTGGAAAAATCCCTGGCTCTGGTTGAAGACAACAGATATGTTTCAGGCCAGGAATCATTAAAAGAAAGAAAGAAAGAAAGAAAGAAAGAAAGAAAGAAAGAAAGAAAGAAAGAAAGAAAGAAAGAAAGAAAGAAAGAAAGAAAGAAAGAAAGAAAGAAAGAAAGAAAGAAAGAAAGAAAGAAAGAAAGGAGGAGTAGTAGTTTGGATTTATATCCCCCTTTCTCTCCTGTAAGGAGATTCAAAGGGGCGTACAATCTCCTTTCCCTTCCCCCTCACAACTCCCTTCCCCCCTCACAACAAACACCCTGTGAGGTAGGTGGGGCTGAGAGAGCTCTGAAGAACTGACTAGCCCAAGGTCACCCAGCTGGCATGTATTGGAGTGCACAAGCTAATTTGGTTCACCGGATAAGCCTCCACCGCTCAAGTGACAGAGCGGGGAATCAAACCCAGTTCTCCAGATTAGGGTGTACTGCTCTTAACCACTACACCACGCTGGAATTAGATGAGCCTAACATAGGCTGACCAGACGTCCCGCTTTTGGCAGGACAGTCCTGCCTTCACACAATTTGTCCCGTGTCCCGTGGGTTATTTCCATTGTCCCGATTTTGGGGGAATTGCCGCGTTGCCTTCTGAGGTTACCCAAAGGCCTGAGGCAGCCTCTACGTGTGCGCGACGCGGGAACGCGACTTGGCTTCTGGGGCCGCCTACCCCATCCCGGTTTACAAAGTGACCATCTGGTCACCTTAGCCTAACACTCTCTGAGAGGTATAGAGAGAGAGGTAGTCCTGAAGAGATAATAGTCCTGGACTGTTTAGGACTTTAAATGTTAAAAGCCAGCACCTTGAACCTGATCTGGAACTCAATCTGGAGCCAGCGCAGGTGGCAGAGTTACGTGGGCTGTATATGGGGTCCCTGTCAGGAATTGTGCCACCACATTCTGACCAGCTGTAGTTTCCAGAGCAGTCTCAGGAGTAACCCTGTGTAGAACAAGTTACAGTCATCTAATATAGAGGGGACTGTTGCATGGATCACTGTGCCTAGGTTAGTATGGACCATGTAGCAGGTCAGCTGCCAAGCCTGTTGGAGATGGAAAAATGCTGCTCTTATTGGGAGGCATCCAGAATCACTTACAAATTACAGACAGTGGAACTGGTTCCAACTGAATCCCATACAGAATGAAAAGCTGAGCTTCCTGATCCAAGACCACCTGACCCAGACACAGTACCTCCATCTTCATCAGGTTCAATTTAAGATGGTTCTGCCGTAACCATCTCACCACAGCCTCCAGACACCCAGCCAGATTTTCTGGGATGGTAGTCAGCCAGCCATCTACTAACAGATGCAGCTGGGTGTCATCAGCATACTGATGACAGCCCAGCCTGAAACTTTTAACTAACTGGTCAAATGAGTTCATATAGATTTTAAAAAGCATTGGAGAGAGGATTGCCCCTTGCTGGACTTTGGACTTCGCATACCAAAGGGTAGTGTGTTGAAATCTCCTCATCAAGGGCCATACTATGTCCCCAGTCTTGGAAAAATGAGTTCAGCCACTGAAGAACCATCCCACGGAATCCAGTGCTAACAAGGTGGTGGGTCAGCAACTCATGGTCGACCATGTCAAACACTGCTGAGGGACTGAACAAAATCAGCAGTGCAGACCTGCCTTCATCCAGCTGTCTACAAAGGTTGTGTGTTAGAGTGACTAGCATAGCTTGTGGGTGCAATATAGGCTGTATAATAATTTTTCTTAGTGATCTTCACTGCCACTTCATAGGTCTCATAAGCATCCTAAAATGTGCTCTTGCTCTAGTCACCCTGCTTGCTCTAGCTGTCTAAACCATTTCATCTCCCTTAGCCCTGTAATATGCCAAGGGGCCAGTCTACAGCCGGGTATGTGTGTGAAGAGGATGTCAGAGAGGGAGTGTGTCTATTTCCAGGGAATTGTGGCGGGGAAGCTGCAGGCAACACCACCATGTGCAGGCCCTGCTGCTGCTGGACTTTATCTGCAGCCTCACAAACAATGGCAAAAGCACAAAATTCCATCCCTGTGTAGAAGACACCGTTGTAAACCAGGAGATGGCATCCTGGTGAGGCAATATGGGATTGAACTGCAGATTTCTCAGAGACAGAACAATGGCTGCAGCTCCCCCGTGCGCCAGGCATATTTTCATCCACCTTGCTTTGTTTGCAAATGTCAGCTAATAAAGTTTGAATCCCCTGGTTAGTAGGCTTCTTGTTACTCAGTTTATCCAACAGTTTTATTAAGAAGGTTCTACCTTTCTCTTCTCTATGCAGAAAAATCTTCCCTCCCTAGAGCAGTGCTGATAAAGAGGAGAAATATTTGGGGCTGGAGCAGGGATGGGAGGTTATTATACAGTTAATGTGTTAAGGAGCAGCAGTGGCGTAGGAGGTTAAGAGCTCGTGTATCTAATCTGGAGGAACCGGGTTTGATTCCCCGCTCTGCCGCCTGAGCTGTGGAGGCTTATCTGGGGAATTCAGATTAGCCTGTGCACTCCCACACACGCCAGCTGGGTGACCTTGGGCTAGTCACAGCTTCTCGGAGCTCTCTCAGCCCCACCCACCTCACAGGGTGTTTGTTGTGAGGGGGGAAGGGCTAGGAGATTGTAAGCCCCTTTGAGTCTCCTTCAGGAGAGAAAGGGGGGATATAAATCCAAACTCCTCTTCCTCCTCCTCCTCCTCCTCCTCCTCCTCCTCCTCCTCCTCCTCCTCCTCTTCTTCTTCTTCTTCTTCTTCTTCTTCTTCTTCTTCTTCTTCTTCTTCTTCTTCTTCTTCTTCTTCTTCTTCTTCTTCTTCTTCTTCTTCTTCTTCTTCTTCTTCTTCTTCTATGCTTGGAAAGGCAGCCATGGCTACCATTTTAGATTCACCCAATCTGATCAGTTATTGACTGAAACAATTCCACTCCTAGGTTCCCAAACAGTATTGGGCTAAAACTTATTCTTATTGCTGTCTGGGATGACTGAACACTTGCTTGTCCTGGATTGTCTACAGAAGACTTAAGTATTTGGGGGAGTCGTACTTTGTTTCCTCCAGTATTTTGATATTTTTTATTTATAATATTTGTCTTGCTTTTTAACCCGCATAGATCCACAAAGTTGGTTTTCAACAAAACTGTAGCTCTGTTCAAAACACCAGCTACCCCTAAAAAGACCCCCTCCCTGAATGTGTAAACAATTAGAAAACAACAGAAAAGGACAAACAAGAGATCTGTTCCAGAATATCCAAGAAATGAAAGGGAAATTTAAAGCATTGTTAGGCATGTTGAAAGATTAACATGGAAGTCAGGACAAAATAAAGAAAAGGTGGGAACAATACAGAGCTATACAGAAGAGATTAAAGGATAATCAATTCCTTCCAAGAAGACTCTTTTGAAGAAAAACTTTTAAAGTGAAGTAAAATCTGCACTGAGAGCAATTGGGAGAAACAAATCACCAGGAGCAGATGGGATATTAACAGAGCTATTCCAAACCACAAAAATGGAGTCCATCAAAATCATGACAAGAATATGCCAACAAATATGGAAAACAAAACAATGGCCCACAGACTGGAAATGGCCAATTTACATTCCAGTTCCCCAAAAAGGAGACATCAAAGATTACAGCAACTATTGGTACATCACATTAATGTCTTATGTGAGTAAAGTGATTCTCAACATCTTACAACAAAGACTATTTCTTTATATGGAATGAAAAATGTCTGGTGTTCAAGCTGGATTTAGAAAAGGAAGAGGCAGTAGAGATCATATTACAAATTTATAATGATTACAAGAGAATTTCAGAAAAAATCAGCTTCATAGATTACAGCAAAGCTTATGGCTGCATGGATCTTCAAAAACTATGGCTGGTTTTAAAGGAAATGGGTGTGCCACAGCGTCTGGTTGTTTTGATCACAACCTGTGGACAAGAGGCTATTGTGAGGACAGAATGTGGAGAAACACAGTGGTTTCCAATTGGCAAAGGTGTTAGACAAGGCTGTATTTTATGTCCATATATGTTCAGTCTGTATGCAGAAATTATCCTAAGGAAAACTGGATTAGATTTAGATGAAGGCGGAGTTAAAATTGGGGGCAGGAACGCTCACAATTTGAGATATGTCAATGATACTGCATTACTGGCAGAAAATAGTGAAGACTTGAAACAACTACTGCTGAAAGGTAAAGGAAAAAGTGCCCAAACTGGACTACAACTGAACATCAAGAAGACAAATGTAGTGACTGCTGGAAATTACTCATCTTTAGGGTAGATAATGAGGAAATTGAAACTGCTCAAGACTTTATATTCCTTGGCTCCATCATCAACCGTAAGGGAGATTGTAATCAGGAAATCAGAATAAGGTTGAGACTAGGAAAGGCAACCATGAAGGAGCTAGAGAAGATTCTTCAGAGTAAGGATGTATCACTGGCAACCAAGATCAAGTTAATTCGTGTCATGGTATTCCCTATTATTATGTATGAGTGTGAAAGCAGGACAATGCAGAAAGCTGACAGAAAGAAAGTAGATTCCTTTGAAATGTGATGTTGGAGGAGAGCGTTACTGATACTGTGGACAGTGGAAAAAATAAATAAGTGAGTTTTAGATCAAATCAAGCCTAAGAAAAGACACGGTTGCATGTCTAGTTCTACATTGGCTGTAGGCCATAATATAAACGTTCTAGTTGATCAGAAGAGACACTTTGGTGTCATAATCCTAAAAATGTTCTCTTCTTCCGAGGCAGGCTGCTTATATTGCCTGTGTGAAAAGGTGACCTTGTTCAGGGCAATATCCTCTGACATTACCCAGATATAGGAACAGCTTTGGGATGCATCTGTTAGATATGCTCAGGAGCCATGCTTATCTTCTCTGTATTTTAGTGTATGTATCACCAAAGCCAGAAATTCTATTAAAAATGTGCACCTCAAGTGATGAGTAAATTGTGGGCATCAGAAAGCCAGTGCGGTATAGCAGTTAGTGGGCCTTTCCCCACTTACCTTAAACCCCGCGCTACTTGAGGAGAGTAGCGCGGGGTTCCCCGGCACTCCCCACAAGAGGGGCAGTGACAGTGCAGCCACCCTGACGCTGCTGCTGTTGCGCCCCCTCAGCGCGCGGCATCCCTGGCGCTCTTGCAAAGGGCACCTTTTGATGACCCCGTGCAGAGCGCGGGGTCGTGGGGATGCCGGGACGCGCGGCATAGGGGGGATAGGGGAGAGTGGGGAAAGGCCCAGTGTCAGATTAGAATCTTGGAGAGGCAGATGTGAGTTGTTGTAAGGATAAAACAAACTATGTAAGCTGTTCCGGGTTTCCATTGACAAGAAAGGTGGGATATAAATGAAGTACATACATTTTGTTCTAGCTTCTCAATCACAAAGAGCAGCAGTGGCGTAGGAGGTTAAGAGCTCGTGTATCTAATCTGGAAGAACCGGGTTTGATTCCCAGCTCTGCTGCCTGAGCTGTGGAGGCTTATCTAGGGAATTCAGATTAGCCTGTACACTCCCACACACGCCAGCTGGGTGACCTTGGGCTAGTCACAGCTTCTCGGAGCTCTCTCAGCCCCACCTACCTCACAGGGTGTTTGTTGTGAGGAGGGAAGGGCAAGGAGATTGTAAGCCCTTTGAGTCTCCTGCAGGAGAGAAAGGGGGGATATAAATCCAAACTCCTCCTCCTCCTCCTCCTCCTCCTTCTTCTTCTTCTTCTTCTTCATCATCATCTCCATAACCATCATTTTCAGGATCCAAATACTTAAAAAGCTTAAGCAAAACCAGGAGTAATCGTGTAGTCGGTAAAGAGAAGGTCCATGCTCATGTTTAATATCATTCAAAAATAACTGCAATCTTAGCAAGTCGATGCAAATAGGCCAGAGTTGCTCAGCATCTTTTCCCAGACTTGAATCATCAACCCAGTGTTCAGCAATGCTTATATCTGCAAGTTTTGTGGGCAGATGTCAGCTGTTGGAAAAGACATGCTTCGTTTTCTTTAAGGCTATTTTCAAATGTAAAATGGCTTCCAAGTTGAAGGGAGGTGTATTTTGCCACTGTGATCAGTATTTGTCAGAAATGGGGACGAAGCCTTTGGCTTCTTTTGCATCTGAACTGCTTTTTCCCAAATTCTGGAAAAACTCATGTGTCATTGTAAGACTCGAGGATGTAAATGGTGCAGATTTATGTAGAAATGAGTCAACTTGCATATATTTTGTTGCTTTCCATAATTTATTTTGAATGTAAAGTTTAGGCACAACATTTTGAGTTTGGATAGATCCAGAGATGTGTTTGACTGCAGGTCCATCCTAAGAAGTTGTTGTACCATTCCCTTCCTTGTGGAGGCTCTCTCTGGAATAGAATTGCATGGGAGATAACATGGATGCTCTGGAAACTGCTACCTCCTCTGGATTTTTGGCACTTAGGTGCTGTTGGGATTTCCCTCTGAGCCTAGTGTTGTGAACCGTCCTATGCAGGATTCTTTCGAACACTCTCTCCAGAACTTGGAAGTGAGGCCTGATGTTCTTGCCTACCCTGCTACCACTTTTTCCTTCTCGTGTGGGATCTCCTGCTTCCTGAAAGCAAAAGCAGTCAACATTTACCTTTCCTCTTTTCTCAGATGGAGTTCCAGAGGCTGTTGGAGAGGAAGTGACGTGCAGCTACCTGTGGATGCAGAGGCAGAGTCTGGAGAAGAGAGTCTCTGTTGACAGGTAGGTCTCTTGCCTCCTACCTACCCATGCAGGCAAGTGAGTAGTATAATTATTCTTTCTGATGAGGAAACTGAGGCACAGTGAAAATGAAGACCAGCATTGGAAGTTGGGCTCTAATGCTGGCTCTGTTCACAGAGTGATCTCCTGTGAAGCCAGACTTTGAGGTCAACCATTCTTCAGGCCATTGAGGTAGGCCTGGCTGGATCTGTTCTTCACTTTGCAGGTACCTCTGGAAAAGGATCCTCTTGATCCTGCAGATCTCCCAAACAGTAGCACAAAGAGGACTGGGAGAAAGAACTCCTTCTGTGAACTATGTCCCCAGAGGTGGGGAGAAGACAGGATTTGGGATGATCTTGTAAGATGGAAGGAGCTCATGTGAGCCTTTGGAGTAGAGAGGGGCAGAACAAGGAGAAGAGGCTTTCTTGATGCAGAACTAAACTATGGATTTCTTTGTCTCAAGATGTGGTGAGAACCAGGTATACAGGATGACAAATTCATGAGCTATTTCTACAAGGCTGGTGGCTGCAAAGACAAAAAAAATCAAACCTCTTTGTTCAGGGTAATATAACTCTGAGCTCCTGAGAAGAACAAGAGTGGGGTGGCTAACCTCCTGCTGTTTGTTCCCTAGCTGATGCTTGTCACAGCCTAGAGAGTTAGAAAGCAGAGCATAGCTACTGTGCCTTTTAAAAAGCTGTTGGGGGAGGGAGGAAAAGCTGGAGGCATTCTGGTAAAGGGGGAATCGAGAGAGAACTGCCTTCTTGGTAGATGCAGACCTAATTGGCCCAGTGCTTTTCTCGCACTCCCTCCCTTTTCAACCCCCTCCCAGGTTCAAAGAGCCATGCTGCATGACCTGAGAAAAAAGTCATAGGAAGCTTAGTGGGGTTTTGTTCCCAATGGAAGCAGAGCCCCTCCATTCCCACAGGGTTAAATTTTATAATCAGAAACCCTGAATATCAGGAGGCAGGAAGCGGCTATTTTGTCGAAGGGTGTGGGAGCAACGCCTAATGAAGTGTTCTTGTAAAATGAAAGAGCAAGAGGGAAGCCCCTTTGCTTCCTGTGCTGTTCTTCTAAGTAAGGGAGGACTGGTTAAGATTTGTCAGCAGGAGGAGTGGGACTTCATACTTCCTCCGAAGCAGTCTTCCCTTCACGCACATTCCTGGGCCTGTTGTTGAAAAAGATTCTGGGTTGGAGCTCTCCTATCAATGAAGCTTTGTAACACAACAAAAGCCATTTTTGAGGCACTGGGAAATACTGAACAGGGTAGAATCCTAGTTTTGCAGTGGGAGCCAGAGGTCAGCAGCAGAACACCTGCTTTAAAAGCTGAAGCTCCTCAGTTCAGTGTTGGCATTTCCAGTTGAACAATCTCAGGTAACCTGGTTTGCAGAAGAAACTGAGAAACTGGAGATCTGCTACCCTGTAAAGCAGACAGTACTAATTTGGTTGGATTGGCCTCTGAAAATTGCCAAGAACTCTTTTGGAAGGTGTCATAAAGGAATCCCAATGAGAGAGCCATTGATTGATTGATTGATTGATTGATTGATTGATTGATTGATTGATAGCCACTCTTCCCATACCCCTCTTTCTGGCAGCATACAACATCAATCAAACAACAATAGATAAATGTTTAAACACTCTTGTTTATACCTGTTGCCACTTAAGTCTGATAAGAGATGCCAATTAAAATCTAACTGTACCCCCTAAAATCAACATTCTTGCAGAAATTAAGGGAATGGACGAAAGGGGGGGGGAAGGAGGCAGGAAGAAGAAGGAGAAGCGAGACCAGCTAGAAAGGACTGTCGCTGTTCTCAGCCATAGGCCTGAGGGAACAGCTCTGTCTTACAGGTCTTACGAAATTCAATTAAGGTCGATTCCCCACTGAGGATTAGGTGCGTGCTCGTCACACAAAATATCCAGGTTTCCAGCCGAACTCCCCACTACACCAGCAATGAACACTGTTCATCCCGTTTCTGGCGCTCCCCCCCCCCCCCCCCCCCCCCCCCAAAAAAACCTTTTCACCCCTTTTTTGGCCCCCCCCCCCCCCCCCCCAAGCACGTGTTATTTTAGATTAGAACCTGGAAGAAAGCAGACCTTTTCAAAAAATGTGTGGGCAATTTAGAGCTGTGGGGAAGTTGTGGGGGGTGAACCCGGATTAGTTTTTCCAGCTGCTGGTAGTGACATGGAGCCTCCCATCCAATGAGAACGCAGTGGGCTGTGCACGATGCTTGCATAGCCTTTTTTTTTTTTTTTTTTGGCGGACCGGAGATCCACGTGGATACGAAGCAACATGGGGCTGATTTTCACTGATTGACTGAGTACAAGGCAATACAAAGCATTGCTACACGTCGTATCCACATGGATCCGACTACATGGAGGTGCGCGGAAACAGGGATTTGCTTTAATCACCCGTTTCTTCGTCTCTGTGTAGAGTTGTTCTGCGCATGCTCGCGCAGACATGGATCCGCAAGATTAACAATAAAAAAAATTCCCACCCCAACACAATGCAGCAGCCAATCAGGGTAGCCCCTGAGCAGATCTCGTGTTCAATCCGCCTCAGTGGGGAATCCTTTGTTGCTGCTGTGTTTCTGGGAACAAGGATCATTTGTGGGGCAGAAGCTGCATTTGGGACACTGAAACCATGCTCAAAAGGTCCCGGTTTTT
Source organism: Sphaerodactylus townsendi (assembly GCF_021028975.2). Taxonomy (NCBI): domain Eukaryota; kingdom Metazoa; phylum Chordata; class Lepidosauria; order Squamata; family Sphaerodactylidae; genus Sphaerodactylus; species Sphaerodactylus townsendi. The sequence continues at coordinate 32,554,503 of NC_059437.1, read as the reverse complement.
CCCAAACTGTTTAGTATCTACAATATTTTTTCCGGTGGGGAATCGACCTAAGTCTCAGAGGGTTCAGGTCTCCCTTGACAGAACAGTCAAGCTCATGGTCAAGCCTTTTTATTAAGAACAAACAAGGGAGCAGACTAGTATACATGTTGTCTTTAGGAGAGTGCACATTTTTCCACTGAGAAAGTGTCATTCCATGACTTAAAAAAAATTAATCAATTATAAATATAAACAGAACAGAAAGGACAAAAAGAATCAAAATAAGTATTACAATTATATCAGAAGACTAAAAAAAAGTGTGCATATATTATGCAAGATAATCTGATAAACAATAGGCACTTAATTATAATAGCTGTTATTGCCAGTAGTGAACGACATAATAATAAACCTGAAATAATGTTTATCATAATAATGTAACAAAAATAATAAAATACCCTATGCAATATATGATAAAGCTGATAATATCCGGCAGTGTTATAATATACATTCAAATAGATCAAGTAGATAAAAAATGACCAGTAAGTGATTGCTGTTATACAGCTCTAAGAATAATGCTCATATATTAAACATTGAATACTCATATTATTATCATCTATTCATAATATATTTAAATGTTGTATGTCTTCTCTTTGGACTTCATTTCAATATTTAGCATACAATGAGAATTATTAATAAGCAATAACATTTGTATGCTTCTCCCCTTGAAGAAAGGATTGTTTCTCTCATTGAAATGTCATCAGATTCTGACTACATGTTAGAGGGAGTCTGACCAGAGACAGAGACCAGAGACTCGTCTGATTTTTGTGGGGCAGCTGATAACAGATAATGGTTTGTATTGTATCAGAGTTTGATGATGGGGCTCAGTGGACTCAGGAGCAAAAATACCTTGCTATCTGCCCAGTTTGAGTGTAGACCAAGAGGGCTGTCCAGTCAACAGGGCATGTTGGTTCTCTCTAAAACTGCACGTTTGGATTTTGAGAGCAGCAGACAGCACGGAGCTCATGTTTGCCTATGGTGCATCGGCTGTGGCACAAACTGAGGCCTTTCCCAAGTGACCCTGATCTTGCCACCGTTATCTATATTTCAGATTAGATTGGTGAAATCTGTCCTGCATGAGACTGCCTTGGGAAAAACATGTAGACATTTCAGCTGGTTCAAAATAAACTAAATCACCACTGGATGCTTCCGTACTTGGTCACATTTTACCCAGTGGTTAAAGATTTTCATGGACTACCAATTTCCTGGCTCAATTCAGAGTGCCAGTTCTTAGCTTTTAGAGCAGCCTACACCCAAAGTAGCTGGAGGAGGGCCTGTTCCTATATAAACTGCCCTTCTGCTAGCACCTTGGACCCAGGACACACACCCCGCCCCAATCCCAGGAGTAAAAGTGAGCAGTTGCCAGAGGCAAAGCCTTATCTGGGGTAGCGTCCAGACTTTGGTAACCTACTCTCTTGGCATTTATAAAGCATGCATTCTGTTGTTCTTTGAGCTGCCTGTCACGGTTTTATCCTAGCTTTCTTAAAGGGGATCTCAGGTTGGCTTACATGGCTCTCCCCTCATTTATTTTATCTTCAGCAATCCTCTGAGCTAGATTAGGCTGAGAGAGAATGACTGGCCCTGGATCACTCAGCAAGTTGTGTGGCTGAGGTCAGAAAGTCTGACCAGTACTGCTTATTGGAATAAAACATTTTTTAAAGTTCAGACACACCTTTTATGGCATGGGATATTTTAAGGAGAGACAGTCTTCTTCATCTTTTTATTTATTGGTGGATTATTTTGATCCAGTGCAAAACCTAGATCCAGTGCAAAGACAACACAAATATGTTAATAAAAACATTACATGATTATGTTGTTATGTATATTATTTTGCTTCCAATATCTGCGTATGAAGAACTGTTCTCTATGACTCTCAGACGTTTATGTCCAGCTTTTTAACCATTCAATTAAAACCTGCTTTCACTTGTTTGGGGTTTGTTTTTTTTCAAATATTTTTTTAAAAAATTATTTAATTTATTTAATTTTTATTTTATCAAGAAAAGATTACAGAAAAATATAAGAAAGTTAACAGTAATAACAGTAACAACAACAACAATATATTTTCTAAAAGATAAAAAGGGAAAATATAAGAGAAAAGAAAAAAGACTAACAAGGAGAACAACAAAGAGGAGGGGGAGGCTGTTTCCAAGAGCCCAACCGCTCACACTGCTGAGTCTAGATTTTCTCAGAGCTAGTGGGTCTAAATCCAAACCCTTCCAATCCACCTGTCAAATTCAAGGTCCCCAATATCTGGGGAGGCGAGGGCTAAGAAAAACTTGCTCTACAGCCGGCATAGCCCCTATCAGCAGTGTGTAGTCTGAAAGCTCTCAGAAGTTCAGCCAGCTTGAAATGGCATTCTACCGGAAGTCTGACTATACTTATTTAGTGAAGTTAGTGGGCATTAAAACTTGGGCATATTTGCGGGATGTGTCTCTACCGAATACCGTATGTCTTGCAATTGTGGGACCTTTAAAGCAAGTTTCTGTGCGGGGAAGCACACCTTTCAGCTACACTGGAGCTGGATGCATGCACAGGCTGGTGTGGCAGATTTGCAAAAAGCTTCAGTTAGCCCTGGAGACCCATCACCCTAAAAGACTTTGAGCCCAAACATGAGGGAGAAAGAACATTAAGTGATTTTTGTCACCCTTTTTGATATGCTTAGGATCTGTAGAATATTGTCAAGTACTACTAAAATGAATGATCTTGCAAAGTCCATTGTACCTCTGCCTTAACTGAAATAGCAAGAAAGACCAACATAGGCTGGAGGCAAAAAAACTGAGATGGCTGTACATTTTACCCATACGTACAGTATGCACACGAGCACAAGCCTAGCCTTCCTCCTCCATGGAGGTGCTTCTTGGATGGTGGTAAGGTTGCACATCTGCATGCAGGCTTCATAAATCTTTGCTCCTGTCTCATTTAATCATTGGGGGATAATCCATCTTGTTTTGCCCAGTGAGGCCCAAGGCAACACTGGGGAAGAGCATAAGGCAAAAATGCCTGGTGAGTTTCCCCTTCCTCTCCCACTGTGCCTCCACCCTTTAATTCCCATAAGTCACTTATAGTATCCATCAAGCACCTTTGGCTAACAGTGATGGAGCAGAGTTTAAGGGTAGGAGCTTGCCAGAGAGTGTCAAAGGCTATGTAGGTGTTATGCTTGTGATGGGAGCATTGCTGTTCCCAGTTGTGGAAGGAGGGGGTGGGGGTCAGTGCTCATTGGGCCAATTATACACTGGTGCTGTGACACACGGTCAGGGTACGTTTCCTTCACAGCAGAGTTTTCATTGCAGATGCACTCATGCTTATGGCACCACATATCCTGGAAGCCCCTTTTCCCACCTTCCAGGCTCCTGTTGCTTTCTTTGGGGGGGGGGGGAGGGATGGAGAAACAGGGGCTTTCCCAGGTGTGGCATCCTCGTTCTCCACCAATGATCATATGGCCTCCCTCCCTCCCTCTCCAGCTTTTTATTTTATTTATTTACTTAGCTAGTGGGAACCCAAGGCAGCTTCCATTATTCTCCATTTTGATCCTCATAGCCATCATGAAGTAGATGAGAGAGAGTGACTGGACTATGGTCACCCAACAAGCTTCCATGTCAGAGCAGAGATTCAAACCTGAGCTCCCAGGTCGTAGTCTGATATTCTGATCACCACATCACTCTGGCTTTCACAAGAGGAATGGTCCATCACCAAAGAGAGCAGAATGCATGTGTTAACTCATTGTGACACTAACCAATCATGTCTTGCTCAAATACAGTGGAACCTCAGTTTTCGTTGGTAATCCGTCCAAAACGAATCGATGAAAACTGAAACGGATAAAAACCAAGGCAAACTTTTCCATAGGAATCAGTGTAAATCCAATTAATCCGTTCTAGGCACTCCAAAAAACATACCAAAAACACATTTTTGGTGAATAAACATAGTGTTTAGTGCTGAAAACAGTAACAAACAATAACACTAGGACCAGCTTCAGAGCCAGTGGACCAATGTCGCACCAGAAAGCAGTCCAAAGATGTCTGTTTCTGACGCCTCTTTAAGATTTGTCTGAAATGGGGCAAGACATTGTCATTAAACAAGTTGCAGACATAGCCTGCAACAGCTTTGTCTGGGTAATTTTTCTCCACAAACCCCTGCACCTTTTACGCACAAATCAATGAAAACCCGGTATCGACACATTTTTCACTGAAACAAATCCGAAACCGAGGAAACCAAATGTATTTTAGAAAACCAAAGGCAATTAAAACCGAGGTTCCACTGTATTCTTTGGTCCTATTCTCAGCTTTCCTCTCTCTCCACCACTGAGGAGGAGGCTGCTGCTATGACAATTGGTCTTGACTGAGGGATAAGAGGGGGATGGCTGCTTCACAGGAGCAGGAATTACTTGCTGATCATGGGTGAAGTGGTCTGGGTATATAGACATGTATGTGTGTGTTGAGCTTCTCATTCCCTGTGCTGCAATGGTGAGATCTGCCATTTGCTTTGGCCTTTCTTCCCTACAGCATGTCTCTTGTCCAAGATAGCTCGGAGCTTTTTTATTTTGCATTGTTAGCTTTCTCTTCTGAATGCACATTTTTGCCTTCCTCTATATGCTCCCTGGAATTGGGTTACTTCTGTTTCCTTCTAAGAATGCATGCTCAGGACTTGGACTCTTAGTTTGCATCTTACTCTTTTTTTGAATTTCACAGTCTTTGTACAAAATGGGAAGAGGGGACAGCAAAGCAAACAGAGAGTGTATAAATCTTAGAGTGGTGCAGTTGCACACACTGCAGTTTTTAGGTGTCTTTTCCTGAAAAGGGCCAGCATGGAATTGGGCTGCCTGAGTAGCTCAAACGAAGCTTGACTGGGTGGTAGGGGAATGACTCCCTTAATACCGGCAAGTTCTCTGTCTCTCCAAGAGATGGGCTGACACGGCTATCATGTCACCAACTAACTTCCTGTGCAAACTTGCTGGGTCTCTTGTACATGTTGCAGGGCTGGTTCTGTGTCGAGTAAGCTGGTGTATGAAGTGGGGCTATGCAGCAGTCTGGATATTCCTGCAACTTTGGTCAGTCTTTTGAGCAGGCTTTCCTGTTGTTGCTCCAGGCCATTGGTATGGACAACAAAGGGCATTTTCTTGCCAGAGGTACAACTGTGTTGGGGCTGTCTTTTGCTCAAGGCAATAGCTGGCAGAATTCCAGAGATGGGCCTGCTATATCTTTGTCTCTCTATAACTTTGTCTGTATACAACTATGCCGGTTTTGCACATGGAAAAGACATTGGAAGATGAAAGGGTGATCCGGACTGCATTTGTAGCGGATCTGAACTTGAGGCTTTGTGATTGTGAGATACATTGTCATTGATATAGCATCATGCCATTTAGCTTAGCCCTTTTGCAGTCTTCCATCAGAGTTGTGTTGGAGTAAGGAGGGGCGCAAGACTGTCACATACTTCTATGCAGCATTGATCCTGAGCTGCATTACTGGTGATACTCTAGATTACTGAGCATGGGCTTTTGGCTACCTGGTCAGTGCTCTTGTGGCTTGGTTGTCCTGTGCCCCAGTAGTGAAACAGACCCCGCCCTATTCTACCCACTGTGAATAATCTCCAGGGGTTTTTTCCCACCAAAAGGAAGGCTGGGATCTAGCACAAACAGATGCCCAGAAAGTCAGAAGGAAGGGCTCTGTGTGGACACCTGTCTACAGTCTACACATGGATGGCTAGATTTTCCTTTCCGCTGAGGAATATTTCTTTCCAATCAAACTTCTGTGAAGAACACTCTTCCTGAGGCTTGAAAAGTTATGCTATGTGGTGGTAAACTGCTGCTCCAAAACTGAGATATGATATACCAAACCAGGGAATGGGCTTTACGTCAGATGCCTTGGAATCACAATTAGGTGGGCATCTCTCCCCATCCCTCCCCCATATTTGAGAACCTCTGTTTAGAAGGAATGGGGAAGAGTTGGAGATCTTCACTGATTGGGCTAATTATGTATCCCAATGATTACTTTGTTGGGAGTGGGCAGCTGACTCCGACTAGCTCCACCCTGGAACTGGGACAAGGGACTCTTGCTATTCAGATACAGCATCTGTTTGGAACCCTTTCTGTTTCTCTGCAATTTGATACTTCCCTTTGTGATGGGGAGGGGGGGCTGTTGGACCCATCTTCTTTTAGTTTGTTGATGACAGTTGACCCCAGCAGTTGCCACATTTAGTGGGCTACACGTGTAGGGTGGTATCCAGCACTGCAGGATTTGATCTAGGATGCAAGCAATTGGATGCCCAATTATTGGAGGCAGTGCAGTTGATCACCCGTTTGCATGTAGTAGTTTGCATGCATGTAGTTTGCATGCATGTAGTTGATCACCCGTTTGGGATGTTCTGCTTCAGCCCAGTGGGCAGTAACTGACTTACACCACACTAGAAATCTGGTTGAAGTTTTTAGGGCAGATACTGGGCAAGCTCAAATATGTTAATTGCCCTGTGGAACAAATTCTTTAAATCTTCCAGTTCTGTGAGTGATGTGAAAGCCATAGGTTCTCCTTTGTCCAGGATAATCCCCAGACTACTGGGAAGAAGAAGCAGTTGCTGTAGTGGGCAGACTAACCAGGGATTCCCAGATTGTGTTTGAGTGGGGATATCTTGCCCTGGCCTGAATGTCCCAGACTAACCTGATCTCATCAGATTTTGAAAGCTAAGCAGGTTTGACCCTGGTTAGTACTTGGATGAGAGACCACCAAGGAACTCTAGGGCTGCTTTGCAGAGGCAGGGAATGGCAAACCATCTCTGAATGACTCTTGCCTTGAAAATCGCACAGAGTCGCCATAAATCAGCTGTGACTTGTTGGCAAAAAAAGAGGGGGATGTCTTAGATCAATGAAGTTGCATTTCTGCTGGCAGTTTGTCTGCTTCTCATGAAAGCTTCTGTGAGGACTCAAAAACCTGAACAGTGCATCAGGAAAACAGAACCGTCAGACTTCTAGAAGGTTCCTGTTATCCCCCATGTTACACTGAGGTGTGCCAGAAATGAGAGGGAGATGCAGAAAGAGAGAAACATTGCTGAGGAGGACATATTTGTTAGCTCCTAGCTGAGGGTGAAGCTTAGTTTGCCTACTTAAGCATCTTGGAAAGAACTACAGGAAGGCTTTATGGTATATACTTCTTTTTGCAATGAATTTGGGTCCTTGGCCCTTCTCAAATGTTGCATTTGAAAATCTAAACCCCTCCCCACCCCTCCCTCTGTACCTCAGCCTGTGACTGCCCTCTCTGGTGACCGCATGACTAGCTCTGGTGGTAGTCCAGAGGTGACAGAGAGCTATTTACATGATACACAGTGTATAACAGTGTGTAGCAGACTTCTGTCTGTAATACACCTCTGAAGATGCCAGCCACAGATGCAGGCCAAACGTTAGGAACAAGATCCACCAGACCACGGCCACACAGCCCAGAAAACCCACCAGAACCAGTATTTACATGATGTTTGCAGTCTGGCCATTCTGGCTGATGGATAAGTGGACACAGGAGTCCCAGTCTGTCCTGCCATAGCACATATACATGCAGCAAAGGTGTAGTTCTCCCCCTGTCTTGGATGAGCCATTGAAACTGGATTGAGCCAGGCCCAGTTACTGAATGGGAAAAGTGAGAGGGTTCCTGTGCCATTCCTGGCACAATGAATCCTGCCTTCTTGGCCAAGTTGGCTGTGCCCAATTCTCCAGCTCCTTCTGAATAGGCAAGCTGTCATGCAGCTCTAGGGTGACCTCTCCCAATCTATGCCGCCCATAAATAACAGGGCCCAAATACAGGCAGCTCTCTCACCCCACCTTTCCTTGCCCCTCTCCCCACGCTGGGCCTCTGCAAGGTTTTGTTTGTTCAGGCTAGGAACAAAGAGGGTGGAAGCCTGCCAGTGAGGCTTTTCATTCCTGTCTCACCCACTGCCCAGGCCCCAGCCTGCAGAAGAAACACCCCCAGCAACTGCCCCAGAGGGTGGCGTTGGCCCCCGACACTTCGCTTTCGACCAAGCTGATTGCAAATTGCCACACACACAAATGGTTGCAGGGCTGTGCTTCAGTCGCGGAATGGTGTTGATCAAGTTGGGTGTGGGTGAAGGGTCTCTTCCTGTATATATCAGCAGTGGGAAGGGGAGGGGGCTGTTCCCTAACACAATGGGGTGTGTGAGGTTTGGAGCGTGGTCAGTAGGGATGGTTTGAGCGGCGGCTTGCCAAGGAAGGGATTTGAATCTCCTTTTCATTTCAACTACTTTCCTTAAAAAGGGGGGGGGGGGCTGATTCTGCTCAGCGCAGCTGATTCCTGCTCCCCAAATCTCCTCTTATCCAAGTACCAGTTGGCTTGGAAGTTAGCATCTTTATTCTTCCTTGCTTTGAGCCTCTTCATGTTCCTCTTCCAGGTATTTCATTCACCAGTATCTACATTTCTAGTGGCTTTGGCAGCGGGTTTTCTCCAGCTCCTCACTTGCTTCACCAGGGTGATGACACTGTGTTAGCAACAAGCAGGGGTGTGTCTTTGCCCATTTGCTATTCTGAAGGTCCTCACATGCTGAAGTAGGCCAGGTTAAAAGGGTGGCCACTGGCCCAGTCTTTCAGATCAGGGCAGAATTGCAGCACTCTGTGTGGTTGGTCTGGCTCAGGCAGAATCCCTAGAAAACCACGCATAAGCTTCTTGGGGGAGATTTTGCACCTGATGTCCTGTCCAGTCTCACTCTCTGTTAGATCTTGGTGCCAGTGCAAATAATAATCTGCCCAACCTTGAAGCCCCACTGAAAGGGGCAACTGCTGTTGTACATGCGACAGGATTGTTATTTCATATTGAAGTGGGTAGGGAGCTGAAAATAAGTATCCAAACTAGTTTCTGAGTTTTCTGCTTGAACAAACATATTCAAGTGATTACACTGATAAACTATGATGTGGAAGACCCAGGTTCAAATCCTCACTTTGCCATGGAAACACAATGGGTGACCTTGGGTTGGTCACACATGCTCAGTCTAATCTACCTCACAGGGTCATTGTGAAGAGAAAATGGAGGAGCGGAAAATGACAGACTGATTTGGTTTCCCGTTGGGGGAAAGGTGTGGAAGTAAATATAACATAAATGAATCACATAAACATGTGACTCGTGTTCTCCTTTATTATGCCTGGTGGCAATCTATCCCACTGTTCTTACAAGGAGCTGAGGATAACCTTTTTCCCTCTGCGACAACCCTGCGAGCTAGCTTACTATGTGAGAGTGTGGCTGGCCCAAGAGCACCCACAGAAGGTCATGTTAGAATGATACAGGGGTGAAACTTGTATTCTAAGTAAATATAAACTTATGGCCCTGTGCCACTGGCGGACTGCCTATAGGGTATGCCGCTGCAGCATTGCTGCAGGTACTGGAGCCTAGTGGGCCTAGTGAGCCGGGCGGGAAGCGGGGTTGGGAGGCCTGGCCGTTGCCTGCGACGCACGTGAGGACAGGAGGGCGCCACCCCGCCGCCCTTCTCCCTTCCTGGCGCCCGGTGCGCGGCGGGCCAGGGCTGCTCGGTGAGGCGGCGGCAGTGGCGCCACCGTTGCCATGGCGAGCTTTCCGTAGCCTGCTGGCCCAAGAGGAACGCCTCTCCTCGTCCTTCCCGCCCTGCTGGAGCAAGCCAGTGACCCATTTTCCCCCGCGCCGCCGCCGCGCCCACGAGCGAGGGCGACGCCCTGGGCAACGCCCACCTCCTCGGCTGCGCCTGGCCAAGCCTCCCTAGGGTGGGGCTGCCAGTTGCACACACCCAGCCCGACGGCTCCAGAGTGCATCGCGCAGGCAGAGTCTGCTCGCTCGCTCGCCTCGTTGACTCGCGTCCTGCTGGCATTGCCGGCCATCGCGGTGCCCGCCGCTGCCCACCGGCTCGTGTCCGCCGCGCCTTCTTGCAGCCCGGCTCGGGATGATCCTCCCCGCGCAAGGGACGAGCGCCGTGCACGGAGCCTGGGCGGTGAGTTGAACTGTTGGCTCGGCCAGGTCGGGCCACCCTGCCGCCGCGCTTACAGAAGGCTGCCTTGAGCATGTGCAGAGGGCTGCGGGTCAGAGGAGGCAGCTGTGAAGCGCGGCAGTACTTCGCTGTGCCTTTTAGGATTGGGGGGCGGGTCGTGTTTGGAGGCAGCCCTCCGGCGTGCTTTGGTGCCTTCGGTGCCGGCGGGCGTCGTGAGATTGTACGTCCCCTAAACCCAATTTTTGCTTTCCTGTAGTCCAACTGGCAGGGGTCGTCTTATGGAACCGCCGCCGCTGATGGGGGGTCAACCTGGCCGCTGTCCCTTTGCCTAAAAGTTTGGACAAATTTTCCTTAGCTGCTGGACGCTGCAGGACTCTTCGGCCCCCAGTGGACACCGGCAGCTTCATTAGATGTGGCCTGTAGGGCTTGGTTTCTTTCCCCGTGCTGGTAGTGAAGCATTTTCTTTTAACCCCTGCCAAACTGTGGTAGCGCAATAGAGCATCCGTGTTAGGCAGCGTATCTCTGAATAGTACTTACTGGATGCACAACGTAGGGGACGGCAATAGCAGACTTTGAACCATGCGCTTGGCCCCTGTGGAAAGGCCAGGGTCGGAGACCCTTGGTCCCAGCTGGCAGGGTCTTCTTAGGTTCGAGCCGGGCCGTCGGTGGTGGAGAGGCCGCCTCCTCTGGCTCTCTTGCGGGGCCGGTGCCTCTCTGTGACCTTTTAGCTGCCGCGGAGCTTCATTGCAGGGGCAGGGCAAGGAGTGCCGTCGGGTGGGGCTCGGATGAAAGTCGACTCTGGTAACAAAGTGGAGCCATCAGCCAGTGAATGACTTTGGACTCAACTTTTAACTGATGGGTTCCTAGCCAGTTGGTTTGATTACCTTTCCCTCTAAGTTAGTGCTTTCAGGTTTTTGGACGGGTGGGTGGGGGGAATCTTGGTGATTTATAAACCCTAGGCTCTGGTAATTTTTCTGGGCATGAGTTGTAGTCTCAGAGGCATGTGCTAGGGCTGTTATAATACCACACTTGTCATGGGTGCCAGAAATGTGAGAGGCACTTCCATGCTAGGGGCCAGGAGTCTCTGGGTGGGGTTTTCCCCCTTATCCATAGCAGCAGTGTGTTTGTGTGATTTTGCCATCAAATCCCAGCTGACTTATGACAACGCCATACGATTTTCAAGGCAAGAGATGTTCAGAGGTGGTTTGTCATTGCCTCCCCCTGTGTGGGCTGAGAGAATTCTGAGAGAACTGTGAATGGTCCGGAGTCACCCAGCAGGCTTCATGTGGAGGAGTGAGGAATCGAACCTAGTTCTCCAGATTAGAATCTGCTGCTCCTAACCACTACACCAGCACAGTGGGTAAAAAGAGGCGGTTTCTCCTTCTGAAATCAAGACTTACCGGAGGTGCGCATAAGCAAGCTGTGATTTAAAACCAGCCCAGTGACATCTTACATGACTAACAACAATAATTCCAGCATGAACTTTTGTGAGTCAGCTGACTTTCAGCTGCTGCTTTTGTTTTGACCGGCAAATAAACAGTTAAACATCTGATGGCATTTAAATAGCTGGCGTCATGGCTGGGGCGTCTGGAGTTAACGCCCCACCAAGAGCGAGGTGTGTGGACAGTCTCCGCCCTTCTGCAGACTTCTCTCTGCTCTGTCAGTTCACACTGAGTTGGTGTAGGTTTCTGGGGTTTGAATGATGCAGCACTTGCTTGTGGAGCTGTTCTTGCAGGAGGAAGAGCTCAGTCCCTCATGCACCGTCTTGGCAGCAAAGGGTCTTGCAGCTGCCTGTGTACGCAGCGAGACCCATTCTCTTGGGGAAGATAAAGGGCAGTCCTGGTTGTAAGACCCAGTGGTTCTGCCATGGACATTTTGCTGGTTCATGCAGCAAGCAACAAAAACTGGCTCAGAACTGATGTTGATGATCCCCCCCTCCCCGCTTCCCATGTTTGGAGTTCCAGGTGATGGGTGGCTTTGCTTAGCCCTCCCTCCCCAGTAAAGCTCACAGATGGAGGAGGAGGAGCTGCATTTTGGTGTGATGCCCCTTTCTCTGCCTCCCACATAACTCTGCAACAAAGCCGCCTCTTTTTTGGCATTCATCCCCATGCAAGCAGAGGCTGCGCAAGGCATTTCCTGTGTTGGAGTTCAGGCCTTTGCTGGGTTTCCATGACCTCTGGCCCTTGGGTGCTGGGAGGCAGCAGGAACTGGGGAAGCTGACTGCCCTTTGCACGGCAGCTGTGACCTTTGGCCTGAATGAGAGACCAGGTTGAATGGGTGTCTTGGGAGAACAGTGTTGAGTGCCCCTGTCCCTTGACCAAGCTTCCGACTGGGCACTGCATGGCTGAGTGGTGGCAGGGGAGGAGAAAGAGATTTCTAGTCCTTTTGCTTATGGATCTGACAAGTAGGAGGCCCTAGCAGCCATAGTGGGAATCAATCAACCCTTGGGGAGGTTGGCCACTGTACTGCCTCTGTCTGAGGATGATACAGCGAATGCACTGTTAACTGGTGCTGGTCTGATACTGGGGAGGTTACAATTGCTTGTTCTGAAATCTGGATTGTGCTTTGAACAACGAATGGCTTTGGGTGACATTTTGTCAGGAGCAAGACTGTCAATTGGCGCAGATGCTGAGTCGTAGGGCAATGCTACTTGCCTCGGGTCCCTCCCCCAGAGGGTCTTTCTCTAGATATTTTGCTTACTAGTTCTTTCCCAGTTTTTAGTTTGGAGGTACTGAGTGTGTTGTTGTCACATAGGGCTCAAGATGTTTTTATCTGCTTCGTTAATACCTCAGTGGGGACTCTAAAGAGGTTTATGCCATTCTTCTCTCCTCCATTTTATCTTCACAACATTCCTGTGAGGTAGGTTAAGCTGAAAGCGTGTGACTGGCCTGAGGTCACCCAGTGAGCTTCCGTGAAAGACTGAGGATCTGAACTCAGGTCTGCCACTTTCTAGTCCAAATCGCCAGTCACTACACCACTAGCGATCCTCACCTGCAGTGAGACTGCTGGGTAAGTCAGGGAGGAGAAAGTTCAGCTCGTGAGCCTTGTTCCCTGCCTTCTCTCTCTTTCAGCAAATTCCCTGGAGGATGCAGAGGTGGGTGGAGAGGCTGTTGGTGTTGGCTGCAGCAGCAGCTTTCTAACCAGCAGTGCTTAAAGACAGGGTGTGTCTGAGGAGCTGAGTCCCAGGTGGAAGGAAGAGAGCAGCAGGCTGGCTGGAGCTTCAAGGTGGAGGAAGCAGCAAGTGTTGCAGGAGGGTTGGGGAAGATAGGGACCGCAGAGGCGCCTTGGAGGTGCCCTGTGGAAGGACTGGTGTTTGTAAGTGTCCTCTACAAAATGTGTCAGGTGTCTTTAGAAAAAGGTTAACCTTATGCTGGACCGTTCAGTAAGGTGTTGCATTAAAAACAAGCTCAGAAGCTGAAAACGGGTGTGTGTGTGTGACTATCCATCCGTCTTCCTGGCTGCGCTCTTTGATAGATTATTAACCTGTGAATAGAAGATACGTGGCATAAGAGTTCACTGCCTCCAAAACTCTAAGGGACCAGGAAGGTTGAATGAAGAAAAGGTGCTCCCTTAAACTAGCGCTGAGCATTTGTCTGGTTGTGCTTTTTCATGTTTGGCCCATGCCATCCAGAGCTTTACAATAACGGTAACTGCCACTTTGAATTGGAAAGGGTGTTGGAGTCTCCCAACCTTATGGTAGCCACATGTTAAGGCTTAGCTCATAGGCCACTGATGGTGCACTGGTTAAAGTGTTGGGCTGGTTAGTAGGTGAGCAACTTAGTGTAAAATCCCAACTCTGCCATGAAAGCTTCCTGGGTGACCTTGAGCCAGTCACGTGCTTTCAGCCAAGCCAACCTCACAGGGTTGTTGTGAGAATGAAATGCAGGAGGGGGGAACAAAGGTATAAGCAGTGGTGAGATTCAAATAATTCAACAGCCGGTTCCGGTGGTGGGGCTCAAATAATTTAACAACTGGTTGTTTACAAACACCATTTTAACAACTGGTTCTGGCGAAGTGGTGCGAACCTGCTGAATCCCATCACTGGGGGTGTAAGCTGCCGTGGGTTCCCAACTAGGGAGAAAAGCATATAGCTGAAATAAAATTAAGAAAACCGTCCCACCCGTGCGACAGAAAACAAGGCGATGTGATCAGGGATCTTTTACATGATGTCTGTTTCATCCCTCTTGCTACTACTGATTCTGGCAATTGGCAAAGTTTTTTTAAAAGTAGCCTGGTTATTATTTCTTCTCAGACTGGTTGCCAGAAAAGCACTGGTGACGCTCTCTCCTGCAGTCTGTGGCATTTTGATTTAGGTGAATAGGTAGCTTTTGGGCTAAGCTTCTCCCAGGCCGTACCCCCAGCCCTTCTCTGCCCCAAACCTCCTTCCCATTTGAGGTTTGGTCACCCAGAGAGGTCAGGTGCCTCCTGGCCAGCAGGATGGGGCTCTCTGGTCAAGCAACCTGCCTCCCTTGGCACAATTACTGGGCAGCAGAAGGGAGCCGCTGGTGCCCTGGAAGGAAGGGCAAAGCCCACCCCCCACCCTTACCCCAAAGCTGGAACAGGGGATCAAAGGCAGTTTGGCATCCCTTGGGGCTGAGGGCGGGTCTGGGGTGTGAAGCAGATGGAAGGAAGGAGCCCCACTGGCAGAGGCTGGAAATGTGGCCAAGTGGGGGTCTGGAAGGGAGCACCGAGTTCCCGGAGCCGAGGTTGTTTTAGTTCTCACCCTTTGGTCAGAGGACAGGCTCTGGCAGGGAGGTGGGAACTGGAGCTCTATTGTCCTGGCTCCTGACAGGGAGGGAGGAGGCCAGGCAGGCAAGCAGCCAGGGCTCAGGGGAGGGGAGGGGAGGGGGTGGCTAGATGTGGGTGAGGCCGGCCCAGCTGGGGGAGGGGAGCCTCCTGGGCTTGCCAAAGGACAGAGGGGTGTGTTTTGCACTGGAAGAGGAGAGGGGAGTGTCTTGGAACCACCCATGTAGGGCATGTAGCGGAGGCTCTGTTAGGGAAGGCGGGAGCAGGGGAGTTGCTGAGGTGTTCATTGATCCCAGGAACTGACTGTGTGTTTGGGGGGTGGGAGGGAGGGCTTGCCTAATTTCTCTGCCAGTCCTGGATTCTTCAGCTTTGCAAACATTTAAAGGGTGCCCCTCTCACACCACACCACGTGGTTGGAGAGTTCTGTCCCTGCAGCACAGCTTGGCACTGATCTGCTGGGCAGCGTGCCAAGCTCAGACAGGCCAGCTGGTGCTGCCACTGATCCTGGGCATCTGTGCACCGGGACAGGGGGTCAGCATGCATGCGCCTGTGCGCGTACTCCCTGGTCTGGAAATTGGGCCAGGACACCTCTAGGCCAGTCTCCGAACAACAGCCTTGTCCTAGTCCAGGGGTAGGGAACCTGCGGCTCTCCAGATGTTCAGGAACTACAATTCCCATCAGCCTCTGTCAGCATGGCCAATTGGCCATGCTGGTAGGAAGACTGATAAGGAGTAGTCCCTGAGTCTGGAAAACCCTGGGGTCCCCAATCGAAATCAAAGAGCCGGGGGGACGGGACTCCTCGGTGGGTGGAATGCCCTCCCCTTTCCTAGCTTGCCATTCTGCTTGAGCACCCAGAGGGGGGCAGCTCCTGGGCAGTGCTGGGCGTTTGAGGTTGCGGCTTCTTGGGTAGCCTCTTTACCTTCTGCAAACTCACAGGCTCTTGTAAGCAGCCGCCTCTGAATCCACTTCCTGTGGCTTCTGCCTCCCTCTCCGCCTGGAGCCTCCCAGTCTGCCTGCCTTTCCCTGCAGTGCGGTGGACCGGGAGGGGCATCTGCAGTTTTTCTTGGAAGTCGCCCTTTTCACAAACACCCCTCCCCCCCCCCCCAACTAACCTCCTGGTTCAAACTCCGTGCTCCTGGCTGTGTCCACAGCTGCAAAAAACAGGCTAAGATCCGAGAGGATAAAATCTGTTGCCCCCTGCAGGAGGTCCACCTTTATTATTTATTATTACTATTATTTATTAACACAGAATAACAGTCCCCCCTGATTGGTCGGGGTTGTATTTGGGAATCATTTGTGCATCTCAGACTGCATGGATTGACAGGGTAGGAAAACGCACCTTTTACCACTTGGTTCCAGGCAGGGCTGCTGAGGGGTCTTGTAGTCGCAGCAACTGTGCCGGTCCTCCTGCCTCTTTTCCTGGAGGCCTCTTGCACTTCTCAGGATACAATTAAAGGTGTTTGCCTTCCAGACGAGCCCATCTTCTTCTTGTCCCGCCTCCAGCCTCATCACATGTCAGGGAGTGTCCCAGGCTGGTTACTGGCTTACTGAATGGGAAAGCTGTGCCTTGTGAAACTGGGTGCCCTTGCTGGAGAACAGGAATTCCCACTTCCATCCACATTTTGCCCTGCCTGCTTTCTGGTTGCCAGGCAGCTTCCGGCACAATTCGAAGCACTAGTTTTGACCTGTGGAGCCCTGTGAATCCCTGAAGCCTCAGTGTCTGCAAGACTGACTTCTTCCATATGAAACTGAGATCTTTTTTGGAGGGGCTTCCTTAGATACGATACCCCCCGCCTTCTGAGCTTAGGTGGCTATCAATGAAAGGGAAGCCATCTTAGTGTAGTGGTTAAGAGCAGGTGAACTCTAATCTGGAGAACTGGGTTTGATTCCCCACTCTGCCACTTGAGCTGTGGAGGCATATCTGGTGAACTAGATTAGCTTGTTCACTCCAAACACATGCCAGCTGGGTGGCCTTGAGCTAGTCACAGTTCTTTGGAGCTTTCTCAGCCCCACCTACCTCACAGGCCGTTTGTTGTGGGGGGTGGGTGGGAAGGGAAAGGAGATTGTAAGCCCCTTTGAGTCTCCTTTACAGGAGAGGAAGGGGGGGGGGGTATAAATCCAAACTCTTCCTCTGTCTCCTTCCTGGTAGTGCCCTGGCATCAAGAGGGATCTGCGTGGTTCCATCTTTATCATTTACATGATAGTTTAAGATTGTCCTTTTAACCTGACCATTCAATCAGGTTTACTTGCTGCAGTTAGAATTCTCTGTTTATTTTGACTCTTTTGTAGCATTGTCCTTATTAGAGTTTTCTGATCTTCATACATGCGAGTTGCCTTGAAGATACTTTGAAAATGCAATACACTTGACCAAATAACAGTCTCTCCCCTTCTGTGAATCTTTTGACTAGGCTGTGCTTGTGATGGCAGATGACAGGCACTGGCCGCAGCTTCCTGTTCCAGCTTTGGAGCACGCTGGTGGAAGCTGCTTCGGACCTGATCTCTCGCTGTGCAAACCCTTGGAGGTGGAGTCCAGAGAAGCAAGAGAGGAAGCTCCCCCCCCCCCCCCGTGGCTCCCCCTCACCCTTTTGTGTTAACTGCTTGTAGTCCCTTAGAATTGTTAGCGGAAGGGAAGGGCTCAGAATGAAGCAATCACGGAAAAGCAGGTCTGGGCTGCTGAGAAGGTGCAAGCAGTCCACAGTTGGTTGCGTGAGCCAGGAATGGGTAGAGAAGTGCAAACCGAGGGGGACAGTCTCAGAGCCCCTGAAGTGCTATAAAAGATGCTGAGATGCACCACTCTGTGCAGCCGCTTGGCCGGAGTGGGGAGAAGCTGTGCCTTTCTCTCCCCATGCTTGGCCATGAAGAAGAGAGGTCTCATCCTTCTCCCTGCACCCCTGTCGTCTCAAAGGCGGAGAAGGGAATGGTCCAGCTAGACGATCTTTGGCTTTCCAGAAATACCATCCCCTCCCCACAGCTGGGGAAGTGGGTGTGAGTTGCACCAGCCTCCTTTTACACTGGGTGGAGCCCAGTCCGGATTCCCTGCTGTTCCCATAGCAACACACAGTGCATGCCTTCGTGCACTATGGGGGAGGAGGGGGGTGTCTTTTGTTCAGCCTTTCCCTGCCCCCCTTTTCTGAAAAAAGGGGATGTTTGGGAGGGATAGAGAAGAAGTTCTGGCTGGTCCCCCTCCTTCAGTTTCCTTCCCCTTCGAGCACAGTTGGCTGTTCCAGTGCATGGAAACGCCTTGAGTTCTTTTATCATCCAGGTATCCAACTGTTGATCTGCGGAAGGGAAGGGTCAGTGGGTGGCCCCTTATGGGCATTGGCAGGGAAAGCAAGGCATACCTGGGCTTCAGAGGGACCCTAAGAGCCGCAGTCTCTGCTGTGGCAGCCAAGAGATCTTGCAGAGAAATTTGGTGCTGTTATCTGCTGGGGAGGTGAGGGTGGGTCACCCTAGAGCCCACAGATGGGGAGAGACTCCACAAGTATCCTTTGCACCAACCCTTATTTGTACCTGGCAGTGGCTGGCCCAGTGACGGACAGGTTTTTCAGCATGGTTCCGCCTCTCCTCGCTTTCTGTTTGTCACCTTTTCAGCAGGAAAATCTTGCCTGCTTAGAAACCTCTGTTTTGCGTCTGCAAGGATCTTCCTCTGGCTTTGTGAGTCTGGAGGGAAATCAGGGAGGTTTCCAGAAGTGTGTTGGGGCCCCACAGAACTTTGGCAAGAAAGTCACGCTCCCTGCCCCAAGGATCTTACAGTCTATTGGATCTCTTGTGCTCTGAGCTTGAGCCTCGGAGGAGACAGTGGAAGAGCCAGCAGCCCCCTCCTTTCTTGGTGTCTTTTCTGCCCCCACTTAGGAGGCACCATACCCAGAGGGGAGGGGCACATTTTAGAGTGGGGAGAGTGAAGGCGTCTGCGAGGAGTGTTGGGAGGCTGTAGAGCTCAAGGAGGGGAGTCTGTCTGTGCGATGCTAAGCCAGCCAGTCTTTTCATCTGCCCATTAACCTCTTGATCCTGCGTCCTCCACCTCTTTGGGCAAACCCCTGCTTCTTCTGCTGGACCAGTTGAGTCTCTCCAAGTGACCCCAGCTCCAAATGTCCTGCCGGAGGTCTCCTGGGGCTGAATGGAGCTCTGTCCTACCACTTTCTTGAGGAGTGGTGCAAAAAAAGACACTTGCATTGTGGGGCTGAGTAGCAGACATATTCTGGTAGGTGGGTCAGATTCTTCCCCCACCTCTGCTCTTTCCCCCTCAACACCGGAGCTGCTGCTGTGGGGCAGGCTGTTGCGTACCAGAGCTTGATTTCTGGCTCCTACCGGTGCAGCCGGAGGCTTCTGCTGCCAGGGGGATGGGCTCTTTGTCCTTCAAGCGCCACCTGTTCTGGGGGGCGGGGGGGGGGGGGGGCGGCAGCATGTGTGGAGGCTCAGTGCCAGCCCTCCCTCTGCAGCTGGAAATGCCAAGACTGCCTGTCCGTGACTCCCCCATCCCTCCTGTCTCCCCAGCCTGGCTTCTTCCATCTCCTATGGGCTGCCTCTCTGCCTGGCCTTTGGAAACTGGCTCTTTAGCAAGGGGCTAGCCATAAAATACCACTGCTGAGTCAGTTTGGATTGACCTCACTCACCCCACCCCCTCTCCTCTGGGGAGGACGGCATCCATGCTTTTTTCCTGAATTGACTGGGCTGAGCTGCATCCGTGGCATGGGATGTTGGTCTCCCAAGTCCAGGGTGTGGTGCTTGGCCAATGGGGAATGCTTCATGTGGGGAGCTCTCACCCAGGGAATTGTGCGTTTGCACAGTCACCTTCTTTCTCCGCACAAGATATATTTGTGTGTGTGTTTGTGTGCATCATCGTTGTCTTGACAGTTGTGAGGATTCTTGTTCAACGACTATTGGATTCTGTTGCAGAACGACTCTTTCTTTAGTTCTACTTTGGAGAAAAGTCACAACAGCTTTAAATTTGTGTTTCCAGCATTCTTCCTTAATCCTCCATAGTTTCCTAAAGATTAATCTGCATAGGATGTGACAACAAGCTCTGTATTTACAGCCAAACAGGGTGAGTTGCTGTCATCAGGTCTCCCCACTCTTTCAAATTCTGTAAGTAGCAACCCCTGGCGCAGAGCAGTTTGGATCAGGACCCGAGTGCTGGGTGAGGGTAGGACTGTTAGCCCTTCCCTCCCTCCCCGTTCTCTGCTCCTGACATGAATTGGCAGTGCTGTCCGCCCTAGTTGGGAAAACGTGCGACATTGTAGGTGCCACCATGAAATCTTCACTCTGTGCCTCAGCTTCCCTGGTCGGTTCTCAGCATCCATGTTTCGTTAGCTCCCTCAAGTGGAGGTTGTGGGAACTGCCTCGTGAGTCACAATCCACTCATGGCTCCCTTCTTTCTTGCAGGCTGCAGGCTCGACCCACGGCAAGGCCTTGCTCAAGATGAGCTCCTCGTCGCTGCTGGAGGAGAGCTCCATTGAGCCGCCGGTGCTACTGAGCGACATCAAAACGGAACCGCCAGAGGAGCTCCTGGCCAGCGACTGCAGCCAGCCCCAGGCCGAGCCAGTTGACCTGTCCCTCAACAAGCCCAAGGCTTCCCTGCAGACTTCCTTGCTGCTGCCCTCCTCCATCCGCTCCTCGCCCATGCTGGCCGCACCCCCTGTCCAGGCCCCCGTTGTCTCCATGTCGCCCACGGGGCTGGGTTCATCCTCGGCCATCCCTGCGGTGCTTTCCCCGGGGTCCATCCTGGCGTCCACCCAGGGCAGCAGCGGGCAGCAGATCTTGCACGTCATCCACACCATCCCTTCCGTCAACCTCCCCAGCAAGATGGGCAACCTTCAGACAATCCCTGTGGTGGTGCAGTCCCTTCCAGTGGTGTACACGACGATGCCGAGTGACAACGTCACTGCTGCCATCACCGTGCCGCTTATTGGTGGTGATGGCAAGAATGCTGGCTCTGGTGAGGCTCTTCTGTGTGTCTGGTGTGCTTGTGGAGCGAGGCCACCTTCCCTTAGATTCTGTCTGTCTGTCTTACTGGCGTATTTCAGGCTCTGCTAGCCTAGCCCTTTATTTCCTGTCTGCCTACTGCTCTGTTCAGCCAAGAAAATCCCAGTGGGATCAGCAAGGCCAAGCTTCTGTTCTAAGCTGGCTGGGAACTGGGCTTCTCCATTGCCCGACTCCTTGATTCGTGATGTGGAGAGGCAACCAAGGGGGAACAGTGGTCTTTAAACGTGTGCTCTTCTTTCTTTTTTAACAAAAAAAATTGCATGAGCGCATCAATGGAATGAGACTTGGAATCATAGAGTTGGAAGAGATCCCAAGGGCCATCAAGTCCAACCCCCTACAATGCAGAAACACAAAATCAAAGCACTCCAGACAGATGGCCATCCAGCCTCTCTTTAAAAACCTCCAAAGAAGGAAACTCCACCACACTCCGAGGTAGTTCATTCCACTGTCGAACAGCCCTTACTGTCAGGAAGTTTTTCCTGATGTTTAGGTGGAATCTCTTTTCCTTCACCTTGAACCCATTACTCCTGGTCCTAGTCTCTGGAGCAGCAGAAAACAAGCTTGCTCCCTCACCAACATGACATCCCTTCAAATATCTAAACACAGCTATCATCCTGGAGATCCTGGTTTTCACGACTGTGTATCTGGCAGAGCTTGGTATGCAGTGTGAGAGTACTCTCCATAGCAATACTCCTGCCATTAGTCATGATACCGGTAGAGATATTGTGGTGGGGGGATGGGGAAGGGTCAGAACTGTAAGAATGTTTGATTCTGAAGTCTCACATGTGCCACCCCCCCCCCCCCCCCGGCATGCCTTTTGGAATTGCCTGAGCTAGTGTGGATGTCCGGCAACCAATATGAGCCCTCAGTGTGTGCGTGCCTGTCTCTTCTCTGAACTCCTTTCCACTTTCCTCCACAGTGAAAGTCGACCCAAGTTCCATGTGTCCCATGGAGATGAACAGTGACAGTGAAGACAGTGCTGTGGAGAGCGGCCCGGCATTCTTCTCAGACTTGCAGAGAGAGTGAGTACTGGGTTTCAGAAGAGAGGTACTGGGAGGGAACTCATGGAAGCCAAGGTTTGGAATTTGTACGAGCATTTTGTTTTAGATTAATCTCTTTAAAAAAGAGAAAAGTTCCCTACTTTCAGTAGCCTTCCCTCAACCACCGTTCTGCTTGCAGTTTTGAATGTTACCCCATCAATCTACGTGCAGGTGCAAAGGCAAAAATATCTCTACCCTAAAGCACTCGTGATGATCCCCTTTGCTGAGATCATGGAGGAGGTGGTAGGGGCAGTAGCTTATACATGGATCTGCACCTGCCAACCTGACGTATATGTGGGACTCATGAATGGCTGCAACTTGGGACTTCCCTGGCAGGGGTGAGGTTGGGAAGTTGCACTGGTGTAGTCTCTGATGGGGATGGGACTTTTGTGCTGGAGCAGTACACTGATCCCCCCCCCCCCCCAATCTCTGGCTAGGCCCTCAATGGGACGGATGCAGCTGGCAGAGTCTCCTGACCTGAAGAAGAGGCGGATCCACCAGTGTGACTTTGAGGGCTGCAACAAAGTTTACACAAAAAGTTCACACTTAAAAGCACACAGGAGGATACATACAGGTAAGTGCTTGTGGAGAAGCATTCTTGGGAAACAGAAACCAGTCTCTCATCCCCTTAGAATTGTTCCCCAGTTACCACTTTACCTTACCTTTAGATGCCAGGTACCCCAAACATGACTGATGTACCAGAATTGTGTGGTGTAGTGGTTAAGAGCGGGTGGATTCTAATCTGGGGAACCGGGTTTGATTCCCCACTCCTCCACCTCAGGGGCAGAGGCTTATCTGGTGAACCAGATGTGTTTCCGCACTCCTACAGGGTGACCTTGGGCTAGTCACAGTTCTTTGGAACTCTCTCAGCCCCACCTACCTCACAAGGGGTCTATTGTGGGGTGAGGAAGGGAAAGAAGCTTGTAAGCCACCTTGAGTCTCCTTACAGGAGAAAAAGGTGGGATATAAATCTGCTCTCAGTTCCACTCGCTTCCTCCTGCCTTTCTGCTTTTTTGTGGCTAGAATAGGCCTCTCCATTTCCTCCTGCTAACCAGCTTGCTCTCCTCCTTCAGATCTTTCCAGACCTGCACCTTCTAGGCCAGGGGTAGGGAACCTTTTACACTCAAAGAGCCATTTGGACCCGTTTTCCATGGGAAAAGAAAACACTTGGAGCCGCAAATAATTTTTGATGTTGAAAATAAAGATAACACTATACATATAGGATTTTTTTTACCTTTTACTCCGCTCATTCTGAGAAGCGCATGGATGCACCCGCCCTGCTGCCTGCAGGGCGGGCAAGGATGAAGCTGGCGGCGCCAACGGGGCAGGTGAGAGGGGAAGCCCGCGGCGCGGCCCAGCCGACCATGGGCAGTTGGTGCGCCCGCTCTGCTGCCTGCAGAGCGGGCAAGGATGGGGCCAGCGGCTCGGCTCGTGGAGCCACAGTGCAAGGGCAGAAGAGCCGCTTGCGGCTCTCGAGCCGCAGGTTCCCTACCCCTGTTCTAGGCAGCCTTTCTAGGATATCACCTCTGTCATGTTGTGGCTGCTAGGTAGCCCAAGCGGTGAAAGCAAAGGGTTGCCCTGCACACTTGCTGGTTTCAGTTTTGGGTCCACAGAGTGAGTTAGGGGGAGTGGGGGCTGAAGTATATCTTGGGGGGGGGGGGGGAACCCTTAATAGTCAATGTACTTTTCTAAGGCAGTTCTTCATCTCCTGCTTTGGTTTTTGTCTATTTGTCTAAATCGGGCTTCTTTTGTCATCCTGGAGGGATCCCAGTCAGTCAGGATGACCTGGTGAAAGTAACAGCATGGTAGCTGACATGAATGCACCCACAGTCCCTTTGTTCACCCCATTTCTTGCTGTGCTTTCTCCTCTCCTCCCAAGAAAATCATTGAGGGTTATGTGCATTTTTGTCACCAGTGAAAGGGTTTGGTTTTTTTTACAAAAGGTACCTCAGCCCTAAAAGTTACATATGGTAGTAAGAAGCTCTTGGTAGGTGTATCAGTCCAAAGTAAAATTAAAAACCAGGAACTCTATCCACAAAATAGAACCAACAGAGTAGCAAGGTGGCTTTCAGGTTCACCAGCGTGCACTTTTCTTTATGCCATTGTGGATTGTCCTAATGGAAGATGTTATTATGATAGGGTTCTTGTTTTGGATAGCAGTAGTGAAGCATTGTGTCCTGACCTGGATAGTCCAGGTTAATGGTCTCATCAGATCTTGGAAGCTAAGCAAGGTTGGCCCTGGTCAGTATTTGGATGGGGGACCACCGGAATTGCTACACAGAGGCAGGCAATGGCAAACCACCTCTGGACATCTCTTGTCTTGAAAACCCGTGTGGGTCACCATAAATTGGCTGCAACTTGACAGCAATATATATAAATATTTAATGAATAGTTGTTGTTACATCAACTGTCCACTAGATGGCTGCTGTTGCACTTTCAAATGGAGGATATCTGGATTTCCAGGTCTGCTCCTTCCAGCACTTATAATAACAATGACAGATCCAGGGAGGCTGTGGCTACTCCTGCTGGGGTCCAATGTGCTTCTGATTGTATTTTATCACTCTAGATCCAAATATGGAGCAACCTTGCCCTGATTCTATCAGAGCCACATGTGAGACTCCTAGGCCATCCCTAGCTTTGAGACCTCTCTGTAATGCCTTTCCTGGGCAAGCCAAGGATTTTACCTTCTGAATATTTGAGATCATCACTTTTTGCCACAAACACACCCAGTGGGGGAAGTCAGCAACTCATTTCTCAGCAACAACTCGGGCTCTCTCCCAGTGAGGCTGTCATGTTCCTGCACAGCTCAGATTTGCAGCAGCTGCGGCAGCATGGGTTGCCAGTGCTGAGCAGCCATCCTTGTAACCCCTTCCATCCTCCAGATCCTCCCACACAGGTTTCCTAGCAACCTGTTCCATCCTCTAGGTTGGAATCCTCGCAGCCCTCCGGTATCCTAGCAACTCCCCTCCCCTCCACCAGCTTTTCATCACAGCCCCCTTTCTTCCTCTGTACCAACAACAACATCCTTTGAAGAGCCAAGGAACCCCTTCTGCCTGACCCAGGGATGCAGTTGGTGCTCCCTGCCAAGCCAGGCTGTCTGCCTGAGTTTCACCTGTGAGGGAAAACCACAGGTGTGGGTGTGGGAGAGCTGCCTTCCAGTCCTAATTTTTCCTAGAGGGAGCTTCAAAAAGGTCATGGACTCGCTCAGCTCAGGTGGCAAATGTAGTCGAGGGCCCACATGTTCCCCTGTCTTTCTCTTCCGTGAATGTAGGAGAGTTGCAAGGAAGAATGGGCCTTGATTGGATTTTTAAATTAAAAAAAATAAAATACTATTGATTTGTTCCTGATTTGCAAGTGTGTATTCGGGGATATTGGCAAGATTTCCTGGAATGGAGGACAGGGACTGATTGGCTTTGCATTCAGAAGGCTGCTAGTTCGATCCCTGGCATCAGGGGGTGTGAAAGAGCTTTCTTTGCCTGTGTGCACAGAGAGCTGCTGTTAGCCAGAGGAGACAATATTAAGCTGGAAGGACCAGAGGTCCACCTTGACCTTTCAGGAGCTTCATATATTCAGTCCTGTGCCTAGGGGAAACCTAAAAACCATCCAGTCCATCCCCATTTTCCAGGGTATTCTTCAGCCTCAGTTGCCTATAAGTTACCTGAGTTGAATCCTGGGGAGTACAGAGATGCAAGTGAGCACGGCAAAACAAGATTTGGGGAAATTTTTGCCTGTTTTGCAAACAAAATAAACTTATTTGCTTAATGATGTTCATGGTTCCAGTTAGTGTAGTTAACAGTGCATATGCTCCCTTGAGGATCTGCAGAGGGCAGGCATCCCATGCTAGTTTATGCTCACTTGTCAGATTCAAAACAGAACACTGGACGGGAGGGGGCAGTAGAAGACTCAAGGAAGTCGGCCCTCATAGTCTTCCTCATCCAAGGCTGCAGCTGTGATTGCTTTAACTCTGCCCCACTGGCTTTTTTCTCTCTGTTGAAATGAGCATGGGGCGCCCCCTGATCACCCTCCTCTCTCCCCTGCAGGAGAGAAGCCGTACAAATGCACCTGGGAGGGCTGCACCTGGAAGTTCGCTCGCTCCGATGAGCTGACTCGGCACTTCCGAAAGCACACGGGCATCAAGCCTTTCCGTTGCTCGGACTGCGACCGCAGCTTTTCTCGCTCTGACCACTTGGCTTTGCATCGCCGGAGGCACATCATGATGTGAGGGGGCTCACCCTTGACCCCACTGGCCATGGAAGGAGGAGAACCAGTCCCCGCAGCTGGCTAAATTCCTGCCTGATCGTTGTGGCTGCTGTGGACAGAGCCCCGTTCCCCCTCCCGGTCCTTGCTATCTACAGAACTTCATGGAAAGAGCTGCAGCCCGAACTAGGACAATGCCGTTCCCAGGGTTGGCAAGTGCTGGAGACTGTGGGCACCCGAGTGGCCAGACCTGGTGGATGCATCACTGGTTGGAACGGATGGTTTGGTTTGCAGGGCAGTTGCTGCAGGGGAATCTGGGTGAAGGCTGTGTCTGGCTCCTCCTTTCTCTGTGGCAGCTTTTGAGGATTTCCCTGAGCTTCAGCCCCATCTCTCCAGGAAGCAGTTTGGATTTTCATTCACTGCAGTCTTGAGTGTTCAACCTGCAGTTTCTGGTAGTGTATATACATACACACAAACACAAGAAAACCAACCCTGAAGCCCTAGAAACTAGAACACAGGGGGGGGGAAACAAAACTTGGAATGAATTTTTTTTAAGAAAAAAGTTTTAAGGAGCACTGAAACAAAGTCTATATTTGAAATCTAACTTGGTATCCAGCTGTCAGTCTTCAAATGCCCAAGATTTGTTTGATGCTATTCAGTTCTTTTTGGGAATTTCCATTTTTGGCCCTTTAAAGTTTGCAATTCGATGTTCCATTTGCTCCCTTCCCCTCCTCCCCCCAAACTGGTGACCTCAACTATGCCGTGAAAAGCCTGGCTTCAGCAGAGGTTGCAGAACCTCCTGAGATCAATGAAATTTCAGAATTCGGCGAGTTTGAATTTTATCATTTGGGGAAGGGGGGGCTGGAAAGGTGAGCTGTACTTAATCTGATGTGATCAGGATGCGGCAAGGACAGACCCCCTTCGGTGCCCGCTGCATTCTTTCTTCCCTTTGATCATGTGGGTGGTTGACAAAGGGAGCTCCTTGCTCCAGGGAAGATGATGGGGGAGGGGCTGAAAACCACAAAAAGGGAAAACTTGCGGAACACAGAACTGTGACGACTCAACAGGTTATGGGTGTATGTGTGGGGGATTCTGCATTCTGCCTTCATTGATGTGGCAGGGGGAAAACCCCAGGAGCTTTTCCCAGCATGGTCCTCTGCCCATGGATGGACTTGCGACTTTCTCCTCCTTTCAGAAGGCTGGACCTGGCAGCAGCTTTGAACTGCAGGACTTGAACTTGGGGTTTGGAGGTCTGAGGGCCGCTTTTGATTGATGGACGCATGTTGGGATTTTTAGAACTCGCTTTCTTTGTCCCTGCTCTTGAGGGGAGTCAAATATGAACATGGTTTTCCAGAAAGCTGCTCTGTGTGTCTGTCTCATCTTTCCCAAACGCAGCATATCAGCCAAATTCACATGGAGGGAAATGCCCTCCCCCTTTGTGCCAGTTTCATAGGAATGCTTTGCTCAGCACCCTGACAGTTAGGATTGGTGTGATCAGGAAGGTGGAGAAAAGGGAGGGGCCTCTGCCTCTACGGGGCTGAAGGAGATCAAGGCATGAGAATTTTTTTTTGGGGGGGGGAGTTTGGGAGCCAACCTGTGGTAGTTCAGGTTGCTGGGATGTCAGGATCTTCCTTATGCCCAAGGCTGTGTCTGCCCTGGAGAAGGCAGTAGTTATTTGCAAGAGTAAATCATGCCATTTATGTGCGCGTTGAATGTGGGAGGTCTTCAGGGAATGAAATTCTGGTAACCCGGGCCAGCCTTGCCTTGGCCTGTGCATTTTTCACCTGGCACTGCTGTACCTCCCCTTCTGTTCTTTGTTGGTGGCATGAAATGATGTCTGTACATGGCATGGACAAGTGTGCGGGTTCTTTTACCGAGTTACTTCAATTCTCGTGTTTCTGCCTGCGCCAACCTTTGCCAGCATGTCTCAGATCCAGGCTCTCTGGCAAATGATAACACTGATTATTTCTTGAGCTCCTCAAAGTGATGGTTGCCTTCACGACGTCCCCTGTGATGCAGGAACTAAGGAGAATCTTGTGGCACCTTTAAAGCTATCAAATGGGTCAGACGTTTTTATGGACTGGAGCCCTCTTGGCCAAATGCGTGAAGCGGTTCATCAGTTGGCAAAAGCGTCTGGGGCTAGGTGCCAAGCAAAATGGCCGCTGCCCTGCCTGCTGGGGTAGGCGCCTGTGCCTGGTTTTAGCTCATTTAATATCAAGGATACTTCAGTGCAAGATGTTTTGAGACCTCTGAATGAATGGCATATTTTTCCTTCTAAAAATCCCAGGTAGGATGTTTTTGGTTGAATGCTAAATTATTTTAACACATGCTTTGAGTAGTCCACATTTGGGAGTTGTGCCACTGATTTATCTGGGAGCAGGACATTTGCACTGGAAGAAGGACAGAGAGTTTCCATAGATTGTGGTGTTTTCATAGATAGTGGTGTGGTGGGTAAGGGTGGCAGACTCTGATCTTATAAACTGAGTTCAATTCCCCATGCCTCCACACGAAATCTGCTGAGTGACCTTGGACCTGTCACAGTTGTCTCAGAATTCTCAGCCCAGGTGGAGACAGGCAATAGAAAACCACCTCAAAACGTCCCTTGCCTTGAAAACTGACTGGGGTTGCCATAAGTCAGCTGTGACTGGATGGAACTTTCCACCACCAAACGGGTTGCCGTGTTCAGATGTTTCTCTGTCTTGGCTGCTGATTTTGAACCCTGTTTTTAATATCCTGTGGAGGACTGGTTCATTGGCCAAAATCTTCCAGGCCTCGTCCTGTGCTATGAAATCAGGCCTTGCAAGTGTGGGTGCCATTTTCTGCCAGAAGAGGGCGCTTCTGGATTCACATACAGAGAACTGGAACTACTGAGGGTGCCAAAGCCCTATCAAACCTCCCAGAAAGCAGATTTATTGCTAGAATTGCCTGCTGGAATCAAAGCAGAGCAACGTAAGCTTTGCAGAGGGAGTTGGAGAGAGGCAGAAGAGCACTGGCTGGCCTAGATTCAGATCTTGCATGTTAATGCTTGCATAGCTTAAGTTTTTTTAAAATATAAAAAAATCTTAGAAAGTGCTCAGAATTAAATTGAACTGGTAATTTCACAGGGGTAGCCAGATTACTCTGTTGTAGCTAAAACTGCTCTTGGAGCCCCTGAAAGACTGATTAGTTTTGATACTAGCATGATTAAAAGCCACTTCATCAGCTGTGCATGTGGTATGTCCTCACTAGGCAGATGTAAATACATATATACACGTTTATAAAAGACACACACACACCGTAAGCTGCAAGGTCCAGGGATCACGGCATGCAGGGTGCAATGTAAATTATATAAAATGCCCCCAAATTACATAAAGTGAACCCAAATCTGAGCTGGTCTTTTATCTTTTGGCCAGGTGTATTGACCATGGCAGGTATTTTGGGGGAGTGGGGGATGAAACCTCCATCTTCCAACCTCCCAGCAGACAATCCAGCTAGCTTGAACTGTCTGATAAATGACCTCCTTTGACTTTTCTGTTTAATCACAGCCTTGACATGATTAAATGCAAGCGAGGAGGGTAATTGAGTGCAGCTGGATCATAAACCTGTCCCCCCACCCACCCCAGACTTTGTGGTTCCACGTATAGGAGCCAGGTTGGGGGAGGAAATAGTGCATGCTCAGAGTTCTACTCCTGTCGGGTTTGTTTTGCCACCATATCTGTGGATGATGGTTGCCATTGGGAGGTTACCGAATGAGCTTCATCTACAGAAGGCTTTCGCCCCTTTCTCACCTGTGTGCTCAAAAACCATGAGAACCGTTGCTGCAGTTGTCGTTGCTGTGTAGGGCTGATGCTGGCCAGGCAGAATGGAATAGAAAGCCTTGCCTGGGTTGTGATTTGAATTTAAGAGGAGCATCATATGCCAGACTCTGGCAAAAAGTGAATTGCTTGACTGAGGTAAGGGTGGGTTAAAGTCATGGGCCCACTTTGGGACAGGATGAGGACAAAACTACAGAGGAGCTGGAACATATGTGGTGCTGAATAAAGGGCTGAGGCAACCTGAGAGTTGGGGAGGGGGAGTTACCTCAGTGGGCTTGCAGGCCTGAAAAGCCCTCTTAAGGCTTTTCAGCCCTTATCCTGCTGCAGGCTCACCGGTCCAGGTGCTGCCGCCACCACCACCCCGTCCCATTCTGGAGCCAGCCAAGGCAGGCACTCCCCAAGCCACATTTATGTCATATCCAGCCCTTGTACCAAATGGATTCGACACCCCTAGTCTACACTTCAGCGCTGCAAATGGACATCAGGTCTTCAACCATGTTCCAGTGCTTCTAGCAGGGCTCAAAACGGACAAGAGTCTAGTGGCTTATTTAGCCTTGGTTTCGTCTTGGGGACAACTAGCCAACAAATCAGCAACTAGGGCTGGCGGGCAGGAGGCCGCGTCACCTGGCGCAGTGAAGCTGATGCTTTGATCAAGCAGCTGTGGATTCCCAAACTTGCTGGCTCCAGCCTTTCCAGCACACTTCCAGCCTACACCTTTTGGTTTCTTGAAATCAAAGAAGGTAATTAACCACGCATCCGATGCTGTGTACCTGGTTGTCGAGGAAACAAACAAACACATTGGTGTTGAAGTGACATGTGAGTATTTGCTTCTGGGGGAAATCCACATGAGGATCTGCATAAGGGACAGTGGAAGAAACTGAGTCACCCAACTCAAGAGTCTGTTACTGTTGTGTGAATAGGGGTGAGGGGGAGGCAGAGCCTGGGGCAAAAGTCCTATTGGGCCCCTTTTAAAACGGGTGCTCCCAACTTTTATTTTGGTGAGTGTTGAGAGGAGTGCAAATTAAAGAAAAATAGAACAGTCAGAAGGAAAAGACTCTCAAAGGCAAGTTGAGCACAGGCTGGACAGATTTTTAGCTCACAAAATATGAGCAAAAGGCAGAATGTGGCAGATGTTTATAAAATCATGTAGAAATGATCAGTTCCATTTTTGTAGGAGTTCATTTGCTGAAACAGAAGCCCACTGACACAAAGGAAAGGAAAAGGCTGCAAGTGACCCATTCTGGGTGGAAGGCAGTTAATTATCTGAGGCTAACTTAGAAAGATCAGATAAGTCATCATCTACCTTAGTGCTGCTATGCATTGATGGGGCTATCAGGCCTGGGCAACACCTGAAGCACCTACAGGTGTCGCCTCTCCCTCTTATTCCACAAATAAGGAGCCTATAAATCTGCAGGATTCTACAACTTCTGGGTTCTTTAATTAATTCCTACTATTGTATTCAACCTGGTCCACTTTCCAGGTCAGCTTTTGAAATGTGCTGTTTAATACACATATGCACACACATGCACACACATATATACACGTGCGTGTGTGTGCTAATATTACCATAAATATACTGAATGCATTTCACTTGTACCATTACCCTTATGAGATGGAGGGATATGGGAACCTGTGGCAAGGTCAAAAATTACCTGGAGAAGGACCTTGGTTCAGAACCAGAGTATCTGGCGTGCATGCAGAAGATCCCAGGCGTAAGCCTTGGAATCTCCAGACCCAAGGATGCGGTAATAGATGATGCAAAAGGCCTTTGCCTGCTACCCTGCAGAGCTGCTGCAGGTCAAAGTAGCCAGTCCTGACTTGGGTGGACCAAGGGTCTGACAGTAAAAGACAACTTCATGCAGTCTCACAGCTTCTGCCCCAAGGGACAGCCACTCTGTGCTGTGTTTTATTTCTTTTCTGCAGCTGTGTTGTATTTGCATTTCCACAAACGAGGACCAACCAGTTCCTAACTCCAGTGTTTTGTAGGTTGCCGTAAGCATCACAGGTGAAAGTTCATTGGAATAGGCAGCTCCTTGTGCAGCCCCCTCCCCCACATCCTCACACAACCAGCCAGGCTTTCTTTGATGTTTCCGGTTTTTCTGCCTTCCTGCAGAGATTCCAGGGTCAGGCATTCATTTGAAATCTGAGTGTGACCTTCCCCAAACTCCCCACCAGGCTCCTTTATGGCTTCAACCCAGGCTCAAGGAACAGGATTTGCTGCTGAGATTATGCCACAAGGGAATTGAAACGTGGCTGGCCTCTTAACTGGGCTCTAGAAGGATTTCAACAGACTGCTAGCTGTGCTCTTCTAGGGCACCCACATTCTTTCCAGCTACGCTTACCAAGGGAGTCGGCCCGCTTCATTGGAAAAGGAGAGCTACAAGAATGCAATGGGACACAGACCTTTTCAGATACATGGCGGGGGTACGGGGGGGGGGGACTGAGGAAAGGGCTGAAGGAGGACACTACCCCCTGTCCCCTCCACCTTGAATAAGTTCTCTTAAATTTTGGGAAAGGAGAAGTGAATAGGGTGCCTCTTGAAAAGAGCTCCTTCAAAGAGCTGAGAATTGGCTCCCAGTCCTATTGGACTTGGATTCCAGAGCAGTCTTAGCTACAGGGAATTTGGGGCAGCTTCCTTGGGTCTTGCACTGAAGGGGGCTCTGCACTAGGAGTCCCCACTGTCTTGCAACCAGCTGCCCCAGCCACGCCTAGACTTTGCTGCTGCTGTGAGAAACAGCTTACCCCCTCCCTCCACTCTCTTGCATGCCACCCCTCACTCCCTCCCATTCCCGCACTCCCCTTCCCTTGCATGGCACCCCTCCCTCTCCCTGGTAGTGGTGGAGGGCAATCTGCTAAAAGGTGGGGGGGGGGCTTCCAACTCCCCTATTACAGCTGATCCCCTGACCCTCCTCCTCCACCCACTGCCTGATTCTGGGGCACCATCTTTAAGTTTTGCAGGAACCCCAGCATAACTAAAAAAAAAAACCTCTGCCTGCTTGTATGTATATAATTTAAAAGGTGTTCTCATTGTGTGTGTGTGTGTGTAATTGGAGTCAGCTTCTGAGTTTCACAGAACTCCTTGTTCAGCACAGGGAAAAACTCATTTTCTGTTCCACCTATTACGTTCTGTGAAACCTGCACACTGGCTGAGTAACCCATACCAGTTTGCCCACTTACAATCATGCTGACCAGCAGGAATTTCAGAAACATTTAGCTATCTCAGATAAACAGTGAAGTGAGTCCTCTACCCCAGTCCATCTAGGTAGAAAGTGGGCTTGGCAGCTTCTGGCTGTGTCAAATTGCTGTGTGTTTTTTGAGTGTGAGGAGGTTAAATGAGGAATGGGATGTGTCTTTTGAAGGATGACTATCATACCCTTTTAACAGCATCATTTTATTATAAAACATTAGGAAATTAACAAATATATTTATTTAGCAAAAGAAGCAAACACAAATTCCCAGAAGACAACCCTTTAACCCACAAACAGATTTCCAGATTCTATTTTGGGTTCATATGGAAGATACAATT
Source organism: Sphaerodactylus townsendi (assembly GCF_021028975.2). NCBI lineage: Eukaryota > Metazoa > Chordata > Lepidosauria > Squamata > Sphaerodactylidae > Sphaerodactylus > Sphaerodactylus townsendi. The sequence goes on along the minus strand of NC_059437.1, from coordinate 32,521,249 downwards.
CTATGATGTTTGCGCACATATAATTCTGTACAGCTGTTCTTCATATATACATAGATGACCCCACAATTGGGCACACAAAGAAATCATGGAAGACATCGGAGCCCTGTAGTTTGTTCTGCATGACATTGGTGGATGTGGAGAAGATGTGTTTTCAGCCATTACCCCAGTCTTTCAAATGCCTGAAAGTTCCGTGGCAGAATCTGCTAGCCTTGCTGAAAGGGAATTTAGCAGGGCACTGGCCTTGGGATAACTCCCTCCAACTTTAAACTTCTGTCATCCTGCTCAGACTTCCCCCCCAACAAGGGAAAGAAGAGGGTACCAATTTGTGCTGCCTTTGGTCTAGTGTTACTTCATGGGGATTCTCTGATCTGGAGGTGCGGTGACTGCTGAAGAGGGGAAAACATGCATAACTGAGAATCAAACCCGAAGGGAATGTATGCTCAATGCAAAGGAGACCACGTGTGCATAAGTGGTTTTTTGTTCCTTTTGTTTGCATCTCTTCATTTGGCTATGTAAATTTGGGGGAAGGGGTCTCAGTGGGGAACCATTTACCATGAAGAATTTGCAAACAATTGAGCCTCAAAACTCTTGGAGCCAAGTGCTGCCCATTTGCGATCAGCAACTACGCAGTCTAAAAAAGTGCCTTTTGAAGGAGGACAAGAAAAATGCTGCACAAAGGTAGACGAGTTGTCTGGTTGCATTGGCATTAATGAACTGACGTTGGACAGGCAATTCGATTGTGAGCATTCGTCCTCCTTTCAATAAGAGCACTTGAAGACTAATGGCGAGGCACCAGAGCCATCATCTTATGATCTGACTGAAACAGACAGATGATCTCACGTTTGCATGTGTGTAGTTGAGACTGTTTCCTTTGGCAAGCTTCACTGTTCACCTGCTTCTGTTCTCATTTCCATAAGAAGTTCAGGGCAGCGGGCTGGTGAGAATGGCAAGAAGCACTCTGGTAAATATCCCTCAGGCAATAATGACATGGCTGGAGAAACCTTAAGTCAATCAAGGAAACCTCCAGATGAAAGCAGGAAGGCCAGGACCCAAATGGCATTTTGCACAAGCTCATTTTTTTAGAAATCTGAACTTTTCATAAATTTGAATTTCAATATAATACCATTTCGAGGGTAGCAAAAGGTGGGGGGGCATGAGTCAGCCAAAGAAGCAATTGCAAGGAAGCCCTTTTAAGGAAGTATATCTTGGGAAGTGCTGAGGAACTTACTGTCAGATGTAGCAGTGACTATTGACTTGAATGGATACTGTAGTGTAGAAGCTTGGACAGATGTATGAAGTTATTGTTAGCTATTAGCCATGATAGCTGAATGAGACCTCCAGGTTCAGAGGGAAAATACTGAATTTTACCCCTTGCAGGTTTCCATGTGACATCTGACCAACCAATGTTGCAAACGGGATTCTGGATTAGAGGACCTTTATTCTGATCCAGCATGGCTACTCATAAATCCCATTGACTTCAAATGGAAAGTTAACACACGTGTATCTCCTTTTGACAACTGTGAGACTTAAAATGAATCAGGAAGACTTCATCTGGATTGTGACCTAAATCTAAAACATTTTAAGGCACTAAGTATTGACATTTCACAAATTGATCTTTCTTTTTGTTCCCACTGCTTAAAACCCCTTTGTGGCACATGAGGGCTGAAGAACCCTGAGTGCTAATACCTGGCCAATGCAAACAGTTGAAATCTGCAGGTTCCTTCCATTGCTCTGGTTTTGATCCCGCATTTATACCTGTACAAAACAAATCAAGGAGCCAGAAGTGAAGGAGACCCATACATTGTGTCCACCAACCTGTGACCAAAGAGGAATGACGGAAGACAACTTTGCACTATATAGATGTAACCACCTGTATGCCTACATGCTGAAATTTGCAAGCAATCTTTTCTTGCTGTACAGTAAATTAACTGCAGCCAAAGACTCGTGTGTCAGAGTTCTCCAGATCCATGGAGTTACAGTCAGGGCAGTGCTTGCCCTCGTGGGACAAAAGAGGCAAGAGGGTGCATGTTCTGTCTATGTTCTTATATTCACTTTTTTGTTTGGGCTATGGCAATGATCGCCGCTGTCAGCTGATTGATGAGCTTAGCTGGGATGACTGTCTTCTGCCAGAGTCAGACCTAAAGGTTCTCATGGGACAGGCATGGGGAAAGTGTGTGTTACAAAGGTGGCCAACTAGTCCTTCTTGACAGATTGTCCAGGGCAAACCAAAGAACTTGCTTCCACAGTTGAACATGGGAGGGGCTACCCCATAACTAGCATCACTAAATCCAGAAGGCACAGAAGAGGAGTCTGAACTGGAGTGGGTGTACTTTGTTGTGTTTTAAGTTGTTCTTGCTAGTGCTTCAAGTGGCAAATTCTGTATAGTTCCTGTGTCGTCTTGGGGGACCTCCTGGAATCTTCTCAGCAGTTCCTCCAAGGCATGAGAGAAAGTCTCCTGAAGAGCAAAACAAGTTGCGCGCGTTCTAGAGATGGAGCTCTGAGATTCCAGAACTTCTCCTGGACCCTTCCCTTTCGCAGCTCAATTTCCTTTCAAAGCACTCACGGTGTTAAGAAGCAAAGCCAGATGTGTAGCCATTTGATCACAGTGCGGTTGGTTTGTATGTACAAAGGGAGAGGGGGGGTCACCTCTGCAGGACAACCATGCTCCAGTCTTTAACTCTGGTGCCTCTTCATGTGCAGAGCCAGGTGGTCAGAGCGGGAGAAGCAGCGGCCACAAGCAACGCACTTGAAAGGCTTGGCTCCGGTGTGCTTGCGGTAGTGTCGGGTGAGCTCATCCGAGCGGGCAAAGCGCCAGTCGCAGCTATCCCACGTGCACTTGTAGGGCTTCTCGCCTAGAAGGGAGGACCCAAAGGAAACCTGTTATTACATCTGCACACCTGTTGGCTGCCATCCAGCCTTCTCCCAGGGTGGATTCAGGCCACTATGATTGGCTGTCGAGAGAGAAAACCTTTGCTGTCAGGATGGGCACTAGGTTTGCTGGCTATTCAAGAGAAGGACGACAAGGGAATGCATGGTTACAGAGCCCCTTGGATCGCAGGGCCAAGAAAATAGTCAGGCCAAGGGTTCTGCAACAAAGGTGGTTGGGAATGACAGGCAGCAAATGGGAAAAGTAGGATGTAGCCAAAATCCCACTGTAGTCTGCCTCTTCTTGGGAAATGGCTCAGCTGCAAGAGCAGCAAACCTGTATTGGCTTTCATCAGATGCTGGTCACACACTCTCAGTCCATTCTGCTGTGAAAACTAGCAGAACATTGAAAAATAACAATTCCGGTATTCAAAATGTTCTACTGCAAGGAAGTTTCAGAGGATGGCCATGTTGGTTTGCAGTAGAACATTTAGGTTTGAGTTAACATTTTAGAGGATGGTGATTCATAGGGTCACCGTGAGTTGGAAGCAGCTTGAAGGCATGTAATACATGCATGCATGCGTGCATACAGAGAGTGAGTGAGTGAGTGAGAGAGCTCCTTAGAGACCAAGAGGAGTTTCAGGCTCTTGAGAGTCAAAGTTCCCTTTGTCAGACACTGTGGAATAAAGGTTCTATTCTACTGACTTTGACTGTCATAAGCTTAGACTAGGAAACCCCTCTTGGTCTCTAAGATGCTACTGGACTCAAATCTAACCTGTCCAAGAAAAACTCAGCTGGTGCATGAGAGGGGAATGAGCTGGCAGCTGTCTCAAACAGGAAATGTAAGGATCCCCAGTTTTTTTTACTAGGGCCATGGTACTCAGGATTTGGGGAGAGTGAGGCTAATCTTTTCCTTTGCACCATGTCCCTGATAGGAATCAGTCCCCCCACCCATACTGTCCTAAATAGAACCAGAGAAAGGCCGAGTGTCTTCTGCTCCAGTGCTGCCCTTAAAAATGCATGTTGGGAAATCTTATTGCAGATTCCAAGCATAAACTGCAGTTCCGTCCTCCTGGCTGTCTATAGAAGCCCTAGCTTTGGTGGCTGAGTTGGAGTCCTTGGGTGTGGTCCTCTTCAGTCTTAACCCTGGCTCGAATTCAAAACAGCCCCCATTCTCCTGACCTCAAAGACTTATGTATTGACTACATCACTGTGTGAACCAGGGGGAATACACAGGATTGAAGGGGAAGGCATATCGTTCAGTGAGTTTCACATATGTGTCTGTGCTTGTACATAATTATCCCGTTTATATTTGTTTTACATATGGCTACCCATATCCTCAGTCAGTGTGCAAGCGAAGATAGGCTGAGGGGCAACAGCTGCCACAACCCAGCTCTTTTCAGGGCCACTGTCCTGCACTGACTCTCTCCTGACAACTGAGCATGCCTATCCAGTGCACACCCTCCTCAGAGTGGCGAAAATAACATGCCTGCCTCCTGGGAGACAGCATGCAAAAATGCACGTCCGCATGCACTAAGGCACACGTGCGCGCGCGTAGCCAGGCAGGTGTGAAACTGGTTGCAGTCTGGATCAGACCAGCACCAGAAGGGAACTTTGGCCATGGGAGGGGAGATATGGTTTTATAGCTCCATTATAGAAGAATTTCTGCTCAATTTATGAGCACCCTACTGAGAATTTTACAACCGTTTCTGGAACACGTTGCTTTGAGAAAGTCTATGTTCGCAGGTTATTTTCAGCCTTGAGACAAAGGCAAGGTTTGCCTCAATCAGCCGGAGTCATTGTCCCAGGTAGGGTCACTGGGTTCCAAACAATAGCCAAGCTGGATTCCAGGATAGAAACAAAACGCTCTCCATTGTCCCCAGTGCAGACTCCTTCTCCCGGGGCAGCACGGCAGGGCAGGCAGAAACAATAGTCTAACTGCCATTCCAGTCCCAAACACTGCCTGAGTTTTATATTTAATCTCCCAAGGCTGCTAGTGCAAGGAGCTGGACCCCCCGCAGATGAACGGCCCCAGCCTTCTGGGAAAGGGAGCAGAAGACCACTTGACCCATATCCTGGCTGTGGTGCACGAATGGAAAGCTGAACCGCAGCTGGCAGGCCTGTTGCAACATTCTGGTGGCTGCGTAGACCCCTCAACAGCTGTCCAGCACAATGGGAGTCCTTGGAGGGGAAGTGTATATCATCCTTCAAAAGCCACAGAGAAGCCCCTGGAGACCTTTCCCCAAGGGTCCTGTCCTTATGAGAGTTCTTTGGGGGGGGGGGTTTAGAGGAATAGACTGGTGAGACATGACTCAAAGACTATTCATCCCTTGGCTTTGCTGCAGAAGGCACACTTTACTGGGGGTGTCTGAGGGTGTCCTGGGATTTCAACTGATCTCTAGGCAACAGGGATGAGTTCCCCTGGAGATCTGACCCAGGGCTTTTCTGTTTCTGTTTGGCTTTATGCAGGCTAAGGCTATAAGGTGTAAAAACAATGAACAGAACCACTGAAAAGTTATTCTTTTGGTAATAGTAGATTTTAGAAATATAGAATGAGGGTGGGATTTTGAGGAGCTGGAAAAAAATCCCTCTGCATTGATCTTCCTTTTGAAAACTCTCAAGTTAAACATCCAATTCTATTTTTTGAGAAAGTCTGAAATGAAAAAGAGTTATTTTCCTGAGCCTTCACCTACCAGTATGTGTTCTCTGATGTGCCTTCAGGTGCGAACTTTTGGTGTAGACCTTTGAGCAACCTGTGAAAAACAGAAGAGTGAGAAGCAGTTCCAAATACAATCACTAAGGCCGAAGCAGTTGGCAGTGAAGGGATTTTCCTCAGGGAGAAAAGTGCCCAGTATTACCTGAGTCACTTTCCTTTTCTTTCTTTCCCTCGCCATGGCTTCCCCTTTATCTTGGCTCAAGTTGTCCTGCCCCACACCCATCTTGACTGGAGATGAACTTCACCTGAATAATTCCGCTTTCCTTTGGTCTGCTGTCTGGATTGCTAGGGAAAACGGCCAATTTGGAAAATGTGCCATTTAAGAAGCAACCGATTTCTAATCTGGTAAAAGAAGTGATCTAGGATTCTTTGAGCTGCTTTGTACATGTGGTAAAGGGGTTGTATGTCTGCGTTGTCATATTATGCTCAGTTTATAATACGTCACACATTTAAGGAGGAGGCAGCGCTACCAGTGAGAGGCTGCTCAAGATGTGACAATTGGAAGTTAAGTGCTTTGGAGAGGCTTGCATTGTATGTACAGGTGGTTGAGAGAGTCACACATGTACACGAAACCACCTTTAAAGTGATGCCAGTCGCTAAAGAGTCAGCTTCTACAGGGCTCAGCAGTAACCATTTGCTTGCATTCACGGGACCACTGTATGAGGCCTACTGACATGAGCAAGCAAATGGGCAGCAAAAATGGCTTAGCCACCCCACCCCCCACTTCAGAAAACTGGCTGGGGATTCTAGTCTCCAGGTGATAGCTAGAGATCTCCAGCTGTTACAACTGATCTCCAGGCAACAGAGATCAGTTCACCTGAAGAAAATGGCCGCTTTGGAAGGTTGACTCTATAGCATTGACCTAGAGATTTTGGAAGGTTGACTCTATGGGTTGACCTAGAGGTTTTGAGGATAGAACCTGAGAAGGGCAGGGTTTGGGGCAGATAGGGACTTCAGTGGGGCATAAGTCCCTATCTGTCTCAAACCCTGCCTTTCTCAGGTTCCATCCTCAAAATCTCTAGGTCAACCCAACCCAGAGTTGGCAACCTTAGAATTGTCTGGGCCTGTAAAATTTTGGCCAGATATTAATTTTAAGGTGGTAGTTGTGTAGAGTAGGGCTGCCAGGACTGAGCTGAGAAACTCCTGGAGATTTGGGGGTAGAGTCCAGGAAGGACAGGGTTTGGGTGGGGGAAGACCTCATCTGACCTCATACAAACTACCTCCAGAGCAGCCATTTTCTCCTGGAAACCAGCTGTAATTCTGGGAGATCTCCAGCCCTCACGTGGAGAACACCAACCCTAGTTCATGGTGTCTGGTGAACTGTGTGCTAAATTGCTTCTGAATCTTTGCAAGCATCCCTCATTCTTAGCCCCCGGTTTAGTTTTGTGAGCAGACCCTTGGACAGGGGGATTTCAAATTCTTGCTGCTTTAGAGAACAGCATGAAAGATCCAATGCAAGATATTAAGACACACTTCTGGCTCTACCAGTGCACCCCTAAGCAGCATTACACTTTTCTAAGTTCACCACAATCAAAGAACTTAGAAGGGTCGGTTGACTCTCCTAGAGGGTGGAGCACATAAAAATAGGGTGGAGCAGATAAAAATAGGTTCTGGAAGCAGCAGGTGCCCAGATCTACGTGGGTCCAAGAGAAAGCCTGGGTGTGGCTCATGAGGCTGTACATTACTTGGGCTCACTTTAAAACCTCTCCTGTGACTTGTCTGGCAGTGGGACCTGACTCATGATTGCTGATGTAAGACTGAAAAGGCCTTTGCTTGGCACTGAGATAGTTTGACTTCTGAATCATGCATCTGAGGACCATTCATGCTGCAAGCTTCTGCTGCCAAACAAAAGAATGTTTTTTTGGAGCCCTACCAGGGTAATCGCAGTGGTGGATTCTCCTTTTTTCCAACTCTGGGTTGTTCCTCCGGTTGTATTTGGGCGTGGGCATGATGACGTGCCCCTGGGAAAGGTTCCCCAGGCCATTCGGAAGAGGTGGGATCTGGGCTGGCTGAGCCAATTTCAGTCCAAAAGCAGCTTCATAGGAAGGCGGAGGAGAGATGGTGTTGATGAGCTCCGGCTGGTTCTCGGGGCTGCCAGGTTGTGAGTTGGGAGGCGAAGGGGGCAGGCTCACCCCTGGCACAGGGTAGAATTGTCCTGCTAAGTGGAAACTGGCTTGCCCTTGGGAGGGGGGTTGGAATGGCTTGGCCTGCCCTCCTGGCCTTGTGTGTCTGGGAAGGGGTCTGGTGTCCAGCAAGGAGCTGCCGGTGGACATGGCAACTCCAGTGACGGCGCTGATGGCGGTGGTGTTGCATGCCGGGTGTGCCATTCTGGTCATTTCCCCTCCACTGTGGCTAGATGGCAACTGGTAAAGCAGGCTTGAAGCCAGAGGGATCTCAGAGGGCATTTCTTGTTTGACGAAGATATTGTTTGCGGCCACTGAGTGGGGCATGCTGAAGACACTGGTGAAGTCTGGCAGAGTCTGTACTGGGCCCGTTGCAGATGAACAGGGTTGGGCAAAGCTGGTGCCAGGTTCCATTTTGATCTGGGGGAAGGGGGCAAGGGCCTTGGTGGGCCGATAGAGTCCTGTGCGCAGGTGAGTGGTGTCTGGAAGGATCACATTGATATTCACACTGTAGGGAGTGGAAGGCAGCTTCTCCGTTGAGAAAAACTCATCCACCACCGAGGCACTCTCCCGGCGATACTTCTTATCAGATTCCATGGCCACTGATGACTCTTGGCCAGAGAGGTACTTGTCCATTTCAGCTTGTGCCTAAAGAAGAGATGCAGAAAAGGAATAACTTGACTTTGGCTAAAGTCACAATGTGCCTCAGGGCGACAGAGATTGTGCACAGAGTCCCATTGGCTGCTCAGCCCCATGTAGCATCTCATCATAAAAAAACAAGTGTGAACTGTGAGGTCAATTTACAAGTGAAAACGTACCAGAATGCAGATGCAAAAGAATCTGATTTCCGGTAAAATGGCTAAAATAAGTAGGCACCCAAGCAAAGCTGTTCTCCTTGGAGAAAGCCATTCTGAAAAGACTGGGAAAAATCTGAGGGGAGGGGGGCTATGTGTGCAAAGGGTTGCTGCTTTACATGGCTCAGATGATCCACCAGGGCCCAACAGATGACAATTTTCCAAGTACCCACATGTGCTGTTTTGTTTTGTTTTGTGTGGGTGTCAATAGTCCCAACCAATGCATTCTGCAACAGAAGGCCTGGGCAATTTATTTTTCCCCATCTTTATGTGCATGGCAGAAATGCCTTGACTTGGAGAACATCTCTCTGCTGCCTGCTGTCGATTGCTCCAGCTGCACTGTGTGACTTTCCAGGCAATTGTTTCTAAACCCAAGAGCAAAACCCTGCCAGGCAGTACCAGGGAACCACCCTAACGAAGGAGTCAAATGCCACACATACCTGAGCTACAGAAGGACCTGCTTGCTCAGGTATGGCGGCAAGTGGCGGCTTTCCAAGCCTCTTTGCTTCCTTTATCTCTGAACTTCACAAAGGAAGAGCCTCTTTCAGAGGCCATAGCTGGTATGAGCCAGGCCTACCCAATTCACCATGCATGTCCTCTGTTTAGGATATGTGGAGTGCCTTTCTGTTTGATCATTTTGTTTCTCTTTTATTGTGCTTGAAGTTGTGCCTTTTGGAAAGGGAGAGGAAGAAGAAGAGGAGGAGTTTGGATTTATATCCCACCTTTCTCTCCTAAGGAGACTCAAGGTAGCTTACAAAGCTCCTTTCCGTTCCTCTCCCCACAACAGACACCTTGTGAGGTAGGTTGGGCTGAGAGAGTTCCGAAGAACTGTGACTAGCCCAAGGTCACCCAGCAGGAATGTAGGAGTGTGGAAACACATCTGGCTCACCAGATAAGTCTCTAACACTCAGATGGAGGAGTGGGGAATCAAACCTGGTTCTCCATATTAGAATCTACCTGCTCTTAACCACTACACCACACTGGCTTTTATACTGCCTTTTTGCCCAGTTTTGCGTAGCAGTGGTTGAAAACAGAATGCTGGATCTGACGTTTAGTTTAATCCAGGGGGACTCTTCTCATGGTCACACTTCCTGCTGTAACCATACAAACATAAGAAGCTGCCTTATGCTATGTCAGACCATTGATGCTCACGACTCACAATCATGTATTCTGGTGGGCAACAGCTCTGCAAGTTGCTAGGCAAGGAAAGGTTTTTCCTGCCTTGGGATGCAAGGCACAGCCAGGCAACTGGTAGGAGATGGAGGAGGAAAAGGACTTCTGTATTGTGTGTGTGTGCACCCCCAGCACAATGATATTACTCCCAGCACAGCACAGGAACTGGCAGCAGAGAGACACACCATAAGGGAAGTAAAAGATGGTTGAACGTTGGACTGTTTTGCAAAGATGCCTGCATCCCACACTGATTTCTGCACTTAGCTGTGGTACAGGGCACATTGCAAGAAGACACTTACATTTTTGACTTCTGGATTTAAAAATAGAGAGCATAACATTAGCTCCTAGGAACAGTATTTTGGATCTGCACACATCTGTAGGCTTCCGTGGCCTTCTCTTCTATACAGAATGCAGATCTGGGATGAGGTTCAGCTTGGCTAGCTGAGATGTCTTCCTTTTGACTGACTAGCTTTTCTGTAGATTTGCCTTTTCTCCTAAGGCAAAGGCTGCTTTAACTCCTTGTACCCAGTACCCTCCCTGTCTAAACATTCCAAGCAGATTATCCTGAATAATAGAAGATCATGGCCTTTGATCATCCAGATTACAGCAGGCCATAGGCAGATAGCAGAAGGGACCAAGGTACACCTCACTAGGGGGGCACAGATGACACAAACATAAATAAAATCCATACAATGCAAGAAACCAGGCTTTCTTGCTCCAACATATAGAGATAGAAAGACTGAAGACACATTCGTTTTACCCCATCCCCAGAAGTAATTTCAAGAAAGCTGAAGGAAGAAAAAAAAATGCAGATTAAAAGCCATACTTGTGGAATTATTATCAATCTCTTGCGTGACATTCCTTTACAAGAACCCCATTTTTGCACAGAATACAGCTAGCTATATATTCCTTTGGCTCAATGTCAATCTTTATTGTCTTTCTCTAGTAAAATATTGACCAAGGTAAATATTTGCCTCTCTGATCATTCAGTCTTGGTATTGACCTCCATCTCAGCCGGTTTCTATTTATTGATGTTTTCTGCCTTCTAGAACTCGCTAAGTTCAGAAGCTGGAGCAGCAGAATGGTCCTACAGAGGGGACCTCCAAAGCCTAGACTGTCTCTATCAAACACAGCATGCAGAGTGGTGTAATAGTCACCTGGGGAAGCCCAGTCTGCAGGGAAATGGCAGCCCAAAGGCCAAGCTAGATATAGACAACAATGAACTATCTGAAGGCCAAAGAGAACCATCCACTTCTTGTTACTTCCTCAGAGCTTGCGGGGGTGTGTGTGTGTCAAAACTGCTGTTTGCCTGGGGTGGGGTGGGGTGGGGTGGGGTGGGGGGTGGGAAGAAGTATGCTGTTGCCCATCTACCCTGAAATGTTACAGCCACAGGTTGAGATCCAGCAGCAACAAGTCACATTCCCAGTCTGATGGGGCCATTGGCTGTCACCCTGGTTACAGGTAGATTGCCTTTATGGCCCCTTCCAGCTCTATGATTTCTAGGTTCTACATTTTCCTTACACTTTGAAAACTGATGCCAGGTAGGTTATTATGAAATCACACAACCTTAGTCCAAGTAGTCCAGTATCCCTCTTTGAAAACCACCATCTACTGACTGTGACAACTGTGATCAACTGTCTTGTAAGCTGTAAAAAAGATCACAACCCCAGACACCGGAGAACTTGTTCTGAGGCTCCAGTCTCACTGGGTGTACTGCTTCTTCTTTTCTTTAGAAAACCAGCCCCTGCTCGGGGGACTTGATTGCTTAAAAGGAAACTGATCTCCATTTGCTATGTGTTTTTCTAACATACCAGGAAATAAGCAATGAGAATTTGCTAAGCCAGATTCGTCCCCTTTTCTTTCAAGTGGCATTCTTTCAAGTGGCAAAAATCTTTGCCAGTTTCCTGGCCAGTGATGCCAGATGGAGGTTTTGTGACAGAGTGTGCTCTATTCCTTCTGGAAAGGCTGTAGGAAATCACATCTGGAATATGACCTCGATCGTGCAATTCCCAGGAAGTGGTGTCTAATAGGAAGCATTTGGATTTGGAGAAGATTGTGTCATAAATTGTTTGATCTGGCACGAGTAGTGTGTGCCCTTGTCAACTGTATGTAATGCTGAATTGCATGGACATATTATGGAAGCACTATTATTCATGAGTGGCACTCCATTGGGAGGAAAATATGGAGGGGCTGCCTTATACCACCTAGATCAAGCTGTAATGGGTTACACTGGATCTGGAGACTACATGTCCCAACAACCCATGCCTCTTGGCTGTGACTTAAAAATCTCCCATTCCTCAGGGAAAGAAAGGAGAAGTGAAAGCACAGAAGGAAGAGAAAAAACATGAGGACAAAAAAGGAGGAAGAGGAAAACACAGGACTGTGAGGCCTAGTGCCACCAGGGATTTTGGCAGAAGAGCGGGCTAATACCAAAGTGATTCAAATTAGGATTGCCAGCCAGGGGCATACCACCCTAGGGACATGGGGGCACACCTTTTGGTCAAGCGGCACCCTACCCCGCTCCTGGGCTCCCTGCAGGTTGGCTTGGCTTCTGCCCTCCCCAGCGCCTGGGGAGAGCAGGAGCTGGCCTGCAGGTACACGGAGTGTGTGTGTGTGTGGGGCGCGGTCTCCTCCCCGGCTTCTGTGCTTTGAAAAGCTGACCTGCACGGAGGCTGGGGCGGGGCTTAGGGGTGGGGCCACATCCTGAGCACTGCCCCCAAACTCCAGGGGGTGCCTGGAGAAGGAGTTGTCTCTGTGCGCCATCCCCCCCCCCCCCTACGCCTCTACTGCCAGCCACTGGAAGGGCCAGGCATTCTCCTGGAATTCCAGCTGATCTCCAGACTGCAGAGGTGAGTTGCCTTTTCCTGGAGCAAATGGCAACTTTGGAGGGCAGTCTCTATGGCATTATATTTTTACTGAGTTCTTTTCCATCCCCAAACTCCACCTTTCCCAAATACCACCCCAAATCTCCAGGAATTTCCCAAACCAGAGTTGGCAACTATGATCCAAATGCTGACTGTGTCATTTTCTCTGTGCCAGGGCTGTCAAGCTTCCCACTTCAGCAGGATGACTCATCCGGGCAGCCTGAGTTGCCTGCCACCAGGATTTTTTTAATGGCAAAATTACCTACACCACTATGTCATTTCCAATACAGGGTAGCTCGAGGAATTGCTGGAAACCCTGTAGTTTTTCTGCAGAGTTTCCAGCGATTTCTAGAGCTACTGTACATCACTTCTGGGTTTTCCCTAGAAATGATGTTGCCATGCAGACAATGTTCCACCCCCACCCCCCACCTTCCACCTCGAACCCTCCCACTGGTTGCCAGACTGGGCAACCCTAATAGGATTTGATTTACTGTTCAGCCCGTGCAAGGTCACTGCTGAACTGAAGCATAATTAAAACCTTGAATGATTTTATTGTGAATATCAGCTATTAACTGCCCCCCCCCCTTTTGGTGGCCACAAGATACATCACACTCTGATACCTAGAACCAGGTGCTAAGTAGGGTGGCCAGCAAGCAACTGGCAGGAGTCGGGTGGGCAGGAGAAACAGGAAGTACCAGGGGCAATGGCATTGCATCACTTCTGGGGGTAACTTGGGAATGAAATCATACTTTTGTCAAAATTGCTGGAAATTCTGTTTTCCTCTGGAAGTGATGTCATGCTATTGCCTGGTGGTGATTTTTAATTTCCCCCCTTCCTACCAGCGACCGGAGCATCAACTGGCAACGGGAGCCCATGGCAGGAGTAGATCTCCTTTGCCCAAATGGACAAATGACAAGTCCGTTATCAATCTGAACTGGGGAAATGTCTGGAGATTTGGGGGTTGTTCCTAGGGAGCATAGATTTTGTGGTAGGGTTGGAGTTCAGCAGGGACCGTGGCGTCTGCCGTCTAAAGCAGCCATTTCCTCCAGCAAAACTGTTCTCTGTTGTCTGAAGACTAGCTGTAATGTCAGGAGGAGTTCAGGTTTCACCTGGAGGTTGGTAACCTTAGATGGAATCCATCAGGGGTAGTATAGAATCTGCTAATCCTTGATTTGTCACATGATACAGTATTGTCTACTACAGCTGGCAGTGACTGTCCACAATCACAAATAGAAGGGATCTATTCCAACCCTCTTCTCTGAGGTGAGATCCTTCTGATTTAATACACCAGAGATGGAAACTGGGACCTTCTGCATGCCAACAGGACCTGTCCCCCCCCCCTCACGTGACCAAGTGGTGTGCGCCCAGGAACATGGGATACCCCATGTCCCTATGGGTGGTTCACCCCTGAAACAGGTACTTAGTCGTGAGTCATGGCTCTCTCCTGCACAAGGAAATTAACAAATGTGTTACTTTTCAGTAACATGTTTGGATGACCCTACGCCCCAAGCATTTTGAAAACAACCATGTGGATGAGGCCCAAGAGGGGGAATGAAAAGAACTTGCAGCATTCTAGGCAGAAAATCTCTTTTCTGATGTTACTGGAGACGATCTGGATCACTCAAGGTTATCTGTCCTCCAGTCTCAAATCTCTTCGATCTGCCTACAGTTTCCCTAGTCAATCAAAGGAGGTTTTTTTTGGGGGGGGGGAAACAACATTAGGATCTTTCACAATCAGCTCTGTAGCTCCCTGAAGGACAATTTATATATAAATCGATTAATCATCACATGCAAAGAGACAATGCCGTGCTTGCAAGCCCACTCTAGTTGCCACGAGTGTAATGGCTGGCACATCAATCTCCTGGTCCTTTGGGGCATTCAGGGCAATGGGAGAAGCAGGAATGTTTTCCCTTTCATGGCATGAAGGTGTTAACCTCCACTTCTACCTGCCTCTGCTACGTGTTCATTTCCTTCTGAAGGTTCTTGGAACCTGAGCGCTCTGTACATTATCTCATCCTTGCTGGCACCTACCCAGAAAAGGCCAGTTCAATTGGAGTAGTCTATGTGTGTTCTAACAGGAAAATGACGCAGAAATCGGAGGGGAGAATTGCCACCGGAAACCAGAGTGGGAAGGGGTTTTGTCCAGTGCGGAGGCTATGCTTTGTCATTGAGATGGATGACTAACAGAATACTGAACCTTTCATAGGAGCTAAGTGTACACAGTGGCCACCAAGTTTTTTTCAGGGAATTTGGATGACGTTCCCTCTGCTATCACATCAAGACAACCAGGATATTGTAGGCTACGAGGTCCTGGGTCAGGGTGGGTCAAGTTATTGAGGTTGTAAAGCTATGTGAATCATAGCCGCAGCACCTGCGCTTATCCAGTTTCATGAAGAGACTAAGAACTTTAATGTGTTGTCGAAGGCTTTCACGGCCGGCTTCAACTGGTTGTGGTGGGTTTTCCGGGCTGTGTGGCCATGGTCTGGTAGATCTTGTTCCTAACATTTCACCTGCATCTGTGGCTGGCATCTTCAGAGATGTATCACAGAGGGAAGTCTGTTACACATGATGTCCAGTGCTTTAACCTTTCAGCACCAGAGACCAGGCTTGGCTGAGACCTGGAGACACCTAGCTGAATGGGATCAGGACCTGAATGTAAATCCATGCCCTCCAGCAGTACATTTTCCCTGGCCTTCTCTTCCCACTCTGCCACTGTTGTAGAATGAATTTAAACTTACTACTGAGGCACACATGGCCATTGGTCTTGGCTAGACCTCACCAGTAACAGTCTGAAGTTCTGAAGCATTCATACTTTGTATTGTAGAATAGCAGAAATGTACACTTTTGACAGCTAGACAAGAAAACGTGCTCTTTAGCTACAGAGATAAGTGCATTTAAAAGTTAATATTTCAAAAATATTTTGGCAGGCCAGCAAGTTTCATGGAAGAGTCTTGTTCACTACTGTGCTGCAAATCCCTTGTTTACTTAACGTCAGGCACGTAGGCCAGTATTCCCGGCACTTTAAGGTATGCAAATCTCCCCTTCCCATACAGTGTCTTCAGTGAGTTATAAGAAATCTACCAGCAACATTTCTTGAAGAATCAAGTAGGACGCCAGCATGTTACAGGGGGAAAAGGGATAGGCAGAAAAGTCCCGTCCTTGGCAGCAGCAGAGACAGAAAGAGAGATCTAGCAATCTCCTGCAGATTCCTAGAGGTCTCTGGAGGAACACATAACAGTTAATATTCAATGAAACCATACTTTCCCCTAGATTCTCCACTATTCAGTCCTATCCCCATAATCTTCCAAAGTACAACCAATTTTCTGCATCTCCTGTTTACTTTGCTTCTAGTTCGCACCTCCGTTTCATGCAAATGAAAACCTGCCTTGTGATGAAGGAGCAACTGTTTACATTCAGACCTTATAAGGAACATATTCTAAAAATCCGAGGGAGAGAAAAGTGAAGGGTCCTTTCTACCTGGGCCACTGCATGTCTCTGCAACAGCATTAAACCCTGCCTTACCTAACCTAAACTTTAATCCAGCCTTGGCTCCACACAGCAGGAAAATTAAGGTGCTTTAGGAACCAGTGGAAGTTGGCCAGATGTCACCAGGCATCTCTTGGCTTAAGCATTTGAGTAGGAACCCACCGGAGAAGAGAAAACTGACCAGAAAAGTGGCTGTTATTCATAGCTGGCCAAGAGCTGAGTTTAGCCAGTTCAATTAAAGCAAAATTAGTCTGAAGCACAGCTCCTTTCCTTCGACAGATGTATTTATCCGGGAAAGCTAAGGTTTTGCAAGTAGGTCTTGTGTTTAGGATGGGAAAATGTGTGAAAACATCAAGCTCGGAAAAGAACTTTATTAGTGTGATCCAGAGAAGAGTTTCACCCTTCTAAATCAATGGAAGTGAATGAGTTTAGCAGGGTGTGACTCTGTTAGGGATTTTATCACAAATTTTGATCTTCTGAATTTTCAAAAGCTGGAAGGCATTAGGCATATACATGAATCTAGGAAATTAGTTCCCATGCTTTTCCAGAGACACACCTGAATGCATGTTTTAGTGGCAAATCTAGCCACTAATCTCCCAAGTTGCCTTGCTTGGTAGGTAAAGCAAACTCCTCACTTCAGAGATCAAAGGAGCAAACTAATCAAAGGTCAAGATCTTGGCTTTGGAAGATACTGCTGATTGTGCATTCCAGGAAATCCCAGGGATAAGAAACAAACGGAGGCTCCTATTTCTAGGGAATGATTATGGAAATCTAACTGCATATCTTGCATCTTCCAGCCCACATCAGGGATGTTTCTGTTTTGAGCTCCTTGCAGTACTTGTGAACTGCCATTCTCTGTTGTTCTTTATGCACATTGCTTCGAGAGGTGGTTTACCACAGGAGTCACCACCCAGCTGAATAGTGGGTTGAAAGAACGGTGGTTCTAATTCTGATCACAGACAACCACAGTAACAGAGCCATATCCATATAGATGCACACATTCTTATAAAGTGGTAAGGAGCATCCATAAATATTTGTTCCACAGGGCAATACAATGTTAACAGCTATCGAATACAAAATGTCAGCACTAGGTGGGTCGCTTATCGCTACACAGTGGCGCTCTGCCTTTTCCTCTCCAAATCACTCCATGCTAAGTAGACCTGCAGTCTTTTCTAAATTCTGTCAACAAGATGGCGCTGGGAAGGCTTCTACATGGGGGTTAATAATTAGCTAACAGCCTGCATTGCCTTAGCAAGAGAAAATGGAGGAGGATTTTGAAACATTGAGCAACAAAAGAGAGAATTCATCATCTCAAAGTGGGAATTACACATCTCGAAGAACAAGCTGTGCAAATCTAATTCTTCTGAGGTCAAAATCATCCTTGACATTTCCCAATCCCTCATCTGAACAATACAAACTGGATCCCCAATGTAAGTACTCTTATCACTGGCAAAGTGGCAACTGAAGCAGATTTCTTTCAACTGGCTTCAATTCCTCCCTTGAGAATCTTTCCTGGACTGCCCAGAAAAATGCTAAAAGTAACAGACAGACTCCCAAGTGTGGCTGTAATAGACACTTGAGTATCCTGCCAGCCAGTTCATTACTTAAAGGGGCAGCTCAGGATGAGCAAGGGGTCATCTCAGAAATTTGAGTGTGGTCATGGTTCCCCCAAGGACGGTTGGCAAGGCCACTCAGGGTGCAGTGGAATGGCATAGGAGATTCCTACTGTGGGAATGGCCCATGATGAATATGTCCTGGGGGAAAAGTACAGTGCACGTGCTGCATTCAAACTATGGACAGTGCCTGAAATTGCTTATTTGTTACCTGCCACTATGTACAGACATTGAATTAGTATGTTAATTATCAATTTACAAACCATTTTCAGACTCTCACCCCAGTGGCATGGACGGGGAAATGACTGCTGCAGGGACTGGGGCAAGAAAAGCACAGGGAAATCTGCCATGTGGACGCCCCATGGTTGTCGTCCTGCACTGGCATTTGCAGTAACAATGAAGAAACCACAGGAAAGCATCCCCATGTGGAAAGAGTCATGACATTTGCCACTTCATGGCAAACCATTCTTGTATGCTGGGGTCACCACATAAGCCAGGCCATTAAAAAAGTTTTTGGCACAGAGAAAAATTACCTGCTCGGGATGATGAGCATGTGTGCATTAATAGCTTGCCGTGTGGCAACAGCTGCCAGGTAGAGAGAGTGCAAGCAGTGACCACACAGTGGGTGCTGTAATGTGCTCAGGGACCCAGAAGATTAGTAATCTGGACAAACAAGGCTTTCAAGAGGAATGGCATGAGCTGGAGACAGATTAGGCAAGGCATGAGCAGCCATGGGGATGTACCCCAGCGCTAGTACTTAGTGTAATTTCTGGACAGATGGAGAGGACCTCTATCTCTTCCTCACCCATGCAGAAGAACACCCCACTTTGTAAGCCAGAAAAAGACAAGATGAGCCAAAGAGTCTCCTGCCCCTTCCCCCAAATGACACAACTCTGAGTGTAGCAGGAGATGAATGTGCGTAACGGCATGCCCAAAGTTGCAGGCATTGCGTTGAAATGTTGCAATCCTCCCACCGAGTTCAATCGTGCCTTATAGAGAGGCTACCTAGCTGTTTTCTTTGCTGCCATTTCCACATCTGAAATAGAAGTGGAAAAGGCATTTGTTTGCTGAAATGAAGTGTGTGCGTGTGGCACTTGGCTCCCTTTAGCCTCCTTATCCAAGTCTTTATCTCTCCCGCTGCTGCTCACGGGAAAGCCAAGCTGTAGAGTGGAGAATTTCAAGGAGAATTCCATTCTTTTGATTTGAAAAACAAGAGATCAGATGGCCAGAATGGCACGTAATCCTCAGCTCTTTGGAGCAATTGCTCTCTTGCAGCTCTGAAACACCCTCCAGGGCACTTGACCAAAACACCTTCCTCTTCCAAAGGAAAGCAGCCCTTCCCAAACTTTTCTCAACAAGCAGTTAACAAAACAACCAAAACAACACTCAGCCCGGCAGCTTTCAGAAGCACCCCTTTGATCCCGCTTATTCCGTCAGGCTCTGCCGCCAAAACATGTCACCACTTTTGGAAATTTCAGATTGGAAAGTTACTTTTACAAGCCTGGAGTCAAATACTGCCCAAACTAAAACTCCGTAATTTATTCAGTGCCTGTTTAAAGGACATGTTTCTGCCCAGAAAAAGTCAGGACGCACATTTACTCGTGGGCATAGAATATTTGCCTTTTCCCTCACCCGGTCAAGTCCTTATTCAGCATGAATCACATCGAGCAACTTCAGCCAGCTCAGTAACTTTTCATCTGCCTGAAATCAAATGCAATCATGCCCTTCAATCCTATGCAGGAAAAGGGTTCCCCACACCTTAAACCTTGTCTGTAATTTATTTCCACATCCTATCTGGCAAAAAGTCTCAACCAAGAGCAAGTCTTTGGCCATCTAACCCACAGTCTGGCTTTCTGTCGCAAGTCAAGGATTCCGGGGTGCCTTGGACACTCCCAGTGTGTCACTTACCTGTGCCAAATCATGTTGATTGTCCAGGATCCGTATTGGGGGTTTGATGTCATCAAAGACAGACGTCTCTTCTGTAGACTCCCTGGGCATTGTGACTGGCTTGAGTGGTGTAAATGCTGTACTTTCGTCTGAATTTGGAGTGCTTAATACAAGCCTCCCACCACTCATCCTGCCTGCCTTCCGTCACTCTCACTCAGTCAAGGTGTGAAATGCAATTCAGGAAAGAAAAAACACACTTTGGGACAAGGCAGTAAGAGGCACAGGCGCTCGGAAGCACGCCTGCCTGTTGCTAATCTTTAGGAATCCAGGTGCTCTGTAGCCTTAAGAATCTCAATCTGTTGCAGAAAAACTTCACCTGTCCTGATGTGGGAGGCACTCTAACCTGGCAAATGTCTGTGACAGACCGGCTGAACCAATCAGGGAGGAAGCGAGCACTGCTCAGGCCAATGAAGGAGCCAAATGCTTTTTCCTTAAGGCAACACAAGATAGAATGAGCAGTGCAGGGAGTCTGGCTGCTGGGGCGGCATCCATTAGCCATGTTACAGGTAGTGAAAGAAAAGAAATGGTGATTTTGTTGTCGGGTGCTTCTAGGAACAATTCTCAGCTACACCTCTGTTGGATTGTTTGTGCACCCCGGAATTACCTGGACCATCTTGCTGCTTTGAAAGCCCTAACTTGCCTTTCCTCTTCTCTCCCTTCATATGTGGCATCGTTTCACTACTGTGTTAACAATATAGTGAATCGTTTTTGTCTCTGCCTTCTGTGAGGCCAATGGAATCTTCATTTTTTCCATGGTGAACACAAAATAATAATTAAGACTATATATCAACAGTGCTTGAATCCAACCTACCAACTCTGCATTCCCTGGGCCTCACTGGCTTTCTAGTGAAAGACTTTTTCTTGACCTTGCCTGGTAGACAGAAGGAGTACAATAGAGCACAGTGACCATGTTATTCCTAGAGAATCTCTCCCTAAATTACATTACTTTCTAAAACAGCATCTAAAGTGATGAGCAAGAAAAGTGAGCACAGGAAACAGGATATGACAAGTCGATATAGCAGTATGCCAGATTCTCTGAGCACTTTCACACGTGCAGAATAATGTACTTTCAATCCACTTTCAATGCACTTTGCAGCTGGATTTTACTGTGCAAAATAGCAAAATCCATTTACAAACAATTGTGAAAATAGATTTAAAGTGCATTATTCTGCATGTGCAAAAGTGCCCATGTTACACTGAACTCTCTATCACAAGGAGGCTATATAATGTTGCCATTTCTTTAAAAACCCAAGAGCTAGTGCAGGGCCTACTATCAAAGAATCTTCATCACCTTACCTACATTTTTTTTGCAGTGTCTAAAATGATGAGTTTGCTGTACAAGAAGAGATAAGGTTCCTTTCAAACTGTTATCGCAGAACTCAGAAGCAGGCAGCTACCTGGAAAAAGGTAGGGTTACTGGTGTAAGGGCAGCTGATATTGCTGCTGCAGCTGCAGAATTCCTTATTTCATTCATTTTTGGCCCTTGTTGATTACAGTGAATTTACCTTGGATATTTGCATCTGGGCTGCTTCCTGTTTACCTTATGCTGTTCTACATACTTCAGAGTTTTGTTGAGTAAACTGACCAGGAGGGTTCAAGCAGGGCTTGCTTATTTCAAAAATATCCCCCCCCCCCATGTCAGAAGTGTTTAAGCACATGCTTTCTCAAAGCAGCAGTACCTCTTGCAACTTTGGTTTCTTTATTTAAAATATTTTTTAAAAAAATTGTGCCTTATAAACTCTCAAGGCCTGCAAGACAAAGAGAAATAAAATAAAATATCAGATGTTTTAAAAATGCATGATAGGACCAAAACCAGTATTACAAAATTTATCAAACAAACTGCCAGTACCAGTAAATACAACTCAGGAGAAAACCAAAGCCCCAAATTAAGTAGCAGCAGTTAATGAATGTAGTTTGAGCCCCGGGGGGAATTTTCCCACAAATCCTTTCTGTTTTGCTGCAATTTTCTGAAAGTAGGAAGAAATGAGACATGATGGGCCTTCTTGGAAAGCGAATTCCATTCTCCTGAGATTGTCACTTGGGAATGTTGCACTGTGCTTTTGATGGAGTCTGTGTGTGTGTGTGTGGGGGGGGGGGCATGTAACAGGTCTTTCCTGAAGACCCAGGTATGTGGGTTGCTTTTATGGAAAGAGCTGCCCTTTGGGCATTCCAGTCCTAGACTGTTTAGAGCTGTAAAGATTGAAATAGCAGTTTTTTCGAAGCTTGGCACAATGATAGGACAGGCTGTCTCTGCATGAGGAGTCACCACAAAACAAAAGATAAGGTCCCTGAACACTGGAACA
The DNA here is from genome assembly GCF_021028975.2 of Sphaerodactylus townsendi. Taxonomy (NCBI): domain Eukaryota; kingdom Metazoa; phylum Chordata; class Lepidosauria; order Squamata; family Sphaerodactylidae; genus Sphaerodactylus; species Sphaerodactylus townsendi. Next base: position 32,499,305 of record NC_059437.1, on the reverse strand, counting down.
GTCTTGGCTTGGTGCGTGAATCTATTTTGAGTCACTGAGAGTGGCCAAAAGCAGCAGAAGTGGTGAGCCAAAGCCAAGAGTGAGCAAAGACAGGCAGCAAGGTCTAAACATGACAGTATTATTTTTTGTCCAAGTGAGGCTGTGTGATCCACACACTGAACACAGTAGCCATGCTCACCAGAGCTGAAATGGAAAACCGTTCTGGAAATTCTTCACTGTGAAGTTTAATGGGGAATATTCTCAGCATCAGCGGAGTTCCAAGCAATGTTCAACATTCATCAACGTCTGATGTTTAGCAAGTTGCAGCAGTGCGTATTTGACACTACCTGACAGATAACTTGCATTAGGTTGCAATCAATGTTATGTTCACTTCATTGATTTAACTCAGACCAAGAAATGTTTGAACTTTGATGTAAAACTTCTTTTTTTGAAATTCAAATGGCTTGATGAAATGTCACTGCTTCTCCAACCTGCTGCGGTCCCAAATGCATAGATTGCCAGGTCCCCTGCAGGCCAGATTGCCTTCAACTCTGACCTACAACAATGTTATCATGTAGACAAGCCCTCTGGCAAATTTTGTGACATCAGGCAGCACTCCAAGTGCCCCAGGCTTCTGAACAACACACCCCAAAGAGACCCAACGAGGTCTACGCACGACTAGATCCACAACTCTGGACACCAGAGCCCTCATCAATGAACTCTTGTCCCTTCAGAGAATGAATGGAGAGAATAAGGTCACATTTGTGGTGTTGTATCATGACACATTAATGGGGCAGCATCCCAAAACAGGAGGAGATGGGAATGGAGCAGGGACCAGGGTGGTGGAAAGTGCCATCATGTCACAGTTGCCACAGTAGATAACCCCCATATAGTGTCCAAGGCAAAAGATAAACAGAGGTGGTTTGCCATTGTCTGACTCAGCATAGCAATCCTGGACTTTCTCAGTGATCTTCCATCCAAGTAGCAACGAGAACTGACCCGGGTTAGCTTCCAAGATCTGATGAGATTGGGCCAGCCTGGGCCAGTCAGGTCATTCATTTATTAAAGGACCAAATAACTCATTGCAAACAGAACCTTGTAACTGGGAAAGGTTGTAGATGAATGTAGCAAGATTTCAAAAATAATTATTCCACTTGCAATTCATTTCTGCTGGGTCCCCAAATGACAAGGTAACCATTCAGGCCCATTATGCATGGAGTGTTTTCCTTGGAGGTCTTCACTGTGCAACAGGGTCTCCTTACCTTTCTCTGTTTACACTTGAGGAGGTGCTTCACTGCGTGCTCTGTTGCTTGCCTGCCCCCACTTCTGGGTTGCTCCAAGACATCACAAGAGTGCCAGCTTTGTCTTTAAAGTCCTTTAGAGTTTTATATCGATATTTCTATGCTATGTCGATATTTCTGTGTTATATTGATATTTTTGTGCTTTTTGCAAAACCTGGCTGAAGATCCCCTGGAAATTCCCGTGCAGAGTGGTGGTGGTGGAGAATGGAAGGAGCAGAAACCCCAAAGCATGGAACAACATCGGGGTTTCCCCACTCATACTAACCTTGGGGCTTTTGGAATTTGTGGCAGTATACAGTGTGCCAGTACAGAAATCTCTGCCCTGAAGGAAACATTCCCACACTTCAGGCCAGAACAGCATTGTATAATTGGCCTGAAAATGCACACATTCATTGTCATATCAGTATCACTTGGTTGCTTATACCAGCTGTATTTTTACCTTCTGCTATTTCATATCAAACTGTCTCTCAGTGCCCTGATATCCCATGTTTACATGTATAATCCATGCCATATCCACCATATTGCAGCCATCTTGGATCAGCGGTGAGTAGCCCATGGTGGGGAGAGAACCTCCCAGAGTGGTTCCTCATGGACCAAAATTCCCATGGCCGAAGCAAAGAAGTTGCTTGACTGGTGTGAAGGCACTAGTCTTATTAGCAGGCCATGCTATGAGTGGGAGTCAGGGACATGGCCCTTGATCCCTACTCCCTTGATCTCTGACTCCATTTACAAAGTAGCCCAGAATGAAATCTAATAGCTGACTGTGGACAGAGCATATTCTGGTCTGATAGGCCTTTTTATGCCTTCAAACATCAGAATTTTCAGAAGGGAAAATAACCTCCAAATGACAAAAGTAAAATAAGAACCTTGTTTTTCAAAAGCTGTGATTTGATGCAAAAGGTGTAAAATGAAGATGCCAGCTCAGCTTCTTTGGAGAGCCTCCGGAGCCACTCCTGAGAAGGCACTGCAGAGACTTCCTCACAAAGATTCCAGAATCTGTCGGTTTGTCTGTCTAGTCCTTTTTTTTAACCCATTGTTCCTCCAAGGAGTTCTAAGTGGCATACATAATCCTCTTGTTTTCAGTTTATCCTCATTACAAGGATAAACTACTTGTGAGGTAGGTTAAAGAGAGGCAAGCTTGATGGCAGTGTGAGGATTTGAACTCAAGTCTCTAGTCTAACACCTTGGAAGGCTGTTTTGCGGGGTCATTCATGCAGGGAGGCAAAGCAAGAAGCAGGGAGGGGTACAGATCTTCCAGAGACATGTTTGAATCTTGATTTGCTTTCCAGGTTTAAATGAACTGCTTACACATTCTCTATGTTGGAGAGCTCTGTGATACTCCAAAGGTTGTCCTACTGTTATGCCAATAGCAGCTGCACTAGGTTCTGCAAAAGGGATAATTGCCTCTCTTGGATAACTCAAGATGCGGGTCTCTGATAGAATCAAGGCCGAACTTTTGCAAGCAAATCTATGGGCAGATAAGAAGTGTGCATGTTGTTTTTATTGCTGAAATCAGAAGATCCTTTTAGCTGGGAAATCATTTACAGAGGCAATGTGGAGCTGGATCTGGAGTGCTGGCGACAGGGGGTGAAGTGCCAAGACTGATAGCAGACTGGAAATTCCCACAGAGATCTGGAAAAGGCAAACACTGAAAAGCCCATTATGCCACTCAACCAACCGTCAGTTATTCTACTCCAGCCTCAGAGAATGCTAGCTGTGCCACCTTCTGCAAGGGGCTGCTTCCAAGGTTGCCCTTGTGAGGCTGCAGAAAACTGAATGAGGCATCATTGACCCAACATAGAGCTCTCCAACACTTGCAAAACCATAAGATTCCCACCCACCCATGCACACACCCACACTCTGCACAATGGCTGTCCACGTTTAGCTTCCTGTGACTGTTATCCCCCCATTTTAGGACTTCCAGACTTTTCCACACTGGTAAAAATTCCCTCAATGAATTGATGATTTTATATTTTAAATTTTTAAATTTGAACAGTTATTTGTTGTACTGAAGAACTTGATGGATATATCTTTTAGCTTTCAAATGTATTCTTCTGACTTCCCATGAGATTGTTGTGGGTTTTCCTGGTTGTATGGCCATGTTCCAGTAGCATTTTCTCCTGATGTTTCACCTGCATCTGTGGCTGCTTACACATTCTCTATGTTGGAGAGCTCTGTGATACTCCAAAGGTTGTCCTACTGTTATGCCAATAGCAGCTGCACTAGGTTCTGCAAAAGGGATAATTGCCTCTCTTGGATAACTCACAGATGCAGGCGAAACATCAGGAGAAAATGCTACTAGAACAGGGCCATACAACCAGGAAACAACGCCCTAGTGATTCCGGCCATGAAAGTCTTCGACAATACATTAATACGAGGTTGTACAATAGTTGCTGAGAGTTCAATGGGAAGAGAGTTCTGGTTCTTGGGAGGCTAAATGCTTGCAGCACCAGGAAAGGATGGTACTTCGGTTTACTGCTGATTCACTTGTCCCCTGTTATGGTGCCTTGCTGTCTCAGCTAAAAGCAGAGACAAAGTTTTGAAAAATTGCATGTTTCACTTAGTGCTTTCAGCCCTTCTCCTGCCTCTCATCATGGATATATACATATTAAAAAAAGAGTAGTTCTGAAGGTGTTTTTACACAGTTTCTAAGCGGATTTGAACAGCTGTGCAAGAAACATTGGGTCCCATTTTCACTTTCCTGTGCTTTATAAAGCATATGTGGATTTGCTTTGGTCAAATTGCAGCTTCAGCTTGATTTAATTTTTTTCCTGCCAGATGGTAATCCCAGCAGCCAAACCAAATATGCATTTCTATCTTCAGAGATCTAAACCATTTTTAAAACTCATTTTGTGGGTATGCAGGGGCCCTGTTGGGACCAGGGTGCACAAAGGGGGGGGGGGGGTTGGTTTAAGATTTTCCTTCTGCGCCATTTTGCTAACAAGAAACAGTCTTGGGAAGCTGCTATTTCTCCCATTTACATTTTGGGGTTGTTTTCTCAGGGCAGTAGATTCTCCATTGAGAATGCTTGCTGATTATACAATGGTATGTGCATACAATGTCAGGTTCTCTGTGGCTGTTTGCACTGAGAGATTGTAATGGACTGTTCCATTATCACAGTATCACTGTGCAAGCGCAGACCTTGTATGACTGCACAAATGACCATTCAATGAGCATAATTTAGAGATACATGCAACCATCTATTGGCTCAGATGGCTATTTATTGGGAGCACAGAGCACTGGAGAATCGATCCTCTTTCTTGCTTAAAGAAAAGGAGACTGTGGAAAAAGAGGCCCATCTGGCACATCTCTTGTGCACAGGGGCTCTGCCTGCGTAGGACTGTCACACGCCAGCCATAACATCAGAGCTGCATAGGTCTCTGAAAGATACGCTGCAAGCCCCTTGGCTAAACAGAAAGTATGGGATTTTTATCTGCCCTCCTATTTTGCGCAGTTCCTGTTCCTTTATTCCACACATGCATACTTGGCCAACCAGTCTGTTCACCCTGAAAATCCACTCTCAATAGCAAAGAGGAAGACAATGGAATGGGTTCATTTGAGCTGCCCTGTGCCGTGAGCCAGAATTGATGGGTGAAAGCAACCTGCAACTGTGGGTGGATGCAAGCCAGACCCACCCCAGAAGCCTAAAGTGAGCCATGTGGACCACAACAACTCAGCTTCCAAGCCTGACCAGTCTGTCCCTGTTTCTAAAACAAGCGCAGAGCCTGTGGAGTGTCCTCCTGCCTGTGTGTCTTCCTTTGCTTTGTGTTCTTCCTTCTAACAGCCCTTCGAGGCATATTTGACTGACTGGCAGTACATAGTCCTACCAAGCTTGGTGAAACAGATACGACTCTGGCTTCGCTCAGTCCCTTAAGGATGCCACCCACAACACTAGGCAGTGTGAGGGCTGGTTGTATTATTTCAATTTGGAAGTGGGGGTGAGGGAGGAATTTCTCGGGGAAATATTAGGGGAGAGGCCTTCTCCATGATACCCACAAGGAGCAAACCCCATGTAGTTTAATATCTATAAGAGACTCCTTGCCCAGTTAGTCTAGAGATTTGGGTTGATTGAGCAGTACTCTGATGACTCTCACCTGTATCTGCTGATGGCCGGTGGGCCTGACATCACCCCAGATACATTGGCCAGCTGTTTGGAAACCACAGTGAGATGGATGAGGAACAGCCAATTGAAACAAAACCTGCTAAGGGCAGAGGTCCTGTGGTTGGGCCAGGGAGATTCAGGAGTGAGTGGCCAGCTTCCGGCTCATAGCTGAGTGCAATTAACACTGGCACCATCCATTCTATACGCCTCCCTCTTTATGGAGGTTTAGATAACGCACACAGCCAGGGGACTGTGTCATCCTGGGGACCTTGTAGAGAGCCCATATCCAGCTGATGTTCTGTCAGCTGCATTGGCTACAGGTAGCACACTGAATCAGGGTAAAGGTGCTGGTATTAACCTTTCAAGCCCTAAACCATCTGAGGGGCACCTCTCCCAATATACCCTCTGAGAACATTGTGCTCATCAAACAACAACCCTCTGGAGATTCTTGGCTCAAAAACTGTCTCCGTCCTCTACCAAGGTCAGAGCTTTTTTGGTCTAGCCCCAGGCTGGTGGAATGCTCTGTCCAGCAAGACCAGGGCCCTGCGGGAACTATCACAATTCCATAGCGCCTGCAAGATGGAGTTATTCCACCAGACTTATGGTTGAGGGAAGCAATGCTATTCCAACTTAGCTGGCCTCTCCTCTCTCTTTCTTTGGTTGTTTTGGTTAATTGGGCTTATTATTTCTGTCCCAATATCCTCACTAGCGTGCTTATGGAGAGGCACCATCACATAGGAGTCCATGTGGTTGTACTATGTTTTTTGGTGTTTAATTTAGTGATGTTCACCACTCTGAGCCTATCTGACAGGAAGAGCAAGTCAAATATAACAACAACAATTGCCCTGCTGAGGAAAGCACAGCTGGGTCTGGTGTGGAGTACTGGTTTCTATTCAGCCTGATCACAGGGCCAGATCTCAAGAGGTTTATTTCACATTGTGCTTGCCATTTTGTTCTCAGATTGTCTGGCAGGCTTGATCCTGCACCTCCACTGAATGAAAACTGGCTTGTGAGTGAGAGAAGCAGTGGGGATGGAGAGACACCTGAAGAGGATGCAAATGAGGCGTGCTTTGGCAGTTGCACAAATTGATTTGAATCTGATGCAAAATGTTTTGCCTGTGTGGGTGGGGGTGGGGTAAGGAACCGAGCAGCCCTACTGGTGTGAATTTGCAGAGCTGCTCGGAGAAGACATCTAGCCCCAGAGATGGATGTTAAGGGAAAAACTTCAAAACATTTAATCCATTTTGTGTGTGTGTGTGTGTGTGTGGGGGTTATTAAGCTATTTAAAGAAAACATGGATGATGCAAAGGAAAAATGTGTGGGCATCCTTGAAATTTTAAGGGCAAGTGGAAAATGCAGTCAAGTCATGTCCAACTTTTGGCAACTTTGCATGGTTTTCAAGTAAGAGACACTCAGAAGTGATTTGCAGGTGCCTGCCTCTGTGTAGTGACCTTGGAAATCCTTGGTAGTCTCCCATAAGTGATGACCAGAGATTACCATACTTAGCTCTTGAAATTTAAAACATAAATATATGAATATGGCCCCTTCTGCACACGCCAAATAATGCGTTTTCAAACCACTTTCACAACTGTTTGCAAGTGGATTTTGCCATTCCACACAGCTTCAAAGAGCACTGAAAGCGGTTTGAAAGTGCATTATTCTGCATGTGCGGAATGAGCCATAGAAACAGTGGTTCTGGCTAGTTTTTTTCTTGATTGCTTTCCCCTCAAAACTGTTGAGCATGTCAGAAAACTACAGAAACAGAAGACAGGTTTAGTTCTAATGGATACTTCAGTATTAGAGGTGGGACAACCAACTTGGTGGGTATATCTTTCCCTCCATTCTCAATGACTCCTGTGAGAACAATCTTCCCAATCTCATCAATGTGTGTTTATGCCCATTTCCCTGTGGTGGGAAGTGGTGCTATTTCTTAAGAATCCAACTGAAGAGCTGCTCTGTGAGGCAAACTGGGACTTCAATAAGGAGCAGAGAAGCCCTGCAAGGACCAGCCCAGACAAGTCAAGGCAGGATTTAGATGTGCACGCCAAGGCAGGAGAAAGACCAAGGGAGGTGGCAGCATCCCAAACTGATAATTGTATTGCTCAACAGCAGCGGCAGCAGCATATGAACGGTTAACGTCTTTTGTGCTTGTGTGTATGTGTGTGTGTGTGTATGTGTGTCATGTTGTTGGAATGTGGCTATTATTCCTTTCACCTCTGGCCTCCTCTGCAAGATGTGTTTGCTGAGCTGGTTTCTCATGGAAACGATTCTTTAAAAGCAATGAAGCTGCAAAACATGGGTAATAACATTTGCCTTGGCTGTATATCTTGACAACAACTGGCATGTGGAGGGAGGGGAGGAGGGAAGGGACTTGACTTGTTGAGTCCTCAAACTTTTGGCTGGCAGTTTTGGAACCGATGTGAAATTCAATGCTGCCTGTACCCACCCCTCTGTACACAGCCCCTTTGAGGTTCCTAAGGGAGCTGTGAGATCCTTCCTGTTGTCTTCAGCGCTCCGTGATTCTGCCTTCAGGGCTCCCCAAAGCAAACAGCTAGACACCCCCCCCACCTGCCCATCCCCAGATGCTTCATATCATAAGGTTGTCAACCTCCAGGTAGTTCTTGGAGAGCTCAGGTGATAATCTCCATGCGACTGCTGTCAGTTCACTGGGAGAAAATGACTGCTTTGGAAAATGGACTCTGTGACTTTCTCCCCATTGAAGTTCCACCCCTTCTCAAACCCCTCTCACATCAGACTCCACCCCTAAAATCTCCAGGTATTTCCCAACTCAGAGCTGGGATCCCTTGTGTGAGAATTCCCCATCCTCCTCATACTCCCTGGCAATCAGTTGTTTGGCCTGGTTGCCCTTAACATCCTTGATTATAGTCCCTCTGTGAGGGTTCCCTCTCAGTAAACCAACCCTTCCACACAGGAACTTTGCCACCCACGTATTATCACAAAGAAATTTGATTGCCGACACAAGATCAAAAAGTTGGAGGCATGTCTGTGAAGACCCTGAAGGTAGCTGTTGTTCAGGCAGGGGAGGGTCTGGGACCCTGCAGCGTTGGGTAGCAGTAAACAAGACAGCAGAAGTTGGAAACTGTGCCCCATGCTTCTCCCTGCTCCCAAAGAGGTCTAACTGATGGAAGGAGCAGAAAGCCTGTGCAAATGCCCTCTGCACTAACAAGAAGAGTGCCAGCTCCGTTGTGCCAAAGCTGCACAAAAGGAAAGTTCACCTCCCACGCAGGCTTGGCCTCTGGCTTCCTTTACATCAGCCAGTCACCTTTTCCACAGTAACAATCTGCCCTCCTGTTCCCTTTAGATATCGGGAGGAACCTCCATGTATGCAGAGTGGTTCTGGTGCCAGATTAGTGAATCAGAGGCAAGGCCCACTTGGAGTAGCAGGAAGTGGTTACGCCTTTCACCACCTGTGAGAATGTAGGCTGTTAGTTTTCATGGGCTGTCTGTGCCTTCCCACCGGAATATGGATACCACATTCTTTAACACTTTCATTCTAGAATGCTGTTTCATTTGTTTCATTATATAATCCATTGGGTCTCCAGATATTTCACCTGTACTTGTGTTCTGAGTGTTTGGATCATACGAAGAAAGAAGCTGGTGCATCTGGTCATGAACAGAGTGCCTTTCCCACCTTCACTAACCATAGCCTCCCTTCCATCTGGAAAAAGAGTGGGGCTTACAGGTCAATAAGTGTTACTTCTGCATAGATTTCAGAACCACAGATGACATCTCCACTCAACAGTCTGGAGAGTTGGTTGCTGTTGCACAGGGTTGTCTGTTGCTGTGGCACAGGGTTGTCCAGGCAATTCTTGGGGGGGGGGGGGTTTGGAGGGTGTGCTTAGTCACCAGCTGACCACTTTCCTACTCAAAATTCCCAATCTATTCCCCCCTCCTAGAAAAAATACAGAACCCACAATCTTGGTGGTGGGAATTTTGAGTGGGGAAAATGACTAGTAGAGAAAGTGCTGCTCTCCTCTCCCTCCCAAACACAACCTTTTAATACTGTTTACTTTTAAAAAGCATGCCCTGCATTATACACATCTACATGTAATGTGGTTTGTCCCTTCTTTGGAAAGGGAAGCTGGAGCAGGGATTAAGTGCATCATACTTGGTATGTTTTAATTCTCTCAAATAATAAAAAGCATGATCTAACAAAGAACAGTTTTCTTCCATGAAGATGAAAACATGGCCCTTTTTTGTGAATGGCTTTGGTCATGAGATGCTGCTGCGTTGCCCGCCAGATTAGGAGGGGTCTTATGGTTCTGCTGATACCTGGCTGGGAAGTCCCAATGTGCGAATGATGCCTGCCTGCCCTCTGACCTTTCAGCTGCCTCCCCCTCCCTTCATCTTCCTCTGCTCCAAGCCTGTTGGAGGATTAATTCACCCAGTTGTCATAACAACAGATCTTCCCTTGCGTGAAGCTGGATCTCTTCTCTTTTGTCTGCTGGGATGGTCTCCGCTATAACATGCTGTGGCTTGCACACAGTTTTGGGTGTGGGGTGCTCTTTTTTTTTTGGCCTTATGTAAAAATAAATGATATAGAGAAGCAGAAAATCATCCAACAATGCAAAGCTTTGGCCAGCCTACATTAAGCAGAGAAAATGCAATTAAACTGTAATATGTGGCCTGTGGTAGCTTGCATATATGTTGTGGTTAATGTGGGTTGCATGCGGAATGTGCTTACTAATGCCATCGTGGAGATTCACTAGACATTGTGCAAAACATTACATATTCTAAACACCAACATGAAATGTTCTACTTTGTCCAGTTAGCATAGCCTACAAGTGTAGGAGGTTGAGTCTTGCAGACATTGACCAGACAATGTGCACTCTGCCCAGGTACTATATATTGCTGTCCAGTTGTGCACATTTGGCAACATCTCTTGGGTGTTCTGCAAGTTTACCAGCAATATTGATTTATTTAAACCATTTCTGTGCTCCCTTTCTACCCAAATAGGACCTCCAGGTCCCTGGGATGCCAGCCAAAGACCTGGGTCAAAACATCAGAACATTTCAACATTAAAACAGTATTTATAATAAAGCATGTATAAGAAAAATAAACAATGCCATAAAACATATAAACACAAACACTCACAACACAACCAGGAAAGAGGGCCCATGACAGTGGGGGAATGCCAAACAAAACAAAAAAGTGTTTACCCGCTGGCAGAAGACAATGACAGAAAAAGAATGATGACTCTCCCCAGGGAGTGAGTTTCAAGGTTTCGACAACACAACCCAGAGGACCCCTTCTTGGGTTGTCATCCATGTAGCCCCAGATGGTAGCAGCACACAAAACAAGGTCTCTGAAGATGACAGGAGTTGATGAGTAGGCTTGTAGGGAAGTAGGCAGTCCTTCAGGCATCCTGGCCCCAAGCTATATAGTGCTTTAGAGGTCAAAACCAGCACCTTGAATTGAAACCGGAAGCAAAGTGGGACACAATGTAGATGGAATAAGACTAGAAAGCTATGGTTCCTATGACCCACTCCGGTCAACACTCTAGCCACAACATTCTGTACCAACTATAGTTTCAGGATAGTCTTCAAGGGAAGCCTCACATAGAGCACACTATAGTAATCTAATCTATATGTTACTATGCACCACATGGCAAAAACTATCCTGTTGAGGAAAGGCTGCAACTGCCTCACCAGCCAAAGGTGATGAAAAGCATGGTCACTGCTGACGTCTGTTTATCCAACACGGGGTCTAGGTCCAGCAGCATATCCAAACTATGAACATACCCCATCCAGAACAGAAGATATCCCAATTCCTGTGTTAGACCTTCCCCCTACCAATAGCACCTATATTGTGTCAGGATTACAACCCACAAATACACACACCATTTATGTTGCTGCTCATTTTCCATAATGTGTGATGCTTGTACAGAACAGCTGTTTTTCTCACTCATCTTCTATCAGCTCCAAAAAACATAAAAAGATTTAAAAAACGGGCTATCTCTGGAGTCCATGCAAGCTCTGCAGTTGCATTCTCAAGGGATATTCACCAACATTCCTGCCATGATTCAAGGAAATCTTTGATTTTGAGTGGTTACCTTGGTGAAATCAGATTCAAACATTATTGGGCAGTCAGATAGTCAAGACAGGGCTTAGTTATTACAGTAATTGGTCATATTGTTCTCTTTTTTTCCTACCCAATTTCCTGTTACTGCATCAACAGTCTTGATGCACAGATATAAAAACAGGCAGGCCATTCCTTGGCACAGAGGTAATGCGGCTTAATTTCTACATATCAAATTGCTATTAAAGGCGTAGGATCAGGCAAGAGAAAATGTTGGCTGTCTTAGAAGTTAGAATGTTTACCCACCAGTATCCCAATACATGAAACTGCTAGATGGTGAGAAGGTTCACCTTTCACACCCAGCTCTCTGGCATCTGTTTCTCTTCCTCTGTGACAGCTACCTTTTAGGTATGCATGCAAAGCTGCATGCAAAGTTGGTACTTCCCTCTGAGCCATGGGCCTGCCCCACACGAGTACAGGACTTCATCCGAACTAGGGATCATTCCCCAGCAACCATGCTAAGCACCACAGTTCAGCAACCATTGAGGAACGTAAGTGATATTAAGATCAGAGCACTGTTAAGCATATGCAGAGTGCTATTCTCTCCCCTCTGGGTAGCCATAACCGACAGTGCCAATGTTTAAGTGGGTTTGGGCTTTCCTAAGAGCAGAAAGGATCTGTGGCAAACTGAGCCCCCAGAATAAGAGTGCTGAAATAAGCCTGTTTTCTTGGGAAGAATCTGCAATTGCTGGCAGGTAGCATTGCCCAGAACCACGAGTCTAATTGCTACCTGGATTAACTCCCTCCTCCTCCTCCTCCATGCAATCTTGTCTGTACTGTTGGAATGCTGACATCAGTGGAAAAAAATGAATAGCACAGAATGGGGAGCCATTGATGGCAGGTTCTCATGCCCTCTAACTGTGCCTTTAAACCTGGCTGAGCACCAGTTACTGTATGCACCGGTTTCCCGCACAGTGATTACTTGCTAACTGGCATGACAGTATCCTCATCTCTCTGCTCTGGGAACTGAATCTCAAATCATTTTCTAGTATGGCCTGAATTTTCAAAAAATATGTACATTTTACCATATGCAGAATGAGGGCGGTACATTTCGATGATGTATTTTCAAAATAAAAATGAAATGTCAGTAGAATGCAATACGTATTGATTCATGCTGTGCATATGCGTAGATTTATGGGCTAAACTGGTTGACTGAATATATGGAGCTGCCTTCTACTGAGTCAGATTGTAGGTCTATGAAGGTTAATATTGTCTACTCTGACTGGCAGCTGTTCCCTAGGGTCTCAGGTTCAGATTTTCCACATGAACTTGATCCTTTTGACTGGAGGTGTCTAGATTTGAACCTGGGACCTTCTAGATGCAAAGAGATGCTCTACCATGCAACTTCAGTCTGTAATTGATTTATTGTGTGTATCCCCTGTTCTCTCAAAAATCATTAATAAGGTGGCTGATGGCCTTCAATTAAAAGTAAGAAAAACACCCCAAAACCAGCAGCCTAAAAAAGATCAGCCCAAAAGCTACGAAAAGCAGTACTAAGCAGATAACACCCCTTCCCCTGATTGCCATCTTAAAACCATTGTAGAGATGAGCGAGAAAACAGCATGGCAAGGCAAATAATTAAAAGGCATGGGGGAAATTCTTCTGGTTTCTGAAAGAGTACAGATTTGATATCCAGTGAAATTTTGTGGGGAGAACATTCCAAAGTCTTGGCACCAGAGAAGGGCCCCTGTCTCTGTAAAGCAGAGCTCAGCAAATTCCTGATCTTAGTCAAGATAATTAAATGGAAGCCCCATATTCAGACACGACGTATCCCTACATGTCAAACAAGAACTGTTGTCTTTCAGTTGTGCTTGTGGGTTCAAGAAGGCATTCAGCTGGCAACAGTTGGAAACAGGAGACTGAATTAAAGGCGGCCTTCTTGGTCTGATCCAGACAGGTTCTTCTCATGGTCTTGAGAGTTCCCATTCAAGTTCCTCAGTTTTCCAAAATCACATTTTATTGCTCAATTTTTAAAAACTTCATCGTTAATTTTATCATCATTCTGGCAAAGGCTCCGATCCTGAACATCCAGGTTTCTGATCCTGATGTAGTTCCTACCTTCCAGTTTTTTTCCTAACTTAAAAATGTTTAGCCTAAACATAGATACAGCCTTCTAAGGCTTAGCAGGATATAACTTTACTTTGGATGGCACTGTAAGATGCTTATTATCATTTCAAAATGGCATGGTCAAGAACTGACCTTTTGGTAACAGCCTCGGAAGAATAAGTTGCTATCCTGTAAGAAGCCTGGTTTTCTCTCCTCCTGAAAGGATTTGTATTATGTCAAGATCTAGAAGCTGCATTTTTCTTTGTTTCTGGGACATCTTCCATTGTTATGGTTTGGTGCTCTTTAAAAGAGGTGATTTAAAAAAAATCTGTTTATTGAAATTTTGAAAATTTTACATAAAAGGAAAAAACATTAAATGCATATAGGAAGCAAGCAAATCATATCTCTCCTATCGACTGATGAGAAGCAGGTGTAATATAATCACGATAAAGGTAAAAACTAAATGATATTTAACAATTTCTTAACTTTCACAGTTTTGATGCATGTTGAACACGTGATAAACCAAGCTGGGCACAGAATATTATTTGAAAACACAGAAGTTCTGGATAGTGGGTAGTGTCCATAGAGCGGAGGGGCACGATGCCCCAGGAGGAACAGCGGCAGAGGCATGGCCAGACCGTGGAGGGAACGTGACAGGGGCGTTGGGGGGGGGGGGGGGGTAGTAGTCGATGTTGTGGCAGGGGTGCAGGGCGTGTGCCCTGAGCACAGTTTTCCCTCGCTCTGCCTCTGATTCTGGACCACTCTGACAACCACTATGTCAGACTACTTGGAGAAGCCATTGAAATCCACAAGCATATGCACAATTTCAACAGAAAGGAAGAAACCATGAAAATGAACAAAATTTGGCTACCAGTTGGGTGCTGTGTGTGGTTCAGACGCCTGTATGGCCATGTGGTGGCTGGCAACATTCTCTCTGACGTTTCGCTGAACATGCCAGTGGCTGGCATCAGATGGAGGATCCTCAAAGATGCAAGCCACTTTGGGAAAATACTACTAGAACACGCCATACCGCTCCGACTTCACACCTAATGGAAATCAGGCGATTCCGACTTGCATGAAAGCCTTCCTTCGGCAATAGCATTGGCTACTCACAGTACTGAAAACATAAGTCATAGACTTAATGACGACTAATGAACGCATACCGCAGACAAAGGATGTCTCTCAGGCGGTAAAAGCAGCTCTAACAGACTGAGTAGAACACCATCCAGGAGCACTTCACCACCTACCACTCTAGGCATAGTAGGCAATCCAAAGCGGGACCAAAGAGACCAGGCTACCTACTATTAAGATACCCTCACTATCTTCATGATTACTCACATGCCTAAATGCTGCTTCAACTGGCTTTTTTACTTTATGCTTTGTGGAAGGCATATGAGCCCCTCTAAGAGCTGAATCCCCACTGGAGAATTAAAGGCGGATACAACCAGAATTCAAAGAGGCAGAAGACAGCCTTTTCGTAAAGCCGGTTTCTGCAACCCATTGCTATTCGCAGACATGTTTCCAGTAGAAGGCATCTATGTCTCATCACGCAGATTCAAACAATGTGACAATCCTGCACACATGCAATGCATTTCCGAAAGACCTGGTCTGATTGGCTGTCTGAGTATTTATTGTAAGTAGAAGGCGGGAACTTTTTTTGTTCCAGCAAGTCACGTGTGTGCGTGAGTACGTAAAGCGTGTATGCACAATATACGGCTTTCTTCTGATTGGCTGCTCGATGTTGTGGTAGCAGGAACCATTACTGCTCAGTTTCGTTACCGTAGTATGGATTCGGACATTTAAAATTTTGTGTAGTAATCGTGCTGTGTGTGTGTTGTTGTGTGTCGTGCATTGGGCACTTTAGTAGCGTTGGCACAGAAACGCACTGAACACAGTTTACATAACTCTTCAACTTCCTCATTCCACTTGTAGCCCATGGTTTTAAGCAAGTTAGCCTCAGCTACGATCTCGTGATTGGCTGGGAATAGCTCTGCATCACTCTCTATGGCAGGAGAAATTTGAATCCACATTAGACCCCTGAGACCTCCGCCACCAATTGACTGGATTGGACACATGTTTTCTTAAAAGGTGCACTTCTTCATACGCAACGTTTCTTAAAACGCTATTGATGATAGAAGGCGCCATGAAACCGGGATGAAGCACTCGTGTTCGTGAGTTGCGTGTTAAGCTGTAGGGAGTTAAGTCATTAAAGTGAAACCTGGATATTTTGCATGAGTATCACACGATTAATTGGCAGTGGGGATTCCACCTAAGTTCCACTGTTGAACAGGGTATGCAGTGAAGTCACATCTCACAAAGCATACAATGCCAGCCGTACCATTTCTTATATGAATGAATCACATCATTATCTTTCTGATGAATGAAGTTCTAACAACAGTTTTCACATCTATTTTCCAGAGCATGTAAAATGGAAAGAGTAGCATTTGTACATAGTTCATGGTCACTGTTTGGTTTATTTAGTGTCATCCATGTGCATGGCACTTTAGAGAGCGTGGGAAGCCTCCAGAGAAGAAGCCAAAAGCCACATGAGAATCAGACTACCCATGTTTCTCCAAAGCCTGTCCTTAGATTCTATGATGGAAGACTTGTGTTTATTCATACACAATGAACTTGAGGATTCGGGAAAGGGTGACAGCAATTTGGGAACAAGGGGGCTGTTTAATAAATCCCATCTTGATTTGTTTTAACAGGCAGGGCAAAGAAGGGACAGGGGTATGGAGGATAAAGGTTGAAGTCAACGGTGAACAACAGAAATTATTTGCCGGTTTCAGGCTAAATGGAATGTAATGCTGGTAAATGTAGGTGAAACAATAAGACATCCTTGGGAAAACGGGTATTCCTGGCCAATACAAATATATCTACTTCCATTTAAAGATGCTAATACCTACGTATTTCTTTGATGTGTGTGGCCAGGGGAGGGAAGAAGCCGCATGCACACAAGTGCACTGGTCTCTAAATTGTCACTCTGGTCCACAATACTATTAGAGCTAAGAAAGACAATGTTAGGACTGGAGTCCTCCCAGCCTGCAGAAACACGTTGGCTGGATTTCTTTTCATCCTATGCTACCATGAGTAAATATTATTTTTCATCATCTGTTGCCACCCTCTCTGATCTGATTATCTGTTCTTCCCAAGAATTGTTGCACAATTCAAATCACATTAATGGGAAAATGTCAGAACTTCATGTGAAACACAAGAGTTTCATTCCCTTCCCACCATTCCTGTCCCCATTTTCTGTTTCTTGTCTGTGTTAATCCAAAGGTGCTAATACATACACATTCATATCATAGTTCTTCAGGTTCCCCTCTTCTGAAATTACTGGAACTTAAATCCTCTGAATGAGGCAGGGGCTGCATTTTAGCATGTTTGGAGGTTAATGCACATGGGCAGACCCCAAATACCCATTTCCCATCCACTGCCACACCATAACAACCTCCTAAGCAGTGAATTTGGTTAGTTGTGTTCTTTTGTAAAGGAACTACAACCAGATCTACTGTGTTATGAGTCTAAATTATTTTAGAAATAAAATAGTAAGCCATCTTTCTAGCACACTCTACCACCAGTTGGCAGCTACAGAGGGTGGAAACTAATAAACGGGGCTGGGGGCAGGAAACTTAAAAAGAGGAAGGAAAAACCAGAAGGAGCAAAGGGACACAAAAAGGTAGGAATGCCATAAGAGGGGAGGGTCGAAGAATGACACACACAAGTAGGTGTGGTGGCCGTGGCAATCTCAAGTCAAGGAAGACAACAGGTTGCACTAGCCAAGTAATCTGATTCTCCAGTTAGCCACAGCATGCTCCTTGTGCACTGGCAGATGCCAGAGACACTCTGATGTCAATGGCACTAGGGCAGGGGTAGGGAACCTGCGGCTCTCCAGATGTTCAGGAACTACAATTCCCATCAGCCCCTACCAGCATGGCCAATTGGCCATGCTGACAGAGGCTGATGGGAATTGTAGTTCCTGAACATCTGGAGAGCCGCAGGTTCCCTACCCCTGCACTAGGGTTATGTTCATCTTATCAGGCTGCTGACAAAGCAGAGCCTTAGAATGGTGCTTTCCCATCCAAACAATGCATCATGTGACCCTCTCAAAGGCCTCAGATAAGCTTCCAGGAGTACATGGAGAAAAATGTAGCAGGGGTTGGCTATCAAAAGGAGAAACTTTGTATGGTTGTGATCTCTGGAAAGTGCAGTTTTCCTAGACTGCTGGAAGGGAGACCGCTTTATGGCCTCTGTGTTCCACCCGCATCCCTTTCATTCATGGCTCTTACTCCATGTTTTCAAATGTTCAACTGCAGCTGCCTCGCTGAATGGGCCTGCCAAGAGTTTAGTGTCTGCTGCCAGGTGAGGCATATCAACTGAGACCAACCCATTGCCAGAGGGCACAGTGAAGCTTGTAGTAAATTCAAGGCTTCCATCCAAGGCCTCGAGGAAGAGGGCACGGAGCTCCTGAAACGAGACATGTTAAAAATAGACAAACAACACAGAGGCAGCAAGTGGTGCCGGTTTAATTGGAGACAAACTTCCTGGGAGAAAACTAATTTTTTTCCCTTGGCGGGAGACAGGGGAACATTGAGTGCAAACTCTGCACTGTCTAATTAGGCCTCAGTTATGTGAGGGCCGGGGCAAGGGGAATTCTGTGCTTCCCCTCCCCTACACAAATCTGCATTGGGAATAACTCGGTAGCAGACTAAAAGCACTGGGAATACGGATGCCAGGCAGCTACCTAAAGGTATGCTGTCCTGAGGGACAAGCAAAGGGTCAAAGCGATGGAAGACTCTGCATGCCTGAAGTATCTCCATTCACTTTGCTCCCCTGCTGCTCTTTTCAGCATGCCTGCAAAAAGAGACATGATCGGGCTGCCAGCTCTGGGTTGGGAAATTCCTGGAAATGTGGGGGTGGAGGATGGGGAGGGTGAGGTTTGACAGGCCCGGAGTGAGAGAGCCTCAGCAGGGCTGATGAATGACGGTTCACCAATCCCAACCCTGGACAAAGAGGGTTGGCAACTGTAAGGGTAACCCCTTGTTTTTTCCCTCTGTAAGTGAGACAAACTTCCCTAAAGTAAGCAAGAGAACCCAGGAGCTCTGCTGGGTTTGTGATCTAGCAAAAGAGACTCTGTGATCCATAGGTGGAAGACCAATGAGATGGAACATGGGAGTCTTAGATTGCAGGTCCCCAGATCAACTGTATAGATTCCTAGTCTTTTAGTGTATAATCCACATTGTTTTCCTCTGAACTAAAACGAATCAGCGTAGTCGTCATAGCCTCAGATCTAAAGCATCCTTTAGGGTGCTGAGTGTCTCTCTTGGGGAATCAACAACCACTGCAGCCCTCATCAGGACCCAACAAGCAGACTCATCTGTGTGGGGGGGGGGATTGAGGGGGTTGAAGGCACAGCCTGCAAGAACAAGCACTGCTGCACTGCAAAGAGCTGGTTTCACCTGCCCAAGTGGATCTGAGCAATTTGGAGTGGCCAGTGCCTCTCGCACTGCATCCTGGGCAGTGGGTGGCAGGAATTTTTTTAAATCTAAAAGCAAGTGCTCTCTAATCCCTACTTTGGAACTCATTTGTAGTATGCAAAAGGGGTGTAATAGTGGGTTCAGGATGTGCCTAGCAGGTGCTCAAAAGCAGGAGAAGATAGAACAGGTGGCAGCTGCTGCAGCATCTCCCAGGTAGGCTGCCAACAGTGGGAAGGATTTGCAGAAGGGACCAGAAGTTGGGCATAGGGTGGGAGAGATATATGTTGCTGGACTTTCCAACCTTAAAGTGAAGCCTGGAATTCTCCCAGAATTACAACTGATCTCCATATCACAGAGTGCAGTTCCCCTGAAGGAAATGCAACTTTGAAGAGCTGACTTTGTGGTATACCATAGAGTCTAGAAGAAACAGAAGTGGCATCACATAGCAGAGGCTGAGTTTCCTCTACTAACTCTGACCTCCTCAAGCTCCACCCCAAAATCTCTAGGTCAGAATTTACTACAAAAGTGGGCATCACATAGGGAATGAGGTGCCTTTTCCTCCAATCGTCCATGCAGTGCACACAGATTCCTGGCATTAGATAACTGCTCTGGGGAACATCATAAGCCTTGCTGCGTGACTATATGCCATGCAAGCGCCAAAGGTTGTATACAACTTTAATGTTTATGCTATATGCTATACAGCTGTAATGTTCATGGCTGTGGAAGATCAGGCTAGATCGGAAGCTGCCTCTGGCCAGGTTTTCATGACTTAGGCGATGAAAAGCTTACCACCGTTTAGCCTCGCAGAATAAAGGCAAGGTAAATTCTGGAAATGGAGCAGAGGTTGCAGCAGACCGCAATTCTGCATTCACACCTTGTTGGATATCATTACACTGTACCAAAAGTTGACTACTGGATTCCTTTATTCACAGAAATTCTACTTGCCAATGATTTCTGTAGCAACAATAGCACAACATCCAATGTTGTATAAATTTCAGAATCCAAATTCAGAATAATGGGGTTGCAGCTAAGGTTACAATGAATCCAGAGACCAATTCTAAAATGTCAAGGCAGGAAGATTCCTGTTTGTTGTGTAACCCAAAGTCTTCTCAGTTGGCTTTCTGAATTTCAGCCATGTACCTAATGATTTCCTGCCAACATGCGTGAGCTTCTTCATTGATACCCTCCAGGAGAATCAGCTGAGCTGAAATTGCCCCCGTGCAGATTCCTGCACTAGCTGAGGATGACGTCCTACAGTTTCTGTCTCGTCTGTGTTGATATGCAGCCCACACCCTTTGTTCCTCCTAGGGAACTCGATGTTCTTCCTTCCAATCTCTTGCAAAAGAGTCAACCTTTTTTGTTTTGCTTTTGCATTTGTTGCAAATGTTGTCCAAAGGCGGGGCACTGTTGTGACCTGTTCTGAATTGTACATGGTACGCTGCTTTGCGTCTTGCTGCCTTGGCTATTCCTGGTGGATTTCTGCACACTCTGCAGTGAAGATCCCAGCCTTAATCCTCTTCTACTATATCCTCTGATGTTAGGGTTGCCAATTTTCAGGGGGTGGTTGAGGACTTCCTGTTATTATAACTGATCTCCAAGCAACAGAGATCAGTCCACCTGGAGAAAATGGCCGCTTGGGAAGGTGGACTCTATGGTATTATATCCTACTGAAGTGCCTCCCTCACCAAACCCTGCCCTCCTCAGCCTCCACCCACAAAATCTCCAGGTATTTTCCAATCTGGGGCTGGCATCCTTTTCTGGTATACTTGAAATCCTATCCCTGGTTCAATACTCTGCTATTTCTAAGCTAAGGACAGCCTACATTACCCAGCCCACACCACATTAAGGCATCAGCCAACAGCTGCCCTGCCTGCCCTGTAACGTCATTTTGCCCAATATCTATCTTTCCTGATCTCAGGTGTTTCTTTAACTAAGATCCTTGAACTTCCAGCGAGGATACCATGTTAAGAGAACAGCCTGCTCCTCTGCATTAAACAAATCTCATCCAGAGGGATAATGGTTCTAAGGTATTTCCTTGACACTTGTGCTTTTGAAATCCCACATAGTAAGGTGACTCAGTCCACTGAGATGAGTCATTTATTTTCCAGAAGTTTCTTCCCCCCCCCCTATCTTTTTTTTCATACACCCAGGACTGCTCTTATCTTATATAATTTAGTGTCCAAATAATACAATGTCACTAGAAACGGAAGCAATTCTAAAACAAAGTCACCTCAATTGAAGGCCCTTGCTATTATCAGTAGAACGAGAGAAAGAAATAACTGATACTATTGAGCATTGTTGAACTCATGGTGTCTGGAAAAACACAATGTTAAAAGTACTGAATCCTACACACAAGCAGAGCTCTAGATTATTTCCTTAAAACGTGTGGAGAAGGTCCCTCTCTGTCACAGTAGGGCAGCTGCTTCTGCTGGTGAACTGAGAGGCAGCTGAGTGTGGGCAACTCGTTTTGTCACTCAGGTTGACCTGATGTTTCACTAGGGTACAAAAGGGCAGGCCCTTTCTGCAGGAAGACACTTGCCCCAAGAAAGCCACACCCATTCTCCAAGCCTCTGGCTGTGCTGACTCAACAACCAGTTTGATCCCTGCTCAAGTTCAAAGAGAATCACCAAGCCAGAATGTGAGGCACCAAGGCTTGAAGAGCTGGGACTCTGGCAACCAGACCCAGGCCCTGCCACTCTGTGTCAGTGGGCAGCACACCAGGAAAGGAGCCGCTTACTGGCTCTACTATGCTTTAGTACAGGGGTGTCCAACTCTGGCGCTTCAGATGTTCATGGACTACAATTCCCTTCAGTCACTGCTGGCACAGCCAATTGGTTACTTTATCCTGACTGCAAACCCACTCTGCCTGTGCTGTGTGGAAAGGGCCCTAGCCCCAGACCATCTGGCTTTTGTAGGAGTCCTTTCTTTTTTCCACTAACCACTGGGCCCCTCCCCTCCCCTTGCTTCACCTCCTTCTGAACAACTTCCTGGCAGGTTTAGTCCCAGCACCCTCGCACTCTAGCAGTGGCTTCTCTGATGGCCCCTAGGCCATCTCTCATGTCAGCCAGGGATGATTAATGTGCAATTCAAGGCCTGAGTTTTGGGTCTCTTAAACTATTCTGTTTTTGTTCCAGAAACCAAAATGCTGTGTGAAAGCAGAAAGAACAGGTTTGGGTGGTGTCTGGGACATGATGAGACTTGTGGAACTGAAGCACGTAGTAGCTTCGAACAGCCTTGTTCTCCCCTCACCCTCCCACTGAGGGATTTCTCCTTGCTACCCAGGACTTCCCATTTCAGCCCCTGTTTAAAAACAGACATCCCAATTCAATTCAGTTGCTTATCCACTATGATACACTTGCTCCATCATATAGCAAAGTGGGGTGGTGTGGTGGTTAAGAATGTTGGACTAGCATTGAGAAGGCAAAGATTCACATTCCCACATAAACGGTGATGTACACTGATTGATCTTGGATCAGTTATTGCCTCTAAGGCTAACTCACCTGTGAGGTAGGATGCTAGGAAGGTACAGGAGAGGAGAGCCATTTGTGCCACTCTGGACTGTTTGACGGACACGCTGGGCCTTTCCCCACATACCTTAAGCCCCGCGCTACTTGAGGAGAGTAGCGCTGGGTCCCCCGGCACTCCCCACGAGAGGGGCGGCGACAGCGCAGCCACCCCAACACTGCCGCTGTCGCGCCCCCTCAGAGCGAGGCATCCCTGGCGCTCTTGCAAATGACCCTGCGCAGAGCACGGGGTCGTTTGGACGCCCAGACGCGCGCCAGGGATGCCGTGCGCTGGGAATTGCTCGCAGCGACGGCGGCCGAGGGAAAAGTGGGGAAAGGCCCTTAGGAGTTTTAAATAGGTGCTGGATAGCAAGAGATTTCTGAGCAACTGCATGCTGTCCACCACCTGAGATGACTAGGTTGCTTCACTGCTAGCCACACTGATGAGATCCACTGGTGGATTACCAAGGCAAATTCCCATAAATGGGCCCCTTTTGTAAATGCTTTAGGAGATTTTGGCAGGCAGGGGCAACCTGCATACCATCCATAATCATAGACCAGCGTGTCAGACAGCTCCACCTTTTTTTCTCTTTCCTCAGTCAAATCTCATTTATTAGGCCATAAATATCAAGCCCACACCCTTTTGCAAAACAAAGAACCCAAGAGATTCAGCTCCAAGCCAGAGGAAAGCATGGCACCCTTCCAAGGCACTGAAGCACATTTGCCTAGAGCAGACATACAGAATTTCATGCTCCCCTCTTTGTCAAGGAGCCAGTCCTCCTTTCTCAACACTGGGTGTCTTATCGTTTATAGGGCAGGCCTTCGGTATTACTGATGGGGATATTTTTCTACAGACTGTCTGTCTGCCACAGATCAAGTTGCAACTCAAAGTACAGGCTGTTTAAAATAGATCTCCGCCATCACTTTAGTCATGAAGTAAGGGTAGATAAGGCTCCCCCCTCAAGGAAAAATTCATACCTGAAAATCAGAATGGGCAAAAAAGTCTCAGCTATGCCCCACCTTTTGTAACCCTTACTCTCCTAGCAGGGAGCTGGCCCCAAGTTGCTGCTTAACTTGGTGTCTGATAGCAGATTATTATTTATTGTTTAATGTGTTATTTGTGTTCACAGCCTGCCTTCTTGGGTTGCCAAATGCTGCTCTGTGCCTGGTCTGCAAGAGAGAATCATAACTGCCCATGAAACGTGGACATTTTTTTTTCTGTCTGTGTGAAATTTAGCATGATCACTTGGTTGAAGAATACAGTCTCTGGGAGGTTTCTTCTTATTGGATGGAAGGAAAAAGGATTGCTGCACACGTGTTTCTCACTGAAACCAATGAAAGTGAAAATAAAACAAACAAAAGTAAAACTTATAATTAATAGTGTCAATCAAAATTTGGCTCCCCAAGCAGCTGGTGTGGATCAAATGACCATTGAAATGATATACAAAATGTTCCTTGGGAATGGGATTCTCAGCTAGATTTGGTTTCATAAACAGTGAAGGTACCAGCTTCCTTCCCTCCTTCCTTCAACAAAAGCAGTTAGAAGTGGAAAGGATGGAGGTTCCAATCTATTCTCTTTACTAACTAATGTAGTGAAACAAAACTGAGTTTTCTCAAAAGAATGAAACCAAAACATTTTTTTTAAGTTATGAAACTTCATGGTGTGCTATCCATCTATCTACTGAAGCTTCAAGAAGGAATTGGAGACCAAAATAGGGGAAAGAAGGGGGAGGTGACTCCTGCCATGGCAAACCAAAGGCCCTGCCAAGTTTCAGGGCGCTGGTCACCCACAGGACCACAGAGATCTTCTTGTTCGCTGGAGTGCCTCCTTTTTAGGATTCTACAAGTGCCTGCTTCATTTAGTCAAGCAAGCGTTGAGTGTGGAGACAGGGTTCCGAAGATGCATGCCTAGAATCACATGAGGTTCTGGAAAGATCTCTGTCTTTTCTTCTTTCAGAAAAAGTAGAGGCAGACACACAGGCACAGACAGGCTGCACAAACACCCAGACTGAACACTCGCATAGGCAGAGTTTGCTGTTTGTATATTTAGTGTAAATTCATTTGTTATTTAGTAAAGTTCTGCAAAACAACTCACAACCCTGCCCTATTATTTACTCTGCTAATTCATTGCAATCCAACACTTCTCCTGTGTTCTGATTGTCCACTGTTCTGTATCTTGACTCATAGGTCCACATCTGCCTCCAGGTGGAACTCAGTGTGAGTAGCAATAATGTTGGCCGAGCTTCCCCCCAAACTGTGTGCTATCCAGAGTCAATTTATCAGGTCCAGCATAGACTGCATCTGAGTAACCTGGAGAAAGTTCATAGGGCAGAAAGGGCACTGCCTCTAACTTTCCCCAGTCTTTGTGTATATCCTGAAGGCCTCTCCAGGCTCTTCATGGCCTTGAAGGGAGATGGTGACTCTGCAGTTGTGGCCGATTCTTCTCTGTCTGCTTCCACTTTACTTCAGACAAATTTGCAGAGGTCAGGAGCCAGAACAGCAGGCACAATTCTGATGTCTCCTGCTCACCCCCTGCACCCCTGAAGTCCGAAAAGGTTTGTTCTGGCCAACAAGGGCTCAGTCTGACAGATGAAGGAGCCTCAAATGTTGACTTTGGACAGTACTGGTTATTTTTCAAAACCCACCCTTTCTTTAATGCCATTTGCCCATGTCTGATCTCTGGGGCTTCCCAGCTGGCACCATCTCATGAGGCTCCAGCAGGGGCCAGGCAGCTAAAGTTAACGATTATCCACTGGGGCTTTTTAATTGGGGCAATAAAGGCCTTTAGGAAGTGGGGGGAGAGGAGGAAGCAGCCTTTATGGAGACAGCACCAGCCATGGGGCAGCAGACCTGCACTGTACCCTCCTTCTCCAGGTGCTTTAACAAGATTAATGTTTAAGTAATAGACAATAAACAGCATACTGTTGCTTTGGCTGCCTGCCTGCTGTTCTCCTTTAAAGGAGCGGGTGGGGAAGGGAAGTGGCCTCTGCCAGGGCCATAAAAAGGAATGGAAGTTCTTCTGGAGTTCGGAGCACTGGTGTGGACTGAACAAGCAGACTGGAGTTTGAGGTGCACCAAGGCATAACCCAGAGATGGCTGAGACATAGGGAATCTGGGGCATGCAATTCTGGGAGCTTTGGGTACAGAGAGTATGGTGTTTACAGAACAGATAACTATGGTTGGGAGAGCAAGAGGAGCTGGAACCGAGTCCATAATGGCTGGGAGACCTAGACTGACATGTTTCAGCACTCCCAGCAGCTGCATGGTGCTGTCTCCGATATCTGTGTGGCTCATGGGTTTCCTGATAGCACCCCATTTGCCACTGTGGAAAACAAAATGTAGGACAGTGTCTATCCTCCTTGGTCTGTCCCAGCAAGAAAATTATTATATGGAAGAGCCTGGAAAGCAGTTCTTGTAGGGTTGCTGGCTCCAGGTTGGGAAATAAAGCCATTGGATCCACCTTCCTGAACAGCCATTTTCTCCAGAGGAGCAGATTTCTGTCACCTGGAGATCAGTTGAAATCCTTGGAGATCTCCAGGTACCACCTGGAAGTTGGCAAGCCTATTTATGTTTGATCCATTATCTTCTGCAATATAGCAAGAAATCCTAAGGATGTGGTCTATTTAACTTGCAGGGGAAATTTCCCAGCTGGCCACTGCCCTGGTAGTTAGGAACAAGTGAAGCCACAGTAGCTCTGTCAGGCCTGCAGGGGCTCTCCAGCGCAGTGTTAGCACTGAAGGTTGCCAGTTGGGAGTAACAATGCAAGAAGCCATAGATGAGCCCAGCAGCCCCATTATTGGTGCCACTGGCCAGTGTTTGAGCTGAGTGGCCCCAGAGGCACAGACCAGTAGCAATGCAAGGATTACTTGGACTGACCTCTTCCTGGGCTATTTTATCTCTGTTTTCCCACCCCCACTGAAGTGCACTTCTTGAATTATATACACTGTTTTACTGACATCACTAAAGATATGGTTGCTCATAGAGTTGCTTCAACAAACACAGAGACTCTTCTGCCACGGAGAGGTTGCTCACAGAGGCTCTTCTGCCACCCTCAGTCTGTACTAAGCAATCTTTGGTGACCAGTTACAAAATGTTGGCTGCCACTAGAGGCAGAAAGTGGGAAGGATCTCTATCTGAAGAAGAATCTGAAAAGATATCCATATGTGGCACTTGAGACCCAAGACATCTGGAACTTTTGGTAGCTGGCTGGAAAGATGGCTCAACGTCTCCTGCCAACTCTACAGACTACAGGTTGAATGGTTGGTATTCAACACATGCCACCCAAGAGCTTTTCACTGGAGATGCCAGGGGCAACCTGGACCTTTGGCATGCAAAGCAGGTGCCTAGCCTCAGAGCCACGGGCCTCCCCTAAAGGTCCAATAAAACACCGCTATTTCCAACAGCAAGAGGATGAAGTGCCCAGTCTCTCTACTAACTGAAACGCATACATACACAATAGCACACACCACTGAAGGAGACCTCTAATCCCCCCTAAGCCGTTGCTAAGGAGACGAGGCAACCGCATTACCTGCTGTCACAGAAGAAGAGGGGCCCAGAGGCCGCTAAACCGGTTCCTCTTTCCAATGTAAAGTCCGTTCGCTTTTGGATCAGCCTGTTGGCTCAGCTAGGATTGTCTCCTCTTGCCCGGGGTAGGAGGGAGAAACAAACTGCCTGAAAATGTGGTTTCAAACTCAGGACGGTTATTCTTGTTCTTCCTTTATGAATATCAGCTCCCTCTCCTCTGTGCCCTGTTAGCACATAAGGGTTAAATGTAGTATATCAAAACCACCAAGCCTTCTGATTGGAATGCATGTGTTCTTGTGTGTGTGTTGTGCACATGCAATTTTGAGCACACCACTTTGTGCTGCTTCTGAATTCGGCAGGAATTCACTGGGCTTGTTTGTATTCCTTATTTGATTTTTCTTTAGGGGAACAGATTGGGCTGAAATATCTGCTCAAACCAGTTCTCCGCATGGGTGGGCACTGGGCCACTGTACCACAGCTCACAACTATGGAACTTTATTTCACTAAGAAAAACCTTTCTCCTCCTAGCCCTCTCTCCCTCCCTCCCTCTCTCCCTCTCTCTTTTATTTTCCTGTACTTTGAGAACCACCCTCCATGTGCAGTTTCTGATAACATACCAAGCCTTGAATGTCGCAGGTGGAGGTGAGGCTCAGAACTTGCAGACCCAGGTGTTCATGTGAGTAGGCTGTTGCATTTCCTGCCAATGACTGAGGCCCATTATGCCTGGAGTGTTTTCCTTGGGGCTGTTCGTTCCACAGTGGCATCATAGTGGGGTCTTCTCATGTTTCTCTCTTTACACATAAGCAGGTGTCCCACTGCCTGCAGCGTGGCTTGCCCGCCCCCACTTCTGGGTCACTCCCGTCATTGCAAGATTGCCTGCTTTGTTTTTAAAGCCCTTTCAATCTTTATATCAATATTGCTGCGTTATATCGATATTTTTGTGCTTTTGCAAAAGACAGTCATGGATCCCCTGGAAATGCCTGTGGGAAGGGAGGAGACCGGAAGGAGTGGAAAACCTGAAATGAGGGAAAACACTGGGGTTTCCCTGGTTTCACTGACCATGGGGTTTTCAGGATCTGCGACGCCATAACACAGAGTGCATCATTACAGAACTCTCTGCCCTGAAGGAAACATTCCCTTGCTGCAGGGCAGGGCAGCAGTGTATAATCGACCTGAGTGTGAGGTGAAAGGTTTATACGATCTGAAGAGAAACCAGAGTATGTGGATGTGAGGGCAATTTGGCTGCGATATCTGTCTGGGGGGAAGCTCCTCCACTGATCGCCAGGGTTGATTCAGCTGACTGAGTGTGATTTTGGGATTCAAAATCCTGAACCACCCTTTTCCTCCTATGTTCACGTTTTCAGTAAGGTTATGGACTAAGCACAGACCCTTAGGAGAGAGGCCAATCCTAGGACCCTAATAAGTGAGGCAGACATGCTGGCAGAAGTGATCATTGGTTGGAGGAAGCCTCAGCAAACAGCAGAATATGCCTCTCATTGCAAGTGCTGAAATAGAGCCAGGAATGTTCTCATGAAGCTAGCAAACCACAAGCCATTGTGTAGTGGAATCCACTCCATGGACAGGGACGCTATGCAAGAATGTGGCCTCAACAGAAAAAGGGAGAGGATTCTGTCCCTTCTAACACTCTGTAGGCTATTCACCAGCTATTGAAAAATCCATGGTAGACTGAGTGAATGCTTGTTACACAAACACATGTTTTTGTCTCATATTCAGAAACCTTTCCTCACAGTCACAACTTTCCCTTATCATGCAAACTGAGGTAGAAGAAGAAGAGTTTGGATTGATATCCCCCCTTTCTCTCCTGCAGGAGACTCAAAGGGGCGTACAATCTCCTTGCCCTTCCCCCCTCACAACAAACACCGTGTGAGGTAGGTAGGGCTGAGAGAGCTCCGAGAAGCTGTGACTAGCCCAAGGTCACCCAACTGGCGTGTGTGGGAGTGTACAGGCTAATCTGAATTCCCCAGATAAGCCTCCACAGCTCAGGCAGCAGAGCTGGGAATCAAACCCAGTTCTTCCAGATTAGATACACGAGCTCTTAACCTCCTACGCCACTGCTGCTCTACTATCATAAAGTAGTAGACTTCTGGTAGAACAGGGGCAGCGCTAGTTAACAGGATCCCATTCTCCTAATGTGCATTTACTGCATGCTATTGGTAGCACATATACAGTGGTGCTGTGTGCAAGAATAATGAGTGGAAGTGGGGAAGGGAGAGGATAGTTGTACTAAATTAACACACACATCCCAATCCAGTTAATGGTTCTAAGGGTAACATTGGGACTGTATTGCAAGGCTTCTTTCTTCACCCACACATCATAGCACAGGCTGGAGACTGCACAGGAGGTGAACACCAGCACATCTCCCCACCTGTCCCTCATAGCCAAAACACATCTCACCATCAAGAAAATAAATTCCACCTAAACATTAGGAAGAACTTCCTGACGGTCAGGGCTGTTTGACAGTGGAATATGCTGCCTCCGAGAGTGGTGGAGTCTTCTTCTTTGGAGGTTTGTAAACAGAGGCTAGATGACCATCTATCGGGAGTGCTTTCATTGTGTGTTCCTGCATGGCAGGCGGTTGAATTGGATGATCCTTGTGGTCTCTTCCGATTCTATGATTCGTGTCTCCCAGTCTTGTTTATCCACTCAATATCTCCAGGACCTGTAGCTATAGGTGGCTAGCATATAGCCAGAGGTGTAGCAAGGGGGGAAAACACCCAGTGCAGCAGTGCATGCTCTGCCCCATCCCACCCTGCCACGCACCGGAACGCCCTTGCCACACTCCCACAGGGGCGCTTGCTCGGTGCATCGTGCACATCCCTGTCCCCTTGGAGCTACATCTCTGCATATAGCTTCCCTACTGATACTACAACCAATTCTGGTGACAGAATGCTAGCCTCCACATCAGCCTTTATCACCCACTCTCCAAAGACACACACCCTGAAAGCTGATCAAAGGGGTATGCCAGAGGGATGAAACAGTTCAGCGCATCTCTCATGGTGATGGTCATGAGGGAAGGCAACACAAGCTGGGACACCCCTGTTCTCACCCAGTGATGAAGCTGAGTGATTGGTCCATTCCAGCACGGGGAGGGGCAGGAGTTCAGATCCATCCTCATCTCTGGTACCTCATATGGTTTTGCCTTTTCTCTGTGGTGTGCTACTAATCACTGATGACACTGCACATCTATTAAGATAGCCAAATTAATCTGGCTATTGTGTGGGGGACAAGTGTGTCATTTGTCTCTCCTTCCCCTCCCTCTCTGAAATTGTCTCCCTGTGTGCCAGTGTAGGCAAACAAAATGCATGCTGTTGTTTGCAAACAGTTTGGAAAGATCGACTCACTGAAGAAGAAGAAGAAGAAGAAGAAGAAGAAGAAGAAGAAGAAGAAGAAGAAGAAGAAGAAGAAGAAGAAGAAGAAGAAGAAGAAGAAGAAGAAGAAGAAGAGGAGGAGGAGGAGGAGGAGGAGGAGGAGGAGGAGGAGGAAGCATTTGGGTTGCACCACCTTTCTCTCTAGGTAAGGGAGACTGTCACCCTGGCTCCTTTTCCCTTCCTCTCCCCACAACAGACACCTTGTGAGGCAGGTGGGGCTGAGAGAGTTCTGAAGAACTGTGACTAGCCCTAGGTCACCCAGCAGGAATGTAGGAATGCAGAAACACCTCTGGTTCACCTGATAAGCCTCTGCCACTCAGGTGGAGGAGTGGGGAATCAAACCCGGTTCTCCAGGTTAGAATCCACCTCCTCTTAACCACTACACCACGCTGGCTGTCAATGATGATCTCAGTATGTTCCTGGAGATATAATAAATGTTGCAGTCTTTTTTAGATGTGTTCCTCACATTACCACCTCCCACAGGCCTTCTTAAACTTTAAACCAGATACCCAGGTTCCAGAATAATGGACAGTTCCAAATGTTATTAACCGTTATTGAGTTTGTAGTTTGGATTCATTGTGATAACAATATTTGAGACATTAGTATATTTGGGCTGGGTTTTGTTATCTGCATATCTTTGGGCACAGTGCTTCAAGATCAACACTGGCAAATGTTCATGTGCATGTCTGTGCACGCCATCAAGTCACATCTGACCTATGGCAACCCTGTAGGATTTTTATGACAAGAGATGTTAGGAGATGGTTGTCCATTGCCTGCCTCTGTATGGACTGAGAGAGTTCTGAGAGAACTGTGACTGGCCCAAGGTCACCCAGCAGGCTTCATGCATAAGAGTGGAGAATCAAACCTGGTTCTCCAGATTAGAGTTCCCCTGCTCTTGAGCACTACATTACATTGGCAAATGCTTGGGAGTGTCATAATGTTATTAGTTACTTTGAGAGGACCTAAATATATTCCTGTAAACATTTCCTGTGATAGTGTCTACTGAAAATTGTTCCAGCCCAGATCTTGCTAGTCTCCTACGCCATCTAGTGTGGTGGTGAAAAGTTTAGCAATTATTTCTTAAGAAAGGTCTTTCCTAAGAACTAGTAACTGTACAGTGATCTGAATTAAAACATGCAGGAATGCACTACATGCATTATAGATATATTTGTTTTCCCCATGTTTAATATACGTTCAAAGCAGCTGAAAAAATAGGCTAATAAATTATCAGTGAAATCCTAAACAGAGTTAAACCTTTCTGAGTTCATTGAGGTCAGTGGTTGTACCAGGCCTTAAATGTGCTTAGAATGGTATTGCATTTGTGTTGAAGCTTTTGCTCTTATTTTCTATTGTATTTGATCCATACAGGAAATCAGCAGCAATTCCAACAACCAAGAAGTGGTTGATGGGTCAGTGAACATGTCTTCCTGCTGAATGTGGAATCACTTACACTTACTGGTCTACATTTTAGTCCATAGTTTACCCCACCCCAATCTCTCTCTTCCATGAGTAGAAATTTTCTCCTCCAGCCTTCACTGACAATATTTCTCCTGCTTTTGTAAAATTTGGTTAAAACACTGGATTGAGAGCAAAGTCCAGTTAGCATGAACTCCATCAGACCAATGAGAACTTGCCAGAAGTATCGGGCTTCTCTGGATGCTTGGGGTGCTCAGAACTCTGGCACTTAAAAATATTACATTAGTTCATCTCAACAAACCTTTATTTAATAGAACATTTCTTCAACTCAAATTTTAATAGCAAAATGATTCCTCTTTGTTAAAGTTGAGGAAAACATTTACAAAATCAATAGTCCAACCGATGCGAACCTCCTGGTGGATTATGCACAAGGTGTCTACTGTGCTACAGGGGCGAATGTCTATTGTGGCAAGATTTCTTGTATGGAAGTATTTCCTCTAGCCTCACTTTCACTTTCCATTCTCTCTGCAGCAAGCAAGTAATTTTAATGTGCTTCACTTCGGAACAGGGCAGAGTTGCTGGCGAGCACAGCTTTGCTGTGGACATCATCCCTCCACCCACAGCCTACCTAGCTTCACTCTTCTCACTCCTTCACACTGCATCCATGTCTTTCCCCCTTGCAAGTGGGAGTCAAAGAAAAGAAGCTCAACAACATGGATTAGCCAGAACACAAGGACCTCTAAATTCTCATATTGATATCTCAGTATCTCGATATAGCAATAGCAGAGAGTGCTTGGTCTTGCCGAACACCCAATGTTCCCATGCACTTAGCTCCCCCTTTACCAGGGACAGTGCGAATCCCCCCCACACACTACAGGAGTGGCAGGAAGTTGATGTGGGAGTAGATCTAATGCAGGAATATCAAAATAACAAGGAATATCAAAATAACAAGCCTCTCCTCCTGTTGCAGCAGCAGGAAGTGTGTGTGTATGTGGAAGGAGAGAGGATATCAGTTCTTCTTCAGCAGAGTGCGGTCCAGGGAATTGCTTTGCCTTTTTCATTTGAGGGGGGATTATAAGATCCATGATGCGGCACAGATTTCTTCTACCACCACCCCACTCCAAATTATCTGGTGGTGAAGGCAGTGCCTTATAAATCCAAATTGGGGATGGTTCTGACACCACTTGATAAGGAGAGGAGAAAATTGAATGTCTTGGGGTGACACATATATTCAGCTGGGGCTATGGTATGGGGAATATTTAACTATACTGACAATATGACTAGGTGCCAGTATTACAAATGGGAACTGATAGCCCCAATCATTAGTAGTTTGTTGGGGGAAGAAAGGAGCCCCCTCTGCCTTCTTCCGGCTGTGGTTTTAAAATTGGCTAAGTCTCAGATAACTGTGGCTAAACACCTTGGGCCTTTCCCCACTCTCGTTGTTCCCCTCTATGCCGCGCGCTGCTCTCAGCGCGCAGCATCCCAGGCGCGCGCCAGGCAGTCCCCATCAAAAGGCGCCGTTAAGAAGAGCGCCTGGGATGCTGCCCGCTGAGGGGCGCAACAGCAGCAGCTTCAGGGCGGCTGCACTGCCGCCGCCCCTCTCAGTGGGGAGTGCCGAGGGACCCCACGCTACTCTCCTCGAGTAGCGCAGGGCTTAAGGTAAGTGGGGAAAGGCCCATTGCTGATGGAGTTGTCCGGGCAGTTGCCTTTGGTATTGTGATGGGACACCGTTCTTGGCTATGCTTGTCCCAACTTCCCCAGGTAGGATGTAAGGTCCCAGATGGAGAAACTCCCAGGTGAGATCTGACCAATGGAGAATAGAGTGGTACTATTACATTCCTCAGTCTAGACACTATACTCCTATTGATGCAGTCCAGAATTGCATTGGCTTTCTTGGCTGCCACATCAACACTACTGAGTCATGTTCAGTTTGTGATCTACCAAGACTCCCAGATCCCTTTCACATGTACTATTGTCAAGCTAGGTGTCACCCATCCTGTATCGGTGCATTTCGTTTTTTCCTGCCTAAGTTCAGAATCTTACATTTAACTCTGCTGAAATTCATTTTGTAAGTTTTGCCATAACTCTCTAATCTGTCCAGGTAATTTTGAGGTATTAGCAACCCCTCCTAATTTGGTGTCAACTGTATCCAAAATATGTGAATCTGGAAAATATTGATTTTTTCCCCCACACCCCTAGTAACCACAAAATGGCTGCTACAAGTAGCAAAGCCAACAGCAAAATGTCAGTGAGAGGAAGCAAGGTCACTCATAGCTCTAATTGTAACTTAACATTTCAGGCAGAAGCTCTGTTTAAAAGGATGCCTGGTAAAATGAACATATGGTTTTAAAACATTATCTTTCTTACTCACAGCTTACTTTCAGTCACGTAGTGAAGATCCTTGTGCGGCAGTTCCAATGGTGCCAAAACAATTTAAAAAAATCTGCACAGCTAGTCAGAAATCCTACTGGGCAAAAGCCCCACCTACCCCTACGCACGGTCTACAAACACTTGTTGGGTACCAGGAAAAATTACAGCTGACATGTCGAGAACTCCTGATTTAGTTCATTCTTTATTGTTGCATCCATTTTATGAGTTCTTCAAGAGCAAAAATGCTGCCTTACTATGTGTCTTAGGCTCATTCTGCACATGCAGAATAATGCACTTTCAAACTGCTTTCAGTGCTCTTTGAAGCTGTGTGGAATAGCAAAATCCACTTGCAAACAGTTGGGAAAGTGGTTTGAAAACGCATTATTTTGCGTGTGCGGAAGGGGCCTAAGTGTATTGAATGGACACCTTATTTGTTTATTTGCTATCAGATGGACATAAATAGTTGAGTTATTTGTAACGGTAGTGTGCAAAAACCATAACAGTTGTTTGGGGTAGAAGCAGTGATTGGTATAAAAGTGCTGTGATATTGTTTTATAGATTTGGGATTATATTTTTGAATCTTTTAATCTCAAAATACTATCCAATAAGAGTTTCTGATTGTCCTCAGTGCAAAAAAAAAAACAACCCCTTCCTAATAAGGGGTGAGATTGTTAAGGTGTGGTTCTGTGGAATCAATCTCAGAGATGGTGAAAGCCCAAAACCTTCAACCGCCTTTTCCTCATCAGGAAAGTACTTCAACTCCTTGATTGTTTGAGCAACAAGCAATTTAACCTCTTGCCCATGAAGGACTTGAGAGAGAGAATTCCCTTCTCCTGCCAGCTCAAGGAAGCAAAATCAGGCTAGCAGGAGCCAGAAACCATCTGCTGATCTGGTGTTTCCTTTTCCTTCAAGAAGTGTTTTGTCAGGAGCTAGTACTTTGCTTGGTTCAGTACTTTCTAGAACCGAGTGCCCTCATTGGCCCAAAGTTGTGGCTCAGTCCTACAGTTCTCTGAGTGAGGGCAGGGGCCACTTCTCCCCCACCCCCCATCTGAAGAACTGGAATGAATATAATTCATCACAGGCCTGACCAAGTTGCTGCAAGAGTAATTAGGTTGTACGTTTCGTGGGTGTGCTTGGAAGATGGCTCCCTTTTGAAAAATAGTCCCATCACCAGGAATCTGGGATGTTTTAATTGGAAATTAAACACGATGGATAATCTTTTCAGAACTGATTGATTCCCCTCCATTGAGCATCTGGAAACAGCATCATTAAAAAAAAACTATTCTCAGACCTCAAGCATATGTTTCCTTTCTCCCCCCTGCTTCTGCACATTCACACACACAAATTACAAACTGATTTCTGTCTAAACAACCTCCCAAACCCTTATTCTGCATGCAGGATTGTTCATGGACAGCATTTCTTTAACTGTAAATCCATTTGGACTGATGACCCTCCAGGATGCTGAGCCATCCCTCCTCCAGGAAGATGCATGATCTCTGCTGCAAGCTGGAGGAAGGAAATGTCCTGTCGTTTGCTACCACCCACTGGGAAGACAGCATGCAATTAATAATATTTAAGCGGGCAGAAGGTTGGCTGGCCTGTGACGGACCACTGAGTGAGAGGGATCCTGTGGCGAAGTGAAACAATACTGGACGTTGTTGTCCACTAGGGGTCTCTCTAAGCCTAAATTGTGGGTCCACAAAAGTTCAGAAGTTCTGAAACTTTTTCTTCCTGGCTGAATTTACTACATGCCACTCTGTGCATGGATGCAACCATTCCAACACCCATCTCAAAGGAAGCATGGTCTGGACTTCCAAATCAACCAGTTCAATTCAACCCATCAGTCCTAATCTCAACTTGCAGCTTTGCTTCCATCAGATCTAGAGTTTAAGAGAGAGAGCATCCAAAATATGTCAGTTTCCCCTGGCATGTTTTCCTGGAATTGCATCCAAAGGTGTCTGGCTGCTTTGTAGGAAAACGCAGGAGGAACATGGGCCAGCTGTTCCATTGGCTCAGCAACTAGCCTAGTCTGAACCAAATTATTAAAACACTTGTGGATATTTTGATTATTCCCTTGATGCCTCTTCCCAAACTCTGTCTTGCCTGACACTGCCTTGTGTATCCCCTGCATGCAAACACAGTCGAAGGGAGTCTTGTACAAATGAATGAGTGGGCTCCTGCACAAAGCACATCCTTGTTAATGTGCAAGAGCAGGCTGTCCCCTAAAACATTCAAATGCATGTTCAGAATAGACTGACCATCATTGCATGTGTCTGCTTTCTTCCTTTCTCATTTCCCTGGATGCTGTCTGTGGGAAAGGAAGGTATATTTATAATCATGCAAGTTTCTCTTGCCGCACTGCCTCAGTGTGGGAGGGGAGAGGAGAAACTGTTTGAGCAGGATAATTGCCAGATAATTGCAGGTTTCCAAGAACAGCCAGTCCTTGCTTTTTATTTATATCCTGCCAGGGAGAAGAGCTTGCGTTACCTGTACCAAAAGGCCCATAGCAAAGCAAGCATTTCTATTGGCAAAAGCCACAATAACCAACCCAGCACATTAGTCCAGGAATGTCACCACAAGGGGTATATTAATGCTGGGGAGCCGTTACTGCAAAGCGGAACTTGTTTGCAAAATGTCAGACAGGAAGTTCTGCTGGCATTTTCCTTTGAATGATGAGGCCAGTGGGGGTGGTTGGAATATTTTCTGCCTCCTTTCACTGTCTTTGCTCTCTGATTGCTTTCCTGAAATTTGTGGCTCAGTACATAGTTTCTTTAGACATTTTATTCCCTTGTTTTGAGATATTGTTGCAGTGTTGCTCTCATCCAGCATCTAGCTTGGCCATAACTAAAGTATTAGCATAAAATATATATACATATTAATATAAAAAGAGAGCCAGCATGGCACAGTGGTTAGAGTGTCAGAGCAGACTCTAGAAGACTCAGGTCAGAATCCCCACTTCTACCTTATTAGTTCACTGAGTGTCTAGTCACACATTCTCAGCCTAAACTACCTCATATGGAGAAGAGTGTGGGACATTTTGGGTCTCCACTGGGCAGAAAGGGGAAAATAAATAAAAGTTTTTTAAAAAAAATTAATGCTTGTGACATTGCTGATTTCAGCTAATTGCAATATGAGTGCTCCAAAATACTTGAAATGTCAAGGAAAATACAGCCATTTATAGAAAATAAATACAAGCACATCAAAACATATTTAATATCAAATTAGGGCATCCAGAACAACTCATAGAGCAGTCTTAAGCACAATTATACCTGTACCAGCCTGCTGTAGTCTATAAAATGAGCAGGGTGTAACTCTATTTATGATTGCAGTGACAGTTGTCTAAGAAGTTCACTTAAGAGTTATGAGCATTTGAGCTCCTCCCTTCAAGTCTTGCTTGTGAGCTCCAAAGCAAAGGGAAGAAATAGCAGAGTCTGCAAATCATATGCTGCTTCCTGCATGTCTAGGATTCCAGGTTTTCCATGCCAGAGCACTAGAGCCAGGATTCAGGGAAGCTCATGGAACCTGGCAGGAGTTGCACTTAAAAACAACCCCTCATACACCTTGGAAATGCGATCTCCAGCTCAGACTGACCGCCTTTCCCCAGCCCTGCTGTGTGGCAGACTCATTGGGGAAGGAGGCTGGTCAGCCCTTGAGATTCAGAAGCACCTCTGTTATTCAGGATATATTTTGTTTTAGTTTTTTTGTTTGGCTCATTCCGCACACGCAGAATAATGCATTTTCAAACTGCTTTCAGTGCTCTTTGAAGCTGTGCGGAATAGCAAAATCCATTTGCAAACAGTTGTGGAAGTGGTTTGAAAACGCATTATTTTGCGTGTGCGGAAGGGGCCTTTGTTTTACACTCACCACTGATGTGAACAAGAAGCAGTCACTTTCATTACACAAAAATGAATGACAAGAAGAGAGAGTCAGGAAATCAGCCAGGACCAGAAGGGTAAGAGACACGTGGCGATGGCGGCAATCTGAAAGGAGAGGGATGGAGTAATCTCCCCCAGCTTGCTGGGAAGCAGTGGACTTGTCTTGGAACTGTGTCATGCAGCAGGTTTCTAGCTACCTCCCTCTGCTGAAACCCTTAAGATGATCTTTAGCTTTCATAGACAAGGAAAGGGTTCCCTACCTTATCTGCTCCTTCTCAAAGGGTAGCTTGAGTATCAGAAGAGCTTCAAGTTCCCACTCTTCCCTGAGGGTGACCTTGGGTCTGTTTCTCTCTCTCAGCCTAACCCACCGTACAGTGGTGTTGGGAGGATAAAACAGAAGACGGGAGAACCAGGCATGCTGTCCCAAGCTCCTTAGCTGAAGAATGAAAATATAACAAATAAATAGGAAATGCAGAGCTCAGGAACAGAGAGCACAAGGTGTTCTTGACATTCAGTGGTGGCACCAGATCAGATTGGCCTATTGAGGCACAACATGGCAGCATGGGGAGTTTCCTAGTGCTGGAAAGTGCAGCAGAGGATATTGTGGATTCAATCTGGGGGTGTGTGTGTGTGTGTGTGTCTAACTTGACTGTCCTGTTCATGTGAACAACTTGGATCAATGTTAAGTCCATTTAACCTTCATGGCTCCCATTCAAAGGATCCTGGAAACATTTGTGTAGAGGGACTGTGATATCCCCCATTCTCCCTCCAGTTCAGTTCCATTTTATAAGTGCTGGCTATAGGTTGCTGCAGAAAGTAAAGATAGTAATAAAGTAGGACATCCATAATGCAGCTCAAATTTACAAAATTTATAGTACTCACACCTGTGGTCATTTACAGATAAAAACAGGCGATTTATTATTGTCCCACCAATGACTATTTTGAAGTGAAGAGCTCCAACATTTAGGGTTGCTGGGGAAATCCCTGGATATTCGGTGTGTGTGTGTGTGTGTGTGTGTGCGCGCGCGCACGCGCGCCTGGGTAAGGTGGAATTTGGGGAAGGGAAGTAGCTCAGTGAGAATGAGATGCCAGAGTCCACCCTCCAAAACTGCCATTTCCTCCAGGGGTTATTGACTTCTGTAGTTTTGGGAATCAGTTGACATTCCAAACCCCACACTGAGATTGGTAGCCTTCCAACACTCTGCCTTAAGCTATTATGTGAAATCGGTTTGTGAAAAGTCTGAAGTCAATGTAGGAGAAGGTTGCTGTTACCCTTGTGGAATTCTCCACACCAGAGTAATCTCCAGCTAGAAGGCATTCTTTCTCACACCCCTCCCCCATTGCCCCTGCACAGTTTCCAAGGTGGGCTCAGAGCCTGCAATAACATCTGGGGAGAAGAAGAAAAAGTATGCCTTTTGCAGATGGTTCAAGGGGAAATGGTCCAGGAGGGCAAGGAACCAGCAGGGGCTACTGACCTTCTCATCTTAGACGAGGGGGGAAATGCCAGGGCCAGCAGGCTGCCCTAGATGCCCATGCTCCAGCAGAGCCACCCACTGCTTTTCAAAGGCCCCAGAGAAGTCACCTTGCCCTTTCATCTCTACTGGCTAAAAAGTACTTCCTTAAAGGAATATACCACCTGGGTTTGTGTCGGGTATATAAATATATAATAGCAGAGTAGAACAGAAGAGACAGATTCTCAATTGCTTTTTATAAATGAGTTTACTAACTATAAAAGAGGGTTACATGGAGATAAAATAAGAAATCCTTTGGTTCTGGTGGGTTTTCTGGGCTGTGTGGCAGTGGTCTGGCATCTTTAGAGGTGTATCACAGAGAAAAGTCTGTGTGACACAGTGTGAAACACTTTTCTCTGTGATACACCTCTGAAGATGCCAGCCACAGATGCAGGCGAAACGTTAGGAACAAAATCCACCAGACCACGGCCACACAGCCCGGAAAACCCACAAGAACCAGTTGAATCTGGCCGTGAAAGCTTTGTTTCCTGTTACACATCTACATTACTGCATGTTTGGTTACTTCTTGGTATCTATCTGCTGTCTCATGCTCATGGTCGTGGTGGTGGTGTCGGATCTGCAATCTGAGGCTCTCCAGATGTTCACGGACTACAAATCCCATCAGACCCCTGCCAGCATGGCCAATTGGATCAGGTTGGCCTTGCTGGCAGGGGCTGATGGGATTTGTAGTCCATGTAGTCCATGAACACCTGGAGAGCTGCAGGTTGCAGACCCCTGGCTCAAACAAAGAAACAGAGTTAACTTTATAACTTGAGATGTGCATGCTCACTAACATGAAAGCAATGGCTATCTGACTGAACAATAGCTAATTAATAGATCAGGTCATAAACAGTGACTTCAGCAACTTGGGTGCTGTGTGGTTTCCGGGCTGTATGGCCGTGTTCTAGCAGCATTCTCTCCTGATGTTTTGCCTGCATCTGTGGCTGGCATCTTCAGAGGACTGCTCTGTGAGTTGTTCTGGATGCCCTAATTTGATATTAAATATGTTTTGATGTGCATGTATTTATTTTCTATAAATGGCTGTATTTTCCTTGACATTTCAAGTATTTTGGAGCACTCATATTGCAATTAGCTGAAAACAAAACAAACAGCAATGGCACAAGCATTTAATTTTTTTAAAAAACCTTTTTATTTATTTTCCCCTTTCTGCTCAATGAGGACCCAAAATGTCCTACGCTCTTCTCCATACGAGGTAGGTTAGGCTGAGAATGTGTGACTAGACACTCAGTGAACTAATAAGGTAGAGGTGGGGATTCTGACCCGAGTCTTCTAGATTCTGCTCTGATACTCTAACAACTTGTTTACATACAAACAGTTAACCCTTTAACAACAACAACAACAACAACTGTTGTTGTTGTTGTTGTTGTTGTTGTTGTTGTTGTTGTAGATTTCACAGCTGCCAGATCTTTAGCTGGTTGTTGGCCTTCATTACAATTCGAGCCTCACCCAGAGGCCTAGGAAGTTGTAATGTATCGGCGTAGTATTCGTGCGGATCCCAGCAGGGCTGCTTTCTGAATTTGACAGATGTTAATTTTGTCAATTCGAAGATGTTTCAAGTGCTGCCCTAGTGTTTTTGGGATGGCGCCCAGCCTGCCGATTACCACTGGGACGACCTCAGCTGGTTTGTGCCATAGACGCTGAAGCTCGATTTTCAAATCGCGGTATCTAGTGATCTTCTCTATTATTATTATTATTATTATTATTATTATTATTATTATTATTATTATTATTATTATTATTATTATTATTATTATTATTGTTGTTGTTGTTGTTGTTGTTGTTGTTGTTGTTGTTGTTGTTGTTGTTGTTGTTGTTGTTATTTAGTTTTCTTATACCGCCCAATCCTCAAAGGGCTCTGAGCAGTGAACAGTAAGGCCAATAGGCAACGCATAAAATACAGTAATAAAATAGACATTAAAATTGTTTAAATTATAACTGAGTTGTGACAGACACTTGCAAAATCCCAACAGTTTGACAGCTCAGCTGGAAACTCTCGGGACTCAGCTTCATCCCCTACAGCTTCATCCCCTACAGCTTCATCCCCTACAGAGCTGGCTGCAGCCCTTGTTCATTGGCTTCATCAGAACAGAGAAGAGCTAAGGGGAGGGTCAGGCAAGGTCTCTAACTTGCTTGGTCAGGTGCTGCAAGCTAGGTAGGTAGAACTCTCTCTCTCCTTTTGTGGGCAGCCATTAAGTCTTTCTAAGGATCCCTCTCTTTTTGACTGTCTGCCATCCTTATTTACACATCAGAGTCATACCTTGACACCAATGGACTACACATTGTAGAGATCCTATGCTGAAACATTCCCTTTGCCCTGGGACTTCTGTTTCTTTAAGAGTCAGGTAGAAAAGAGAATTCT
The DNA here is from genome assembly GCF_021028975.2 of Sphaerodactylus townsendi. Lineage (NCBI taxonomy): Eukaryota > Metazoa > Chordata > Lepidosauria > Squamata > Sphaerodactylidae > Sphaerodactylus > Sphaerodactylus townsendi. The sequence continues at coordinate 32,457,330 of NC_059437.1, read as the reverse complement.
GCTAGATGCCATTTTTCTCACCCCTGCGTGACAAGGGGCAAGCGCTACCACCTGCTGAAATACCCTCCAGTGTGCTGCCCTTGGCATCTACTTACTTCAGCTGGAAATTTTTTTTGTAGTCATGAGTCCTACCTGTATAATGCAGGCCCTAAGCTCTCTTTTTAGGATTTCCAAAATATAGCAAATGTAACCTACTGTCCTCAACATATAGGACCAAAGATAGAACTTGGGAGGGGATGGCAAATGTCTCCCTTCTTTCCCATCAGGTGAAACTGCACTGCTGATGGGGACCTTCTGCTGACTTGCATCTGCTTTCCAACCTTACCGGCTCATCCAAGGTTGCTTATGCATGGGCTGTTAACCCCTGTGAGGTATATCCCTGGGCATGTCCCATTGCAGGCTCTCCACCTTTACAAGCTTCAGAATGGACAGGAGTAGCAAAAACCACTCAGCTACCCCTGGCTGGCAGATTTTCTGGACTTGAGAATCTTCCTAGCTTCTTGACCTTGGCTTTGGTCTTCGTTTAAAGACAAGTTGCCCCACCCCTTTATCCTTTTACCAGTGGGATACTCCACCCATGATCCTTCTTTACCCAGAGGAAGAATTTCCATTCTCCCCATCCGGTCTCTTGCCATTCTGTCTGCCCTCTCTCCAAGGATTCCACCTTCCTCTGGGGAAAATGTTCCCCTGATGCTCAATAAGGCTTCTCATGAGATGCTCCTGGTCTCTTGATCTGCTTTGGGTGGGAGAAATGTTTATCTGATGGCCAATGATGTGGGTTATTTTCTTGTTCAAAGCATTGTGATGCTTCTGTGCACTTTCCAGGCTTCCCTATCTCTCCTGTGATCTTTCCCAAACCTGTTTTACACCAGTGTTTTGACTTTTGAGTGGCACCCCTATGGGCAGAAGAGCCCAGATCTTCCTGGTCCCATCCACATGAATGCCATTTCCCCTGGCCCAGTGTCCTAGAGCAGCTATTGCCCTCCTCCACCAACAGAGAGCTTTTTTCCAAGACCTGACAATTGACATATTGTTATAGTGTTATAACATTGCAAAAAAAGTGTGCCTTGGGTTTGCTGAATTCCCAGCTTTCATTAAATAGGTGGAACAGAAAGTGCCCTCTCAGAATCTAATAGTTTCTTTTCTGCCACCACTCTTAAGGCTTTGAAGTAAAGAAATCAGCATATCCTGATTCTATCATGCTGCTGAATGAATGAAATCCATCCGTGTTTGTGTGTGTGCGCTCACAAGAGGTGAGCAATCCCTTTGTAAATGCCATCTGCCAAGGCTCCTCAGGGCCCATCTCTGGCCACCCTTATTAAATCGTTCCCTCTCATGAATATTTAAAGCCTCCCTGAATTAACAATAAACAGGCATCCATTCCAGAAGAACTGACAGAGATGCAAAGAGCAAGTTTCCTAATTACCGTGACTCTGGGGGCCCATGAATAATTCAGCACCCTCCCTGCTCAGTGCGGCTCTGTGGCCAGAAAGATGGCTACGGCTCCTCTCCTCAGGACCATCCAAGGCAGCTTCCCAGGGGAATCCGTGTCCCTGTGGAAATGGCTCCCTCTGGGTAATGAGCTTCTGTTCAGAAGTGCTTTTCAGCCAATGGCTGGCAGGAACCTAGAAAGCAAGACAAGCTTTAAGGTCTGAAGAAAGTAGATTAATCTTGGATTATCCCAGGGCTCTGGTACAGATGACTGTTGCTCCCAAGAGAGCGATTCTAGGCAGAGTTTCTGCTGTCTTAGCCCATGGACTTAACTCTGCATAGGATTGAACAATTAGTCTCATATATTTTTTCTGATGTTTGAACTTGTGGCACAGGGACTGGCAACACAAAATGTTTTTTTTTTTCTGTACATTACTGATCCGTCCTACATGGAATCAATTGTTGTGCTAGCCACCAGCACAGATGGCTCTAAGAAGGATGAGAGCAATTTATGGAGGAGGAGGAGCATACAGTGTTGGGGACAGGGCAGCAGCCACCCTTTCCAAGAAGACTGAGGAACCCGTGCTGGCAGAGCTGTCCCAAGGCAGGACTCTTGGATCCAGTAGCAGAACAATGGAGGTCCAACAGGAATGGAAGTTTTTCAAACTTTCAGGATCAAATGAACATGCAGGTTTCCAGGCTGCTGTCTTGTGGCATTGTTGGTGCATGTATATGTGTGTCATCTGCAGCTGTGGTCCCCTTTTCAACACGAAGAAACGGCAGAACAGTATGTATTGTCGAAGGCTTTCATGGCCGGAATCACTGGGGTGCTGTGTGGTTTCCGGGCTGTATGGCCGTGTTCTAGCAATATTCTCTCCTGACGTTTCGCCTGCATTTGTGGCTGGCTTCTTCAGAGGATCTGATGCCAGCCACAGATGCCAGCCACAGATGCAGGTGAAACGTCAGGAGAGAATGCTGCTAGAACACGGCCATACAGCCTGGAAACCACACAGCACACCAGGACAGTAACTGTTTTTTTACCTAATGCAAAAAAGGCTTAACCTACAGTTGTTGTTAATAGGGCCCCATCAAAGTGGAATCAAATACAAAGTGGAAAACAAAGTCTGACCATCTACTGAAACCTAAGCCACTTTTCTTAAGTAAAGCTTGCTTAGCTTGGCAAGCAATGAATGGGAAAGAAACCCAAGAGTCCCTTGTGTCTGGCCAGGCTGGGTCAGGCACCATCCGTATGCTGTGCAGACCAATGGAGGCAAACACATTAAAGCCACCCAGACCTGCACACGTCGACTCAACTGAGCTATGCTGAGCATACAAACAGCCAGAGAGAGTTTAGTTATGCACACAGACTGCGACTGGAAAAAGCCATTCTTCTGCACTGCTGCAGTTTGGGCCTTTTCTTTTTCTTTCTTTTTCTTTTTTGCAATGGTAATGAAGCTTTGAATGCAGGAACATCTTTCACAGCACAAATGGGCTGTAATCAAAAGGTTGTATTACTATTAAAAAGAATAAAAAAAATATAAAAAGTCCAACTTCAATTTCCTGCCCTTGGCTGGAGACTGACTTTTAATATGCCTGTAATTTACAAATAGATGGAAACAATCAGACCTCAGGGACCCTTTGACAGCTGAACTTTATGGCATGTTCCAGGCAGATGTAGCATCAGCCAAGAGGAGAGCTTTATTTCCCTCCAGAGAGTGCTACTTTCTCAAGGTCCACATAACTTCCTGGCTGACTGACTCCAAATTCCTACCTGGGCCAACAGAGAGGCTCAGAGGAAGATCCATAGAATGTGATTGGCTCACCCAGATAAAAGCCATTAGCAATTAGGTGCTGCTAATTATTTCCATGTATGCAAATTACTCATCGCCTAGCATAGAAACAAGGGCTAATTAAACCCAGAAACATGGCTAACAGGTGATTAACAAGAAAGGTTTACAGACCAAGTGATGCCTTCTGTCTGGAGGGCGGAACAATGCTTTTGGGGGAGGGGCAACCTATAAAACAGAGCATGTTCGGCGCAGATCTGACCTTCTCAAATTTCATGTCAGCCTCTCATCCCCCCTGCCCCCGTGGTGATAGCCTGCAAGTCTTCTATCAGGCTTTTGAACTGTCAAGAAACGGTTCACATTTGAATCCACCTTTGACTCTAACCCAATTTGCCCAGTGACCTTTGTGCTAGAGAGTGACTTCGTTTTTGGAGGGGTGCATGCATGCATACTCCTTTTCTAAAGCGTTAGCTGAGTGTGCAAAACCTTCTTTAAAACAGCTGTGCAATGATGAGCCCCAGTAATTTGCTTCCCAGTTACACTAAGAAAGGCAATAAATTCAAATTATCTGGGTGCTCAGGAAACAATAATTTTATTTGGTTACAGTTCACTTTCCCCACTGAGATGATGGTGGATTATACAGTATAAGTCAAATACAGTAAACAAGACAGGACATTAATGCTTTATTAAAGCATCTTTCTAAACCACTCTGTTACAGCATAGCCCTGATATCTGTGCAAAAATGTCTTCCTGAATAATTCAGTTTTTCATAGTTTGCATAATGCCAGGAGAGTAGGAGCCTTCTGACCTCATCCGACAAGCCCTTACATAACGTGGGGGCCTCGACAGAGAATATGCAAGTACAGGCAGTTGTTGATCTTGCCCACTTGTAGGGTGGCACCTGCAGAAGATCCTTCTAAAATGAGCAAAGCTGTCATGGCAGAGCGTAGAGGGAGAGGAGGTCCTACAGACATGAGGGTCCAAGGCCATGGAGGGTATGTGATAGCCAACACCTTGAACTGAGCTTGGTAACTGGTGGGTGGCCAAATGCAGTGACTGCGGAATGGGAATACTGTGCACACTCTGCCTAGCTCCTGATGATCTGAGCTGAGACATTCTGCACTAACTGGAGTCTCTAAGTTGACTTCACGGAGACATCTATGTAGAATGCATTACAGTAGTCCAGTCTCAGTGTTACATGGCATGGTTTCAGGTAATAAAATCAGCCTAGTTTAGATAGGGGTACATCTTCTGGGCTAAACTGAGCTGAAGAACCTTTATTATCCCCAGGCACCTGTGCAGGGTTGGTAGAGGACTATATAGGTAGACAGAGTTAGTTGGGACAGACCCACTACACCATTTTCTTCCAACCATGGCTCTGTTACGCAAGCTAAATCCATTTTCTCTTTCTGCAACATCTGGACAGGCATGTAGTTGTATGCCTCTGCAATCTAGTATTGCACAATATTAGTAAAGAAGTGGGGCCCTTGTGTAACTGACTCTTGAGATGCTATGGAGGTCAGATAGGCAGTGAGCATCCTTGCCGTATACTGGTCATCACTGAAATAAAAACCCATCCGTGAATCTAGTTCCCATCTGCATTGAAAGAGTGCATCAATCACCTATCCTGTCCCAGGTGAAGATCATGCTCAGTACCACCTTACCCCACACCCCACATTTGATATGCTACCATTCTCAAAACAAGTCATACAGCAATCCAGGGCTACAGTCTTGATGCCTGCAGTCAAATGACATTCGGGCTGGGCAACAGATGTTGTTCTCTATCAGCACAGCTCCTAGGTAAGCAACTGGTTTCACTCTCCAAATCCCAATATGGTAAGACCCTTCCTACTTGTCTAAAATGCCTGGGCCCCAGATATGATCCACGATTGAAGAGCCACAGGCCCAGAGGCCTTGTGCTTTTGCCCTTCAACTTGTGCCAAGAGGCTCGCATCTCTGATGAAGTGCTGGCCCTTTGAAACTAGGGAAACTGCAGTCTGCCCATCCCTTCAGCAATAAAAAAAAGACACAGGAAGCAACCTTGGAAGAAAAGCCAATAGGGGCACTTCTCTCCCAACCCCGTCCCAATGGGATTCACCTGAGCTAAGCCCACCTTCACACTTAACATCTGCCTTCCTCCTTCTCCCTTTCTTGTGTTTCCTATTCTGTAACAAAGAATGGAATATATATTTTACTCTGCAACATGAAGCTGCAATACTGATGGTTTAGAACATTCTCTCTAGCCTCTTGGCTTTGCCTGTTCACTGCAAAGCATTATAAAGATCTACAGCAACTTATGCAAATAAGTGTTGCTTTCTCATGGCCTACTGCACCAAAACCGTGCATCTTGCAAGGAGAAATACAGAAGTGGGTGGATCCCCCCCCCCCCCGAAGTTATTATTTGCATTCTCAAAAGGGAAAGATATTATTCTGATTCCTGACAGTCTATTTTTCCTTCAGTTCTCCAAACATGTCTTCTGATGAGAACTGAACATATTTGTTTTGTTTTGTGTGTACTTCCCTCTGGCCACTTGCAGTTTCTGCAGGCTAATATGTAAGACTGGTTTGAAGAAACAAATCCTCCTAGTCTTGGATGCCAGCTGAGTCTGCCCCTGGAAAGCTCCACCTCAGTTGTCAGTGCACTCTTCATGTGCATTGAAATTAAAGAAGCACATGATTCTACAGGAGACTGTCCACAGCATGGTACAGGGGTCACTTCGAGACAACAACAACTTGCTGATTTCAGCACTGTAGAATGCACTGGGAAGGACTGAGAAGATCACAACGGATGATGCAAAACCCTGCAATTTTCCAGTGTTGAAGAGCCCCCTTATAGAATTTGCTCTAGGAGGTGTGGACAGGATGCATTCCAAGTTGAAACAACAGCCTGGGAGGAGACAGGCCAAAGCCTTGTAATACTTTACACCAGGGCCCATTTGTCAGGAGTGTTTCTGAGCCAGAACCCCTTTTGTCCCAGGCAACTTCTGGGGATCATTTTTGTGTCATAGTTTGTGTCACTTTTGTGGTTGGCTTGCACTGGGCACGGGAGAATGGGGACAGGTGGGAGGGGGAGCACCTGTCCCTTTAATTTTTACCTGAAAGGAAGTAGTTTCCAGTCATTGCCCAGTGGTTAGGAATTATATGTGATAAAATTCTACACAACCCTCTATAGCCCGGGGCATTAACTTGAATTTTGGTGACCCAAGATGGTCCCATTTCCTCATAGGTGGACCGGTCTGCTTCACTGCCCAAGGGTTTAAAATGCATTTTTTTTAAAAAAAAAAGATGGGAATAGGATGGACCTCGTTGACGGAATGGGTCGATGGGGATTCATTTGGAAGGGAAAAGTCTTGTCTAGCCCTGTACTGGGGGAAAAGTCTATTCTGTGAAAACCCTTCATTCATTGCACCCTTGATCTAGAATAGGGGTCCATCCTATAGTCCTCCAAATGCTCTTGGACTGCAGTTTCCATCAGCTCTGCCCTTTCAATGTTGGCAGGGGCTGATGGGAATCATAATCTATGAACATCTGGCGGGCCATGGGTTGGAGACCCCTGATCTAGAGTCTAACAGGCTACCCCATCCTGGACTAGCAACAAAAGGGCTACAGTGCGTTGAGTTCCACCATCAGCGTCACAGGGCTTCACTTCAAAATCTTGTATGCATCACAGAATAAAAATAAAAAAGTTCTTGTGCCAAATGAACCATCATTCCATCACTCTTCGTGCTCAAATGTCAGCTAGCAGTAAAAGCCACCCCCATAAATACAGTGTATTAAGAGGGGAGACATTTAGAGCCACAGACGTGCTGTGCCTTTCTGAGGAAATTGCTGAAATATTCAAGGGACGAAGCTATCTCTGTTGAGAGGCCAGAGAGATCTACTCTACCTGCTTGGTTGAAAGGGGAATATTGGCTGCTGCCACATTTCTTTCCACAAGCTTGTAAGAAATGAAGGAAGAGCCGCTGATTGCCATAACGTGGCTGCTCTTAAATGAAGATTCTTGGAGGAGGAGTAAATGGGCCATTGTAACAAACACACTCTTCTCATTTTAAATATGCGGCTATTAAAATGTCCACCCCAAAGGACAAGATGAACAGCATGGTACAAGGACTTCTGGGTACATAGTCCCAGAAGGATATTTATAAAATTGCAGCCTTCCCAGAGATTGACAAGAAGGAGGGTAGTATCAGCAACTGGAAAGTTCTTCTGCACAAGTCCCCACTGCAATTAACTAGATTCTGCATTACTGTGGGAATTCCGCAGGATAACTTTTCAGCCAACAGGGCAGTGAGATCTGTCCCTTCTTATTGTGCCTAAAATCTACTGCTCAAAACAATCTATGGGGTTTCTTTGCCTCATGGTGCATCTTCCTCTACTGCTGGAAAAAAACCAGCTTCATTTCAAAGTAATAGCCAAGATGGGAAAACCACATTATGGAATATTCTCCTCAGCTGTGAGCATTGCTTGCTTTCCTTCTGCGCTGTTTCAGTTTGCTTCCATAACTGGCCAACATTTTTTTTAAGTGAAGTGCTTATGGTGCATTTTCTTACTGTCCCCAAAACAGTCAAGACATTCTTTCGCCTTTTCTCCAGTCCATTAGAGTAGATGTCTATTTTCCCGCCTTATCCATCTCCCTTGGGAGCCTTACCTTCATGGAAGATGGCTGAATGTTTTCAGGTCTCCTCTTTTCCTTTGCTTGTGTTGTACAGTACCTGGAGCAACCAGGATTATTTTTACCTGTCATCTTCTGCTTTGAGAATGGTCAGTGGTGGATGCTGAAGGCTCCAGAGCTACCCCCAAGTTTGCCTTTCAAAAAGATTATTGGCAATCAGATTGTCAGGGAGAGGGTAAAAAACAAACCTAGCACCAACTTTAGTCTAAGTTCCTGTTATATTTCTCCCTCCTTCCTTCCTTCTGTCTTTGTTTTTATTTCCCCCCACTGTGGTTTTCCTGTAATTGTTTCCCCACCAACCACTGCTGCCCCTCCAGCAACAGCAATGTAAACCAGGGAAGCTTTTTACCTCCTATATAATTTTACCTTTCCTGATGTTAGTTAGAGCATCTGGGAAGGATTATTGCTTAGCTCTCCTTGGCATCCTGTCTTGAGGCCCCTTCCCTTTCTCTCACCACCAGTTAGAGAGTGGCACAGGATTTTCATCAACCTCATCAGTTGTGCCCTCCTGTTTTGCCTTTGGGCCTCCTCTCTGGAACAGGATGCAATTCCCCTGTGTCGGATTAGGCCTCCCTGATAGGCAGTTCACTGAGCTGACTTCCCTGCAGGTGGATTTCACTTCTGGCTTGTTTGGTTTACCCCCTTCTTGCTGGCTTAGGCAAGTGTTTGCTGCTGAACTGCCTTCATGCTGCCGAGCGGGTGGAATAATGTACATTAGGGCCACAGTCAGTGGCTCTAATCCGTGGCCACCCTTAGAATTCTATTTCTGTTTTTTTATACAAGTTCACAAAACTCTGAGCAATGATTGTTCATATTCACTTGCTATCTCTCTCTGCACCAATGCAGGGAAACTGAACCCGCCTTATGCATCCCTTCATGACTGCTGGTTTAAAGAAGACAAGTGGTACAGTTCCGTATTCTTGCTAGCAGTGGGGTATGTGAGAGGTTCTTGCCCCACTGCAGGGAACTTTTGCAAAAGTATGCAAGGCTCTCCACTGCTCAGCTGCCAGGGACTACAAATTGGATGCCTAACTTGGGAGGAAAGCATCCATTTTGGAACCCCTCTAGTAGGAAAGCAAAGACCTGGCCTAGAACGACTCTCATAAAGTGAATCTCATCAAAAACTGGGAAGCAGCCAAGTTTTCTATAAGCCAGCTCTGGTATTAATAATTGCCCTGCTTCTCTCCTCAGTTCACCATCTTTTTTATCACACTTAAATTCATTCTGCAAGTTAATTGCAGGGTTTGGCCAGCCTCCAGAGCACTGTGCAGCCAGCTCCTGCCTCCCAGCAGGGCTTTGTGTTCATCTTTCCCTTCTCCCGCTACAGTTCCAATGTCTGCGAAACTCATGTGAGTCAGATTCACCCTGTTGAGTGGAATGGGCCTTTACTCTGAGCCGCCAGGGCAACTCTTCGGATGCCAGGATGCCACACACTGCCTGCAGAAGTTGTGAAGATTCATAACATGCCAGAGGGTATGTTTGGAGGCTATATGGGTCATTTGGGAGGAACCCTCAGCCTAGGGTTGCCAACCTCCTGATGGAACCTGGAGCTGTGCCAGAATTACAACTGATCTCCAGAGTCCAGACTATACCGATTAGTCCCCTGGAGGCAATTGCTACTTAGCACAGGTGGAAATGGCCCTATTGTGAGCCACATTTGAGTTTGAGGCCCTAGCTGAAGAGGGTCCCCATTCCACAGACCCCGCAGTCCCCGGGGTTCACCCCCAAATCTCCAGGGATTTCTTATCTAGAACTGGTAACTTAATGCAGTCCCACACAGTTCAGGCAAGGCAGTTCAGTGGGTAGTAGGATAGCCACCACCACCCCGGTTGGGGAAAAGTGGGGAAGGTAGCCAGATCCAGGTTGGGAAACTCCTGGAGTTTTGGGCACGGAGATTGGGGAGATCAGGGGCCTCAGTGGGGTACAAAACGCCACAGCATTTGCTCTCCAAAGCATCCATATTCTATTGGGGAACTGTTCTCTGTAGTGTAGAGATGAGTTGTAATTCCGGTGGATCCCCGGGTTTCACCTGGAGGCTGGTCTCCCTTGCTTTGCCTGCAGAGTCCCTGAGACCTCCTGTTAAAGGACTCCTTATCCCACTGCAGGGAAGTTGGGTTGGGGTTCAGGAAGGTTCTCAGTGGAGATAGTCCTGATCTGAATGGACAAGGGCCTTGAACAAGACAGCTTTCTTTTGTCTCTTGGTTCCCCCCCCCCCCCCCGGTCCCACCCTTGTAGAATGGTCTGCCTGTGGAGATCAAGAAGGCTCCTACTCTTCTGCAAACTGGCTTTCTGCAAACTATACAAAATGAATTATTCAAGAGGGCTTTTTTTTTACATAGATAAGAATGTAGCACTATACAAAATGGTTCACAAATTTACTTAGATAAATTTTTAGGGACTGTGGTCTTTATTATTGTGTATAGTTTCCTGGAAAATGGATCCTACCATGTCATTTTGCATCATTTAATGAGTCATGTTAACAATGTGCTTTTTTTCTGTTCTGTCTTTTTAAAAATGACTGGTTGTACAAGTCAGATACTATTTCCTTGTTCATTTAATGCCCCATCTTGTTTTATTAACTCTGCCTTGGGCCCTGACCTGCATACCCTAGGCTAACCTAATCCCACCAGATCTTGGAAGCTGGGTAGGTGGCCATAGCTGGTATTTGGACGGGAGACCTCCACGGAAGACAAGGGCTGTGATGTGGAGACAGGCAATGGCAAACCACCTCTGAGGTCCCTTCTGCACATGCAGAATAATGCACTTTCAGCCCACTTTCACAATTGCTATTCCCCACAGTAAAATCCAGCTGAGAAGTGCATTGAAAGTGCGGAAGGGGTCTGAATGTCTCTTTTCTTGAAAACCCTGCAAGATGGCCTTAAATCACTTGTGACTTGACTTCCACCTAATCTACCTTGAGTTCCAGTACTTGAGTTCCAATACTTGACTTCCACCTAATCTACCTCGAGTTCCAGTAAGAAAGGCGGAATATATATATAACACAAATAAATAAATGACTGGTCAAATTCTTGGCTTTCCTGCTTTGCCATCTGCCTTCCTGCTGTTGATGGGATGAGTGCTGATAGACGGCTACAGAGCAGGACAAGACATAGCCTTGGAGATCTCTACCCAGCCTGTGGTTCTGCCATGAAAAATATTTTAAGGAAAGAAAATAGTTTTCTCCACATTAGCAGTGAAGAATAGGGGTGCAAAGGAATGTGAGTGTGCTGGCATGATGAAGTCAAATCTTTTGTGTGTGCTGAGGGGGGCCCTTGAGAGATCAATGCTGTTTATTCCATAAGGCGGGAGCAAGGAAAAGTATTAAACAAACAGAAGCAAAGCTTAATTTCCCTGCAGTATTGCCTGCAACTAATGGAGGGTTAAGTTATAGGTTCGTGCACAGCTCAGAAATTCCCCCTGGGCTCCCTTGGCATTGATGCAGTGGGAGCTAAATTGGTTTGGCCTTCGAAAGCTGCAGAGACTGGAGTGGTGGAGTGCGTGTGTGGAGGTAAGGGAACATGCCTCTTAGCTGTCTCTCCTCACAAGGGGTATTCTTCACTTTGCACGCAAGCACAACTGCTGCCTTGTTTTTGTATCTTAGAATGCTGTGGTTGTTGAAAGGGAAGGTGGGGAAGAATCTCTCTCCTCCCCCCATTGTTTTTTGAAAGGATTTTTTCTCTAAGACTGGCTAGTGTTCTTTGAGGAACGCTTTTGGGTGGTCTTGTTTCTTGGGGACAAAATGTGGTTTGAGTTTTGCCTCCACTGTGGATCTGCTGAAGAAACTCTGCGGAGAAATAAATGAAAGGCCTACATTTCCTGCAATGTTTACTCCTGATTATTGTGGAAATATGACGGTGACACGGGGGGCTCACATTTCTTGTCATGAAAGCCTTCTTTGTCATGCACAGCCTTCTAAAGGTTATAGTCCCTCCCCTTCTTTCTGCAATTTAAAAGAGACCACCACGTTCTCCTTTTGATATAAGGGCTTCAGTCCTGAATTATGACCTGAGCAAGCCTGGGCGGTTGACTGTTCCAGTTTCTCTGCATCTGAAGGCCTGGCTCATTGAAACCATCCCATCTAGTACAATGCTGGATCTGCGGAACACAAGCAATGATGCCAGCCACCCTCTAATGAAAAGGGTTTGGCTTCTGTATGCAACGGCAACATTACATATGCAGAAGTTCCGAAGCCGCAATGGAATGTCTGTAGCTGCCACCACATGCTACAAGAGCCTTTACTTATGCCTGGTAGCTTTTAAACGGTGGCAGGGGAAGGAAATTAAAAGCACGTTTTACTAAACCCACAGCTTGCACAAAAGGCTTATACACATGAAGCAAAGAGCTGTGCGGAATCCAATCTTTCTGCAGCCCTTCAGCCAAATGTGTGGTCTCACAAGGGTGTGACTCTTAAAGCACCAAAGCTTGGGAGAAAGAGTAGGTCTGGGAAAGGGGTTTCTGGAAGATCGCATGGATATCAGGTAACCTATTCTGGAAAACTCATGCTGTGCATGAACCCCTAGCTGTACAGCTCAAGGCCGCATCTCTCAGCTGGTGTTCTCTGCCAGAACACAAACGATCCTCTCCATCTTCCTATCTTTGAATCTGGCAGGGCTCCTGGGCCCCCCTGCAGCAGGCTGAAGCTCAACAGGGGCAGTTTTTTTCTCATGGGAGGAATTAGTAGTGAGTGAAGGCATGACCCAGCCTTACAACACTACTGACAATAAGTATGCTACATCGCCATTTTGTAAGACTAGGCTGCTGCCCATTCGTTTATGTTTTGTTTTTTACAGTGTTGATTACATTTTTAAGGGTTTTCCCCATTTTGTAGTGGACATTTCCCACCCAGGGATATTTGCATGTCATTCCCATCAAGCTAGGAGAAGTAAAGCACTGCAAAAAGGGAAGGAATGGCCAAGTCTCAGTGCTTCATCAGCTTAACCTCCAAGGTCCCCCAGCTCTCTGCCCAGCACCAACCGAGCATCGTCAGCCCCAAGCCTGCTAATGTGTTGTGGCTGCAGTTTGTGATCTCTCAGCATTTCCATCATCTTGTGACCTTAGCCAGAGTTGCTGGCACTTTTCTAAGTGGGGGTGGGGGACAGTGCTGAGTCAGGCCAGGTGAGCGGCGGCTCATTTATCTCCGACTGCGCAGAACTGGCTGGCTGTCAGTGCTGGTGGCATCTTTTTGCAACAAACTTTAACCTCAATGGCTGAGAATGCAAATAGAACCCCTGTTGCCTTTCTAGCACCCGTTTCAGGAAACTTGAACAATGAGCTCCACAACAATAAAGTTTTCCAAAGACTTCAGAACTTTCCACTGGGGAATTTTCTGGCTCTCTCCTGCAGGTGCAGTTACTAAAAAGAGATATGGCCTGGTGAAGAGGCCCTAGTCTGTTTCAAAGGGGTGATGCTCTGTCCTCAGAGTCATGAGTCCCTTGAAGTAGCCTGTGCCAGGATTTGAGATAAAGCAGAAGCCAGTTCCCTTCTGTGTTTAGCCAAGACCATGTCATTACACTTCCCTGGTTCTTCTTGGCCACCCAGAGGACTGTAAACACACTTTCAGTTTGCCTGTCTCAGAACAGAATGCAACAGAAAGGTAATCCCTCAGTGGTGGACCGTTGCTCAGCCAAGGATTTCCTTCTTCTCGATGATGTCCCAAAAGTGAATAAAGCAAAAACTTAAAAAGGGAAGCAGAACTCTTCTAGGATGTATTGTCTTCTAGGATGGCTTGAGCACAACCCTTTGTCACCAGGTGCTAATTAGCAAACATAAGAACTGAGCTATCTGGGAGTGGGATCAGAGGTGTAGCAAGGGGGGAGAGCGCCTGGTGCACTCGTGCATCCTCCGCCCCCATCGTGCCCCGCAACGTCCCTGTCCTGCCCCGGAACGCCCCCGGAATGCCCCTGCCATGCCCCAGAACGCCCCCACCATGCCCCCAGAACACCCTCGCCACACCCCCACAGGGGTGTGTACCCAGTGCATCGCCCCCCTGCCCCCTTGGAGCTACACCTCTGAGTGGGATAGAATCTTAGCAAGGGAAAGGCTCTGAGAACTCATAAGCTGTCTGCAGCCGACCAGGTGATAAGCCACAGTTCCTCAAATATTTAAGAACAAAGAACAGCCAGCCTGGCACAGTTCCCCAGAAAGGTTAAAATACAATCAGAAATGGTCCAAAAAGATACATTATTGGTCTTTATCTACCCCATGTCCCTTGTACTAAGGGATCAGAATGCAACTTTTTCTAACCTCTATATGCCCTGAGATCAGCCAAAGAATTCTTGCTCTGAGCAGCATCCTTTAAAAAGTTGAATCTAATGCACTTAGGTTATGGCTTTCTTGGTGGTGGCGCCAGAGCTGTTGAATGCTCCCTCCATTGTGATGGCTTCCAAGGTTGGGCAATGGAGGAGGAGAAGATGCTTCTGTGATCACTGTAGGTTTTTAATGTCATGGATTAAGGACTGGCACTGGTTGGGATGGCGGGCATCTTTCCTACTGCTGCTGCTGCTGCTGGTATGTGGGTGGGTGCTCTCAGCATTCCTCTTACTGCAACCTATTTTGCAAATGTTCTTGTCACATTGCTTTATTATGTTCAATTGCACACCACAATTGAAAGCTGCAGAGCAGAAAGGCAAGTTAAGAAAAGGACGCAAAGAAATAATATCAATAAATAATTAAATCCATGTTGGGTCCACGCTGCCCATGTTGGTGTAGGTTGTTATAGTAACAAGCAAGAAACTTTGCCCACCCTTGCATCCCACACATTTTGGGGCAAGCCAGCTGTATGACCCCATTCCCCTTTCTCATGTCTGTGTTCATTCACGCAAAGGGAAGAGGATGTTGCCCTTCCATCCTCTGATGTCAGGGTGCCCCCTAGTGGGAGTCAGATTTGCTTGCCACCCCTTTTCTTTTGGACAGGCCTTTACAGTCACACAGTGACACCAGTAATGTCTCCCACAGACCCTTCAGAGAATCACAGGCCTTTCATCACCAGACAAGCAGAACAAAATTAATGCAGACTTTTCTTCCTCTTCCTTCCCCTCCTCACCTTGCTGAGTGGCAGAGGGCCAGAGATCCTAGAGGGATGGCATCCTGCCGCTCACCCACTGGAAGAGACACATCTTGGCACCAGATTGTTTTCAAAGCTGATATTTTTTCAGCAGTTCATGTTGCCACCGCTGTGTCTTATTGGGGAAAGAGGAAGGGATCTTGATTTTCCGGAAGTCTTCAATACACTTCCCCAGCTCAGACTGGAGTGCTTTCCTTTCCTCGCTAACACGTGGCACTTCTGGACAGTTCTCTAGTCCGTTTTCCTTGACGTTTGTGTTGTCATTGCTTCTTCGCTCCCCTATCTGCTTCACCTCTTCCAGCTTTTGGAGTGGCTTTAAGATGTCCAGGGTGTTGGGCCGCACTGGGGCCGGGACACAGTCATCCGGGGCTTCGGGCCATGGCAAGGACCCAGTGGATCCCGTTTCTGAAGGGGGGACTTTATCAGGTGGTGGAGGCAGAGGCAGTTCTGGGTCACAGTAATCAGCACAGGAAAAATCCCAGGGGGGCTTTGGGATTTGGGCTGGGTCTTGTGTTGCCAATGGCACATTGAAAATGGGAGTACCCACCACAGTGGCTATTGGTGGACATTCTAGGTCTATCAGTGAGATGATTTCAGCTGTGTTCACTGAGGCCCCAGTTGCTGGAAGGAAGAAAGGACCCATGTTAGTAATCTGCATGAAGAAGCATCAAACATGAAAGCCAGAATTGGGAATGCAACTGTCTCACATTACACACATACACTCATAGCCAGATGGTGCAACAGTGGAAGGAAAGTGATCCAAATTTTACAGTTTGCAAAACACTAGGCGCCTTGAACTGGGGCAAATAAAACTGGTGAAGCCTTCATTCTACATGCCACCATGGCAACTGGGGAAGATAGGAACCAAAAGCACAAAATCTAGTATACTAACAAATGCATTGCAACAGTTGCTTTGGGGAGTTAAAGCCGACTTTGTTAGAGCTGCAGTTGCAGAAACCTCAGTTGTAAAAAGCAGATGTGGTTAAAAAAAACACAGACAAGTTACAGCAAAAACAGAAGGTAGGGAAGACATTTTCAAAGGAGGCCAGCAATTCAAGAGATACTATGTTATGCTCATTAACAGTTTGCAGAGGTCCACATCCATTCGTAGATAATTTACTCTTTTGGTTAGATCTTGTTTACATCTGTGCTGTTCACTGAAAAATAACAAACATAGGCATTCCAGGAAAGCGGGCCTTCTGGCTTTTGTGTGCAATAACTCCCTAACTCCCTGGTCTCTCTGCCTGTTGTTTGTAGTTTAGAGTGCAGATATAGATATATCTTGCCAGCTTCATGCATCTGGGGGTGAGAGCTCTGGCTCATGAAAACTTTGGCTCCCCAAAAGCTTCAGTCGTTAAGATGCCGCAAGACATTTGGTTACTCAAATGAAAGAACATGAAAATGAAAACAAAATCCTACCTAAAGAGCAAATGGACCCATCAGAGTGGATGTGGAGGACCACTGCTATCTGGTGATGAATCAGCCAACCAACTAGTACGTAAACCTCTAGAGGGACTGCAGCATTTTGTTTTGTTCTGTTATTAGTAAGTCATCTCAAATGCCCAGATAGTGGCAGCAACACAGCTCCTCCTGTGGAATTAGGTGGGAATTGCTGGTCTGCTGTCTGCAATGTCACAGCACCCTCAGTCCAGCTGACCAAAGGACAGCACTGCAGCTTCCAATCAGGCAATACCACTAAGCCAATGGTGTGTCACCTAAACCTATTGAGACTCTGACTCTAGCTGGCCCACTTAGTTTGTGCACTGTTGATGGGTGATGGAAAATAGATTTCCCTTGGAGCAGGGAGCGATATGTTAGGAAGAAACAATCTGCAGCATCAAGAGAGAAATTCCTCAGAGACCATACTAGTCCTGCCAGTTTCACAACAGCTGAACTCCTGGTTCCAGCTGCCACATATTGCTTCCCGAATGTTTCCTGAATGAAGATGTCATTCATGATATAGAGCAGGGGTGACCAACTCTGGTGCCCCAGATGTTCATGGACTACAATTCCCATCAGCCCCTGCCAGGACTGCCAATTGGCCATGCTGGCAGGGACGGATGGGAATCGTAGTCCATGAACATCTGGGGTGCCAGAGTTGGACACCCCTGATACAGAGGAACAACCCTCCTCTTTTTTTCTTTTGTGCAGACTCTAGTGTTACCATGCAATTACTTTTTGAAACAGTACTTAAAAAACGTCTCAGCATCCATTTCTACTACTGAGAACTCACATACTACTGAGAACTCACATTGATCCATAACCAATTTGCTTGATCTCCAGGCTTTTGCCCAGGAGACAAATCATCAACAAATCTCAGTTGGGATATTCCATTTCTACTCTTCCCAGAACCCCATGGCACAAAGCAACATCAGCAGTCATCCTATTGCTGGTTGCCCAAGATCTGAGATTGGGTTGTTTTCTGGTTGAAATACAATGATTAAGGTGGAGAAAACAGGCTGACCCCAACTGCACTGAGTCCCACCCGTCATGAAAAGACCTCATGCATTGCAGCTTGATGTCGTGGACAGCATTATGGCTAAGGTCCTTCTACTTGAGGTAAGGGCACCATCAATCCCCATCAGTCCCCTGTGGAGAAATGCCAGTTGATTAAGTGGTTGTTTCAGCACTGAAAAGAGATATTTCTAGATTTATTAGAGCTTTTCTCTGCCCAGGGCCATTCCATGACACTGAAAATTTGGGAACAAGCCCAAGGTTTGCAACCTGCAGCTGGCTGAGTGTTTTTGTTTTCTTGCGAAAATTCTGCAAAATGGCAAAATATATCCCTATTCAAGAGATACTTCCCCTCTCTGCCTCTTTCCCCCAGCTGCCACCATCTTTCAAAACAGACTGCAGAATGATGGGGAAGAAGGAAGAGCTGAGCACACCCATCCATGTCCATATTCCCCAAAGCTGCAATAATTCCTGCAGGGCTAGCAGGGACTGTTGGTTAGATCCACAGACCAGGCTAAGTTGAGGCCAGATTAACTGCCATGACAACATCTCCAAGACAGAGATGCCAAGAGGGGGTTGGCAAAAGGATTGGCAGCATTGCTGACTGAGCTGGGTTTCCAAGCTGAGGACCTGCTTTGTCTGTTTGAGAACATTCAGGGCTTTTTTGTGGGGGAGAGGGGGGCAGTACTCACTGGCACTCAGTATTGGCACCTTTGAGGGGATTTATGGAAATCCTGAGGGAGGATTTATGAAATTCTGTGCAACCTTTAAAAACAGCAAGTGACTTGTAACCTTTTAAAAAGAACTAATAACTATAGGAGAAGGCAAAGCTTTCCTTCCACCAGCTGCACTTATTACTAGCTTGTTATCAAAGAAAATGATTATACCCAGCAATTCTCAACCTCTTCCATTCCCAGTAGATTGTGCTTCCTCTTTTAAGGACGTGTTTTGCCCACGGCAATTATAGCACCAGCTTCTCGAAAGGGTATTAGGAAAAGCCTTTGGGCAGACTGGTATTTCACACTAGCTTTCCTCATCCCAAGGAGCTTGGGACAGAGTTGGCCCCAGCCAGTTTTTAAAATATATTTTAAGCTTGCTTTGTACTGTTTTATGTTCAGAATGGACACAGCAGAACATGAAACAGAAGATTCAAGATTCCAGGCCTGGAAGTGACAGATCATCTTGCAAAATGGAAACAAGGATTAAAGCTAAGTCATAGCTAAATCGAAACTGGGTTATATGAAGCTCCTTTGTACTCTCAGTGAAAAATGTAGTGATTGTTTTTCATTTTGAAAACACAGAGTTCAAACAATGATGCTCTCCCATCTCAGCTAGTAGGTTCCCCCTTCTTAAGTATCTGGCCCTGTCATTGTCCTGGCCGACTGAATTTAAAGAAGTCTTCAATTAATTGTGTTTTGACAATCCATACAAATCCCCTGCTTTTTATTTATCTTAAACATTTCTTATTGCAAAATATAAAGGGCATAATTGAAAATTTAGAATTAAAAAAAAATTCCACTACAATTTATTGCCACTGGAACACTCATGAATTTGTAGTATGCTGCTTCTCATAAGAGGTTCAACATGAATCGCTAAAATTCATTCTCAGCTTCTGCTTTTTTTCTGAAATACCCATTCCAAATCTATGCAGGACAACATTTGGAATTTCACATTTTGGTTTACTTTTTGGCCCATTCTCAAAACAGGTAATCTCATGAAATGTTCTTGGAACCCATCTTTCTGAACAGGCCCGCTATGATCTTCATTCACTTCAGCTGCTATCAAACCTCTAGTCCAATTTTGGTTTTATCAGAGCTCGGCTGATGTCCCACAGTACCCACACTCCTTCTTGCCATCCATCTTGAGATTTCCTCTAGATTCTTTTCACCCTCATGCAGTGGCATAACGGGAGAAAATGGCACCCAGGGCAAAAGGGCGCCCAGCCCCCATCACCTTATGGTGCCCTGCCCCCCCCTTTACCTTAGTTTAGTCAGAAAAAGTTCAGCCTGAAAAAGTGCCCTGGTGGGAACTACACTTCCCAGGAGACCTTGGGGCTCACAAGATCTCCTGGGAAGTGTAGTTCCCACCATGCCCCTTTTTCAGCCTGAACAGAACAGGCCGCTTTTTCAGCCTGAACTTTTTCAGGTTGAACTAAGGTAAATGGTGGGGGGGGGGGGGGAGAGCTGCGGGTCATGGGAGAGGGAGTGATTTTCCACCCTACGTGACCCCAATGGCATGCACCCAGGGTGCCCCCCCCGCCTTGTTGAAGCTATGCCACTGCCCTCATGATCCAATCCACCATGATACTCTTGGAGAAGTCTCAGCTCTGGGGAACTGTTGTTGGTATGTACCAGCCATCATCCAACGTTCTTTCAGGTGATTGTGCCAGGTCTAAATACAGAAAGCCCCATGGTAATGCTAGCCAGGAACTCCTGGTCTTGCATTTCCCCAAGACACTCCTGGCATAGTGTCTGCAGAACTGTGACACTGAGGCTCCAAAAGCCAGAACCCTTGAACAAAGAAGCATGGCTGAAAGAAAATCACCACGGCATTTTCCATGCCATTCTGTTCCCCTTTGCTGTCAGTGGGATGCATCAAGAGCTCCTCTGATGCTCAGGAGCATCAAGGCGAGGGGCTAAGGGCCAGGCATAGTCAGGTGGAATTAAAATCAAAAGAGCAGCTGTCATCAACAAAGAAAAGGGCTAGGAGTTTTAATTAGGGATGGAGAACGTGAATCCTGGGAGCCGCTGCCCTCTTCCTCCTAATCGCCTTCACATTGAAAGTGGGCAAAGACACTAGTCAGGGCAGGAAGGGGGTGGAAGGGGAAGAACCTCTGCAGGCATGAAACCCTGCCAGGAAAAAGCTACAATAATAGGTGCAAAAAATCATTTGTGGATTGCTTTCTCATATTTTGTTCTATACTTGATGGCTTTTGTTACTATATACAGTTTTCCTTTGGGTTTCAATAGGAAACACATTTCTGCTTATAACCCCCACCCCTCCAGATCAATCAGGATGAAACTCCCGGAGATGGTAGCCGTTACTCAGGGGATGCACTTTTGCCAGACTGCAAGCACATATGAGAAATAATTCCTGTTCCGTAAGCAATTAATATCCTTACTTGCAGAGCACGCACAGGAAGGCAGGGGTTACAAATAATATATCATAATAAATAGGGGGTCCTTGTGCCTTTACAGGAGGAAGCTGACATGGCACAGGGGGCAGAGTGTCCCAGGAGACCTGGATTCAAATCCCCACTTTTACCATGGAAGTTCACTGGCTGACCTTGGGCTAGGTATATTCTCTCAGCTTAACTTACTTCACAGAGCTGCTGTTGTGAAAAAATGGAAGAGGGGAAGACAATGTTCTGAGGATATAAATAAAGCAATGCATTATTTACATGTGACTTCAGGTGCATATGAAAAAAAACCCTGAGGAGACACCATTGGACTCCATTGTCCATATGTTCCATTTTTGTTCAAAGATAGAATATCCCCCTTCCCCCATTTCTCTATTAACAAATGGGTGAACCTCCTGTCTCACTGGCATTTTGGACAACGGTTTAGTTAAGTAAACTAGTTTTCCCATTTGAGGTTAATGTTTGTCTACCTGTTTCTCTCATGCCCTTAACTGGTTAGTCCAGGCTAGCCTGATCTCATCAGCTCTCAGAAGCTAAACAGGATCAGTTCTGGTGCTTGGATGGGAGGTGACCAAGGAAGTTCAGAGTTGCTACACAGGGGCGAGCAATGGCAAACCACCGCTGAACATCTCTTTCCTTGAAAACCATACGGGGTTGCCATAAGTCAGCTGTGACCTGATAGCAAAAAAAGTACTGCCAAGCATCTGGAGTGGGGCTTCCATTCCCATTCTGTAGTGCTGTCCATCTGTCTGCCAGCACGTACAAGCCAAATGTTTGGTTCAGTCTGGCTACTGGCAGATGTTCCCTATTGCTGGGAGGAGGCAAGAGTTAAAAAGCACGCTTTTTAAAAAAATTTAAAAATTGAATGTTTAAAATATTTTCAAAATTTAAAAAATGTCAGATGTGAGTGTCTAGATTTTGCTGAATCTATCATTTGATGCCAAACCTCCTGCCCCTGCTGTGTGTATCAGCAGCATGTCCTACCAATCACAGATCATGGGATTTTCCATTGTCCCATGTTCTCTCGACAGATGGGAAATCAGCCACTTCCTCACCTGGAGATGTAACTTCTGTCTTGAGATCCAGGATGGGCTCTGAAGAGGAGGCCAGGTGCTTCCGGACCTTTCGTTCCACTTCTGCTGACGCTGGAGCTGCTGAAGTGAGCCATGAGCTTCCTAGAGAGAGAAAAAAACATCTTGCTTGTTCTCATCTGTCGGAAGGGAACGGAAATGAATCTGGGGAAAGGCAGTCTGAAATAAATTTCTTCAAACATGAATTGCCAAACATTAAAAAGTATTGTTCCTATCTTCAGTTGCTTTCAATCATCTAATTTGTGGATGTGACTACAGATTTCAGAAGAGAAGAGGAAACTTAACAACTTTCTCTAAAATTCAACATCACTGAGGCACAGATTAAATTTTTTAAAACATTCCAAGTAATTTTTTCAAAACAAATTGTAAGGGGAAAGGGAAAGCTAGTCTCCTATGCAAGCACCAAGCCACTGGCATGATATTACAACATTTATACTAGACAGACTATGTTCACAGGGTTTGCCATTTCCTTCCCCAGTTATCTACACTTTACCCCTAACAAGCCAGGCACTCATTTTACTGACCTTAGAAGGATAAGGTCATTTTACTGACCTTAGAAGGATAGAAGTCTGAGCCAGTCTTGAGCCAGCTACCTGAAAGCAACTACCATTGGGATCAAGCTCAGGTAGTCGCTTTCAGGTAGCCAGTTCAAGGTTGACTTAGCCAACTTTCTGAAATGACACTTCCTTTTTCTTTTCTTTTCTTTGGCTGCTCAGCACAAGTAACATGTACTGAAATGACTCATGTGTCTTCATTTATATACAGGAGCAGTGCAACTTTCTAAACAGAAAAAATTCTTGAAATAACTTTCCTGTTGTGTAAAGAAGACTCAGATCAGGCCTATGCCGGAGACAATTTTGCTGAAACACACTTGATTGCATCCTGACTCAATTTTTATCCACTGGGCATTCAGTAGATATGAACACCCATGTCCCTGAGGTCACATTTTAAAGTGGGTGGAAGGGAGGGGTAGGAAAATCCCTCCCTAAGAACCTGTAGCCCTAGCAGACCAAAGACCTTTTCAGAAAACTCCTGGTTGATATTCACTATCTCAGGACTTCAAAGAGAGAGGAAAAAATTACCCAGAATGCACTGGAGCAGGGATATTGCATGAGACAGACAACTGCAGTCTTGTTATCTGATGCTGAAAATTTTCTATCTGTCACATTCAGCAGAAATTGAGAATTATCCTTCTGTGTGAGCAGTCTAATGCCTCCCATATCAGCCACCTCCCAAAATCTGTGAATGAGCCTTTGTGAGTGATGAAATCATTCCAAAGATAGCATGTATCTAGAAACCATGCATTCATAAAACAACAAAAATACAAGTTTTATATTGAAAATGATGTGTAGCTGCTCTTTGCTACATGTATATCTATAATATCATGCTCTGCGGCTGTCAGGAGGATTGTATCTGTGTGATTGAGATGCATTCCTACCTCAGTGTAACTACTTAAAGCTACAAATCAATGCTGCTAAAAGATATATGTAACCAGCCTGCTATACGTTACCACTGCCATCTAGAGCATTCTTTCCTTGATCTTTGCTTTATGGCTTCACACACTTTGTAGATAACTAGGCTTCCCCTGACACCCCGGTCCTATGAGAAATGGAGTCGTATATGTTATCTTGTGGGGACAGGAAGCCAGGTGGCTTTCTCTTACTGTCTTCCACTGACCTCAGCTCCAGGGACTGTTTTTCACAATTTCTTGGGAAAACGGGACTTGCAGTGGAATAAGGGGATGGCAAATGCCAGGTTTGTCAGAATTGGCTTTGCCAAGCTTTGGTGTTTCGATGTCTCATCAATAAATGCTACTGATCAACACTACAGAGTCCATTTATTGGCTTAAGATGGCAAACTGCCGATTTTTATTTCTTTAAAGTAGCAAGATAACGTGTTAGTGGAATCCTATCTCTTGCTCTCCTCCCAGACAACAGCGGGAAAGCCAGAGGAGTTTGTTGGAATGAGATCAGCAGGAGCAGAGAAGAGTGGCCAGATGTCTGTATCTATATCCCCTCTCATCCCTACTTCCGTTTAGTTTGCTGCTTTGTTTTTATGATCTCATTTAATTTCTGTTTCAGTGCCATTTTTTTTTTAAAAGCAGACCTTTCACTTTGGAATGGTCATTCTAGCCAATTTAGGAAACATACAGTTGATTCAATGGTATTGCAAAACCAAAGGAGAATGGGGCAATATCGCCCTCATTTGAATGGGCAAATAATTTCACCACTCTTTTGAAATAACTTATGAAAATTCAACAGAGAAAGCACACACACGCTTACCATCAAAAAAACTTAGGAAAAGGAGGGGCAAGTTTTCTGACTGAATTTTTTCACATAAAGCCATTCTCTCTTTGTTCAGCCCTAATCTTTCATACTTGTATGGAAGAGAAATTCTGACAGATGCAACTTGGTTTAGTTTAATTTTTAAGCACTCAATAAAATAGAGATAGAAGGAGTTTAGGAAACAGCACAGTTTTATAAGCTAATCTGGGTACAGGAAGGTTATATAACTGCCAAGCAGACCAACCATGGAGCCAGCCGTAGGTAGGGAAGAGCTGAGCAGCAGCGGTTGTTCCCACTAAGTCAGGGGTGAAAAGCAGCCTCTGCTAAAATTCCCTGTTCTGTACACCTGGTCAGAGGGTGCACCCTGCTCAGTCCCATCACAACCACCCCTCCTTTGTTTTCCTTCCATAGCACCCTCCATCTCCATCCTCAGCAGCACCCCCTATGGACAAACAGCAACTATTTAGTCCCTTTGCAAGACCTCCTCTCTGGACTTCCTATTTCCCACTAATTGGCACAGGATGACGTCGGTACACAGCAAATTAGCAGCCAATTATAGGGCCAACCACGGGGTCAGATTCTGGCTGTGCGCTAATGAGTCGGAGGCTTAAGGGTGATGGTAGTTGCAAGGAAGAAGCTTCTTGTTTCTGAGCAAGGCGCACCAGCTGCGACAAACACCTTGCCCTGCCCAAGCTGCTTAGCACTGGAATCAGAATTCAAAGACAGCTCTCCTTCGATGCATTTGACAGCAGTGTGCATGAAGGTAGATGTGTGCACCTTGAGGGAGCATGATTTGCTGAATTCTTGAAATTCACAGCGGCTACCCAGCTTCAAGCTTCACATCCATCATTAATTTCAGGTGTGATGCTGAGGTCTCAAAATTAACTCCTGCCATGGGCCTCAAAGTTTGCTCAAAGCTTGCACAAAAAACAGCATGCTACTAAGTATATTTCTTCCCACGGAGCAGCCAATTCTGTTTTGGGAAATCCCTTGAGATTAAGGGGTGGTGCTTGGGGAGGGCATACCTTGGGAAGATAGCTTGGTGATGCCAGACGGTTTCTAAAGCTGCCATTTCCTCTAGGGGAACTGAGCTCTGTATAGGGTTGCCAAACTGTTGCTATGCAGCAGAAGGAGGGAAAAAAACCCAGCATCATTGATGCTGTGTTATAATTTCTGGCCAAAGCCCAGAAGTAATATCATACCACCATCCCACTCCCCGACACTCTAGGAAACTCATACATCTAACCATAGAGATCTGTGGGTTTTCTAGAGTGTCAAAAGGTGGGTGTGATGTCATTTCTGACTTTCAACCAGCAATGAAATCAATAACACTGTGTTTTCCCTCCTGCTATCACATGGATTGGTGACAGTCAATTGGATTCGGCAGCAAGGGATGGCCCACTTCTGCCTGATAACTGGCAATCCTATCTCTGTAGTCTGGAAATCATTTGTGAGTCTAGAGCTCCAGACTACAGTGAGGAGGAAAGCTTCACCTGGGACTGCTGTCCCTATGATGGAGCTCTTAAAGGTGTCGGAGTTATCTGAGCATCTGGTTGCCTTACAGTTCAAATCAGCTTACCCACAGGACTAGCCTATACTTTCTCCATGACATCACAAATCAGGAAGACCATATCAGGAGGCAATCTCTTGGCCACACCACTCCCATCCTTCAGATTGTGGCAGGTAAGTGAAAGAGCTTTCACTGCTGTACCCAAAGTGGCCATCTTTAAGTCGTGGAGGGGAGCACATGTGTGCGAGGCAGCCCAGCTGCTTCCTCCTCCAGCCGAGCAGCTACTCAGCATGCCCAAGTAGCCGAGTGTCCTGAAGCTTTTCCCCTGCAGATTGGAGCCACTGCTGAAGCTAAGGCTTATTAAAGATTTAAAAGGCAAGCTGTCAGCAGTGCTGCTAAGAAAGGGGCTTTTTTCTGGTTATAGCTCGATCCATTCTCTAAGGCTAATAGGATTACAGCAAGGGAGGAGAAGAGATGGCCCCACAGAAGCTGAGCTGACCTACTAAGCGCTTGGTGGGAGCTGAGATCTGATTTTCTATACGACAGAAGTTTCTGGCACCTGAAGAAGCAGAGGCCCATTTCCCTTCCTTCCCGCCCGCCCTTCTGTCAAGCCAGGGAGCCTCTAGTGAGGGAGAAGAGCACACGATGGAACAACAGGCAGCAAGGCAGATGCCCATGGCCATTTACACATGGCCACGATCCTGCTGGCCCTGACTTGGGAGGTGCAAAATGCAGGGCTGATTACAGTCTGTGCTTTTAAAAAAATCTAATGTTTTCAACACTGAGCCATGAAACACACTTCCCCCCACTGTTCATGATGCACCCACATTTAAGAAATGCAGGCATCTAGTAGACGGGATTTAGCAAGGATGGGATTTAGCTCCCAGTCCTTGTTAAGAGAAAGGAAGGAAAGCCTGCCATCTGTGATGCTGGTTTGGTCCTTGGCATCTCTAGATAGAAGGAGCTCCAGCCAGAGCACATAAGTCTAGCTCTTACCTTTCATCAGCCTCCTGGCCATATCAAAACACACTCAAAAATATGGTTTGAGAAAGCGTCAGTTTTTAAAAGCCCACAATCCCCCTAACCGTTGCCCGCACCTTGTCAAGCCTGGCATTGGAGGAAGACAGGCAGGCAAGCCAGCACATCATCAGGGATTCAAACAGCTCTGTGGCCAGTTTAGTCAGCCCTGAGCAACAGGAAGCCAAGCCCATACTCTGCGGGGCTATAAGGCCAGATGGGACCCAGTTGGCTGCCCAGGTCACCTGATCCGTCTGGCCAGCAAACTGCAGTAGACTCTTCAGCTATCTGCAGAAATGCTGCTGCAGTGCAGTCAAGATCAAGGTGGCAGTCCCTTCTGCTGGCAAAGGACACTTTGGCTCTGCAGGAAGTCATGTGACTGTACCCCACTATCAGAGGTCATGTCATACCTTGCAGATCCATCCTTGATATGCAAAACTGTGTCTGACTCCCCTTCTCCACTCACACAGAGTGCTTGCAAACCTCCGACACCTCTCTCCCAGGTTATGGGAGTTATAGTATTAACATAATACTGTTATAACATAATAGTTATAGTATTAACATAATACTGAAGAAAGTAAGGTAGAAGTTACAACATTTGTTTTCATTGAACTTGTGAACAGTGGTGCTATTCCAATAACTGGGATCTTTTGGTTACAAACTGACTATTTTCAGCCCACTATAACCAGTTCACTCCACAGTTTCTCTCACTCAGACATCCTCTTTTTCCCACTCAACCCCTCCCCTGCCCCCCCCCATCTGCCAATTCCCATCTGCTGTTCTCCAGTTGTCTCTCCGAGTCCCCAGTATTTTGTCATCTCTCACTGGAGCTCCTAGGGAGAGGTGGAACATATCCATCCATCACAATGGATCTTTGAAAATATGTCAGCCATGCAGATCTTCCCACCAGCTCCATTCTGTTCCAATGGGGGAAAAAACCTTTTTTCATCCTAAATTCTTACCTGGGAAGTCAAGATGTCCCAGCTCTTTTTCCAAATCCTGTCCATGGGCTGAAGGACCTTAAATTAGAAGAAGAGGAGTTTGTTTTACTTGTGATCTTCATTGTGCCTGCAATATCCAAAAATCCCTCTATAAAACTATCTCAAAATATAAGTTTCCTCCAAGAATCACATGTGCTTATTTGGTTGACACAAATCTCACTCCCCAAATACTAAATATTATTATATTAATTCAAATATTCATATACCCACCTTTCGTTCAGGCTCAAGGTGGTTAACAACAGTGTAAAAACAATGTAGACCAGTTTGGTGAAACAGAAGTCAAAACAACACATAAAAAGCAAAACTAAAAGGAACTTATACCACAACCAGCAGGGGATTCCCCCTTTACCAAGGCTAAGATGCCCAAAATTTTCTGGAACAGCTTTCGTTTGCAGTTTCTGGAAAGCCAGGAAGGTAAGAGTCCTCCTTACCTCTCTGAGGAGGCTGTTTACAGAGGCACGGGGCAGCCACTGAAAAAGCTCAAGCCCAGACTGTGGCAGAAGATGCCTCCGTGCCAGTGTCGGATTCACCTATAGGCTTGGCAAGCTGAAGCCAAGGGTCTCAAAATCTAGGGGCCTCCAGCTAAAGTGTATAATATCTTTGGCACTGTCATAGGCCTTTCTTATACATGCTGTCACAACACAGTGTGGTCTCTAAATAACCCTTCAGTGATTTTCCTTGCATTGTTTCAGAATGATACTGTCTTAAA
Organism: Sphaerodactylus townsendi; assembly: GCF_021028975.2. NCBI lineage: Eukaryota > Metazoa > Chordata > Lepidosauria > Squamata > Sphaerodactylidae > Sphaerodactylus > Sphaerodactylus townsendi. Next base: position 32,429,171 of record NC_059437.1, on the reverse strand, counting down.
CCAAGAACTCGACACTAGCACTGATTTCTGTGTTGATTTCGTCCTTCCAGAACCCCATCTTCCTCTAGTTGTGATGGTGGTTGGTTTGGGAGGGGTCCCGCAAGTGGAATAGCTTAGGACAGGAGTCTGCAACCTGTGGCTCTCCAGATGGTCATGGACTACAATTCCCATCAGCCCCTGCCAGCATGCCTAGGACTTCTCTTCACCTAAATCTCATACTGCTTAGTGCTAAACTAGACATTACGGTGTCCATGGGTCCAACAACCACCACTTTGTATGTAACTGCTAAAGAAAGGGCAGATGGAGCAGTGGAGGAGGGGGGTGAGGTGGGGGAAGAATCTGGGGCTAAACCTTCCTTCCCACAGTAGGTAAATAGTGCTTGCCAGACTGCATTAATGTCCTGTAGAGGATGTAAGGAAATGTTTTGCTTATACAAGCTGACAGGAAGATAGGACATGAAGGATGGGAATTAAATGTGGACATGACACCCAGGTTTGCCCCTCCCAGTTACAGATTGTCTGTATGCCTTGCAGAGAGCAGAGGGAAATGCTTTGCTTGTGCACATGGGCAGGCAAACAGGACAAATTGGGGAAACAGTGGTACAGAAGCTATAGCTCTTCCTCTCACAACAGGCAAACTTGTACCTATTTCTTGTAGGAAGTAGCAGACTGGCAGGGATGCAGAAACAAAGGGAATAGAGGCAGATGCTCAGATTCCTCTGATAGTAGGTGATAGACTACCTTCCCTGCAGGCAGATGGGGGAATATTAATTTATTTATTTAATGTTTCTAATATACTGCTGGGGAAATACAGAGACTGATTCTTCGCTGCTAAACTGTAAAATGCACACAATCAAACCAGATGATGTGCGCAAGATAAGTGATGAAGAAAGATCAGATTATCACTGCATTCTATGAGAAAGAAATGCTGATTCAGGATATGCGGTCTGTAATCTCATGCAAAAGCACTCCGCAGCTGCACCAAGTTTCCCCATGCAAATCCCACCCCGCCCACTGCCACAATCAGTCCCAGTAAGGGAGAAAAAAAGATATCCCAGAGTGTATGTGATTATACAAAATGAGAATAGCAGGACAGGGGAGCCAAAATCTGTGCCTGGAACATATTATCTGCTGGGTCAGGCTTTATCACGGGAAGTTAACCAGGATAGGAAGAAAAGGCCGTAATAAATGCACCACGGTAAGACAGGGCAGTGTTAGGTTCCTCCACTTGCTCAGCTCACCCCATTTCTCTAAAGCAAAGCAACCCTTCCACCACTGTCAGTTTCTGGAGAAATAGAGGAAAACCCCTTCTTGTGACAATTCATACTTCCATGAACTTGCTCTGTTCGTGAGAATTTTAGGGAGCAATCCTAAGCAGATCCAAATGTAAGAAGTTCAACTGTATTGAATAGGACTTGTTCCCAGTCAAGTGTTTTTAGGTCTGCAGGTTTTACTATTGGAGATTGGAGATATTTCTACCCAAACTTTGGGATGGTAATTCCCTTGGTTGAGAGGTGCATTCTATAGGAAGAGTTACACTGGAAACGGGCTTCTAGTTGAAAGCAATGGGAAATGATGCTCTCCTGATTTCCTAATAATTCTGCTTTAATTCAATTTAAATTATCTTCTTTTTTACAGCACCTCTCTACACAATGGGAATTTGTGCATCTAAAATAATGTCATAAAAAGAAGAGTATTCAGACCAGGCTGAAGGGCTGTTGGCCAAAACCTTCAGCTAAGGAGTCAATCTGTTGAGGATGAAATTACCTGGTTTGCACTTACAGCTGCTGCTGGATTTGTGTCTACAGGTAGGCCCTGGTACACCAGCTATAGACTTCCCTTGAGATTGAGAAGTGAACCTTAGCTACTGTTATCCATGAGCAGATCATATCAGGCTAGACTACTGCGATGTAGTCAGTGTGGGGCTGCTTCTGAAGACTGGCTAGACACTTCCGATTTTGCAAAATGCAGTAGTAAGAGTGTGAACTGGGAAAGGTATTATTTATTTACTTAAGACAGTGTAGTTTGCCTTTCTTTTTAGGAAAGCAGGGCAGCTAACAAGGATAGCCCCCAGAAACACTGTTTCAAATTGGTTTTGAAATGAACTATCATCAGCAGCTATCAGAAATGCTCAACAAATCTACTGACTGAATGACTTCTTCAACTGTTCTTGCCTTAAACAGTTTCCAAAACTTAAAAAAGTGGGTACTGTGGTGGACAGTTGACCTGGTGCTGAAGAGAAAATCAGCTTCTCAGATGAGCCCATAGAAGTGCTGCTCCAGACTCTAACCACCTTCAAGTAAGGGGACGAGATGTTTGAGGGAACCCAGGGGAAGAGGAATTGAGTTCTGCCTTAGGGCGAGAAAAGGAACAGCTCAGGAAAAAGAGCAGATGGAGTGAAGGGTAATTCTGCCTAGTAGTATGGCAGCAGTATCTCTGAGAGAGAAGAGCGTGCTCAGTTGTTAGGCCTGTCTCTGGTGATGAGCAGACCTTGAACAATATAGACTGACTCTGTGGTATGGTGGAATCCTATATATGAGAGAAGTTCCAAATTTGTGGCTAGTCAATAAAAGTCTGTTTGTGCCTGGAAACATTGTAGAAAAGTCTAACTACTTTCTGAAGTCATAACCAGTAGATGTTTTTGTGCCTTGGCCAAGTTTCTACTTTGTCTGCCTGGAACCCTGTGCTGCTAGTTTGTTCCTTTAAAACACTCTGTAAATAAATAAATCTTTTTTGTTGTTTATATATTAATCCAGCCTCAGTGATCTCAACAGCCAGGAATATTTAGTAGCTCAGCTTTAGTAGCTCACCTCATAGACAGCATTACCAACTATTTTTCTTTCGGAATTTCGCACACCCCAGTGAAAATAGGAGAATCCCACATGTGGAAAGTGTGTTGCAATTGTTTGGATCCATAAAATCTTACTGTAGAACTCTATTAAATATAGATGCCAACGATACATTGCTTTTGAAAAGACTATAGGCACATCTGTTTTTTTCACTGAAGAAAAGGGATGATTATAGGGTGCAGTGGGAAAGAAGGAGGCCCTCAACATCCAACTCCTAGTTTCAAAAGGGCTCTTGTTTCAAAGTTATGGAGTTAATGTATCACAGTGCAACATGAGGAACTTATCAGTGTTTGTCTTAGGTTTTTTTTCTTTCTCAGATGGTTGCTAGAAAGGCACCTGCATCTTTCCTGTGCTGTTGTTTCCTGTAGAACAACTAGTTGGAGGGGATGGGGTGAGATTGCAAAAATATGAAAAATGAAAGGGTTAAACTCCTTTCCAGGCTTCATCCCTATCCAAATTGGGTTGCCTGTGGGTGCTACGTGTCTGTTAGCAGGGAGCCCTTCCCAATCCCATCTGCATTTCTGAACATAGATCATAAAAATCTGACCCCCATTTGTCCCAACTTCATTGCTGCCTTTAAAGGCTGCTCACCAAGCGCCCACCTGGATCATGGCATTTGACCTCTCCTCTGATGATCTGAAAAGGCAAATATTATTGCGTTGGAAAAACTGTTTCTCTGTATCTGTTTATCCAAGAGGCCTCAGCTGAAGCAACCCAGCTGGTTTTTAAGCCCTGTTTCAAACAAAACCTTCAATGAGCAACATGCAATCTAAACGCTATTAATATTTTTGGGAACTCTATGCACAAATGCTTTGGGCGTTGGCCTTATTGCAGAGCTTGTGCTCACTGCAATGGGACAAAGGTTGCCAACTTTGGGTCAGGAAATACCTGGAGATGTGGGGGGTGCAGCTCAGGGTAGGAGAAGCTTGAGAACAGGTGGGATCTCAGTGGAGTATAATGCCACAGAGTCCACCCTCCAAAGAACCCATTTTCTCCAAGGGAACTTATTTCTGTTGCCTGGGGATCAGTTCTAATTCTGGGAGATCTCAAAGAACCACCAGGAGACTGGGAATCCTAAATGGAACTGATTCTCCCTTTTTCTATGAGGGATCCCCAAAGGCCTCCTAAAAGTTCCCCCTGTTACCAACATTCTGATTGCCAGCAATGAAAAGCCCAGCATATTTCTTGGAGGGGCAGTCCATTGTCTCAGAACCATTGTTGAAAATACCTTTCCTACATCACCAACCCAATGGGGCTGGGGTTTGCCAGCTATGACTCGAGAAATTCCTGGAGCTTTGGGGGCAGTGAGGGTGGAGTTCAAGGAAGTGAGGGTGCTCGGCAGTGATGCCATAAAGTCTGTCCTCCAAAGCTGCCCATTCCTTCAGGATAACTGATCTTTGTAGTCAGAATATCAGCATTTTAAAGGTCGATACCAGCATGTTGAATTGGGCCCAGAAGCAAACTGGGAGCCAGTGAAGACTGAACAATAATGGAATAATATGGTCCCTAGGACCAGTGGGCTTCCATGAAGATTTGGGCCTGGGTCTCCCAGGTCCTGATCTGACACTATGGCCACTACACCACTAACTTTCCCAAGTCAAAGCAAAGATTTGTCAAGCTTTAACCAGCAACTGGACACTATGACCCCCACTGCAGTCAGTATTCTAGCTGCAGTATTCTAGCTGCAGCATTCTGTACCAATTGTATATTCCAGACACTCTTCAAGGGCAGCCCCATGCAGTGAGCATTGCAGTAATCTAATCTATCTGTTACCAGGGCATGCACCAAAGTGGCAAGATCTTGTTTGCCCAGGAAAGGCTACAGCCAGCTCACCTGCCAATGCTTCCAACCACCTCCTAACAGAAGGGGCAAGTCTAGCAGCTTCCCTAAGCAATGAACCTGCTCCTTGGGGTGGGGGTGCAACCCCATCCAAAACAGGAGACACTTCCATTCCTGGGTCAGTCCTTCTACCCACCAGTAGCACCTCCATTTTGTCAGGTTTTAATTTCAGATGATTAGCTCTCTTCCAGGGGAAAACTGCCTCCAGGCACTGTTTCACAGTTTCCACAGCCCATCTGGGATCCACTGGGAGTGCAAGATGATTGAGCGGAACAATGCGCTAAATTCAATGTGACTGTGCACAGGATTGCATTCCATTGCTTTACATAACATTCAAAAAGTAGGGTTATAATTAGTATCTCTATTTCATAGCTGTCTCTGTGTTAAACAAAACTCTGCTAGTTGCTTGGGAAGCAACTTGATATCTTTGAAGTGAAACAGATCCTTCCAGCATGCCCTTCCAGTTTCTGCACATGGCTTAAACAGCAAAGAGTTTTCAGGTGAGCATGTGTAAAGCCACGCAGGAGCCGCTCTTTTAGCGCCATTTGGGGGCAGAAACTGTACATTGGGGAGCTCTAGAATTAGGAGAGACCAAAAGCCATCTTGTCCAACTCTCAGGGCTGTTGGCAGGGACACATTAACCCATGGCCGGACTCCCTGGGCTTTCAGGTACTTCAGGCCCTCTCTGGCACTTCAGTCTTTCATCTCACTATAGCTAATAGCTTGACCCTGGTATGGCAAGTGCTAGACTGCAGTACATAGCCCCATATTCATTTTGAGGGTCTCCTGAAGAATTTTGCTCACAATTTTACTCACTCACACACTGTATTATGACATCACAACCGTGACTGTACGCTATTGGTCCACTGTCTCCCCCTCCTCCCCATTGATTCAAAACAAACCTCAGCTGACTGCCAGCATGCCTTGCAACTTGCTTTCAACACCTTGCACACTCGCTCAGTCAACACCTATCAGAAAGGCTGAAGTTCTGGGGCGCTGGTAACAGTGCCTCAGGAAAAAAAAATAAATGGGCCCCTTGTCCCTGCAGGTTGTAAGGGGCTGATTGAGATGCATTGCTGCATCATTGTCACTGCTTAATGCTATTAATCAAATGCTGCTAAAAGATATATGTAGCCAGCCTGCTATATGTTACCACTGCCACCTGGGGCATTCTTTCCTTGATCTTTGCTTTATGGCTTCACACAATTTGCGGATAACTAGGCTTACCCCTGACACTCTGATCCCATGAGAAATGGAGTCCAGGCAGGAAGCCAGATGGCTTTCTCTTACTATCTGGCAGCGACCATAGGGCGCCTCAGATCCAAGGACTGTTTTTCACAAATGCTTGGGAATATGGGAGGGGGGATAAAAGGGATGGCAAAAGCCAGGTTTGTCAGAACTGGCTTTGCCAGGCTTGGGTGCTCTGATGCTTCTCAATAAATGCTACTGATCAACTATACAGGGTCGTTTATTGACTTAAGATTCGAGGCCTAACACAGGGTCCCTAGGTTTCAGCCTAGTCATAAATAATTCAGCCCTGGATGTTGGCATTCAAACCATAATATGTTAAACAGTAGAAAGAAGTCTGCAAGAACAAGCAGTACCAAATACTTTTCTGTGTCCCCTCGCATGGAAAATGGCAGACGGGAGATTTCTAATACAATGCTAATAATACTTTCCTGGGAGTAAGCCCTGTGTAAAACACAGGAGCAGGATTCTGAGTAGATGTGCTTAGGATTGCTGTCCTGGAGTATATACCTAAGCAAACAGACGCACAATCCTATGCAGAGTTACTCCAGTTTAAGCCCACTGAATTTAATGGACTTAATCTTTAGGATTGCCCTGTCATAGCCTTCTAAGCCCAAGAACTTTAGTAGGCTTAGGAGGGTATGACTAACTGCTTATTAATGAATGAATGGAAACATTTTTACCCTGCCTTTCCTCTTAGCTCAAAGTGCTTCAGCATTACAATGGAAGAACGGCCCGTTCCCACCAGCACCATCATGGTTCTGATCCAGTGCAGGAGATCCTGGGGCAGCTTTCAAGCAAAAAGAGATCTGAGCACAGCGCCTTCCACACGTATCCAGTTGTGAGATCCAGCAGGTTTGCACCACCTCGGCAGAACCGGTTGTTAAAATACCTCTTGTAAACAACCACTTGTTAAAATCCCACCACCGGAACCGGTTGTTAAATTATTTGAATCCCACCACTGCACGTATCTCATTTGGCCCATGTGATCTGGATGCCACACAGCTGCCACAATGAAAAGAGGGTGTCAGTCAGGGGGTCAACTTTCTTCCACGGATAGCTACGACTTGCATCTCTTGTTGCCTCCCAGACTCACCCAGCCACCTGCCCCACTGTCATTGGGCATGGATCCCACTGCTCCCAGATGTCAGCGGTGTGGGAGGAGGGAACAAGTGCAGATGTGCTCATCATCACTTCCTGACCCTTTTTGTGTCGGTAAAATGCCGCCAAGTTGCGGTCATCCTATGGCAACCCAGCAGGATTTTCAGAACAAGAGACTAACAGTGATTTTCCATTGCCTTTCTCTGCGGCCCTGGACCTCCTTGATGGTCTCCCATTCAAATACTAACCAGGCCTGACCCTGCTTAGCTTCTAAGACTTGATACAGCCAGGATAGCCTGGGCAATCCAAGTCAGGGCACCCAGCTCAGATCGTTTCTACTGCTGCCCAAGTCCACGCGGAGCCTCTTGCAGTGCTGCTAGCACTGCTAGGACTCTGCTTGGTATTGTGGTAGGCACAATACCTACTTGGGGAGGCTAGCTGTCTTGAGCCCCAGCTGGTAGCAGCTGGATGTAATTTAGTGCCCTATGGATTGCTTTGTAATGCAGTGCTGAGCCCTGCAAACTTTGGCCACTCTGGTGTAGAAGATGAAGGGTTCCCACCCCACGATGGATGCTACTTCTCCTGGTGTTTTGTGCCCTTTGCATGGCTGGGCTCCTTGTTTCTCTGACAAGTGTCCTCCCTGTTGCATGAAGGATACAGGTTTCTCTCTCAAGCGCACTCTCTCATGCACTGTCAGTGGCAGGATACTAGACAAGGCAACCTGTCACTCTCCTCCTGGCAGCTCCATCCCATTTTGTTCTGTAAAGCAATTGTGTAATTGTTTGCCCTGTGAAGGCTGCCCTGTGGATCATTTCTGTGCTCATCCGGACTGTTAATCCCCTTTGGTTTCATTAATTGTGCGGAGAAGCTTTCCATTTCACCTTTAATGTTATTTGCATGCCCCAGATAGGGTCAACAGAAGATTCATCATTCATAAAGGCATATTCAGTAGATGTTGTATAGCCGGTTAGTCATTGGAGGTGGGGTGTGTGTGTGAGAGAGAAAATAAACAACAATAACACTGAACTAAACAGGAGCAAAAATACAAATTCTATGAAGATTTTATTCTCTGAAGAGGCGTGCAAGCCCAGATTATTCTGTGGATCTAGTGTTTCAGAGAGGGAAAGTACTCCCCGTTTGTGACAAATCTCATATACACCCATCTGGATACATACATGGTGTACAATTATACATGTGTTTAGAGTTTGCCTGCTTTGTACCTTACTTTCAGAGAATAGAGTCTGCATGGCGTTTGTATTTTTGCTCCTGTTTAGTTCAGTATATATGTTGCATATTTTCATCTTGTTTACACATGAACTAGGACAATTTGTGTTAGGTTAGAGGGGGGATACATTTCTTCATTGTAAAAGTACCCTGAGCCCTGTGAAAACAGCACAGCTGATCCCACCATTAGGATGGGGAAAGTGGGCCCACCTTAAGCACTGAGTTTTTGAAATATGGTCAAGGGCCACAAATTGTAGCAGATACCATTTGAAGGTTTTGTGTCAAGCACCAAGGCCAGGCTTCAGCAATGTGTAGCTTATGTCGAGCCCTGATTTCTACAGATATCGCTCTAGAGAAGCAGATCAGTTTTGGGCTTATCACAGAAATGTTTCAGCACACCACTCCAGCAAAAGCGTGACCGATAGGGTGAATTCCTTCCAATTCTGGGCTCAGTCAGTGGCTACAGAGATAGTGATTGCCCCGTTGAACACTGAGTAGGGAGGAAAGGATTCTTTGCAGGGTTTTGCTTAGTGTTGTTGCCATGTGGAGAAGCTTTATCTCAAGGGGCCACAGGGAGTTTGCCTATAGCAAGTCAGGCCATTGGTCTGTCTACCAGTCCAATATTGGCTACATTCACATGGGAAAAAATCCTCTGTTTTGCATTCATTACCACTGTGAATGCAGAGATATTCACAAGTGTAAGGGAGCATCCACAGTTTTCTGTGCACTTTGTCAGCTACCATTTCCCTTGCATTTTCCCTTGCTGCACTACTGGGTGTCTTTAAAAAGAATAGCAGTTGATTTAATTGATAGCATTTTAGCTATATGGCTGCAAAGGGCAAATTGGAAGAAAATGGTGCTGATATGGGTGGGACCTTTGAAAATGCACACCTTTCAATCCAAGCATGCTTGGACTGTGTTCTTCCCAAAAAGACTGCAGCAACAGAGATTTGGGAAAGAGAGAACTGAGGATGGAGAAAAGATGACTGGAGCATGATTAGAGCATGAAGTTGTGCATGATTAGAGCATGAAGCCCCCCCCCCCAAAGCACTCCAGTTTGGATTCCAGTAAGTGTTTGTATTAAGAATGCCCATTTGATAGTGTTCATAATATAACAAACTTCCCCAACAAAACCTGGATTTGTTTTGAAGCTGTTTTTCAATACATGAAATGATCAGTGCTTATCTACACAGCTGCTCAAACATTCATTTAACTCAGTACCAAGGAAAAAAATAGTGTAAAACAATAACTTAGAAATAAGAGAACATGGTGAAGTTTTCCATTTGGAGTGAAATTGCTAGAATCTGCTTATCCTGTGGTCCAGTCAGTATATGTCTCCATCTGATTTTTACGGTGTTTTGGGCAACAGCTGCAATTAGGACATGGAGCAAAGAGCTCCCACCCATACAGAGAATTCAAACTTTTGCACCAAAGTACATTTGGGGGTGGGGGTGGGGAAGGCAGCACACCAGCTCAATATAGCCTGTGACCCCCACATGGCTGTGCCATGGCAAGAGGACATTATTCTACTTCTGCTGTGGAGCTAGACAGAAAAGCATCCAGATCAATGGGAGTGAAACCTCCAGTGGTCCAGTGATTTAGGTATAGATTTTTTTTATGGGGTGGGTTCGGGGGGGCTCAGGGGGCAGGCCACACCTCCCCAAGCCCTGCCTACCTCAGTGCTTATAAAGGCAGCTCTCCGAAGCTGGGGATGGCAGTCTCTGCTGCCTCGTAGTCTTCGAACGCCCTCAACCCTGCCCATGTCATTGTCATCGACATGGGCACGACATGGGCAGGGTCCAGGCCGCCCGGCTCCTTTTTAGTTAGTTTAGTTTGAGTGTCAACAGTTAGTCCTGCCTACTCACTTATGGCTTCATAAAGTAAAATTCAACCAAGAGGAAAGTTTCAAATCTCTTTTGGAAATTAAGCACCCCAAACAATCAGCAAGGAGGAAGGAACCCTGACTTCTCATATTACAAATAGTTTTCCAGATATTCTTCTGGCTTCTGCACCATCTGGATGCCCACCCGTCTGGGACATTTTTAAAAAACAAAAATGGTGACATCTAGTCTATATGATGAGACCTTGTACTTATCCCCAAATCACAGCCTTATGGACCTATATTTGTAAAGTCTGCACAAGAAGATTCCAACGTCTGGGGTAGCATTCTCTCAGAACAGCTACAGTTATTTCACCAGTGTAAGATCCCCTAAATTTGGCTACAGTTTCTCTTCAATTGACATTCTCCTACAGTTAAAGATGTGTAAAAGCATGTTGCTAGCCTTATCCACATTATTTTGATTGCCTTGAATTGCTTAAGCTACACCTTCCAAATTTGCTTTGACTTCTGCTTTTTGCAATTACTCTGCTTCTAACTATTAAGAATCCAGAGATACCCCGAATCTCCAATGCCTAAACATCTTACCAGCACTCAGCTAATTTTTACAGCCTGTCTAAGATGTTTTGGTAGACCAAGCAGGAAGTTGGAGGTGACCAAATCATCAGACCTTTCTATTTGGCTCATTTTTATAATCTCACCCCTCTTCCAAGGAGTTCAGAGTGGCATATGTGGCCAAGGGTCTCAGAATGGCATATGTGAAGTAGGTTAGGCTGAGAGAGACTATGGTGGGTCCAGGATCACTCAGCAAGTGCAGGGATTTGGGACCAGTTCTTCCAGATCTTAGACCAGAGATGTGCAACTCTGGCATCCCAGATGTTCATGGACAGCTGTCAGGTGCTGATGGGACTCGTAGTCCATGAACATCTGGGGCACCAGAGTTGGACAACCCTGTCTTAGACCAACACTCTAGCCACTACACCATCCTAGCTCTGTTCTAGCCATCCTTCCCCATGTTAGTTATCACAAGCCCTTTCATCCTCACATCCATTGTGAATCCAAGCATCAGTAAATCATCTGAATTTTGTAAATACACGTGCAAAAACAACTTGAACATTTATTTTTTAAAATGTCAGGAACTAACACATTTTTGGCACATTACTTTGAACTGTCGGAAGTATAGTTCAGTCAGCATGCTCTTCACATAACCAGTGGCACTGCGGATAGTTTGACTCTTTTTGAGCTGTTTTCAAATATATATGAGCTTTCCCTTGACATCACAGACGCTCAACCAATGATGGCGTGAGAAGAAATCAATTCAATAAAAGGGAGGCCAAGCTGTTGTAACCAATAGCTAGGGAGAGTTCAGACAGCAGTCCAGCACTCCCCCTTTTAACAAAATTATTCTGTCAACTGGGCAAAACTGTTGTTTATTTGCAAATCTAAATGTTCTATACTTTACTTCACACCTCATTTTTCACTCTGAAACTGTAGTAAGCAGTTTCCGCAGCAAAAGCTGGCTTTGCCTTCATTGTTGGTATAAAGGCAAACTGTGTTCAGCCTCATTGCTGGCCATTTGGCCAAACTACCAACGCTATTTGATCATCTATATGAGGCCCCAGAGAACCCATTCTGTTGTGTGTCAGGTACAGAGATTAAAAACCAACCAGATTACTAGGGAATAGGGTAAGATGTTTTGGGCCCATTTCCGAATTATTTTATAACCTTTGGGTGTTGCCCCCTCCCCAAACTGCAAAGTGAAACTGACCATTTTTTAACATGCCCAAGTTGAGTCCAACACAGCAAATAAATAAATCTCACCCCTCCTCGGCCTGCGATTGCTAGCTTGCAGTTTGGATTGTGGCACTGGAAGATCAAGAGGAGGCCTAGCTAAAACCACAACTGTTGATTTAGATGGAGGAGGGCTTCTACTGCAGCCTTCAGATAAACAGAGGAAGCTCTGGCCACTATTTGTCTGTATCTGTACAAACCTCTCTAAGGAATCTGGGCAGAGAGCTCCCATCTAGGGGAACTGTGTTTTAGAGAAGGTGGGTGTAGATGATCGCAGACGGAGCCACAGTTCATCAGCACAAAACCAAGTCACAGCCAATCTAAACAAGTTTTCCCCACCATGTGTTTGCTGTCTGGGATGTACAATAGGAAAGTGAATCACAGGCGACAGATGAACTCTGGCTGACCCTGATGTACCCAATTTCTTTGACGCAAAGCCGCGGTTGAGGTTTACTTTGGAATCGGCTTTGATACAAACACCTCTCGAGAAGCAGGAACCTGGCAATGGACATGATCCATCAACCAGTTCTGGGGAAAGGGGGCTTTGAAAACAGGAATCGTAGGTGAATGCAGAAGTCAGTCTTCTATCCTGCCAGAAGAGCTCTGGGGCCAAGTCTGATGGGATGGCCAAAAGGTCAGAAAGAGAACAGAGAAAGATGAGGTGGAGGAACGGGGTGACATTCATCGCTTGCACCCTCAATATGCAATGGGCTTAAAAAACTGAGGAGGCAATAGGTGGAACTGAAGTTTTTTATGACCTGTTGCATAGGGTTACCAACCTCCAGGTCAGGCATGGAATTGGAGATCTGAAAATTACAAGAAACCTCCAGACAATAGAGATCTGTTTCCTTGGAAAAAAATGGTTCCTTTATATGGATTCTATGGCATTATATCCTGCCCTCCTCAAACCTTGCCCTTCCTAGGCTCTGTTCCTCCAGGAATCTCCAGATCTGGAGTTGGCAATCATACTGCTGCAGAATTGAGAAACTGCCTAAAAGAAAACAGGATGAGTGGCTGTTGTATATGACACTTCAGAGTGCCCCTTTGTCATTCAAAGAGAAGAATTTAGTTCAATTTTTAGACAATCAGAAACCCTTGATAGATTATTTGGACGAAATAGAAACAAATGATTATTAGCAGTTTTTAAGGACAGGGTTTGTTAAAATAATATCCAATCAAGAAAAGTGATTTTTATTAGTAATACCTTTAAAGATCCAATTTTATTTATGTTATTAAAAAGCAAGTGGTAATATTTTCTTTTTAATGTTATACTCACTGCAGACAAAAACGCACTTCTTTGTTTTTTGTTTATGATTTTTCTTTGTTTAAAGAAAGTTTGTTTAAGGTTGTTTAAATGCTAAACATTCTCAGACAAAGTGTACCTTTGAGGGGGAACTTATTAACAGTTCCAACACAGGACCAGTGTTTTGAATCTGAGTGCAGAACATTTTTTTAAAAAAAGAAAGAGCACTGATTCAAACCTCAGTAAGTGTCTTCACATCACAGTACTGTCATGCAAGCATTGCAGGGGGTTGGACTTGATGGCCCTTGGGGTCTCTTCCAACTCTATGATTCTATGAATGGTTCACCTGTAGGATAAGGGAGTCTCCTCTCATTTTGCCTTAGGACAACTGCTCAGGGGAGAATGCAGTTTCCTCCCAGCTCAGCAGAGGTGCTCTGAAGTGACATTGAGTACAGCCTCTCATCCTGTTTTGTTTCAGGCACTTCCTGTATACCACAGCACTGGTAGGGTTGCTGTGACAAGCCTATTTTTTTTCCTACTGAGGAAACACACACAGCCTCCTAAAATTTTTGGGATCTAGCGTCATTGTGAACTATAAATCTTCCCCTCAGTTTCCAGGTGTTCTACAGGTAGCGAGAGTATAGGCTTTGAGTTCATTGGTGCGCAAAGAGATTATTGAAGTCACCAAGACTAGATTAATATATAAACAACTAAGAAGATGTATTTATTTGCAGATTGATTTAAAGGAACAAACCAGCAGCACCGGTCTCCAGGCAGGCAAAGTAGCAACCTGGCTGAGGCACACACATGTCAACTGGTTATGACTTTAGAGAGTAGTTAGATATTTCTATAGTGCTTTCATCAGGCACAGACTTCTATTGACTAGCCACTGGGCTGCATCCTTTCTCCCAGGACTCCACCCACACCAGCCTGCCCTTTTCTCGGAGTCAGACTAAACCGTGCAAGGTCTGCTCATTACCAGCGATAGGCTGCACAATCAAGCACTTTTTTTTTCTCCCAGAGGCAGAGCTGAACCGCTCTGCTGAACTACCAGCCAGAGCTACTCTTCACTGTCTGCTCTTTTTCCTGAAAACTACGAAACCGTTTTTAGCTTGTTCTGCTACAACCCCTCCCTTTCTTTTTCTGTTGTTTTAGCGCTGCTCTTTTTCCTGAGCCAGACCTGAGCTGTCTTTGGTCTCTCTCTGAGGCAGAACTCAACTCTTTCTCCTGTGTTCCCTCTAGCTTCTCAAACGTGATTGGATGCTAGATCAATCCTCTGATGGGCTGACCTGAGCGGCTGATTTTCCCTTCAGTGACAGGACAGCCTCCTGTCACAGTTGCCAAATCCAGGTCAGGAAATTCCTTGAGAGGGTGGAGCCTGGGATGGGCAGGGTTTAGGAAGGGCAGGGGGTATAATGCCACAGAATCCACCCTCCAAAGCATCCGTTTTCTTCAGGGGAACGGATCTCCATTGTCTGGAGATAGAGTCCGTGACAAAGTGGATTCTTGCTGGGATCAGGCAAGGATTCTTCAGCTGTCCTCAAAGGATTCAGCACTCAGTAGGTCTATAAGCTGAGAGGAGCTAGCAGATTTCAGCACCAACAGTGGCAATTTCTTGGGACGAACATCTAAAAAATAGACAATTGGGCTGTACGTGTGCCATTAGCTATGTGGCTCTGGGGGTCTGAACAGCTGCAGGTTTAACTGGGATGGGAACTGCAAACACACACACACACACACACACACGGATGGATGGATACATGGATGGATACATGGATGGATACATGGATATCCTATGGAGCATCAGTGTAAGGGAACTGTGCTCCTGGATATACACACACACACACACACACACACACACACACACACACACACACACACACACACAGAGAGAGAGAGAGAGAGAGAGAGAGAGAGAGAGAGAGAGAGAGAGAGAGAGAGAAGCACATCCTGTGTGTTTCATATATCAAAATAAGATCTTGCAGAAATTTACCCAGAGGAGAAAAATATTTCTGTGGTAGTAGAAACTATGCCAAAAGATTACATCAGTCTCAAGACCAAGAAAGACAGCCAGTCAACATCTGCACTACAGATGCTTCTAGTCCCACTCCCAAGCCACAAAACCAATGAAGATTCCAGAGATTCTCCTGCAATTTATGAGGCACTTTTCCTGCACTTTTGGAAGGCAGACTCCGGGCCCTGCCTTGCAGTTGGGGGGGTGGGGCTGTGAGGGTGCAACAGAAAAAAGAAACTACACAGCCATAAGCAATTGCAGCTGGTTTCTTACAGCCACAGACTAGATTCTTCTACACAAAGTCCACACGATTCCTCTTAAGGAAGCTTCCTTTCTCAGAAGCCATAACAAGGCATACACAATAATCTCAGACTTCTGGTTCTTTTATAAAGCAGAGATACCAAGTTTAAACATCAAGGGTCAATCAGGAGATGGGGATGCTTGTTCTGTGGAATGGAAGTCTTTTGAAAACCAAAGGAATGATTCTTGAAAATAGGAGACTTTCCTCCCTGGGAACTGTTTTCCTCTTCCCTTTGGAGGTCACCTCAGGCCATTTACCCTGCATGCACCATTTCCATTTTGGCACACAAAATGCACACGTGTCCTGTCATCCCATGCGATTTATCTGCATGTGGGTTGCTGTTACTTACACTCAAGTGCTTTCTGTGTTGGAATTTTTGTCATATTTGGAAGCAGCTGTGAGGAAAGGGAGGAAGCACAATTGACAGCAGGCTCTTCCGGGATGAGCTGAAAGTCTACACATGTGTGTGAGGGCCTGTGAATACTTTGTTGCCTCCAGCAGCAATTAGCTGCAAACCTCTGTGACAAAAAAAATGCTTCCAAATCCAGACCTTCTCTACTTCCAAAGGATGCTGCTAAGATCTCACAAGGACAAAATAAATAAAGCTCCAGACAGAGCAGGGGAGTATGGAGTAGTGTATCAGGAGATTCAAAATGAATTTTATTTTGAATGCCTGGTGGATGTCTCCCAAACAGACCCATTTTAGGCCTGCCCATTGCATATAAGATACTGAAGGAGGGTATTGTCGCCTTCATTGTTTATTGGTTTTTTTAAAATCCTGTCTTTTCTCCAAGTTCAGGATGGGTATGATATAAAAACAGAATGCACACAAGGGATGTACATTTGGAATTAATCGAGATCTGATCCAAATGAGACTCCTTCTTTAATATGGTCTGAAGGCAGACAGGACATCTTGTTATTTCGTGCTGGGGAGGAAAAGGGGGTTCCTGGGTCAGGGCTGGTCTGTCTCTCTTTCAGCTTCTCGCCGCATACATCCTGTGGAAGTATCCTGTGGAAGTATCCGCAGCCCTGAAAGCGTGGATGAACACAATACAATTTCACACAGGGCTGAATTTGAGCTGAGACCAGATCAGTCATAAAGAAGGCCCAAAGTATCCTACCAAGTGACATAGACATGGTGGAGAACAGCAGTGGGCCAGAAAGGGCTGAGAAGTGTGCCAGAAAGGGCTGAGGAGCTCTGATTTTTCTTTACAGAGGGCTTTTCTCAAAGCCACATCTTTTAAACAGTGTATTTTAAACAGGGGGTTTCTCTTTTTTCTCCTTGTCCTAGGGCTGCTGATTGGTGGAGGCTGCTAAAGGGGTGGGGCTTCTCACATTTGTAAATCTTTTCAGTTAGTGCTGAAGGGGTGGGGCTTCTCACATTTTTAAATCTTGTCAGTTAGTCTCTGGAACCAGCGGCGCGCGCCTAACGGCGCGCGCAGGTGTTTTACTAAATAGGAACATATTTTAAGGGATAGTAGAAGGTATAGAAACCTTAAGAGGGAGGCACTAATTAAAATCAGTATTTGAATATCTAAACAAAATTAGATATGAAGGCAGGAAGCCCTCAGGGGAGGGGGGCTTTCCAGTGTTTTGCACTGAGTGTCACATGTATGACTATCTGCCACTAGGGCAGAAGTCATGGGTGTGCCCTCGCTGCAATGAGCTCCTGGCACTCAAGGAACGTGGTATGCGTTCTCTGAAGCCAAGGTGGCAGACCTGGCCAGCGAAGCTGAAAGAGGCAGAGGGTGACAGACGAGGCTTTCAGGGACCTAGCAGCCGGGTCCCACTCCCAAAGGTGACATCTCTTCAGATGTCATGGAGAATGAGAGTCTGCGTGATGGAGGGTGCCAGTCTGAGGTGGTGGAAGATGCTCCCTTAGATGGGACCCCTTCCTTAGCTGGTGGTCAGATATCCTCTCGCACTGAGGATACCCCTCGAGGAGGTGGGGGGCTCCTTGTAGTGGGTGATTCGATCATTAGGAATATAGAGAGTTGGGTTTGTGACAGGCGTGATGACCGCATGGTGACTTGCCTGCCTGGTGCGAAGGTTGCGGATGTCACGCTTCGTCTAGATAGGCTGTTAGACAGTGCTGAGGTGGAGTCAGCAGTTGTGGTCCAGATTGGTACCAATGACATTGGGAAATGTAGCCGGGAGGTTCTGGAAGCTAAATTTAGGCTGCTAGAAAAAAGGTTAAAATCCAGGACCCCCAAGGTGGCATTCTCCAAAATGCTACCTGTTCCACAGCGCAGGGGCCCGAGCTAGGCAAGCAGAGATACAGGGACTCAATGCGTGGATGAGAAGGTGGTGTAAGGCAGAGGGTTTCAGCTTTGTCAGGAACTGGGGAACCTTTTGGGATAAGGCAGGCCTGTACAAAAGGGCCGCGCTTCATCTTAACCAAAGAGGAACCAGGCTGCTGGCGCTCAACGTTAAAAAGGTGGCAGAACAGCTTTTAAACTGATCCTTGGGGGAAAGCCGACAGGAGCTGAGGTGACTTCGGTTCGGAATACAGAGTCCATGGGGATACAGACAGAGAGGGAGGTTTTTCTAAATCAACCACATACAAGTGAGGAGCATAGCAATGTGATAAGTGATAGTGTCTACAAAAGGCTAGAGGGCAAAACACATAAATCCCAGGTTAGGGACAGAGACAGAGTATACAAGTGTCTCTATGCTAATAGTAGAAGCATTACGACCTAAAAGGGGGAGCTGGAGTACAGAGTTTTGAAGGAGGACATTGATATAGTGGGTATCACAGAGACATGGTGGAATGAGGAGAACCAGTGGGATGCTGTTATCCCAGGTTACAGGCTCTACAGGAAGGATAGGACAGGGCGTATTGGGGGGTGGGGTGGCCCTCTACATCAAAGAGAGCATAGTGTCACATAAAATAGACTATGCAGGGGGAGCTGATTCCTCTACAGAAGCACTGTGGATATCAATACCAGGGGTGAAGCATAGTTTAACAGTAGGAATATATTATCGTCCCCCTGACCAAAGTGCACAAGAGGATTCTGAGATGGAAAAAGAAATTAGAGAGGCCAACAAAAGCAAAAATGTCGTGGTAATGGGCGATTTTAACTATCCCCACATAAACTGGAAAAATGCATGTTTAGGTCATAGTAAGGAGAGAACATTCCTGGATATGCTAAATGACTGTGGCTTAGAGCAGATGGTTGTGGAACCAACCAGGGGAGAGGTGATCCTAGATCTAATTCTATGTGGGACCCAGGACCTGGTGCGGGAAGTCAGTGTTGTTGAGCCGATAGGGAACAGCGACCACAATGCTGTCAGATTCAGTATCTCTGCATGCGAACAAGTGGCAACTACTAATGTAGTTACATTCGCCTTCAGAAAGGGAAATTTCTCAAAGATGAGGGGGATAGTGCGCAGGAAGCTGAAAGGGAAAATCAAGAGAGTCAAAAATGTCCAAGGTGCTTGGAGGTTATTTAAAAACACAGTCTTAAAAGCTCAGCTGGAATGTGTTCCGCAGGTTAGGAAAGGCAGCGCCCAGTCCAAAAAATATCCACCATTGTTAAAAAGGGAGGTTGAGGTAATTATTAGTAAAAAAAAAGATGTCTTTTAGAAAATGGAAGTCCAACTAACTGATGAAGAATACCAGAGAGAACACAAATGGTGGCAAAAGAGAAGCAAGTTAGCTGTAAGGGAGGCAAAAAAGGATTATGAGGAACGCATGGCTGCGAACATCAAAACTAGCAACAAACAGTTCTTCAAGTACATCAAAAGCAGGAAGCCAGCTAGGGAAGCGGTAGGCCCGTTAGATGATGAAGGAACAAAGGGTGTGCTAAAAGATGACAGGGAGATTGCAGAAAAGCTGAATGAATTCTTTGCATCTGTCTTCACCCAAGAGGAGGTGAGGAAAATTCCTGCACCTGAACCAAGCTTCTTAGGAGGTGAATCTGAGGAACTAGCGAAGATAGTGGTAGACAAGGAAGAAGTTCTGGCAGCCATTGATAAACTAAATGCTACCAAATCCCCTGGCCCAGATTGCATTCATCCAAGAGTTCTTAAAGAGCTCAAGCATGAAATTGCTGATGTTCTCACATTAATATGCAACTTATCCCTGAAATCAGGCTCCATCCCTGAAGACTGGAAGATGGCCAATGTCACACCAATCTTTAAGAAAGGGTCTAGGGGGGACCCAGGAAATTACAGGCCAGTCAGTTTGACATCTGTTCCTGGTAAATTAGTAGAATCTATCATTAAAGATAAAATTATTAAACATGTAGAAAAGCAAGACCTGCTGAGGAAGAGTCAGCATGGCTTTTGCAGAGGCAAGTCCTGTCTTACAAACTTACTAGAGTTTTTTGAGGGTGTAAACAGACATGTGGATAAGGGGGAACCAGTGGACATTGTCTACTTGGATTTCCAAAAGGCTTTTGACAAAGTTCCTCACCAGAGACTGTTGAGAAAACTGAGCAATGAAGGAATAAGAGGGGAAGTCCTCCTATGGATTAAAAACTGGTTGAGGAACAGGAAACAAAGGGTGGGTATAAATGGGAAGTTCTCACAATGGAGAGATGTAGGGGTGGTGTTCCCAAGGATCCGTATTGGGACCAGTGCTCTTTAACTTATTCATAAATGACCTGGAAGTAGGGGTGGGTAGCGTGGTGGCCAAGTTTGCAGATGATACCAAATTATGTAGGGTGGTAAGAACCACAAAGGATTGTGAAGAGCTCCAAGTGGACCTTGATAAATTAGGTGAGTGGGCTAAGAAATGGCAAATGCAGTTCAATGTAGCTAAATGTAAAGTGATGCACATAGGGGCAAAAAAATCCAAACTTCACATACACGCTACAGGGGTCAGTGCTATCAGTCACAGACCAGGAAAGGGATTTGGGCGTCTTAGTTGATAGTTCCATGGGAATGTCAACTCAATGCATGGCAGCTGTGAAAAAAGGCAAACTCTATGCTGGGGATAATTAGGAAAGGAGTTGATAATAAAACTGCAAGGATTGTCATGCCCTTATATAAAGCAGTGGTGCGACCGCACTGTGTCCAGTTCTGGTCGCCACATCTCAAAAAGGATATCGAAGAGATAGAAAAAGTGCAGAGAAGGGCAACGAGGATGATTGAAGGATTGGAGCACCTTCCTTATGAGGAGAGGCTGCAGCGTTTGGGACTCTTTAGTTTGGAGAGGAGACGTCTGAGGGGATATGATTGAAGCCTATAAAATTATGCATGGGGCAGAAAATGTTGACAGAGAGAAATTTTTCTCTCTTTCTCACAATACTAGAACCAGGGGGCATTCATTGAAAATGCTGGGGGGAAGAATTAGGACTAATAAAAGGAAACACTTCTTCACGCAACGTGTGATTGGTGTTTGGAATATGCTGCCACAGGAGGTGGTGATGGCCACTAACCTGGATAGCTTTAAAAAGGGCTTGGACAGATTTATGGAGGAGAAGTCAATCTATGGCTACCAATCTTGATCCTCCTTGATCTCAGATTGCAAATGCCTTAGCAGACCAGGTGCTCAGGAGCAGCAGCAGCAGCAGAAGGCCATTGCTTTCACCTCCTGCATGTGAGCTCCCAAAGGCACCTGGTGGGCCACTGTGAGTAGCAGAATGCTGGACTAGATGGACTCTGGTCTGATCCAGCAGGCTAGTTCTTATGTTCTTATGTTCTTATTTGCAACACAAAATCTTGTCCAAAACGTTTATCGTTTCCCCAAGCTCACTGGATCTTGCAGGGGCTGCAGAGACCCTGCTCATACAATAAAACCAGGCATGAGTGTAGTAAGCATTTGCTCGAGGGTGGGATCAACTTGACCAAGCACTTAGCTTCGGAACTAGGCTCATCAAGGCACCCAGAAGAGGCCACCTTGTGTTGTAGAGTGGGAAACAAGCAGATCTGTTTCCCCTCCAAACTGTTTTTACTCATCAGAGTGATGAGGCTGGTCAGTGGTGGGATCCAAAAATTTTAGTAACAGGTTCCCATGGTGGTGGGATTCAAACTGTGGCGTAGCACCAATGGGGCTGGGCGGGGCACAACGGGGGCGTGGCCAGGCATTCCGAGGCGGGGCATTCCTGGGCAGGGCTGTGGCAAGGACACAGCCGCTGCGCCGGTCCTTGGGCAGGAAACAAATGCCTGCAGGCGCAGGCTGCCACGCACGCCGGTGCACCTCCTGCTAGGCTGCTTCAAGTTCTGTGTGCTACTGCTGAGAGGAGGGGCGTAACGAAGGCAAAAATCACGTGGCAAAATCACCAATTAGTAACCCCCTCTCGGCACACACAAATAATTAGTAACCTACTCTCAGGAACCTGTGAGAACCTGCTGGATCCCACCTCTGAGGCTGGTGCAGAAAAAGCATCCAATGAATTTGAGGCTCTTCGTGCACTTACTGTTTGTGGTGCAGCTGCATGCTTTGCAGTAGGGTTTCTCGTGGTTTTCCATTTGCAAGGGAAGTCTCCTGCTGTGAAGCATCCCTTGTCAATCTGATTTGTCATTTTGCCCACCTGCTGCTGCCTTGCCTGCTTCCTCACAGCCCCCTTTTTAGCACCTGGGCGTGGGGGGGGGGGTGTCTACCATCTTGGGTCCAGCATTAGTTTTCTGGATTTAAGAGGTCCAGTGATAAATCTTGACTGCTAATGTTAATGTTAAAAATTGTTTAAATAAAAGCCCTTCAGCTTGCTTTTAATGTAATGGCAGAATTACTGCCCACCCACCACTTCTTGTTTCTGTTGTCTGCCACTTTCCCCCCCCCCCCTTACTTTTGTCCAACATTATTTTACTATCAGGGTCCTTTGCTTTATCAATAGCCTGCTGGACTTCAAACAAAATAAATAAATAAGCGCTTCTAATTGATCTGCGATGGTGGAGCTAAGGCAGGAGAAGGCAGGGAGGAGCAAGAAAACCTGATGAAAGAGTATGCATCCCATCTCCCTCACTTTCCTGTAAAGGCAAGGGGTGGGGGTGGCAGGAATGGCACTTTCCCTGCTTTTGGAAACCATGGAGCTTCTCTCATCTGTGGTGCAGTGAGTTTGGGAGTGGGGAAACATATGTGCAATCAAGAATGTGACCCACAGATAATGTATGCTCACTTTGGAGCAGACCACAAATGTACAAATGGCCTTGGTCAATGACATTTTTTGTCTCCAGTATTAGTATGCCTTGGTCAACCCTGGTTATACCATTTTTTTTTTCTCAAGAGGGCTTCTCAGCCTATCGGTTGCAACTGGAACCAGCTCCAAGATTTTAAGGTATGCTGATGAAATGTTTGCTGTGAAGCTGCCTCAAGTAAACAGGAGACCAGCAATCCTATTGGGGCAGCAGGCTGGAAGGGCCCAGCAGAGGCCAAACCTGCTGTCCTCCAACCAGGGCTTAGCTAACCTGAGATCCGTCAAGCAGCCCCTGAAAAGCTGGAATAAACAAAACTAAATTAAAGAAGCATCGTGAAGAGGTGAAATTCTGCTGGTGAAGCTTTGGCGTGAAGATACAACCATGAGGAAGGTTGTACCTTTTGAATGATTCTGCTTGTCTTACTGCCCTTAAGGTCCTGCCAGGAGAAAATGGAGGGAACAAAGTCCTAACGGGGAAGGAGGGAAGAATTTTCTCCTCCTCAGCAAATACTTCTAGTTCTTAAGGCTCAACAGATTAAATTGTTCTGTTCAACCAGTGTGTAATGCACCCTTTCCAGCTTTTGCAAGAACCATTGGAAAGGGAGGAAGCATTTGCATCAATAACAAAGTTAGCATAAGTACAACCTGATTAAAGAGACCCAACACTCTGTTGATGTCAAGCAACAAATCCCAGCACCACTAGCAGTAACTCTGCTGGAGTAATCAACTGGGCGGCCTCCAATTCTCTGGCATTTGAAGGAAGAGGCCTATGTCTGGTTGTACCAGCAGGGCTTTGAGCAGGCTGGGAATTCTTCCAAATTAGGGCTTGGGGAATATTTTTGTTCCACAATCAAAAAATGGTAGGAGGACTGCAGCCTTTCCTTTTTATTTTTACTCTGTGTTTCATGGAAGATTAGGAGAGCAAGACAGAATGTCTACTTGGCCAACGGCAGTGGAGCAGCAGTGACATATTGCTAGGAGAAAATGTCAATCCAAAGTCTTAATTTTTTACTTTATCCCTGCACTGGGCTCTTGTTGTTATGCTCCTGTAGCAAGTCTGGCATCCTGTGTGGTCTGGTGGCTTGACACTAGCAAGGGATTTGGGATGTGAGTAGGTAAAATTGTGGTGGTGGTACCAGTACTGAGTACAGCAGCTGATTGCGGGGGGGGGGGGGGGGGCCCCCAGGTCCCGAGGGAGGAATTGGTAGAAATCAGTGCAATATTATATAACAGTACCAGTCTTTTGTATAACCTGCAACTGTCCCCCAAACCCACTATGAGTAGAGTTCAGTGACTTGAGGCAATCTTCATTTTCATCTTTCCACAAGCAATCTTCTAGATTTTATAGCTTACAGTGACAGGTTTGAAGAACACAGCACGCAGAGTCAACGTCCATGAATCAAACCAACGTGTTCAGCGGTCAGTGTTTAAAATGGGGGGAACCAGGGCCCAGTACCTTCTGCTCTCAGAACCCAGGCCCATGTGGGGTTGGAGGAAATCATGCAGTGGTGATAGAAGGTCACTCCTCAAACAGTTTCGTTTTCACATGCTTCTAGATGAAAACTAAGCAGAAGCTGGAATATTTGCAGGCTACCCAAAAGTTCCTCAATGTGGCTGAAGTGTTGATCTTCCTGTAATAGCTTCTGCCCTGGGTGAACAAGTAGAGAGGCTGGTGGTTTGCAGTGAACAGGAGGTTTCGGTGGATACACGCAAAGACAGCCTCTGCAAGCAGGATGCTGTGTGCATGTTGACCATGATGTAAGCTCCCAGTTTAGCCCTACTTTTATGGAACCAAAGGAGCAGCAATTATCCTGACTCCTGGAGTACCTTACCTGCAGCTCTTGTTGCTCTATGCTGGCTGCCTATTAACTTCTTTAGCTCAGAACAGGACGCTAGCTGTGTTGTGCAGAGTTGCAAAAGAATTTCCTGTTTACTAAGCTTGCTTATTGCACTCCCCCCACCCTTGTCAACCAACAGCTCTTTTGGACAGAGAAGTCTATTCAGGGTCCCAGCACTTGGGACACTTCTTTGAAGAGTCTAAGAATCAAGAGCTGTCCTCCTAGGACCCAGATCTGAAAAGTACACCCCTATGCCAAATAGAAGGGGCAGGCATTCTATTCTGGCAGCCAGTGGTTTATGAACAGAAGAAGGGTTTTCAATAACACAGGCACCTCCCATTCTGCTGAACGGGAGGCTTCTCCCAGTCTGGATCCTGGGAGGGGTGGCAGGAAAGGCTGCCCACAGGGCGCTAATGGGCTTTAAACCCTTGAGTTGATTAATGTAATCTATTAACTGCAGCCCAAAGGGATGAGAGGTAGAGATGGATAATAAAGTGCACAGAAGAAGGATGCTTCAGTGAGCCGGACTCTAATCCACTGTACGGATACAGCGGCAGCAGATTAGGGGGCATCTGGCTAGCCACAAAGTCTCACTTATGAGACAGAGCTTCAGTGGTGTAATGAGGCAGACTCTTGCTGTCGGTAACGTGGGACTTTGCCCAAATGGAGGAACTGCATGTCTGGAAGGGGAGCTGTGCCTGTGAATGGCTCGCAGCATGAAAGACTTGATCTTAGTTTACTCTGAGTGGGATTGCAATTACATTGAGCTCTTCTGCTAAAGGAAACAGGCCATCACAAGCAAGAATTTTCTACAGGGGTCCAGCGTTTTGTGATATGCAGGGCAGGGGCAGCACTTGTAGGAAAGGGAGAGGTAGTATTTTGATGGATTTACCAGAGGCACAAAGCTTCAGATAAGTCACTTGGTCAGCTAGAACCACAGGCAAATCACGCCCAAGCTCTCCAGTGGGGTTTCAGGAGCTGGGACCTGAACGTGCCCAACCTGAGTGTTCATTTTGAGACCCTGTTCTACAGAAGGTCCAAGGTCACACAGTCTTTTGTTTCTAATTGTATATTGGAAGCACTCTAATCTATCTCTTTGCACTTTCCCACCAGATACATCTGCATTTTTCAAAAAACAAAAATGCTTTAGGAAGGAGAAATTTTAAAGAGAAACGAATCTCAAAACAAAATGCAGAGTTTTCCTGAAAGCCACTTTTTGGAACTGTAAAAATTCACAACATGTATTTAGTTTTATCCTCTTTGAGATTTAAGTATGAATGACTAGCCTGCAGTTTTAACATTGGCTAATTAACTGAAATCAGTGCAAACAACATGGGCCCATCCCATTGACCCTCGGCTCTGCACTGATGACGGGACTCTTGTGGAACTATTTTGTGGAACTCTTGAAGGGGCAAAAATCCTCCTAAGGTATGGACTAAGCCAGGGGACTGCCACCTGCGGCTCTCCAGATGTTCATGGACTACAAATCCCATCAGCCCCTGGACTAAGCAATCCCATCCTTAGACTCCCTACCCACATGGTGCCCATACTTCCCCCTCAGGCTTCTATCTCTCCTGCCTGCCATTTTCTTCCATTCCTATATTTTGCTCGTCTCCCTCAAGAAACCTTATTTCCAGGAACTGTGCCCCTAAGGCCTATACTATGCATTAGACAGAATACATTTAACAGAATCCCTGTTCCTTGTTGCCTTTTTTCAGAAAGGAAAGAGTGATTTGCCATGAGGTTAATAATGTCCTCATCTACTCTTTTCCTACTGCATATCACCCTGCTTCTTCAAGGGTCTGGGATCATCTGCCCAACAGCTTTCCACAGTTCACTTTGTTCTACAGGGCTTCTGGAAGATCATTTTAACCTCAGTGAAGTTGCACCGCCAATATGTTGTTACCAAGAGCTCTGATTCCGGAGAGCCAGGGTGTTAGTGGACATTCTGTAACGTCCCCACCAATTCAAGCAAGGGGTGTCAGAGAGACTGCACTGTTAAAACCACAGCATATTTATACCCTCCTTCCACAAAGTCTCCCAGTCTTCCTTAGAACCTGAGAGAGCGGTACTCCTTTAGGTTTTAAGCCCGGTTCAAAAGAGAAATGCCATTGGGTTACCCCATGTATACAAATTCCCTTTGGTTTCAGACCTCTCTCATGAGAATAGCTGTGCTCCACCACAAAACAAGCTAGCTTCCCATCCTTTAACAAGGAGACAAGGAAACATCTCTTTTGTTCCTTTATTACACATAGTCCCAGGCCTGCTAAAGCGCCAGCCAGCCAACCAGGCAGCACCCCTCCCCCAAGGCCCACAAACACTCAGTGCTGTGCTATATATTTGAAAAGAGGCTCTGCATATGTTACCACCCAAGTTGGATGTTTGGTTCCTGTGCTTTTCTTTCTTTCCTTTTGCAACTGTGAATAAAAGAACCCATTGCTTTTGGCATATCAGGCCACCGCTCACTGCAAAAATCCTTCGACAAGCCAGGATATTATTCTGCGTCGCTATGGCCTTTTCTTCCTATTCTAAGTGAAGGAAAGACAATGACAAACTGGACGGGGAACTTTCCTAAGGAACTACCATTACATCTTCTGTGTGAGACTCTCACTGAGACCTCCGGTCCCATCCCACCCTAGCCCACCTGGTGCATATATATACACTTGGTGTGTGTTTGGAATTTTATGAATGCACATCAGTGCCCACCCGCAAACCCATCTTACTACATCTGTCTGAGAACAACAGTTAATCAGAGCCACAGTAGACATCTGGCAGCAGCTGGGAAGCCTGCATCTCTTCTAAACAACAACTGGGAGGGAGAAGAAGGGAAGGGCCCATCACCTTTCCCTGTCTGCCACCACCACTTTTCCCAAGCTGGGATTCTCAGAAATGTATTTGCTGCAGCTGAAAGGAAGGTGACCAACGGAGGGGAAGGGAGAGGGAGAGGAGACAGGTGAGGGAAGGGCTCTGGGCTACTTCTAATCTCCCAGGCACATCTCCAGAAGTGTTTGACAGAAACCTGGTTTCCCAGACCCCCTTGTGGCCTGTTCAGCTCTCTAAGCAACAGCAACATGTCTAGTGAGGGATGCAGTGACATGGGACACATACTTGCTCACTCACCTTTCAAAGCACTGGCCATCTAAATGCTAAGCTGCTTACAGAGGCTATTGTTAATATGTCTGTGGCAGGGAGGATTCCTTTGCACTTTTCATCCCTCCGCCAGAACGAGACCCTTCAGACCAGGATCCCTGCCACGTTCCTTTAGTGCAAGTATAAGCATATTCCTCCAGCACAGGCAGAGCAAAGAGCAAGGAGCATGCCCATAGCATGGAAAGAAGTCTCATTCCAGCGGCACCCCGTGAAATGCTGCATTACTGGTTAATACTGGCAGATTACCCAACCCAAACCCACCCCATATACAAAGACAATTCCCCCCACACAACAGCGTCCAAGTCCATAATCCGGGGGATGTTGCTAGCTACTGTCGGCTATTGCTGGAAAGAAGGTTCGGCAATACTCGGGAACCAGTTCGGGGAGGAGCCAAAGAGGGTTCGGTTTGGAAAGTGAGGAAGGAGAGAAGATTCAAGGTTCAAGGGTCTGATGGTTATCTACGTGCTAAAGAAATGGCGACATGGGAAGGACCAAGGGAGAATTGGCTTTTGGTGCAATTTGGTTTGGTTTTGGTTTAAGCATCACTCACGGTAGAAAACATATTCGGTGTAAGAGGTCCAGATCTTGTCGTCTGTCTGTTCGTGGGCAAAGGCGCAGGTCCCCGTGGAGTTGCAGGCCACCATGTGGAAGCCAGAGTCAGCCAGTTTGTCAAAGGCTTGTTCCAGGAAGGTGAATTTGAGGTAGTACCTGGAGGTGTAGCGTTCTGGGGGCCGGTCAGGGTCCCTGCTCTCATTCAGTGTCTCCCCAAAGACTTCCTTGGCCAGGGAGGTCTTACCACACACCATGATCCTGGCCACCCTGCGGAATTTGGCATCTGTTTGGCTGTCTCTGCCAAGAGTGTAGGAGCCCCGGTAGCCAATGGTGATGAAGCCTGATCTCCTGATATCTTGCGCGGTGCCGCCGCCAGCAGTGATGGAGCTGCCTGCCAGGATAGCACTGGCAGCAGCCAGGTTGCGGGCAGTGTCCATACTAGGGGACAGCTCCTCTGGGTCACTTTGGCAGGGATCGTCTCCAATGGAGTTCTGCTTGCTAAGCTTTGGGGCAAGGCTCTTGACGAGCTCTGGCAATTTGAAGTACTCTGCTTCTCGCTGCAAACGGCCTCGCTCTGGAAAGTGCTCAGGAAGAACAAGTTGCTGGTCTCTCATGTAGTCCAAGATGTAGCGGAAAAGGAAGCCGTCGCGATCCACAAAGAACCTGCCCTTGCTGTCCCGGGCTAAGGAACGGGTATTCTTCTGTGTGAACATTTCCCAGAGCAGTGATCCTGGAATACTGATCAGGGTGTTGTGGCGGGTGATATAGACCTGACCTCCCACATTCAGCTCTATGATCTCTGGGAAAACCATGTCATCGCTGGGTTTGGCACAACTTGCATGGTCTGCCAAGGCCATGGTGAATTCTCTTCTCCTGCCCACCTGCAAAAGCAACAGTCACAAAAAAAGTCAGGTTCATCAGAAAGCATGACCCAACTACTATTTCCTTGCAATCCAGAGCCCGTAGCTTCCAAAAAACATTCACATGGCAACTTTAAATCAGTTTCACACCTCTTTAGCTGGCAGAACCTCCAAACCAAGGGTGTAGGGAATAATAACTCTGTGAATGGGGGTTGGGATTTTAGCAGCAGCCACCATTCTTGCAAGGAAATCTTCCAGATTTATATGATGGCAGGGATAACCTCTGCTTGGAGGTGCAGTGAAGGTGATTTATGGGAGCCAGGTGAAATAGCATGGTTTGGAATGGAAACTCCATCACGGTAGAATCAATGCGGTTGGCAAAACAGTTGTTGAATCACAGCTAACTTATGGTGGCCCCTATAGGGTCATTTGTTTGTGGTTTGCCATTGCCTGCCTGTGTGGGCTGAGGGAGTTCTAAGAGAAACTGTGACTGGCCCAAGGTCACCCAACAGGCTTCATGTGGAAGAGTGAGGAATCAAACCCCATTCTCCAGATTAGAAGCGACCATTCTTAACCACTATACCCTGCTGGCTCTGTAATCAATTGAAAGAATTAAAACATTCCTTTCAGTGTTGCAGCAGGGCTGACATCTTCAGAATCCCATTTATTACAGTAATTATTAATATATGGTATTATCCAGAGAGATGGCACACTCACACAAGCAAAAGAAAAATCCCAGTTCCAAGACAGCTATTCAAAGTTGGGCAGGGAAAGACAGAGGAATGGAATGAAGAGCAGGAGACTTAATTTCAGATCATATTGCCTCATATCTACTAAAGGAAGGGTGGTTTTCTATGGAACTGTGAGCAAAAAATGCTGCATCTGTTGTGTATTGCTACATATTTAAAACTCCTCTATATTTAATAATGTTATTGTTGATGGCAGATAGATTTAATGTTAAATGTGTGTGCGTACGTGCATCTGTAAAGTCCCATTGCAGCCCACTTACAGTCACCCCATGGGGCTTTCAAGGCAAGTGATTAAGCAGAGGTGGTTTACCACTGCCTTCCTCTGCAAAATCTTCCTTGGTGGTCTCCTATCCATGTGCTGACCCTGCTTAGCCTCTGAGATCTGATGAGATCGGGCTATACTACACCATTCCACATCCCTGTTGTTAAGTAACCAGTTAAAATATCTGCAGTATTTGGTGGTTTGTTGGCATTGTTTTTGACACCGTAAGGCACTTTAAATCTCCACTGAGCAGAGAAAAATGGGTTAGGATTGCCCAAGTAAATAAAATTCAAAGTAAATATTGGAAGAAAAGACAAGTGGAAACACACACATGCACCTTCTCACTTGAATCAGGTCACCTTGAAAGGTGTTGAATTGTTCTCAAATGTTCTCATGCTTCAGGGCTGCGAGTCCCGTCAAAGAGCATAGCCAAAGACTGCAAGCATGGGGAACTACTCACCCGGATCGCACCCAGCACGTTGCCGCAACTGCAAATGCTGCAGTCACTTGCCCAGGTGCTTTGCATTCTGGCTGACTCCAACTGGCCCTTGAATCAGCATCCCAGGTAAGCAATGTGCAGAAGAGTTCTGCGCACTGTAACCAACTCCATATCATTTACCATTTGGGCTTTTCTGGCTGGACTGGAGCTGTGGTGGAGCTCTTCAACACAGTGTCCCTTTCTATAGTTCCTGAGCCAATCTCCCCCCCCCCCCCACACACACACACACACACCATCATGGCCCTCCTTCCCTTTTGTTCCTGGCCATCTTAAGGCAGAACACCCAGGCTATGGCAAATGCAGCTTCCTCGTCTATGAAATGCAATTTTGTATCCAACTAACCAAAAACTGATTGACTTATTAGACCAAATAAGCAAGATCTTTCTGGGTCCTTTGTTCCTGCCATAGTGTGCTATCAGAACTGCAGATAAAGTCAGACCCTACTTTTGGAGGTTTCATTAGGATATCTGAGGCCAAAGAGTGCTATATGCAATTTAGAGACTGTGTGGTCTTCACTATCTCCTTCCATTTCAGCCATGCGCTTCTTCTTGCTCACTCTCTTACATACACACACACACACACACACACACAATATTCTCAGTGGGCCCAGAGAATAAATGGACGGAGCAAGAAAGTGCCGTGTTGTTCCGAGTGCCATTCATGAAAATGCTGCCAAGTGCATCTCTCTTACTTCAAGCAGAAGCCTTCCGTTTGAGTACATAACAGAATGCAGCACACAAGAGTGATCCCAGTGTTTATATTCCCTGGCTATATTTCTGCATGGTGGGCAAACTCAGCACCTTCATGGGATCAGAAGCTCAGATGAAGACATAGTTTTCAGGGATGAACTAATCCCTGAAGTAATCCCCTGTGCAGATGCAGACTGTATCTTCTGTAGCACTGAGCCACCGTACTCAGTCCCCATACAGCTGGAAGAAGAAAAGAGTATTCTCAGGGTAGGTGTTCAGGCAGCTATGTCCTCAAAATGTCGCCTTTTAGATGCTCACAGACTAAAGGGAAAGAGTTTGTGTTCTGTTCCAACACATGGAAAACTCTCTTCTGCATCCTGAAATCTCTTCACCTCTGACTTCAGACTGATGAAAAGTCCTTGGCAAAAGGAAAATTGCATATTTTTCCCCATGCTGAAGTTCCTCCATTACAAAAGATCATGTAACCTTTTCAGACGCAGTGCTGAATAGTGTAGAACATGCAGCAGCCAGTTCTCCGTGCCTAAGACTCCTTGTTATCAGAATTCAATTGTGCGGTCAAATCATTCCCTCTGTCCTCATCATGCAAACAGCTCACTCACTTCTCATTTATATGGGCCAGAATCCAGAAAGTCAGTTCACCTCAGGCAATACTGGATTTGCGACACACGAAAACCAGTCTCCTTGCCCTGCCACAAGGTACACTCAAAAGAAGTTGCCAGAAGTGTGTGTGTCATTTGAAGGGGGGGGGAGCAGATTTCCCCTCTACTACTCTG
This sequence comes from Sphaerodactylus townsendi, assembly GCF_021028975.2. Lineage (NCBI taxonomy): Eukaryota > Metazoa > Chordata > Lepidosauria > Squamata > Sphaerodactylidae > Sphaerodactylus > Sphaerodactylus townsendi. Next base: position 32,397,250 of record NC_059437.1, on the reverse strand, counting down.
CAAGCCCTTTGACATACCACAGGTAGCTCATAGTCTTTGGTTGGTATGAATATTTTTGGATGTCTGGAATAAAAGCTGCAACAACATGTTAGTTTTAAGGTCTCACTGGGCTCCTGTTTCATTTTGCTGGGACAGGTTTAACAAGAACATGGCTACCCATCTGGAATTTGGATTTTCTGCGTCACATGCCATTCAAATCCTTCGAATTGCATCATATTGTTAAATGGGGGAAGGACAATTTACAAGATCACATGTACAACCTTTTTTGGGGGGTGGTGTACAAGAAGGTTCTCTAGGAACGAGAAATCCTTTCAGAAGAGTTTCCTCCTGACCTAAACCACTGTTGTTCTGTTTGCACTTTCTAACCCTTTTTCTGTTTCGTAGAAGTGCAAATGGCCACTGTTTGTGTTTACAGTATAGCAGGTCAAGTTCTTTGAGGAAAGTTCATCTCACACATTCTGGACCGTTTCTCTTTTAGACACCTTGAAAAGCATCTCTGAGCCCTGTTCTAACCCCACTGATGCTGGCAACATACTTTTCCATATATCGTTGAAGGCTTTCACAGCTGTCTGTTGTGGGTTTTCCGGGCTGCGGTGTGGTAGTTTTTGCTCCTAACATTTCACTAGCATCTATGGCTGGCATCTTATGTGGGTGAAAGATTAGGAGCAAAAACTACTAGACCACAGCCATACAGCCCAGAAAACCCACAACAGCAAACACAGTTTTCCTTCTGACCCCCCTCCCCCTCCCCATCTTGTAAGTATGAATGAAGAAATTTTCATTAGCCTGTTTTTCAGAGATCCAAACATTCCTGGAATAATTCTGGGTCCCCAAGACACATGATAAGTATTTTTGAGCCATCCCTGCGTGCAGCACACCAACTTCTTTATTTCATTCCTGCTAATCCCCTCCCCCCGGCCCGGCCCCGCCCCGCGTTTAGTGTTCTGTATGATTAAGGACCAGGAGAAATTACAAGTGCTGGCTGTTATTCCATTCTCTGGAAAACCAGCCTCTCACAGCTTGAGGGAAATGACCTAGCTCGACAGCAGAGGCCCTTACCATCTGGCAGCTCACCCTCCTGGCACTTGGCTGTGCGCACACGTTGACAAAGCCACTTGTGCAATTGTCAAAGCCTCAGAGGCGAATGAGGGGGATTTCATGCCAGTTCTTCCAGGGACAACAAGTCTTCTATGGAGGAAGAGGTTCCCGGCTGGAAAGCCCTACATTTCTTTTCATAAACGTGATCCATTTCCTATTTGCATGGAGGAATTGAGAGTCCACGTGGTTTCTCTCTCTTGCCAGGGACACGCACTTGGGATCCGCTGTCCTCACAGCGAATTCTCTTCTGTCTAGGAATCTGTTCTCTGCAAAGACTTTGGCCGATCGTCCGGCCAAGGAAAGTGTTTTATGGGACAGGAGAACCGCTTGAGTCTGGCGAGCAGAGGGGGCGGCAGGACTGGAGCCAAGGAGCGCGTCTGGCTTGGGCCGCTTGGCTTGGCAGCTGCCTTTCCGGCTGAGCCAGCCTCTCTCTCGCCCTCCTCCTAAGTGAAAGACCCCGAGGAGCTGCGGCAGGCGGTCCCAACCCTCCCGGCGTCTTCCTTGGAAAGAGACAATGAAACCAATCGCCCCCCCACCCGCACCCGGAAAGATTCAATGAAACCAATCGCCCCCCCACCCACACCCGGTTCAAATTCTCTGGTTTTGCACAAGCTCTCTCTCGTGCGCGCGCGCACACACACAGAAAATGACAGGCACACACACGCAAAATGCACCAAGCCCCAGCCCAGAAGCGGCGCCCACCTTTCCGAATGGCCCCTCTCCAAAGCGACCGAGGAAAGCAGCAGCGCCCAGCCGGCGGCAGCGCGACTCGGGGGTAGGCTGGGCTGGGTTAGAAGGCGCCTTTCATTCCTCCAGGGCCGGAGAGAGCGCTCCTCCTCGCCCTCCAGCCTCCGCGCACCAGCCTCGGTTTGCCCTCCAAGCAAGGACCATCCAGGCAAGCGAGCAGCGTGGCTGGCGGGGTCCCGGCGGGGGGTGGCGGGAGAGGGGCTGCCGTGGGTGACCCTCCGCCGTCTGGGCTGCAGGAGGACAATGGCTGGAAGTCCGTCTGTCCCTCCGCAGCTCGTGGGCTTAGGAGCTGCTGTCACCTTTGCGATTCGCCTCTGACCGGCTCGTTCTCTTGGCGCCTTGGCGCAAAAGCGCAGCTCCCCGCCTGGCTCGCCTGTCCGCTTCTCCTCCTCCTCCTCCGCCTCCGCCTCCTCCCGCTCGGTCCCTCCGGCTGGCTTTTATCACCGGCAGCCTCGCAAGGCCCTCCCCCTGCTCTTTTACGACACGTTCCCGCTCCCTCGCCAGGAGTATCCTGTGCAACAAGGGGTGGGTGTGGGGAGCGGATGGGGGGAGGGAGGGAGGCAGGAGGCGCGGAGCGGCTGCAGCCAGATCGCGCTAGAGGGGCTCGTGGGGGGGGGGGGGCTCTGGAAACGCGCGGGCGGAGCTGCTCGGTCCTTTGGCACCGAAGGAAGCGTCTCCATGGCGGCGCACCTGATCAGCAGCAGCCGATTGAGTCGCTGCTCCCTTTCCTGCGTGCTGCAGAAAGGAGAGGAGTCGGTCCCCGATCTAGGCTGGGGTGGGCGTCTGGGCGCGCGCCTCCTTGCCAAGGCACGTCCCCCGGTTGATATCTCCATTGATGAGGGTTCAGTGGCCACGCGTGCCCCGCGCAAGAGCCAGTCCGGCGGCATCTGGCCCGGGCAGCAGGTCCTCGTCTTCCACCCCCACGGCTCCCGGGACTGCTGCAACCAGCGGAGCAGCCCGCGCCTGGCTGGCTCTCGAGGACTGGGCAGCCCCGGCGGGCCTTACTACGGACCAAACGCCGGACAGACAGGGGGGCGAAGCCTCTTTGCCCTCCTGCAAGGAGCCTCCACCCCTATCCCTTTCCCGTGCCCCAATTTTATCAGGCAACTGCCGCGGTTAAGCCCTGGGAACAGTTGCTTGAGGGAGGGATTTGCAGGGGAGGCAGCCATGTTTCTCCTCCAACTTTGATTTCTGCGTGCCATTTTTGAAAAATTGAGATGCTTCAGCCCTGGGGGTGGGGGGAGGGAACATCGGCACGACTTTTTGAGCAGCCCCTGTTAGGAGAGGGATGGACTCCGCACACACCCCTCCCCCTTAATCAGACTCTCCCTTAACCTCCCCAAGCCACCTGCTATGTGCACCTTCAGCTATTGGGATCCCTCGCCCAATCATTTGTCTACTTTTTACACTTGATTCCTGCTTTGATGGTGCTCAGGTTGCTGTTCTTGGCAGGTGGAGTCTTGCTCCACCTGGGCCCTCAGACCACCCTCTGGCCCAGTGATGGCGAACCTTTTTGAGTCCGAGTGCCCAAATTGCAACCCAAAACCCACTTATTTATTGCAAAGTGCCAACACCACAATTTAACATGAATAGTGAGCAGACGCGTACTGGGGTAAATGGCGCCCGGAGACAAATTGTCTCCAGGGCGCCCCCCAGGCTCTGCCCCCCACCACCCTAGCTCCACCCCTGATGCCCCCAGGCTCCACCCCCACTGCCCTCAACCCTGCCCATTTTACCATGGACATGGGCAAGGTCTAGGGTGCCCACCTCCCCCCCAGACTCCCCCTGCTGGCTGGGTTCCCAGCCGGCAGCCTGCAGTCTCTTCTGAAGAGAGGGGGGAGTCCAGGGTGAGGTTGAGGGTGCTCGTCGTTTTTTGCGTGCCTCAGATGGGGTCGAGGCACGCGAAAACAATGAGACAGCAGGACTTCCTGATCATGTGGAGGGCCGATTTTGCGCCCCCCATGTGATCAGAAGAGTGGCGCCCGGGGACAAGGGGTACCCCTTGTCCCTAGGCAGATACGCCACTGATAGTGAGGTTTTAGTTTAGAAAAAATGGTTGGCTCCGAGGCTTGCATTACTCACAAGCTTGGTGGCAGTCAGTGGCTTTGCTTTGAGGCAACCGTGCAACTCTTCCAACCTAGGAGAGTTTACTCAGAAGCAAGCCCCATTGCCAGCAACCAAGCTTACTCCCAGGTAAAGGATCGCACTTTAGTTCTTTGCATGAAAATCAGTGGGGTTTAACAGCATTTAACAGGGTTACCTACACTGCTTCCCCAAAACTAGGTCTTAATGCTAATAATTGAGCCCAGTGACCCAGGCCAGCCTAGATGTGTGTAGGGGTGTGGGGGCGACTCTGTTTGCGCATGCCCACAGAGAGGGCTCTGAGTGCCACCTCTGGCACCCGTGCCATAGGTTCGCCATCACTGCTCTGGCCCCTCCTATTGGTTGCTTTAGCAAGGCTGCTGACCTCGCAATGTGGAGCAGATGCAGAGGAACAGATAACTAGAGTCCCTGGGCCAAATCCAGTCCTCTTGCACCACTGTCAGGCTCCCCAATTGCCAACCAAGAAGCCAAGGAGTATGCAGAGATAGCAATAGGCCATTTGGGGAATGGAGCAAGGGGCGGGTGGCCGAGGACTCGCTGGGGGCATTTAGAGATGACTCTGCATTTCTGTCTTCTTTGGTGGCTCCGGGACTTCTGCTTTATTCGTAGGCACAAGGCTAAGGAGGAACTGGACTGGTTTGCCCTTCTCAGTTCTGGTTTCAAGACTGACATGCAGTGCAAGTCAGCACAAGTCAGCACTTCTCTCCCCAAAAGACCTTTGCCTGGAGCACTGTCTGGCAGCACAAGGTAGCCCCTGTTTGGAGGAGAAGCCCAGGGCAGCAGCAGTGATCACAAGGCCCGGTTGCATTTCTCTGCTGTTGTTCAATAGCAGTATTGATGGAGTTGGCTGAGCTGTCACAAATCAAAAGCTGGTGATTGCTGCATGGCTTCTGGCTCAGAACCGCAAACAATTTGTTCCCAGGTTGGGGACAGCTTGTGCCTTAGGCCTAGTCCCTCTTGCTCACTTTGGCAGTGTAGCTAGAACCTGGTGCTTTCAGTGAAGAAAACTTGCCTGGAAAACTATACAGAAGGAGGGAGGTCATCAGATGAGACCTGATAAACTGTTTTTGGGACACAAGTGAGGAAAGCGAGATGGTCGTGGCAAACAAGTACACCAACAGCGCAGGTGCAAGATGCAGTCGTTCTGAGTTACAGAAAGTCTACTGATATACCTGTTGGATTATCTCCTCGGAGAGATTAGATCTTTGCATTACGAGCAGAGTGCACTGGAGGCTGCAGCACAGCCAAGCATCTCCCAAACATGCGGGTGAACTTTGGCACAAAGAAAAGTTGGAGTCGTTTGTCATTTCTAATCTAATAAAAGGAGTATTTATTAGTGAACTCCATTCTGGATGGATGGATGGATGGATGGATGGATGGATGGATGGATGGATGGATGGATGGATGGATGGATGGATGGATGGATGGATGGATGGATGGATGGATGGATGGATGGATGGATGGATGGATGGATGGATGGATGGATGGATGGATGGATGGATGGATGGATGGATTCTAATCTAGCTGGATGGGTACTGAGTGCATCCATCCTCTGTATGCACATGGTGCAGTAGAAGGCTAGAGAGCAAGAAGGAGAGTGAGCCGGAAGGAAGGAAGTCCCTGAGAATATCAGTCTAACATCAAAGGGATAGTCCCAGCATGATAAAGGTGTCAATCCCTAGGTCCCTATCTAGCATCTGGCTTACTAGTAAAAACCTCTCTGTGGCTGAGACAGGAAACAGCATAAAAGTCCTTCACTTCCAACATTACCCAGCCTTTTTGACTCCATTGTCCATTCTCATAACTGAAGCCAGGACAGAAAGCACCGTGGTGTGAAACAAGCATGAATACAACCCTGGTGCCGTGGTGCAAACGAGTCATAAGAAAATTATGCTTGAAATGGCCATTTAGGAGTTTGGAAAGAGCTTTAGGAGCTTTAACAGTCTGCAGAAACTCGCCTCAGCAATAGTGGAGAAAGATTTTCCTGGTCTGGAGACCTCATTTATCAAACGCTAGCTGGGTCTCTACAAGCGCCTCTGGTAATGTGTAAAGGAAAGGTTGATACTGTACATAACAAGGAGGCCTGTTTCCTGCTCAGGCCAGCTGGCCAATGTGTGCTCCTGGCCCAAAGCCAAGAATGGTTTGATCAAAGCCAGTTTGGGGTGGAAAAAGGCTGGTAGGCTCCGGAACCCTGAAAAATCAGTATCTGTGAAATTACAGAGAGTTCTAGATGAAAAGGAAGCAGCTGGCTTGGATTTCTCACGCTGGGCCAACAGACAAGGCGACCATCAAAACAACATCAATCTCTGAGGCCCTGTTTTCCTCCCATTAGATCATATTTTGGATTAGTTTGCTTTTGAAATATAAAAACAAATTATAAATCTTGTTGCTGAATAAGACTGTAGCCACTCTTAAGGTACAATTATCCAAACCAAGTATTTCTATCTCTTATTTGTTGGTGTTTAAAGAAAACCTTTAAATCTAATACTGTATCTGTAACTGGGAAAATTAAGAGTGGGATTCAGACTCAAATAACAGAACATCAATTTAGCAAAAGCAAAGTATCAAGTTAGATAAATTTGCCTAAGAGCTCCACAGGGAGGGAAAACCTGGAAAGAAATGGAAATCCATGTTCAGAAGTGATTTCTCTAAATAATAGATGCTTAGGCCAAAACTAGGGGAACCTTGTTTCTGAGCTAATTGATTCTTTGTTCAGTGGAAGTGGGCCTGATCTAAAAAAGCAATCGATATAACAGTGTTGCAGATGGGACTAACATTAGGCAAGACCCTCTTCTATTTTGTTTTTTTCTGACTATCTTTCGTTACATTTAACAATCCATTATTATCCTTAGTGTACAATTATCTAGAGTCCACCCATATTTTCTGTTTGCTGTTCCTGGCTACTCCCCCAAAAATTGTTATTGAAAGGCTATGGCTCTGCACAGAATGTGGGGTAATAAAGCAGAAAGCAGGCCTTCCGAACCATAGTGGCCTATCAGTGAAGCAGGAGTGTTGGTAAACAGAGGGACTAGGTATGAAGGATTGCAGCTCTTACAGATGCAGTAATAGATTTAAAGGTTTTCTTTAAACACCAACAAATAAGAGATAGAAAGACTTGGTTTGGATAATTGTACTTTAAGAGTGGCTACAGTATTATTCAGCAACAAGATTTATAATCCAGAATCCAGGAATAAGATTCACTCGAGACTTACCTGAATGCATGCCTTCAAAAATTCAGAGTTGAGATCAACATTAGATCATCAAAGGGAGGTGCGGCTGCAGCCCCCACCCCACTGTGCCCAAATCCAGCTCAGCTGAGAGCCCATTCCCTTGAGTTTTCAGTTACCATCACTGCGGTCATACAAGAGAGGGCAGGATGCAGCAAAGCTCTTCTTTTCCCCCACCTGAGTGAATCCCGCTCAGTGGAGAACTCCATCCCTAAGGAACATTCGTTATGAACATAAATGTCCATTGGCATCAGATTTGATGTGTGTAAGCTGAAAAGTAGGACTGAGACACCATAAATAATGTATGGACTTATTAATTTATTTGGAGGAAAGCTTCATGATCTAGCCCAATCACATTAGATCTTGGAAGCAAAGCAAGGTCAGTAGTACTTGGAAGGGAGACCACCAAGGAAGACTCTGCAGAGGAAGGCAATGGCAAACCATCTCTGCTTCTCTCTTGCCTTGAAAGCCCCTTGAGGGCATGGCCATAATTCAGCTGTGGCTTGACACACACACACATATTAATTTGTTTACACATTCCAAAAGCAGCACTGCAGTTCACATCCATTATCAAGATCCTCTGAAAACAGCAATTACAAGATTATGAGATCATAAAATCAGCCTCAGCTCTGGCACCCCCACCACTGTTTCTTTTCAGCAGCTGGTATACAATGATCCCAGTGCCCACTTGGGGGACCTCCCTGGCACAATCACTATTTTAAAACTGTGATAGCAGATGTGAATGGTTGCTTCTGAAGAATATGTGTATAAATAGTAGTACAATCTACATGCAGATATTCACTCTGTGAAATCCTTTGGGTGTTCTTGTCTGCGCCCTATTGTATTGGGTTTTTTGTTTGTCTTTTAGCAGGGTTCATATTTTGGGCCTACGGAGCGAGTGGTCCCAATTCTTCCTCCCTAATCTTGCTGATGAAAAAATAATAAAATGGGTCCCTTCCATGATTTTATCTTGAAGGAAAAGGCTGATCTGGCAGCTGGGACCTGGTTGCTGGGTGACTGGGTCCATCACAGCCCAGTTTGTGCCTATCAGACAGCAATCTTGGGTGGAACCCACGGAAGTAGACTCACCTGGGTCTGTTTTGAGGCTTTCATCTTCACAGTGTTCAGCACTCATTGTATGTGTTTTCTATTGGGATAGATTTGGGTTTTAGCTGTTGTATAGATCATGTACCGGTAGTTGTTCTGTGGCCTTCCTGGTGGTGTGAATGGTCTTGGCTGCAGGCCTCCAGATTCTTTATGCAGAGAGATTTCACCATCCACATAGAGGCTGTTTTGGCTGATATAACTCATCCTGTGCAAAGATGGAGCTGCCCCAGCTTATTTTAGGTACAGTGTATGTTGTAGTTCACATACTGGATTAATTTTTCTGCATTGGGCAGGATTCTGGTGATTTGGTGACTGGCAGTATTGATTAGCCAACAGGTATGGCTGGATCTTTGCTTGATGAAAGCATGGATTGATCCAACTACCTGCCTTAATACGATAATAACCCCAGCACTGTATCTCAGTAGTTCAGCATCCAGGAAATGTTGTTTCTGTCCTTAGCTAGTGTTTGGAAGCTGTGGTTGGATAGTCAAGTTTGACCAGACTGAAAATGAACCCACACAAGTCACAGGTGGTACTGCTGGGAATCCCGGAGAGGTTTAATAAACCAACAGTTGACAGAGTGGTTGGAACCCCATCAACACACATTTGCATTCATCTTAAACACAGCCTTTGATTTTTGCTAAATAGGTTCTTGTGGTCTCCAGAATAGCTTTCTGTCAAGTCCATTTGCTCTGCAGGCTCTTGGAGGACAGGAACCTCAACCCGCTGATCTTTGTTTTTAAAACTTCTAGGCTGGGCATTTTATTCAGGCTGCCCTTGTGGGGACTTGGAAGCTCCAGCTAATGTGGAGTGCTGCACCCCCTTGCCTGTTAAATGTCAGCAGATGGGAGCATGTGGAGCCATTCCTTTGTTAACTGCACTGGCTGCCAGTGTGTTTCCGGGCCCAGTTCAAGACGAGGATTTTAACCTTTCAGTCTCTATGGAACTAGAGACCTGTATACCTTAGAGATTATCTCTTCCTCTATAGGTCACTTTGCCTTATCCATCAAATCAGGTCCTGCTTCATTTGCTATTTGACCATATGATACAAACATGATGTTCCTTTTATTCTCAGAAAGCTGTATAACCTTTTGGATTCTTTGAGACTTTGAACTTTCTCACTAGAGTGGCTTTTCTGACTGGCTGATACATTTCCCGGTTGCTTTATGTAAGTTTTCATCCTTTCAGAATTGATTCTATTGTCATTTTACCTTCCCTCAACTCTCAGTGTAATGTACTGGTTTGATTGTTGGACTAGGATCTGACAGACACAGGTTCGAATTCCGATTACCTTGGTAGCTTTGACTTTGAACTAACCTACCTCACATGGCTGTTGTAACAATAAAATGGAGGGGCGGAGAGCTATAATGTAAGTCACTTTAAGTCCCCATAGTAAAGGCAAGCAGGGTATAAATGTTATGATAAATACATTTTAAAATAAAAAGTTAATGTTTTAAATAAATACAAGGCACGCAATATAGCCTTGTGCATTATTTATTTGAAGGAAGGCAATTCAGCTGCTAGTTCTGCAGTGCTGAGTAGTAAAAGATCCTGAGTGATATCTCTGCATGTGCCAGTCAGCCCTTAGACTTAGATGGGTTTGTGCAAGGAGGATAAGTTACAGTTCTCAAGCTGCTCTCTTATGTGAGCTGCAGTGGTGGGTCTACCTGAGATCGGTTAGTTTTCCTTCCACAGTAAAAGGAGCTTAATGGAGCCCTTTGGCATTTCTAATCCCTACCTCCCTCAAAATCATGCCAGAGGTTTTAGAACCGGCTGAAGCATTTGCTTGACCTCATGCAAAACACCTTTTGTTTCCTTTGGATCACATTTTTGAAGAAAGCCAGCAAAACAATTCCCACCCGGGCTGGACTGAGCACAGCAAGAAGGAAAGAAATCTGGAAGCTCAGAAGTTATCCTGGAGGATTTGCAAAATTGTGTAATAAATTGACTGAAGCCTCTGATGGATGGTTTGGGAAGGAAATGTAGCACAAGCTGCAGAGAGCTGAAAGGAATTAGGAAGTCCAGGAGAGGCTTTGCAATGCAGGGCTTAATTTACATTCTTGGGGGAAGGAACTGAACCGATCCACATCTATTTTTTTTATGGATCTGCTATGAGGGGCAGTGACTTAGTGACCCTGCAACTGTTTTGCCTGCAGAAAGTTCAATCCCCACCATCTCTAGTTAAAAGGATTAGGTGTGTAGTGAAATGCACTTGAGATCCTGACTGGAGCCACTGGCCGATTACGCAGGAGGCCCCCGCAGAGCACTGGCAACTTAACCCTGGCATGGCAAACTTCCTTATACCGACATACAAGGAAGTTGCCATGCACAGGAAGGAGAAGTGGCACGCAGCAAACCTCCTTGTACCAACATACAAAGAAGTTGCCGCATGCCCACTGCTTTTGCTCTCGGCTTTCCCTGGGGAAAGCAAGAGCACTTCAGGCGCAAGCCTGATGCCGTGGCGGGGCAGAGAGGAGGTAAGCTCCCTCCCTCGCCCATAATTGGCCACTGTCAGTAACAGTGGGAAGTACTGACCCTGATAGACCCAGTGATTTGACCCTGCATAAGACAATTTCCTGTGTTTCTACAGGAAGTAATTAGAAATGCTGGATTGGCCACCTGGTGTACTGGATATTTGCATACGAAGCACAGGCTGCAGTTGTCAACTTGCTGGACAAATGAACTGCCACTGCCTCCACCATATGATGATTGATGCACTGGAACAGTGGCCAAGAGGGTGTGATGAAGATCACCATCCCTCACTTGCCCCCAGTGAGTGTAGTTGCGCCTCTGGACCCAGAGGCTCCATTATGTCTAATCCACTTTTAACACCGCCCAGCCTTAGGGACCACCACTGTGGCGGAGAACTTTCTGTCTTCAGTGTACTGCCACCTAATGTCCATTGCAAATTCCGAGACAGGGAGAAAAAACACTCGCACAGCATAGAAAGTTAGTTACCGGTCCCACTTTTGTGATTTCTTTCCTCTGAACTAAATCACTCTGAACATTTTTAGCTTTTCCTCCCAGAGAAGGTTCTTCAGCCCTTCTCTATGTGGTAGCCCAGGAGATAAAGCCCAGGCGAGAGATAGGAGATAAAGTTGTAGGGTAACTGCAGAAGTTAGCAAAGGTAAGATAGGTCCTCCTGGACCAGAAAGGAGACCACTTTAAAAGGGCTGTCCCACATGACCTGGGGTGACCATGACTTTGTTGGACCCAAGACAGAAACAGCAGAGCTCCGCTGTTGCCTGGGTAAGTCTTTGCTGGAATTAGCTCATCCAGTTGCATTTCCCTGTGGAGCCTGGAGGGGAGAGGAAGATGTGAATCACTCCAGTCCAGGGGTCTTCAAACTATGGCCCTCCAGATGTTCATAGTCTACAATTCCCATGAGCCCTACCACTTGGCCATGCTGACAGGGGCTGATGGGAATTGTAGTCCATGAACATCTGGAGGGCCATTTGAAGACCACTGCTCCAGTCCCTTCCCTCTCCCAACCTGCTACATCTGTCTGCTCAACCTCAATTACTTGAAGGAGGAGGAGGAGGAGTTTGGATTTATACCCACCTCCTTTTCTCTTTCCTTACAGGAGACTCAAGGTGGCTTACAAGCTCCTTTCCCTTCCTCTCCCCACATTTTGTGAGGTAGGTGGGGCAGAGAGAGTTCTGAAGAATTATGACTAGCCCAAGATCACCCAGCAGGAATGTAGGAGTGCAGAAACACATCTGGTTCACCAGATAAACTTCTGCCACTCAGGTGGAGGAGTGAGGAGTCAAACCGGGTTCTCCAGATTAGAATCCACCTGCTGTTGACCACTACACCACACTGGCTCTCAAGGAACCATGAGGAGCCAAGAATGTTCAGCTGCTGTCACCCCTGCAGGCTTCAGCAAGAAGTGATTAATCTCCATTGCCTAAGATCCCAGATGGCATCCAGGGAGTCACCCGAGTGGAGAGGTACAACCATTTGCACCCACCTTTGACTGCAAGCTTTGAGATCCTATCGACTAACCAGGCAGACTCTGCAGAATGGCAGGGATTCCAGTGAGAATATCTGCCATAAAAGCCCATGATGCCCTCATTCTGCACAGTGCTGGCCAGGAAAAGACACACACAAGGAGAAGCACCTAAAAACCATCAAGTGATCCCATCCCTGCCAACAGAGAACACAGAATGATAGTGTCACTTGAGCCAGAGTTCCACACCCAAACTCTGAATACTTGCCTTATAATGAATCAGACTATTGTTCTATCAAAACCGGCATTGTCTACACAGATTGGCAGTGGCTCTCAAGGGTCTCAGGCAGGGGTCTTTCACATCCCCCAGAATGTTAGCCTGTTTTCATAAAAAATTGGAGAGGCCAGGGATTGACCTTGGCAAAGCAAATGCCACAGTCTGCTCTTTGGCTGCACTCAGTTCTAGAATGCCTCAATTGTGACACTGTGCTAAGAGGTTAAAGGGCATGCCCAAGGAGTGCTAAGTGAGGTTCACCAAAACGTACTGTTTCCCAGTTGCCATTCATCCACCCCAAGCCCTCCGTTCACACCCTGGCAGCATTTAGACAGTACAAATTGGAAAACTGTGCAAATAGCTGAGATGTACTTCTACTGGAACTCTAGTTTTTCTCTTGTTCTTGGGTCCCTTCCCCATATGCAGAATAATGCACTTTCAATCCACTTTCAATGCGCTTTGAAGCTGGATTTTACTGAGCAGAAGAGCAAAATCCACTTGCAAACAATTGTGAAAGTGGATTGAAAGTGTGTTATTCTGCATGTGCGGAAGGGGCCTTGCTCTTTATTCTATTCTATTTACTTGGAATGTTACATAACCAGAACACAGAGCCACTGTGTGCTCTAGGATCTGGGAGATCCGGGTTCAAATCCATACAGTGCCACAATGCTGACAGGGTGACCTTGGACCAGTCTCAGCCTACAATGAATGAGATCATGAGACCAAATTCTTCTTAGAAAATGCCAGCCTTCAATGCTGAGAAGCCTCCAGCCATAAACGAGCTCGGAATGACAGAGAGTTTATGGAAGATTGAGGGGAAATGCCAGGGTCTGGAGACAACCTGTCTGGGTGATGAAACCAGAGACCGGATCAATGTATGTTCATATCCTGGGTGTTAAACAATGAAGTGCAGTGAGGCAGGAGGCAAGAGGGTTGGCCATGGAGCTTCTGGCAAGCTACAAAGAACCTAGCTGAGGGAGCAGATTGGCCTGCCAACTGTGCTGCAATTGGAAGGGAGAGGTTAAAAACAGCCGGCGTACACAGGAGCTGGAAGCCTTCATCAATATGCACACCATTGGCTCAAGATGCCATTGCCAGATAACCCTGAGTTAGGAAGCAATCTCTGTTTTTACTTTCATTTGGGTAGAGACTGCAACCTAACCTTGTAGTCTGAGCTGTGATACTTAAGGTGTATTGACCAATTTGAAGAGACTAAAGTTTTAGTGTTTAAGGAATTAAAACTGCCTCGATTTTCCTACTCACTGTTACCAACATCTTCTGGTTTGGGGTTCCCCTGGTGCCACGTGAGCAATTGGGAAGAACGGCAGTGGCAATACTCCATGATGTGCAACGTGATGGTGCCTTTCAAACCTTCAACGAACGTTTACAAAAACTACACTGAGTCATAAGAAGTGCATAATATTTAACTTGTGTGGGCAAAGAGGCACAAGGAGGCCTACTTTCCAGCCTTTCAAAGGTGGAGCATCCTTGACGTATTTGTTGGTAATGATTATTTATGAATGACATTGGAGTTCATGGAAATGTGAAAAGTCCCTGCCTAATCTGATTAGTTCAGCCTGGAGCTGGGAGTGATGATTTAACCCGCATTTAGCTTTGAGCGATGACTGGCCTTGTCTTTCTTGAATCTTCGGTACCTGCTTGAACTGGCTTTATTTGCCGGAACTTTTAATGGACTGGCTCCTACTGTTTATGGTTTGCAGTTATGTTGCTTGCAGTTTTGTTATCTTTTTCACTAGATGTTTAATTACTGCATGAATTAGTTCACATTTGTTGTATCCTTATTTTAACATTTTCACTGAGTACCTCCTGGGAAAGGGAACATTTGATTTATGTAAATGTTTTAGTTATTTGATCAATCCCCTCACCTTTTCTGTAAGGCTTCTGTTCCTTCTTTTTGATGCAGACGTTGACAGATGTGCAGAAAGCAACTGTTTTAAGAGAAGTTTTGTCTCTGGAAATTTTCTAGATAGTTTGTTTATTAAATGTCTTGTTTTAAAATGTTGTTTTCAATTTTGATGGCATTGTTGGTTCATAATTTTGGTAATCCGCCAGGAGTTTCTGCAAGAAAGGGAGTCTAAAATGAAGTAAATAAATAAACATGAACAGATTTATTAAAAAACCTCACCTTAGCCCTCCTATTGCCAGGACCTTTATTTGGCAGGATTTTTGTACGCCATGAATGTGGCAGAGCCTGTTATTTTAATAGTTTCAGGTGAGGCAGAAAATGAAACGGCAAAGCTCTTGAAACCCCAATACTGCAGCTGTGAGTGGGGCAAGCTTTACCAGGGGTCTGCAACCTGCGGCTCTCCAGATGTTCATGGTGGCAGGGGCTGATGGGAACTGTAGTCCATGAACATCTGGAGAGCCGCAGGTTGCAGACCCCTGCTTTAACCTATGGGGTTTCTGATTGTTTGGCTGGAGAGGGACTGTAGCTCACTGGGAGATCATGTACTTAGCATGTAGAAGGTTCCAGGTTCCATCCCCAGAATTTCCAGATAAAAGGAATCAGGTGATGTGAAAGACCTCTCCCTCAGACCCTGGAGAGCTGCTGCAGTCCCAGTGAACAATACCGATTGTCTGCTTAGCATGAGGAAGTTATCTGCTTAATATGACGCAGCTTCATGTGTGTTCACACATTAAATGTTAGGAGGACTTCTAGAAATGAAGTTGGCAACGGTGTTTCAAACCCTAATACTGTGGCAATCCAGTCCATAAGGTAATACATATCCTATTGACAGACTACCACTGCCAGGAAAAGAGGTTATATTATCTAAGCAAAGATATACTGCTGCAGCAGCAAATAGCGGCCTTTGGCTTCTTTTACCTGGTATGAACTGCTAAAACTGTTCTATTATGCACAGAAAGTAATACCAGGCATGTGATACTCAGCCAGCCAATAGCAATTAACATGTGAAGATGTCCACACAGGATGAACCCAGAAATGGCAGCAGAAAGAAGGGCACATTTGTGACAGGGAGGAAAAACTGAAGGAGCGTGTGGTATCGACAGGCCTGGCCAAGCAGCGAAGGCAAACTTATTTCATTCCCTCAGTCCCTCTGAATATCTTTGGTTTCTGAAAGTGCCCCTGTGCTATTGACTGTGGGAACCGTCTCCAAGTTGGTGTTAAAGGTCTCACTAGAAACTCCCAAAGGGTAGCAATTTTCAATGAGCAAAAATAAACCCCTTCTGTTCTAGGTTATTCTCCCACCAGCTGAAAAATAGTAGTGGGCAGCCTCTGGGTCTCACCATCACTCAGCTTGTCAGTCACCTTTGTTTGAGAAGCCCTGTTGTGGAGCTGTTCAGCCAGAGAGTGAGGTTTGCCCTGGTCTTCTCAGTGGTGCCAGCTATAAAGTAGGGAAGCAGATGTTTTGCAAAGTCCTCTGGAAGCTCTGAGGAGCAGGAAGGCATCTGTCACAAACATGAAAGGGGGGGTGTCCCTTGACAGCAATCTAGCACCCTCTAGTGGCAGCTGAGGTGAAGTGGTAGCACAGCATATGCCGGTTCCAGGATGGCTTCATTTTAAGAGTCCTTTGTGTGAGGCTCTGTAAAGCATAACTTGGGATTTTGTAGTTGGAGTAAATAGCTCCCAACTCCATAAAGGCATTTAGAGTGTTAATGCTTCCACAGTTTTCCAAAAGGGTATTTGCAGTCATCTGCAAAAAGAGGTTTCTAATTTTCTTGACATGGACAATGTTTGAAATCTCAGTACATGAATCCTTTCTGTTTGGTGACCAAAGACCAATATAGAACCAGGATTCTTAATTGTCCCTGGAAACAAATCCGCAGCCAATGCAGACTTTTCAGCATGGCATGGGGGAGTGGGGAGAGAATACTAACTTGTATCCAGCCCTCAACTAGGCCTGCATATTTCTGGACAGTCTTCAACGCTAGCCCCACAAAGAGCATGTTAGCGTAGTCTAACCTGGATGTGATGAGAACATAGGTCACAATAGCCAAAAAATGTTGGGGTGAAGGGTGGTGGCGCCATAGCTGGCATAACAACCAAAGCTGATAAAAGGCACTACATACCATGGAGGAAACCTAAGCCTCCAATTGTAGGTCAGGAACCAGCAACACTCCCAAGCTATATCTTCTGTGGAAATACAAGCCACAATACAAGAAGAGGCCACCTTCTCCAACTGGGAGCCTCTTTGTAATTGACCAACAGCAGCTCAATCTTGTCTGGATCGAGCATCAGTGTATTGGTCCACATCTATCCTATTACCTTCTCCAGGCACCCATTCTGGATTTCCACTCACCCACCTCAGCAGCTAAGGGGAGACATAGTTAAGGTACACACTTAGAACTTTACAGGTAGATATTGTGCAGGGGGCAGGGAGGGGGAGGTTGATACCAAGGCTAAGGCACATACCACCAGTTGACTGCCTCTGGTTTAGAAAGCAAATCAGCAGGATGTCTCCTGCCTGCTACCTGCCATCCCACTAGGCTGCAGTGGAATAGATTTCCACAGATGCACTAACTAAGTCAATAGGCCAGAACCACCAGCTCATTTAGGAGCCACCTTTTAAGTGCAGCACGTGGACAGTTGCGATTGTATTTGGCAGGCACGTTACTGCAAGTGGGGGGGCAGATTTATCGCTTCACCTGAGAGAGCAAATAGAAAACAGGCCGTCTTCCTGATTTACTGGTGCAATTGAGAGCAGGTTAGTGGAGCGCAATAGAGAATCTTTATAAAAAATGGAGGAGAAGGAAGAAGGGCAGGAGAAAGATGCTGGGAAGATTATGCCAAGTGAGTTATCTGGGGCATGGAAAAGCATCATCAGCCCACCAGAGAGTGAGAAAGCACAGCGAGGGAACTGGGGCTAAAAAATGAATCCATATGACAGGTGTATTGTGATGATTGGTAGCTCCCATTCATTCAGGGGATTTTATACAACAAAAAATGATCACAGTGGGTGGTGCCCCTTGTAATCCTGTAATGCACTTTATAATTCTCTTTCTGGCCTGAATGCTTATGCTTTGTTTCAGCTCTAAAGCAGATTTCTGCTTGCTTTCAGATTTGTTTTCAATCCAAATCCCATTGCACTGTATATTGGATGTCCCATCTTGATAGGTTTACCACTGCTGCTGGTGGGCATTTCCCTGCCACTGCTCACCTGGCTGGCAGAGGGGGCATGGTCAGAAACTGGGGAGGGGAACACCAGCAGCCTCCTGATGTGCTGACCTGACTCCCTGTGTGCTTAGAAGTGAAGTCAGCATGTTGCTGGGGGACTCCAGGGACACTCTGGGATTGAGCAGAACATTATGGTAAGAGTTTTGCCTGGGATGTCAGCATCCAGGTGGTGACTGGAGATCTGCTGGGACTGACATCTGCAGGTGCCAGAGATCAGTTCACCTGGAGAAAATGGTCGTTTTGGAAGGTAGACTGTATGGCCTTAGACTCTGCTGAACTCCCTCCCCTCCCCAAACCCCATCCTCCTCAGGCTCCAACCCCAAAATCTCCCAACCCAGACCTGTCAACTCTAGTTGTGCCCAAATTCCAATGTCCTCAGCATCCCTTGGTGATGCACTCACATCATTTCTGGGCACAAGAGGTGTGATGTCACCGTGTTGCCAGATGCATCATTACATTGCCAGTGAAGGTCCCTGCCATAGGTAGCCAAACCCCATCTGAAACCCTGGGAAGGGGCTGTGGCTCAGTGGCAGAACATCTCCTTGGCATGCAGAAGGTCCCAGGTTCAATTTTTGGCATCTCCAGTTGGCCAGGTAGTAGGTAATGGCATAGACTTCTCTACCTGGTACGCTGGAGAGCTACCACCAGTCTGGGTAGACAATACTTTGATGGACCAAGGGTCTGATTCTGTTGAAGGCATATTCATGTGTTCATGGGTACAGCCTGTTGATTGTAGTCACTGTGTAATCCCCAACAAGTCCCAATGAGAAAAGGAGGCAACAAATACATTAAATCAAGAAATCAACCCAAGCCCACTGCAATCCCCCACACACATTCAGAGTCTTTTCAGCAGAAATAGGCTGCAAGGGTTCTCCTCAAGAGTCAGCTGCCCAAGGGCTGCCCTCATGCACTTGACTGTCTGTCTGACTGCCTGTCTGCCTCTCTATTTACAAAATTTATACTCCTCCTTTCCATCCTCATCAGGACCACCATCAGGGTCACAGGTTAAAGCACACATAATAGAACACATCGTACAAACCATTGAAACCAAACAAAAACATACCATTGACATCAAAGCTGAAATATAAAAATGTAAAAACAACAATTAAAACATAGGGATCACTGAAGCAAAGTCAGATTAAACAAAACAGTCTGGCAGAAGATGGCAACAAAAGAGGAAGACGAGTTTCCCCAGGGAGGGAATCCTAGAGTTCCAGTGCCATGACCAAGAAGACCTCTCCAGGGTTCCCACCCACCAAATTTCAGAAGGCATATGAACCAAGGCCTCAGAAGATGACCACAATGGTTGGTTGGATCAGTGGTGTAGCACCCAGGGGATGGGGGGTGTCTTGCACTGGGTGTGCGCTAGTGCGGGGGCGTGGTAGGGGCGTTCCGGGGGTGTGGCAGGGGCTCAGGGCACACATTTCCCCTCGCTATGGTGCTAGGTTAGATTCATAAGACAGAAGACAGGTATGATGGTCCCAAACCGTACAAGGCTTTAAAGGTCAAAGCAGCATCTGCAATTACACCTGGAAGCAGGCTGGAAGCTGGTGTAGATTGGCTGAGATTGGTGATCTGGCCCCTATGACCCACTCCAATAAATATCCTGGGTGTAGCACTGAACACATGAAGCTGCCTTATACTAAACTGGACCATCGGTCTGTCAAGGTTAGTATTGGCCATTCTGACTTGGCAGCAGCCCTCGGGGATCTCAGACAGAGGTCTTTGCCATCACTTACTACCTTTTAACTGGGCTTAAAACTGGGACCTTCTGCGTGCCAAGCAGACACTCTACCTCTCAGCCCGTCTGCCTCCATGGCTGCCCCGTTCTTTACCCACTGAAGTTGTGGAACACTTTTCAAGGGCAGCCCCATGAAGAGTGAATTTCAGTAATCTGATCTAATTGTCACCAGGGCGTGCATCACAGTGGCCAGATGTTTTAGCCCAGGAAAGGCCGCAGCTACCTAACCAGTTGAAGCTGGCAAAAGGCACTCCTGGCCTCAGCTGCCACCAGCTCGTCCAGCAGGAGGCCTGGATCCAAGAGCATTCCCAGACTACAGACCTGCTCCTTTACAAGGAGTGCAGCCCCACCCAGAAGATGGGCTACCTTCAGTCCGGCATCAGACCTTCTGCTTCCACACCAGTTGCATCAACCCTGCCTTGTAATCTTGTTGTGATCACGAAGCCGCCTGATAAAAAGGAGGGAGAGAGGAGGCTTCAGACAGCTCTCCCCACATTGCCAGCCAGCAATTGCTCCCAGCTCCCAGTTTTGCAACATTTGCTCAGTGGTGCATATTTGATGCTGTCTCTGCATTCATATAAATGTTTTACCGTTGACTCGTACGTGCGTGTGTGTGTGTGTGTGTAGACTTCTTAGCACTCTACTAGCACAGCAAAGGGAAGGGAGGGAGGGTCTCCATGGGCATCCTCTGCAATGTGTGTGAGATGAAATTAGGTCACCTTCTTTTACTTCTTTCAAGAGACCCATACACTAGAGGAGGTCACTGAACGGGCTGGTTTCTGGGGAACCTATTGGCTGGCAGGCACATGACTCTAAAGAGCTCCAGAAATAAAAATACATACTCCATTACACATGGGAAGCACAATTAGTGTAAAGTATGCCCAACCAATGGGGGCCCCAGATTTATCTGTGAGCACTAGCATCACATTGATTCCAACAGCCTAGTAAAGTAGCTTAACGTTTGGCTGACTGAACTGCTATTAGATACTGCAGGTGTGTGCATTTCTTTCCTGACATTATTGGAATGATGCAAGTGTATAGTTCCTTAGTGTCTGGATGAGAGACCACTGGAAACTCTGTATAAGCTGATCTGGGCTTCTTAAAGAGTATGATAGGAGAAGCATTTACTCATGTATGATCTTCACTCTCTATACATTTGTACAAAAGGCAGCCTTAGAATCACTCATGTTAAGTTCAGGATTCCTCTATTGCCTTTCAGGAGACAATCTGGCTGCCTCCTGCCTGTGCTTGCTGAAAGAGCACCAGAAAAAGCCGATCCAGACCCTCAACAAATCCAAGGACTGCACAACTGACTAACCTTGGAGGCCTCTTTGGGTTGCTCCTGCTCCCCCACTGACATTGTCCCAGGGATTTTTTTGATGGGGGAGGAGATTTGGCACACGTTTACATCTCACAGGTCATGAATATGGCTGGAGCTGCGCAGAAACTGGAGCCTCACTCTGCGAGGAATGATTTACTGAAGGGGGAAGTATTAAATCCTCAGCCACAGGCCCTGCAGCTGCAGCCTTGCTCTCCAGCTGTAAATCATACTGGCTTAATGCATTCTTGCCGCACAGGGCGATTGCAGCCCTAAGTAATTTACACTCCAGCGTGCATGTAATATCCTCCTTGCAAGTGAGCTGAAGAGGTTGTTTGTCCAGGGTATGAGCACAGTGGCTGTGGGGTTCCGGCTGTCTTCAATCACACGCGCCGTTTCACTCAACAGATCTCTGCCTTGTCGCCATCACAAGCAAGAATCCACGTCGATTCCAGGCTTCATGCCCATTAGTTTCAAACCAACTAGATCCCCCGATTCCAACTTTTTGTGCATCGTTTTATGGTTCTATAAGTTTATCAATGGCTGGCACAACCCTGGGTGCCAACAGTCAACTGGAATAAATTGAGAGGCGGATTCAATGCAGCCAGTATATGAACGCTTCAAAACACAGCTTCTCTTTTTTTTTTGAGGTGGCTCAACTCTGGAGTGTGCAGAAGAAGCCAGTGCCTTTGAGCATGTCCAACACTTTTGGGCTTTGTACATTTGGAAACAGGTGAGGGGTTCCTTGAGAAAAAATGAGACTTCACGGGTGTTGGAGAATCTCCTCATAGAGATTACCCATTTGTACAACGAGCAGAGTGCGCAGAGGCTGAGCACAGCGGAGCATATCCCGAACATGCGTATGAGCTTAGGCATAAAGGAAACAGAGTCGTTTGTAGTTTCTAATCTAATAAAAAGAGTATTTATTAGTGAACTCCATTCTGGATAGAAAGGTGGATAGATAGGTTCACTATTCTAATCTAATCTAGCTGGATGGGACTGGATGCACTCAGCATCCATCCTCTCTATGCACATGGTGCAGTAGGTTAGAGATCAAGATGGAGAGAGAGAGAGAGAGAGAATTGAAAGGAAGGAAGTCCCTGAGAGTATCAGTCTAACATCAAAGGAATAGTGCCAGCATGATAGAGTAAAGGTGACAATCCCTAGGTCCCTAACTAGCATCTGGCTTACTAGTAAAACCCCCTCTGTGGTCGAGGCAGGAAACAGCATAAAGTCCTTCTCTTCCAACAACAGGAAGCTGGGACTCTGTTAGCAACTATGAGATGGGAATCAGCAGCAACTCATTTAGATGGCCTGGGCAGCAGTACTATGATAAAAGAAGAAAAGAGTTTGGATTTATACCCTGCCTTTCTCTCCCGTAAGAAGACTCAAGGTGGCTTACAAACTCCTTTCCCTTCCTCTCCCCACAACAGACACCTTGTGAGGTAGGTTGGGCTGAGAGAGTTCGGAAGAACTGTGACTGGCCCAAGGTCACCAACAGGAATGTAGGAGTGTGGAGGCAAATTTGTTTCGCCAGATAAGACTCCACTGCTTGTTGGGAGGAGTGGATAATCAAACCCAGTTCTCCAGATTAGAGTCCATTTCTCTTAACCACTACACTTAACCACTTAATCCCTACAGGAGGAATCTATTTATCTAGATATTTCAACATCACTATTCTTCCCCATAAGGTCTCAAAGTAGCTTATAGCAGCATTCTTCCTTCCTTTTATCCTCACAACAACAACCCTATGAGGTAGGTGGGCTGAAAGAGAGTTACTGGCTCAAGTCATCAGTGGCAAAATGGGGATTCAGCCCTTGCTGTTCCAGATCCAAGACCGGATCTCAAACTACTACTCTGTGCTGACTGTGGGCAGGGCAGGACATGCTGCTCCTGCTAAAATACTCTCTTCTGCTCAAGTGATATAAAACTCAGGAAAACCATGTCCTGCAGTGGCACCGGAGGGCGGAAATCCAGGCCCCCACAGAGGATCAGTTCCCTCCACAGGCCTTTGATGTTCTTTATGAGGGCTACATGACACGATAAAGGTAATGGAGGAAGGCCTTCAATCCTTCATTCTGGGCAGCAAACAAGCCCAAATGCCTTCGGGAGGGACTACGGCTTTTTCAATTAAATCCCAAAAAACCGCAGTGTCAGTTTTAGGATGACAGAAAGCTGGAGCTGGA
This sequence comes from Sphaerodactylus townsendi, assembly GCF_021028975.2. Classification (NCBI taxonomy): domain Eukaryota; kingdom Metazoa; phylum Chordata; class Lepidosauria; order Squamata; family Sphaerodactylidae; genus Sphaerodactylus; species Sphaerodactylus townsendi. Next base: position 32,374,345 of record NC_059437.1, on the reverse strand, counting down.
TGCAGCTGGTGGCCCAGGCACCACTTAGCTATTCTAGGCCTCACATTGGTTGGTGATTAAGTTAATGATAGATGCCTTCGCATGCTCAGAAGCAAGAGCAAGTGCACGCCGCCTGGTACTCAGGCCTTGGCTGGCAAATCTCATTAGAAACGGCCTGGAAAGGAGCTCATTGAAATGCTGCAGATGATGGAGTGGCAGAAAGGGAAAGGGCAGCAGTCCTGCGGAAAAGGCTGGGAACGACAGGAGGACTGTGGATGTCTGCTGCAAAGGCTTCCTGTTAGGGCTACTTATAGCCAAGTTGGAGGATCCTCTCTGCCTCTGCCCATTTTCTCCTTTGCGATCATTTTCATCACAAAGAAGCAGCTGCAAGGGCTGGCCATTCTGGCTGGCAGCCTCACAGGCTCAGAAAGCAGCCAAGGGGTTGAGGTGTAGAACATGAGAGCATTAGAAGAGCCCTACTGGATCAGAAGAAGAAGAGTTTTGCTGTATACCCCACTTTTCTTTACCTTTAAGGAGACTCAAAGTGACTTACAATCATCTTCCCTTTCTCTTCCCACAACAGACCCCTTAAGAGGAAGGTGGGGCTGACAGAGTTCTGAGAGTTCTATGGCTAGCCCAAGGTCACCCAGTAAGGCTTCATGTGGAAATAAACCTGGTTCACCAGATTAGAGGCTGCTGCTCTTGTGGACGAGTGAGGAATCAAACCCGGTTTTCCAGATTAAACTCCGCTGCTCTTATCCACTGCACCAGTGGTCCATGAGGTCCAGCATCCTCTTCTACACAGTGACCAACCAGCTGCCCCAGAGGGCCAACAAACAGGGCACAGAAGTCAAGGCCTTTCCCGCATGATGCCTCAAACGCCATGTATGGTTTGTCCACTGGTGGTGAATGTCACCGTTTAGTTACTCATTAAGTAGTTCCTTTGGTACTGTTCCAGATAGGTTGCCATTCCATTCATTGAGTTCCCCCTCATCAGTTCTGCATTTATGGCTATGCTGTGACTATTTTGTAATCAGAGCCAGTTAACAACAGAAATAGAAAGGCAAATAGAGCGTTTCTGCTGTTCTGTCGCTTGGATTTTAAGAGGTCAAAAATGTTCAGTCTTTAAATAAGTCAGAAATTATTATTTAAGAATGGGGTAACATTTTCCCCCTAAATGATACAAGAAAGAGGCAGTAGGTAAGAATGAGATTCCACAGCACATTTGCATTTGCGATAACAATTATTTCACTTTTTTTTGCCACAGAGTCACAGCTAACCTATGGTGACTCCATAGGGTTTTTAAGGCAAGAGACAATCAGAGGTGGTTTGCCATGTTTGTATCTGCATCATATCCCTGGTATTCCTTGGAGGTCTCCCATTCAAATAATCGTCAGGGCCAACCTTGCATAGCTTCTGAGATCTGAGGAGATTGGACTAGTCTAGGGCTACTTCCCTGGTGATAACAAAATGCCACAGATGCTGGCAATGGCTACCTTTGTATAAAAACAGATGAAAACAAAGGAAACAATACTGAAGGCATCTCCTACTAGTCTCTCCCCGAGAATTCTCAGGCGTGTCAGCTCATAGCTGAAGGCAGAAAAGTTACCAGATGTCTAACTACAGTCAGTTTCTGTGCACAAGAAAATCAGCAAGAGGACCTCTTCCTGATACCCTGCAGGGGAGAGGGATTATGTTCTTGATCCAGGTTGTGAATTATTTTTCAATCACAGATGAGGATCAAGCACAGGGCAAGAAAGGAGACAGAGAAATAAAAGCAAGAAGGATGGGTTCTCATTTGCCTCCTACCACTTGCTTTATAGCCAAATAAACACAGCAGCACCCACGATAGAAAATAAATCTATGATGTCTAGAAGCCTGCTTCCCTCCCCCTGTGTCTAATAGTGCAGGAGATACATACAAGGTCCTCCACGACTCAATGGCTATAGTATCCCCAACTCCAGCTCCCACACTCCCTGTCCAGAAAACACTCCTGCTTGCTTGCCGTAAAGGATTCAGCCATCATTCTTCAAGAAATGTCTTGTTTTTCTCAGCGTTCAAATTGGCTTTTTCGCCCAGCTACTGGAGCCATCACAATCCCACCAGTTTATGCCATGCAGAGGGGTGGGTGCGGTCGGGGAATGGAGGCTGGACTAATCTCAGTGAAAAATCCAAAATCAATTTCATCCCACACAAGAGAGTCTTTAGAATGCATTAGCTGAACTTACTGGCCAGCTGAAACCAAGGGTGAAAATGAATGGGGCGCAGAAAACCCACAGTCAGGATCTCAGGGAGCGGGGGTGGGGGTGGGGGTGGCTTTCACTCCCAAGTAGCCATTAAGGACTGTTAATTAAATCAGTGAATTTATGTTGGGGAATTTATTTAATTCTTTTCCCACACCATTTTCTCTCATCTATGTAAGGATGTGGGGCAGAATAATTTCTAGTCTTACCTCTGGCTTTGTATCGCCAATCCGTCCGTTCCCTTTCTTTCCACTCAAGATCAAACTGGGCTGGGTAACTAGGGTACCTAAAAGACCAATATTTATTTATGTAAAATGTTTCTTAGCCACCTTTGTACCTTGTGGATGTCAGGTGGTTTATAATGTAAACAAATCAACAATTATAAAAAATGCCTTTTAAAAAGGGTTAAAAGGGCAGGCCACCCGATGAAAGGTATACAAGCTAAGGACTGGGTAAGTGGGGGAAATGAAGTCTGTCTTGCCCAGCTTCTATTTTTCAAGGCTCCAGTAGACCTGTAAAGTCTGCATAGTGCAGAGGTTAACTCCTGACTGAGCTACAGACAGTTGGTTGGCTAATGAGGAGAACAGGTATGTGAAACAGTACACCTGCATTCACATGTGCATGCCAGGGGCGTACTACCCAGGGGAACATATGGGGTCAAATGTTCCTGGGATGTGGCCATTTAGTCACACCCCTCCTCCTCCCCCCAGATCCATACACTGACTTCAAGACCTGGTGCAAAAAAAGTTGTTTGGTCATGGCGGGGGATGGCAGCCACCCATACAGGGGGCAGGGGGGAGAAAACTCAGATTTTGCTTGCAATGGGCTACATTTTTCCTAGATACGCTTCTGGCATGCACGCACGCACGCACACAGCTCATCTGTGGTTCAAGGTGTGGGTAGAGAAAAAAGGACAGCGCTTGAATGGTAGTGAGGTAGAACTTGGGGGGGGGGGAGCCACAGTCTTCTCTCATGCAAGCAGATTCCTTACCACCTCTTCAGCAAACTCAGCAGAAAGGGAAGGATCTTTTGTAGCCCCCAAAAGCTTATTCTAGACAACAGTTTTATTAGCCTTTAAGGTGCTACAAGACTTCTGTTTATTTTTATGCATGCGAAGATTAACTCTGAACCACGCCGAACCATCACTTTAGTTAATTAAAGACCTAGCATTACATTATATTACACTAGTTAAGGAAGGATATAGGATATTTCACACATCCTGTGGAGTGGCCCACCAGGGCACAACTTGGAAGGGAGAGGGGATGATTTTGAGCCATCTATTCTCTAAGATTCTGAGTGTCCCTGTCCCGGCAGAGGGATAAATCATTTTTCATCTCCCATGACTGGACACACTTTCTTCTGAAGACCTAGAGAACAAAGCTGTAGTGGAAGGTTATAGCACGCCCTCCGCCCCGCCCCCCCGAACCGTTGTATACAGATGGGATTTTGTAAAGGCAAAGCTGTGAGCCTAGCATCTATCCAAGCACACTGACAGACTCTGCAGTATTTGAGAACAGATGTGGCAGAGAAGGCGGCTGGCCAGTTCTGGAAAGGAAATGACACAATCCAAGGGGAAAACAACTCTTCCCAAACAATGAATTATGAAGATCCTTTGCCAAATTCCTTGTCTGCGGGGGGAGGGGGGCTGTTTGTTCATATATGACCATAAGAAGTCACCTTGACCTTAGCCAGACCACTGATCCATGCAGCCCTGGACTGGCTACTGCCATTGTCAGCAGCTCCCTCGGTCTCAGGTTGAGAGAAAACATTTCCCAACACCTCTGCCACCTGAGAACCTCTGAACTGGAGATACCAAGGAGTGACCCTGTGCAAGCAGAGACTTTTCCAGTCAGCTACCTCCCCTCCTAAAACTAAGTTGCTTTTTCCATGTCAGACCTTTGGTCCCTGTATCTCCGCATTGATTCGTCTGGCTGACAACAGCTCTCCAGTGGGTACAGAGAACTGTTCATCAGATACCTGAGATCCTGTTAATTGGAGATGTGAGGGGTTGCACCTGGGACATTCGGCATGCAAAGCAGGTACTCTGCCCCTGAATTATTGGCGGTACTCCAGTAGGTATTTTTAATTGCCTTTTGCTTCCAACGGCAAGAGCCAGAATTGTGATCCTAGACCAACAGCCTCTCTACAACATGGGTACAGTTTACAGTTGCATGCATTCATTGCAGCATAGTTTGCAATAGGTTATCTCCACAGTGGGGAGTTGCTGCTGGTAAGTGCCTGCTCTCCTATTTCAGGCACATAGGCCACCAGCTGTCCCCATATACACACCCTCCCCAGTCCTGCCTGTCACTTCCACAGCCCTGACACTGCAGAAATGGTCTGACTCCAATATCTAGCTCCCTCAGCAAAAACTGTATTAATATTTATGAAACTATTACAGGGTCATCCCATTCTTTAACGGCTCCCTATAAGGCATCCCATAAAAGGCCCCAGCCATAAATCCTATTCCGACGGCTCACTCCCGGGCTGTTCTGGGGGCTGCTGCCAGACTGTAAAGAGGCGGTGGGGCTCGATGTATCACTCGGTGATGTTCAGACAAGGAGCTGCGCCATGTCAAGGACTGAATCAATTGCCGTCACGTCCAACTCTATTACTTTATGAGTATTGATAACAATAAGTGAAGACTTCAAACCCTCCCCAAAGACTTTTTAATGCAGCACAAATTTGCAGCAGTCAACATCTCATTAAGAAGCAGGCCTGGCAGAATGTTCCAGGCTTGATGCTGCTAATCTTCCAGAGTGGTTTTGCTGCTGGCCCCTCACTCCCCAACTGCAGCATGCTTTGGAATGAACCGGTATTCTTTTTTTTTTCAATAGTCTGTGAGCATAAGAGCAAACATTGGCTGCCCTGCAGTGAAGCCATAGAATGTTCATGACTATTCTAATTGTTGAAGGGGGAAGCTGTCACCCATAAAGAGGTAACAAAATTGTGAAGGGTTTATAGTGCAGCGCTGTTGTTGCTTTTAACTGCATGGCAAAGGTCCTTACATCTGTGTCTGAAGCCACTGTTACCCCTCCATGCTTAGACTTCCTTCTCTATTCATCATTTACAGGTCAGTTTCAGTGTAGATAAATATTTTAGCATATGTGCTATATGTATCAACCACCAAATGCAGCGCCCATACACGAATCCATTTACACGTCTTGCGCCATCATTTCTGTTTTACAACTTAACCAACAATCATTATATCTACATGTAATGAATTCCATGAGTAAATTATGTATTGACCTTCTTTTTGTCTATTTGAACTCTGCTGCTGAGCCATTTCATGGAAGATCCCACATTCTCTATCTCTCCATGCTTTCTTTCACTTCCCTCTTTAGTTGTCCTTGTTCTCAGCTAAAAAGCCCCAGTAGAAAAGAGCAAGAGTCCAGTAGCACCTGAAAGACCAATTCAATTTCTGCCAGGGTATGAGCTTTCATGCACCACAGAAGCTCTTTATGCAGGTAATACTTGGTAGGGAGAGGCAGGCCAGGAGGGCGTGGTTCTGAGCCATCACTCCAAGTCATAGGCAAGAGCCATCAGTGAGCAAGAAAGGAACAGAAACTTTCATAGCAAAATCAGGAGCTATTCCGAAAGGAAGTCCATGCACCTGAGAGAATCTAGAGAAGCTTTATTCTTCTGATCTTTATCAAAAAGGCACAATTAATATTTATTTTGCCTCTGGCAGAAACAGAGGCAGAGGGTTGGAACAGAGGCATGGCAGCTAATGGTATCCTAGAGGCACATCTATGTAGCTAATGTGCTTTTAAAAGCTTGTTTTAATAGCTTTCACTGTTTGCCATCGTGCCATGTTGTAGGTCCTAAGTCGTGCGGAAATGTGGCGCAAAATGTTTAAAACAAATAACTTGACCCGCCCACTCGACTGCCCATGCAGATGTCTCATATGAAAAGGGCAAGTGTTCAGTGGAATATGAGAAACCAGCCACAGTGAGATTAAAGTGTGTCTAGATGTACATGAATGGGGGGCGGTTTTCCTGTCCAGAGCATATGATATTTTGGGGGAGCAGGAATCTAGCCATTATCCTCCCAGTTGCAAGAAATTGTATTTTCCTAGCACCAAAACACCAAATTGCTATTGCTGGTAAGTCCAACCATTTCCATACTCCATCTTGTTGGCATGCTGTATGGCATCATATTTTCTGAGCACCTATTAGCATCATCTGCAAAAGTTTATTTTAAGGTATCCATGCGATAACAGACTCCACACCATCCACTGGGATGTGGTTGAAACAGTGACTTGTAACTGCAGCTTAACTTCCTTTAAGGGGAACCATTTGTGGTGGCAGCAGCTTCTAATTTACATTGTTCCAATTTTAGTGTTTGTGCTGTACATGTGAACAAGAGCAGATTCTCTGATGGGAAATCTTCCATCCCATTGCAGGGATTACATCCCTCCCATTCAAAATCCATACCCTGAGTGTCTGGCTGTGATGTAGCTTTTTGCCATCATTTTATTTAATAAAACACCACCAGTGAGTGTAGTAATTAGCCTCCCCAAATCTGTTAAAATAAAAGCCCCCATTAATGCAGAGGGAAATAGAAGACCACAGATCTCAAAGCTCCCATGTCTGTGTCGATTGATTCTCTGATTTGATATCCAGTGTGCTGCTTACACTGGGGGGATGGGAGGCAATTAGCATTTTGAGAGCAGTTAATCTCTAATGGATCTTGTCAGCAATGCTTAACAAGCAATTACAGTTCCTCTGTCCTGTCAAGGCAAATGTCTATAGCTTCCTGAGGCAAAGAGCATTCAATTCCTTTATGTATATTTTGTGCATGATTTAACTCTTCATTAATCTCACCATGGAAGCAAGGAAGGAAGCAGTTGCAATAGGTGTGGTTGTAGTCCAGGACAAATGGAGCCTATAGTCTACCCTACAAGGAGAAAATATGAACAGAGGTTGACACACAAGCCCTTGAACCAGAGCATGCTGTGTGTGGTTGTGGTATCCTGGTGTAGCCACATAGGGTCCTGGGACAGTAGGCAGGTCCTAGCCTAAATCAGGTGTGAGCAGAGGTAGCATTAACCAGATCAAGGAGACCCTGGTGCAATAGATCAGTTGAAGGACTCCGAAACAGGGCCAGTAAGGAAGAAACCTTTGAAGATGAACAATGGACAGTCCCTGTAGCAGGTTTATATTCTACAAAAAGACAAAATGAAAAAGGGAAAGGCTGGGAAATGGTTAGAGCTCTGCTGAGCAAAGAAGGGAATGTTTCAGTAAAAGACAGAAAGGATACTCTCGTCAATTTTCCCTTCAGCAAGAGGCATTGACAGAAGTTAAAATCATGATGGGTCAATTCATAGGCATTAATTTCTCCAGAATTTTCAAATGATATGAGCCAGTCCAGGGGTCTGAGAAAGTTGAAAAGAAATATCTACCCCAAATCAACAGTACAAATACAATACAAATCAGTTTCTTTCTTTACAGTCCTGTGCCCCCTCCCCTTAGTAAAGGCCAGTTTAAAGATGGTCCTTGTGAAGGAATGCCTGGACATTTGGGGGGGGGGGTGCTATACACTCTCTAAGTGCATAAGTGTTATCTCGGTGGGATGTCCTCTCTTTGTCAGTACTTGGGAGCTGCCCTCTGACCCCTCCTCCTCCTCTCTCAGTAGCCATAGTTCTTTGTCTCACTTTCCACATGGACCCGCATGGAGTCAGATGTTTCTACTGGTCTCTCCTGTAGAAGCAAATATTCCATATCTGCACTCAACACTTAAATGATGCCGGAAATAGCTAGCCACTTGCAAAGGAAAATATAGGTTAGGATTTCTATATTTCTTTCAACTGCAACAAGAATGTGAACAGAATCTACTTGAATAAATGTAAGTTTTACCTTTTGGGGAGGACTGATTTTTATTGCACTCAATATCACACTTCAATGACTGGGCAAACTCTGCTATTTAGCCAATATATCCATCAGTCCTTCCCTCCATCCTCCACTCATCCAAAGCCAGCAAGACCTTTTGTCCCCAATTCCGGACAGCAATTTTGCTGTGTACTGGACATTGGAAAAGGTAGCTAAGAATGTTCCCGGCCCTATATTTGGCCCTGGGTTTCCAGTCGCTAAACCCATTCTGCATTAACACCAAATAAAAAATGGATCTGTTCAGACCTTCAATGATCTCTTTCATGCAGGGCCTGTCAGTAATTCTTGTTTGACACAGGGCCAGATGGATCACTAGCCTGAGTCAGCACATCAATACATACAACCTCTAATCAGGGAAGTTGCCTTGTTGCAAAATCTTCAGGGGAATTAATTCCTCCCAGCACCAGTTAGTTGCAAGGGGGACAGTATTAATAACAGCTTAATGAGATTTGGTGAATTCATTGCCAAGAGGTTAAATGGGGGTTAACAAGATAGTAAATGGAGCAAAAATCTTTGTTCCTCTCTTTTATTCAACAAGAAGATTGCAGACAAAGATTTATAGGAAAGTACTACAGAACTCTCTCTCTTAAATTCCTTAATTTTTAATTTTGTGGAGTGTGGGCTTAGATGGTGGTGGGCTTGTCTATAGTTACCTAAGCTTCTCCTTTTCTTTTCTTTTAAAGAAAAACTTGTGTGAAAGAAATTATTACTGGCGAACCCAGTAAGCATGGCATTTATATTCAAAATGCATTTTCAGTTGTTTGAGGTAATAGTGATTTGGGACACAAACAGAGGTGTAGCAAGGGGGGTAAGCGCACTGGTGCGTCCTCCGCCCCCATCCCGCCCCGTAACGCCCCTGCCCCAGAACGCCCTCACCACACCCCCAGATCACCCTTGCCACGCCCCCACAGGGCATGCGCCCAGCGCGCCCCCCCCCCCCTTGGAGCTACGCCTCTGGACACAAATAATGATAGAATTGACAAGATGAGTTTCTGTTTGAGGGAAGAGAGGTTCCTCTGAAGGACTGGAAAACGGTGGTCCTTTATTTTATGAATATTGAAAGTAAGCTCTTCTAGAATGTTTGAAACAAGCCCAGTTTTGGTCTTGAAAAACCATCTCATCCATTTTTTCCAACACAAAGTCATATCACTTTCTAAGCATTAACTCTGTTGGAGTTAAAATAATTGTAGCTCCAGGCTGTCCAATGTTCACAGTCAAAATGTTATTGCCTTTCCTTGGGGATATCCTTTACACTTTCCTCTGTGTATTTTGCTTCCAATTTAATAAATTAATTACTTCCTGTTCTCTCTGTCCAGTTGGACGTAATATTCATGAACCAGGTGTTGAGGATTTGATGGGAGAGGTGATAAGGAGCTGCTGGGTTTTTAAAAAAACTTTGTAACCAAATTCATTCTGTTTTTGTTTGTTTTTAAAGATTATTATAGTGCTATTACAAAAATACCTAACAAAAATGTACAGTCCATTTGACTGCAAAGAGAAAACCGGTGTCTAAACTGCTGCCCCCAATTCTGAAACAAAAAAAAATTATGATCAGCCAATGATTCCGGACGTAGCTGTAGAACATAATAAAGGTGTGAAAACTGCAGGAAGAAGCCAGATGGAACTTACAGGTAAATATATAGTAGGACCTTGCTCATGGAGATGAACATTTGGAGAGGGGGGTCATGGGGAATATAGTGCTGTATTTTGTGTCATACTACAATTTTCCTTGCAGCTGACTGTGGAAAAGGAATGAATGAACAGCGCACGGATCCCGGTACAGCCACCTGTCTGGTTCTTTGTCTATTGCAGCAATGAATTCTTGGGGTTGACATTCTGCTGCATGAAGAACGATCTTTTCTCTGATCAAAATTCACTGCCCTTTAATTTCAAATGTCTCCTTTCTCCGCTGCTCCAATGAAGGGTGGAACAATTTTAGGGCTTATGAGTAGCACAGGCACGTCCTTGACCTATTCTTTTGTCCTGGCTAAAATTGACGGCCTACGATGGCAGCAACAGGGAAAGGCGGCGGGGGGGGGGGGGGGATATTGAATGTGTAAGCCAAGCGGCATTTCTCCTTTACTGAGGTAGCACAGAGTTTCAACAGTGTCTCTGGTTCACAAGATCCACAGAAAACCGAAGACATTTAGTGAATTGGCTCACAAGGATTCAAATATGTGCTGCTTTAACATTCAGTATATTGGGAATAGTAGTTTGAATCAACTCAGTTGTTTGCACCTATAAATTTCAAAAACAGACCAAATACAGTTTTATGTGCTAGGTCACACATAAAATATTTTATGTTCTCAATATAGTAAAGATTGGGTAAGGAAACAAGTACTGCTTGAATTTGAATTTTCCCAACATTTTCATCTTTCCACACTGAAAAAATTTTTTTTCTCCTTCTATGGCTTCAATATGTCCAGAAATGTTATGTATCTGCTCCTGGTCACAGTCAGCTTGAAAAAGCTACAAGGATGAGAAGGATCCAGAGAGAAGCAAACTAGACAAATCGAGTTGGGGATTAACTGCTAAAATGTGATGCCAGGGAGAAGAAAGACTGCTTCCTTTTGCCCTGCGAAAACATTCAGAGAGCTTAAATCATCTGTGCCACGAACACTCTGCTCCTGCCATTTGCTGGACATGCTGTTGGAATTCAGTGCTGTCTCAGAACTTAATTCCCAGGTCTGCGTAGGCCCAATTTGGATCAGGGTCATAGTATGTGGGGAGAAAGGCTTAAGCACCCTATATTTTCTAGACCAGAAAAGGCCCCAGGGACCTGCTGTTTGCCTTGTTGGAGAAACTTGCATGTACTGATTTACTACTGTGTGCTGCAATAACGTGGACTGAAATAGCTCCTTTATCACCTAAGTACATGTTAGATTTTGCCAGCTGGGAAAACAAGAGAAATAAAATAAGAGTTGAAAATAGAAAGTGTCCACATTGCAGCCAACAAAACAAAGTTTTGTACTGTCTGGACTTACAAACAGCCTTCTCTCTATCCAGACAGCCTTATCCCCAGACATTCAGATTTGTAAAGGGTTCAGAACACTAAAGTGTTCTCACAAAGGCTGGAAACTGACATTTCAGCTTTAAGAGCAACCACAGGGCTGTGCACAAGCTTTTGCACTGATTCCATGCCAAAGGAGAAAATCTTTATTAAGTGACATTTCCAGTTTTTCTGCTCAGAAAAAAAAAAAACAGAAGAGGAGTCCTAAAAATGTTGAGAAATAAAATGTGCTTCTCTCAATTTTCTGCTCCCCCCTCCCCCAATTCACCCAACCTCTACTTAGGGGCAATGCTCAAAGCTTCTAAGCTAAGCCATGAAATATGAGCCACTCTTAGAAGCACAGATGAAGATTGTTTGTAAAATATGGCTAAAGATAAAAAAAAAATGTACACAACAGATGCAATCAATCAATCGCTGTCTGCCACCGCAGTTTGGGTAGGATGGGGCTGAGCTTCATTACTACCCCAGCCATTAGTAAGTGGAGGAATCTCCTTCCATTCACGTCATTGGGACTTGCTGAGGAGACACATCACCCAGCACTTAATACTAAAAGATGCTTTGCAGGAATCGTGCCCTGCTGTGACACAGCACTTTGGCTCACCTGCTCCTGCTAAAAAAGCACACCCTGTATCCCAGCAGTGGCTGGACTTTCTGTACGGACCAGCTCATATTTCCTGGCTCAGCTGTGCCATCTCAGCGTCCTCCACTCAGAAGCGCCTGCCAGCCCCCCCCCCCCCCCCGCCCCCAATCATGTCCAGTTTTGCTATTTCAGGTGTTCCATATTGATTCTGCTGTGTGAAGCACTTAAAAATAAAGGAGCTATTTGCAAGCGACCTTGTGGCTACAGATATTCTTGAAGTGATTCTCCTCTTGGATAGGTCAGAAAAGCATACCTTCTGGGACTCAGAAGGGGGCTCAGTTTTCCCAAAACAAAGGCCTTCTTTGTTCACCTGTCACCCTGTGGATATAAACAAGGTTTGGCAGATGTTTGACATCCAGAGCAGCGTAATGCAGCTAAGCCTGGTTATTCTGGGTGGAGTTTCCATGTGTCAGAATGTCAAACACACACAGAATGTCCAAGACTCCGCCTTCAGTCCAGGAAATGCTGAGCTGGAGAACCGTTCTGTTCCTGTCGCCCAAACAACTGTACAGGGTTTCCTGTCCACCCTTGCAGGTATTCACTCGCACTCCACTCACCAGCCTTTGAGATTTGCGGGGTGAGTTGGTGGGCTGGCAGGCAATGTATACGTGAACACTGAATGCAAGAGCTGCCCAAAAGGAGATGAAAGGCTGCAGGGACACACTGTGCCTTCAGTGTCAAATCCAAAGCGTGCAGAGGACAAATGCCCCAACCAATAGCAATTTCTCAAAATAGGCATGGCTCACAATGCAAAGGCAGACCTGGGTGCAATCTGAGGACCACCTATTCTTGACCTTAGGAGGGCATTGAAAATGGGCAGGTAACTGGGGATGGTGTTACCAACTTCCAGCTGAGACCTGAGATTGATGTTCTCCTGGAATTACATCTGATCTCCAGATTACAGAGATCGGTTCCCCTGAAGGACAGGGCATCATCAGAGCTTGGACTCTATGGCATCATATCTCCCTCCACTCCCAAAACACTGACCTCCCCAGGCACCGCCCCAAGTCCCCAACAATTTCCCAAGATGTAGGGAGCTGACAGCCCTAATAGGGGGCCCTTTTCTTCTTCCAGTCTGGAAAATCTTTTGTCCAAAAGAAATGCCACCTTCGTCTCACTTGTCACACCCAGCACAGTCCTCTCCTCAGGCTCCTGAGGTGCCTTTTCTCTGGCCTTAGACAGGACTCAACTGCCTCTGATAGCCATAGCAGCCCTTCCCAGTTGGTGCTTAGATGTCTGCTGGACAACAGCTGAATGAGTACATCCTCCCTGACCATCCAGGCTCTTACCCTTTTTATCCTCTCCCACCAGATTGGGTTGCACCCCTGGTCCTTCCCCCTGGCTCTTCCTTCAGAGCCTTTTTAAGCAGCCTGGCTGCTCCTCCCTGGTTCTCAGGCTGGTTCTCAGGCTGCCTTTGTAGCTGGTTTGAGCCTTTCCTGGGCAGCTGGGCTGCTCTAGAGCCTTCCCTTGCTGGTCTGGCCAGCCTGATGGTGGAGAGAGGCTGCTGGCCACTGCCAGGCCCTCCCCCCCCCCCCAGCTGCTCCTTTGGCTTGTGACCTTCTACCTTGGGCTGTTTCCTTCTTGTGCCTCCCAGCCACCACAGCCATCCTGGACCCGGGACCATCCAGGTAAGAGTTCTTCCTTGGAAAGTTGGAATGAACCATAGCAGGGGAATCAGGGTCTGGAGGAGCAGTCTCTGGACATCACTCTCCATATGTTTAACCTGAATTCTATGACCAGAAAACTTTGCATGTGTACATCACGTTGATTCTGCTTCTTCTGCTGGCCATGCTACATGAGTTTATCCCCCTTGACCTGCTCCTGGACTCTTCATCTGTTTGGAGATTTTTCCACTTCCAAAGCTGCCTTTGCAGTCTTGAATAGGGCTTAAATTAAAACCTATCTTCTTGTATTCTGCACCCTGTCTTTGGATGGTGTGTAAACGCCTGTGATCAGTTGTGTAACTGCAGGTCTCCAAAGAGGCTTCTTCCTCCTTGTGCCTTTTTAGGTTCTTGGTTCTCAAGCAATGTCTTGGAAGGAGGATGATGTGGCACCACCTCAGGGCTTAATCCGCTGCCTGGATCATCTCGTCATGACTGTGAAAAGCATCGAAGAAACAGCAGCCTTCTACTCTCAGGTTCTGGGCATGGAAGTCATCACATTTAAGGTGCTCGTGCTTGAGCTGGGAATGACACTCCAGACCACGGCCAGGACCACTATGGCTCCCAAAGGAACAAAAAGACCCAAGAGATGCAGGGCAGGGGTCGGGGTAGGGTTGTAACTTCACAATGTGAATGCAAAATGAAGACACAGAGCAAAAGCTCAAGGGGTGATTGCCTTGAGTCTGCAAGCACATCACATTTTTAATCCTTATTGTCTCTTCCAAAATGTCAGTATCATGTTTACCTGAAGGTGAGGCAGCTGCCACTCCCTCTGCAGGTGCCGGAAGTGCAAGGAACTGTTTCCTGTAGAGCAGCTGCACCACATCATAGCATAATCAGAGACAAAGCACCAAATCCATTTGAAATACTGGAGAAGTGCAGATATTCTGACTGGACTGTGTGTAATACCAGAAAAATGCCAAGTTTAATACTGGCTGCAGAATTCCTTTGCCCTACTGTTTTATCTTTTTTTAAAATTAAATATTTCTTGCACTGAAGGTTGTATTCATAAGGTTGGATCCAGGCTAAATTTTCCGCTGATAGGAAGGGAAAGGTAATTTCTGCCAGTTTCCCCTTTCTGCAGCTGAGCTCTGTTTTTCCCTGTCCCCAACAAGCAGCATTTTAGGGAGATCAGTAGGCTGTAGTGAGAAGAGGCATGTTCTGGGGAAAGAAGTGAATTCTGTCAGTCTGGCTCCAACTCATAGGTATGAAAGTCTGCAGAAAATGCCTGTTCAGATTCTATAAGCTAGGATGGAGATGAGCTAAGTAGGATAACTGGGGGTCAGGGATGGGCTTCCTTGTCCCTCCCCCATAGCCAGCAAGACCAGAACAAACTATGGTAAATATGCAAATGTTTGCAATTGTGCATAATTTGCCGAGATCACAGACATCAAACTTTTCTGGATGCAGAAATGTGGACTAGCTTTGACATGAATGTTTATTTTTATTTATATCCTGCCTTCTCCTGCAGGGCTCAGGGCAGAAACAACACAAAATCCATATACAAAAATAAATAACCAACAATACAGCAATTAAAACAGCAAAAAACCAACCACAGCTGGCGATAACCCCCCTCCTTACTGCACCCGTGGGAGGCCAGTGATAGTGGTGGTCAGGCTGGCTGGCTCGATGGAAATGCCTGGTGGAAAAGCTCCAGGCCCTGCGGAACTCATTCAAGTCTTGCGGGGTCCTGATACTACTGGGGAGCTTATTCCACCAGGCAGGGCCAGGGCTGAAATAGAAGCCAGCCAGACATCCTTCAGGCCAGGGATCTCCAGAAAGGGATCTGATTGGGCAATACGGGGAGAGGTGGACCCGTAGGTATGCAGGTCCAAGACTGCTCACAGCCTTAAAGGTTAACACCAACACTTTGAATACAATCTGGTACTTGGTCGGCAGCCAATGGAGTTGGTACAGGACCGGAGTGATTTTAACTTGTATTTAAATGCAGGGTCCACTCTTTCCTCTTCCCAATGCAAACAAGCCCTTTGGGTGTGTCTCAGTCCCCTTATTTCCATACAATTTGCTTTCAGGAAGCCCTCAGTTGCCAACCCCATAACTTAATTCACTCATTTTGTTAACAGGAAAACCGCAAAGCCTTGCATTTTGGGAACCAGAAGTTTAATCTCCATGAAGCAGGGAAAGAGTTTGAGCCCAAGGCCCACCGGCCAGTTCCAGGCTCCCTGGACATCTGCCTCATCACAGAGATGCCCCTGGAGCAGCTAATACACCACTTGAAGGTCAGAAGCTGCAAGACAGTGGCTGGCAGAAGCCAAGGTCCAAAATGGGGCCACTCTGGAAAGGCCCTCCCTCAAAGCTGGTACTTCACAAATGTATTTGGCAGCCTCTTCAGAAAGTTTATGCACCTTCATCTACTGTTGTCAGACATGCAAGAATGTAGTTTCATACAGATGTTAACATGCATGGGAGAACAAACTCCAGAACCATTCCAATCAGTAGAAATAATAGTCTCTTAGCACAGCCCTCTGAACTCTGCCCTCCAGACGGGAGTAGATCCACTACCCAATGGGGCCTTTGACCCAGCAATGTATTTCAGAATGATTAAATGGTTGATGATATTGAAAGCCACTGAAAGGTTTAGAAGAATCAGCCCAAGATGGTTTTGGTCCCAATCCCAGGCCTGATGCCAGATTGGATCCAATTTAGCACCACGAGCCCAATGTCTGCTCTATGAAAAATGTTGGAGAAGGTGATTGGGAGGAGTAGAGGTTGCTGAATGTTACGCTTTCCTCATTTATTCTCTCCCCCAACCCCTTTCTTACAGGCCTGTGGGGTGAAAATTGAAGATGGCCCTGTTCTCAGAACTGGCGCAATCGGTCCAATCACATCTGTTTACTTCCGAGACCCAGACCAGAACCTGATTGAGGTCAGCAACTACAGCTCTCATACAAGAAAGTAATTGTTCTCCTGTGGATTAGGGCCTGATCAGCAATGAAAAGATCAACACCCTGATGTCTTTGTAAATTCTGACATGAAGGGAAAAAGATCAATAAGAAGTAATTTTTCAGCAAATGTAGGTGGCCTGCCTCACATAGATCCTCACAGGCATCTCCATCTCCGATGGGTCGCATTTGTTCATGTCCTATGTCAGTGATGGCGAACCTATGGCATGGGTGCCAGAGGTGGCACTCAGAGCTCTCTCTGTGGGCACGCACACACGGAGTTCGTCATGTGGCCTGGGCCACTGAGCATGATGTGCGTGCACTGCGGTGAGCAGGGAGGACTCAGCTGGCGGGCCTGGTGCCTGTGCTCCAGGTGGCTGCTGCCCAAGAGGGGGGGCGGTGCGCAGAAGAGGCAGAAATGCTAGAGAGGCACATAGCAGTTAGCGCGGGACTTGCTGGAAGCTAGAGCAGGCTGGCCCCTGCTTGAGCGGGTGGGGCGGAGGAAGAGGGAGCCAACCATTTTTTTCTAAACTAAAATCTCAGCATTCAGGTTAAATTGCCGGGTTGGCACTTTGCGATAAATAAGTGGGTTTTGGGTTGCAATTTGGGCACTTGGTCTCAAAAAGGTTCACCATCACTGTCCTATGTGTGTATTTAGGGGTGCAACTAAATGTGAGATTAGCAGGACCTTACCAAGATTGTGCTGATCTTAGATAAAGAGAGGGAGGGTGATTTAAAGTCCAGCATAGGCAGGTAGCAGCAGGGAAAGCGGATTCCTCCCCTTGCCAGCATTCTGCCCCTGCTTTGGGTTTGCTGTTCTTTCCAATGGGAGGGAGGCACAGAAGAAAGGAGGGCTCTTCTTTCTCCTGACTGTGCAAACTGTGGTATAAACACTCCTTCCATACATACATAGAAAGAAGCCAGCTTGTACA
This sequence comes from Sphaerodactylus townsendi, assembly GCF_021028975.2. Classification (NCBI taxonomy): domain Eukaryota; kingdom Metazoa; phylum Chordata; class Lepidosauria; order Squamata; family Sphaerodactylidae; genus Sphaerodactylus; species Sphaerodactylus townsendi. The sequence goes on along the minus strand of NC_059437.1, from coordinate 32,357,086 downwards.
CAGACTCATTCTCAGCTTGTACACAGACTCATTCTGCACAACACAAATAAAACATTTTCAGGACATTAAAAAAAGCATTTCGGGATGGAATTCTACACTGTTCTCCCCCCCTCCAAAATATTTTTTATTTTATTTTTGCTCAAAATGAACTTTTCTGAAAATGCTGAACTAGCTACTTTTTTCCCTGAAGTTGCTTTGAAAACATTTCCTGCTTGCCGTGCAGAGAGAAGGAACCATTTCATTTTTCCTGCCCAACTTGTTACGACTCTCACTGCGATTCTCATATCATGACTTCTTAACTTCAAAGATCTCTCACTGAAAACAAAACAAAAAAGGAAAAATGATACATGCATGGAATCAGCTGAACCAGCAGTCAAAACTAATTTTAGTTATGTACTTTACACATGGAAATAGTGTGCAGATGAGCTGTGAGCAGAGGAAACGTCCGTGGGAAGCTTCTGCAAATAGTGGGTGGCACGCAGAATCTTGAAGCAGCGGAAAATGGCACGTGCAGGCTGCTCAGAAATTGAAAATGAGGGGGGGGAGGGGCAGGGACAGATAGAAAAAACCAAAACAGTTCTTTTAAAAATATATTTGTGTTGTGCGAAATGGCCCACTCATACCCTGCTTGAAAACTCAGGAAGAAGAATTCAGGCCTTGGATTTACCACAAGATGGCAGGCTTGCTTTCCTAAAGAGTACGGTGCACCCTAAAGCCTTTAATAAGGGCCTTCCTGCACAGCCAACCTTGCTGGAAACAATCATCTCAGCAGGTCATTACTAAGAAAGGACGTCTGCATGGAAGTGCCATGTTCACTAATAATGTTGTAATAAATGGTGATCATGTATAAAAGTATAGTGCTTGTTCTGTCTGGTGCGGAAGACATCTACCTGGTAACCAGAGTCTTTGGACCATTTCCTGTCTTGCAAATAAAACAATCGGTTTCTATGTTGAAATTAGTATAGTAACCATTAAAGATGGATAAATTTTGTGACTTACTGTCCTAGTCATATTTCAAGTATAAAATGCTTCTTATTTCCAGAAATTGCATGTTTGGATATGTAATTTAAAAAATAAAATCCTGAATTTGTTTTCTGTTATGACATTAACAGAAAAAGGGCTGTGAAAATATTTACTGACCCCTCGCATCCTGGACATAAACTGTTTCAACTCTTACCCTCTAAACGTCGCTACAGAGCACTGCACACCAAGACAACTAGACATATAAGAACAAGTTTTTCCTAATGCCATCAATACTCTGTATTAAACAAAATAATTCCTCGATATAATGTCAACCTCTTTATTATATAGTTATTATATAATTACTGCACTATTTTTTTTCATCATTCCTATTACCCATCTCCTCCCAATTATGACTGTATGACTATAGCCTGTGCTGACATTTCATTTTATTTTATGATTTTACATTTTATGTTTTTATTACTATTGATTGTTTCCTGATTGCTTACTAGACCTATATGACAATCATTAAGTGCTGTACCTTATGATTCTTGACAAATGTATTTTCTTTTATGTACACTGAGAGCATATGCACCGGAGACAAATTCCTTGTGTGTCCAATCACACTTGGCCAATAAAGATTCTATTCTATTCTATTCTATTCTGTTCTATTCATTATTGTCACTGGATTGTGTAAAATTGCAGTAATAAACAAATACAAATTGGGCCATTCATTTTCTTTTAATACATTTTTCAATACAAGCTGCTTTTAATACACTTTTGTCATTTGAGAAATGGAAGTGGAGACCTTGAAAAGAAAGCAGGCACTGGAGTTATTATATGGGTTAACCCCCCCCCCCCCCAAAAAAAAAAAAAACCCTGGAAAATAAGCCCTGGAGCCGTAAAGTCAAAAAACCCTTTTAAATGCCTTACCGGTATTTTTCTGGTATTTGTCCAGCTAAATACAGTTAAATACGCCAGTTATTCCAATCCAAAAAAACCCCCTGGAAAACCCTTTTTTTTCTGGAAAGGCGAATAGCAGCAATTAAAAGGCTCTATAGTTGCACTACCCCTTTTTCCTCCCTTTGAACTGGCTTCCAGGTCAACAGGAGAGAGTGGGGCCATGCTGGCAGGGGCTGATGGGAACTGTAGTCCATGAACATCTGGAGCACCATAGATTGGCCACCCCTGCTCTATCTTAAAACATCCCCAGACCTCCAGATAACTTCCCCATAGGCTATAATGAAGTTTTTAAAAAATCAGATTCTCAAATAAAACATAAATCTGAATGCCCCGCCACTGTATATTGGAGATATAAGGAATGCTGATATTTTTCTGCTGCAGTATCCCTGAATCTGAAAAATACTTATTTTTTTCCACACACACCCCTATTCTATGTGATATGGAAAAATGCCAGTCCCTCTCTTCAACACCATGGACAGCTCCCACAGGTTCTCCACTACAGGCCACAACACATTCTCAGAAGTCTCAACTCAACTCCATTATTCCATTTACCAGGTGGTCCCTAAGATGTACAAACCTTAGTATGAGAAACCTTTATCAGTTGCATTAAACATGGGGAGGTGCACATGTTTTGGAATTCAACGAGATAGCAGCTGTTGCCAGAAGTGGGCAAACCCAAAAGTGGCTGTGCGGTGGATTGTGATGGTCGAAGGTAGTGGACGGTGGGGCTGACAGAGCGTCTGGTTCTTAAGAAATGCCAGTGGTTATATATTTCTGTGACTGCTCTTCAAAAGAACAGAATTCACGTGGAACCCCCAGAACCAAACACCAGCTGTATAATAGCCCAGAAAAGGAAGCCCTCTGTTTAGACGAGGCACCAGTGACCAACCTGTTTGACTTGGGCCGATTTCTGATTTGCGAGTCTTAACAGATGTCCAACCATGTCACTGGCTGATGCCACATTCTGCCTCTGATGATAAATAGAATTGTTGTAGGCAAAACAATTCACTCTTGATAGAAGCAGACATCCTGGAACAAGCTCATAATGATGCACTAATGGGGCTCCAGTCCAAGTATACCCCCATCTTCTAAGGAACCCACCTTGTTAAATCTAACCAAATGCTGATGCTCAGTACTCAGTTTAATTGGGCATTCCATGGGAAAGTCATTCAAACAAAAGCCTTATATTGCTCATAATGCTGTCAGTGAGAACTTTGATACTGATACAAACAGCAAGTGTGATTGAGTATGCAGAAAAAAAACCCATTGGTCAGTTGGACTTCTATGGATCTAAGGCTAGACCTTTGCTACACAAAGAGGAGGAACACAACAAAAACAGAAGGAAAGAAAGAGAAAGAGAAAGAAAGAAATGGAACTACTAAATGGGAAACACAGATAAATTTTTTGTTGTTTGCTTTTGGGGGTCCGCCTCCACAATAAAACCATTAAGGAAAGAGTTACTCATACACAGATTCGAAAGAGAAAGCCCCACACAACTTTCAGTTTCTTAGATGATTGCGTCAAAAGGAATATTGATATAAAACACAGCAAACACTGATTATCACACCTCAACCTCATCCTAAAAGAGATTTATAACAAGTTCCCACACAAAGAAACTGATTAAAGCCAGCATTTCAGGTGTGTGTATGTGAGGCGGAGGGGGCAATAGTTCTTCCTGGAACTTGCTACATCCCAAATGGGAACAGTCATCTCTCCCCTTACAAATCCAACATGGATCTTCTCAGCTTTTGGCTAGTGGCAGAGAAAGGCAGCATCTGCCTTAAGGACCTCTGCAGCTTGACAGAGTTTGTTCCATGTTCTCAGGCAAAAAGTTCTTCAAAGTTTACCACAGAGACCAAATCCTGATAGGGAGAAGTGTACTGTGGGGGATGGAGGGGAATATGGCTTCCTCCTGCACTTTCTTCCCTTTTCAAGAATCACCACCACCAGGGAGAAGCACACTGTGAGAGGAGGAGGGGAGTATGGCTTCCTACAGCAATGGCTGCTGGGAAGGGTAGTCCTTGCCCCTCCAGCAGAAGCTAGTATCTGGGTCCTCCTGGATGGCTGAGGACTACACTTCCCAGCAGCCCTTGCTTTTTCTGGTTCATCATCAGAAACACGCTGCTCAGTTATATAGTAAGAGTCTAGATTTTAAAAATCATAGCCACATGATATGGGTCATATTTGTCTGCCCACTCAGTCTGCCATTTGTCATGCCCCCTCCAAAAATTCACTGCTTAGACCAGTTATCTAATTAATGCCTCCTGGTGAGTCCAACTCTGGAGAGAAGTAATCAACTGAAAATTGGAGTTCCTGTGCTGAGAGAAGTTAAATGGTACTGTGAAAATCCATGTGGATTGTTTGTTTCATGCACAGAGAAATTCCACCTGAAACAGGCACGAATGTGTGGTGCCAAGGCTTGGTTGCAAGAGGTTGGTAATCTCCTGTTATCCTATTTCATTAAAATCAAATAAGTTGTCCCCAAGCCAAAAGATATTTGCTGCCTGAAGCCCTCTTTCATCTTTTCTCCAACTTGTACTATTCAGCCAGAAGCATAGAAATGATAGGCCAAAGCAAATTTACTTTTACTTCTCTTAGATGCTTGAAGACCTAAACATCTGCCTGAGAGGTCCATGTCTCAGAGAGTTGCCCCATGTTGGATTTTTCCATGCAGCTATTAAAAATGGTAAGGAGCCATGCCAGAATGAAGGAGGCAGGCCATGTTGGACAGCGCTGGACTCCTGACATCCTGCTAGAAAGTTATTTGCAGGGAAACATCTGCAAGGGAAGTCTTCATGCTCCTTTCACCTTCGAGTCCCTTGGAACAAGGGGTCCTTTCTGAGGGTTGTTTATGATGGTGAACAAAGGGCTTTGGTGGGTTACTTGTCAAGCCCCAACTCCTTTTGGCACCACAGTCAGCCAGACGGTGGGGTTTTATTTACCTGGCTGTCTCAGCCTTTCATTTCCCTTGGAAAGCAGACCCATTGCTTTAGCCATCAACAGTTGCTTTTCCTTAGCAAAAAACAGTATGGTTTCCAAAGGGCAAAAGATTCCACAGGCTTCTGGGCCCAAAGCCATCATTGCCCTATTTCCGAGGAATGTTTCTTATATTGCTTTGTGGGAGGCTAAATGTGGGAGGCTAAATGTGCCCTCTGACAGTGGACAGACCTCTGCAGATGGGGCTTCCTCCTGAGGGGGAAGGGTGTGCCTCTATGGACTCAGTCTGAACCCAGGAGTGTTTTCTCCCCTGGCACAGCAGAAAGAGGAAGGAGAGAAGGGAAGCCTTGGTGAGGTCGTCAATCATACACCATTCCCTATCTGAGTAGTTTACAGTTGCAAAATTATGATTGGGAGTATTGATTAGGACCTCAAAAATCAAGTATTTCCTGCAATGAAAAAACAATGGTCCATGGACAGCCCTTTTGTGCCTCTCTTCAACCACTCTACTGAAACAAAGGCCAGCCCTCAGCTTACTCTTTTGTTTCAATGCAACTTTTTGCATTAAATTTACAAATTTGATGAAATTTGGTGAAAACTTTCAAATCTGATGAACCAACTCATTCCAAAAGCCCTCTATGAAAGGCAACTGGCATGAATGTCATCTATGAATAGAACATGCATGTTCAATTATCATCTCACAATCCACCAACTTGATGTGTGCGTATTCTTACAAGGCACGGGTCTTTTACATGTGGGTTTTGAATCATGTGCAGTAGCCTCCAGGAAATTCTAGAAGCAGGTCAGGCTGCTTAGTATGATTTTAGTAATATGATTCGACATGTGATGCTATTAGTCAATGGAATAACTTGTGCAGGTGTCAACGGAAAGATAAATGGTCTTGAGTTTGGATAGACGTAGCTGTGCAAAAGAGACAGGTCCCCCCCCCCCCCAAACTGGCTGAAACCTCTGAAAAAAAGAAGGAAAAGGGAATACTCCATATCTTATCCTCATTAATCACTCATGTAGGCAAATTACTGCTTGCTGAATATCAGTTAGTCCAAGTAGGATTATGTGTCAAAGAGGCCCAGGCATCCCATGAAGGTGCTTCTTAGCCGCTATATTCTTCTTCCTAAGACTGTCTCATCTCCTGAAACACTGAATCCCTTAAAGCAGTGGTTCCCAAAGTGGGCAATGCTACTCCCTGGTGAAGGGGGGCTGTGGGATTACTAAGGGACAAGGAGGTGGCAGGGGGTGCTGGAGGTGGACCCATTCAATTGTGTTGTTCATTTATTTATAGTCGATCAAGCTATGGAACCATGCTGGCAAATCAGGTGGAAACTATCAGAATTTTCTCTCTGACTTTGAAAAGCTGGGCCTTAAAGGGTCTAATGGGTCCACTCAATGGGCTGTTCCAAGCTATGGGTAAATAAGTGGAGCATGAATGTCAGCCCTTCCTGCAAATTTGCCATGTAATAACTAAACAAAGATAATATTTGACCCTCCCCCCCAAATGTAATGGTTGTGCAAAAACCAGCTGAGACAGGTGGTGTTTGGATTTAACTGCAGCTCATATTTGGATTTAATTGCAGCTCATATCCCAGTAAAGCTTGAGAGTAACTCAAAGCTGAAAGAGCTACTGAGAAAGGGCCAGAGGATGAAAAAGTCTGAATTAGGGAGGCGAACTGGGGAATATGACAGTGAGATCCTTCAGCCTGACCTGAAAGATTGGAGACTCATTGTTTGACACCACAACATTGATGGTCAAATGAGGCTTTTCATGGAAAATAGACACGAGTGACAGGCCTCTGCTTAAAATCTTTTATTTATATTTTTCATACAAATAAATTAACCTTGTAACAATCAAGATCGTTTCAACAGATTTGGAGAATTGTTCCAGAGTCAATGCAGGCATTGGATCAGACCCAGCCAACCCCTTTGCCAGCAGGCAAAGGTTCAACATGGCTGTGAAGACATTGTTACAATGCAAGTAACATTATGAGTAGGAGAACTGTTTCCAAGATGGATTACTCTTATGTAAAAATTATTAGGACAGCTAGTCTCCAATTAGATATTTGAAGACATGAGCTGTGACTCATGAAAGCTCATACCCTGCCAGAAACTCTGTTTGTCTGTGAGGTACTACTAGACTCAACATGGCTACTCAGCACCCAGGTAAAACATGGCTACCCAGCACAATCGGTTCCAGTTAGTCAGTTATTCATGTTTTTGTGCAATCTATTTGAACATGAATGGATGCCCTCTGTGTACTTTTAACTGTCCTGGTGGTGCATATATATTGCCAATTTATGTGCAAAAGTAATAAACACTTTTTAATCTCAACCATTAATTCAAGATTTAAACTATTACAGTACAGATTTGCTTTTGCTAAACATAATTTGCATAAATTAAAAATGTTATTAATTCAGATTCCGAGTGACAATTCTTCCTCCTCAATATATTTGCACCACTGAAATATTTAGAAAATCACTTCCAAGTCATGAATTTATCTCCCCTTTTTCAATAGAAAGAAAAGATCTATGTGTTATATAAATGTGGGTTCCAAAAATATTTAAAAGCAAAGAGCAAAGATAATCAGTTTCCTCAACAGCAAGGAAACCTTGTAACCAAACTTGTAGCACAAGCTCATGAGATCCACACTTAAAATCAAACTTTCACTAAGAAAAGAAACATCATAAAATGCAGAAACCAAAATCTCCACCAACCCCCCCCAAAAAATTCATTGCAGCTCTTCGACTCCCTATATATTTATCTGTTTCCTATCTGACCAGCAGAACACATAAAATAATTTAAAAGCAGAATAAAACAAAGAGTCCAGTGGAATGAATCATGAATAATCACATTAATAAGCTATTCTAAGTGTGCAAACTGGTTTTGAATTTGGTAGGATATCCTATACAGTTTAGAAATTGTTTCCCATTTTTGTTGTGATGGTAGTTTAGAATTTACTTCATAAGCTTTACAGACAGGAAGCCAACAAAGAACTGTCTGTAAGAGTCTCCAAGGAGTCCACTGTTTTCACCAAGTGATCTATGTTGTCCTTGGAAAGAACTTGAGAAGCATTGGTCTGAAATTTTCTGAGAAGAGATTCTCTGCTCAGGGGTCTCCTCCAGTGCCCATAGAAACTGTCACACCGGCCTGTCAGGATGTCTCCATTCTGCAGGATCAGGTTCACCTCTGCATACATCTTGTCAAAGTTGGCCACATTGTCCTTGGGGTGTTCCACCATCACCTTGGAGAGCAACTGCATGAGCTCCTGGCGGTGGAGATTGTCGTTGCTGAAGGAGCAAATGCTCATTTTGCCATCTAGGAGGGCAGTGCAGGCATTGAACTGGAAAGAGTGCCTGGCCTCGTGTTCAGATTCAGGGAAGGGCCTGTTGATGTACTTAGATATTGGCACCCTTAGGATAATGGTGTGGATAGTAGAAGGGGTCAGAGAGCCAGAATGGTTGATGAGAAGGTTCCTGGCTGAGAGGGCAGCCTCCACCACCCAGTGCATTCCCAGATGGGCTGGAAAGCTCTTGAATGCAATGTCCTGCTTCTCCAGGAGAAACTCATGGCTGTTTGTGGACAGTGGGAGTGGCCTGGGCTTGTAGTCATCATAGAAAGCATTGAAGCCAGCACAGCCAGGGATGTCGTCCAGAACTAAAAGGTTGGCTTCCATCCCTCGAGCAGCTAGGAGTGCTGCCTCTAAGCCAAGGCGGGTGGCATTACCAATGTGCAGCGGTTTGGCCGAGGTTGCTGCATTAGCCATGGGTGCCCCTGCCAGTGAGGCTGCGATTGCTAAGGCATGACCACACTGTGTTGCATTCAGAGAGAGGAGCTTGGCTGATGCAGCAGCACTGCCCATGGTGCCAACCACAGAGGGAGGGTGGAACCTAGGAAGGAAACCTCAGGGGTAGTCAGGAAGAAAACTTTACCTATTTATGCGAATGCCAGAAGCCACCCTGAGTACTCTGAATGTGGTAGGATGCAAATCATGTACCCACAAAGACACTCAGAGGTGCGCACACACACACACATGCACACGCACACACACAAACAATTGAAATTGCAAGTGGAGATCCCAGCCTCCTTGATTGGCCTGGACCAATTTCAAATATGTTAGCAAATGCAAATAAGCAGTGATCAGAGCGTTGCCCCCCGCCCCAACAGAAGTCGGCCATGTTTTTACTGCCCGGTTGCTAAAGGACAAAAGCTTTGCCCACTAAGCAGGTTCCAAAGAACATTTACCTCTTGGGAATGTTGTGGGCTTCACTGGAGAAATGCATCAGCCTCCCCTGCACCTCAATGCCCACATTAAATGCCAGCAGGAAGTCCAGGCCGTTTGGTCTGGAAGCAGCAGGTGCCATCTGGGAGGCTGCAAGGAGAGCAGGCAGGATGGCCCCCGAAGGGTGAGTGGCAGGGTGCCAGGTGTCATCAAAGTCCATTGAGTGAACCTGAAGGGAAGGGGAACAGGTGGACTTAGATGTGATTGCCAGCAAGCCTCACTAATTTGTGGAATATTATTTATTTCATTTATACCCCCATCTTTCTCCCCAGTGGGGTCTCAAAATGGCTTACAATATTCTGCCTTTCTTCGTTTTATCCTCACAACAGCCCTGTGAGGTAAAGTTGAGAGTGTGTGACTGGCTGGTGGGAACTGTAGTCCATGAACATCTGTAGTCACCCAGCAAGCTTTGATGGGAGAGTAGGGACTTGCACCTAGGTCTTTCAGATCCGATTCTGATTTTTTAACCAGTACTATAAAGAATATCCCTTGAGGAGGAGGCTGCCAGAATCCTGTTTTTGTGAAACTAACACATTCCTGGCCCTGACGTGTTTCTGTGGGAGGCTGGAGTCCTGACTCTAAATTCAGTTGGGACTCAAATGGGAGAAAATTGTATCTTCTTTTCAGTCACTGCAAATAAAACACCCATGCCCAGGTGGTTTTTATCACCTGCTTCCTCCCTCCAAGCAATTCACTCTCTCAAGCAGAGTTCTTCAAGGATTACAAAGCAGAGGGAAATCCTTACCGCCACACCATTGACAAATGCTGCCAGAGGAGGAGGCAACTTCAACCCTTGCCTTCCATAGACAGAGCTCACCGGGCTGGTGGGGTTAGAAGAGTACATTTCCTGTCAATAAAAAGGGAAAACCCAGTGTGAGAAACACAAGGGCACTGCAGCCCCACCTATCAACACTCTAAGGACTAGAGATCTTTAGAGTGGATGGGAAGCCAGTACTGAGGATTAATTGAAGACAGTCCTTCCTGTTTATAAAAGCAGCATAAGTTTAGGCAAACATTGCTCACCTTCCTCCACTGGCCAGCAGTTGTTTGATTTTCTTGGCATCCCTTTTTGCCTTGTGCTGTTCAGCTCAAGTATCAGAGCCCTCCTGTGACTTCCCAAACATCCCTGAGTCATTCCAAGTGGGGCTGGATTCTCGGCATTCATCTATATGTCCTTTTTTCTTTTTTCTAAGCCAGTTTCAAACCAACAGGTCTGAAAATCCTCATTTTATTCCCAGATATCCAATTTCATCTAGCCCAAATGTTTTGCTAGGCTAGGTGCTGTTCTCAGTAGTACCCAAACCATCTTGACCCTCCCTAGATCTGAGCTTTTGTGTAATGTCTATCCCTGGCAAGACAAGAGGCAGTTGCAATTCATTGTGGTTGATGAAAAAAGTCAAGTTCCTGGAGACAGTTGAATTTAAATAGCAGTCCAAGGGCACAGAGAAGACAGTCCTTGTTTCTTGTTCAAGCCAGTCTGGTAACTCATAGGCTCTTGGGTCTCTGCATAAAGCCTTTATAGAACCCCTGTAAGTCACACATGCCATCAGAGGCATAGCAAGGGGGGAAAGCGCCCGGTGCACCGGTGCATCCTCTGCCTCTATCCCACCCCGGAACGCCCCCGCCATGCCCCTGTAACACCTTCACCACACCCCCACAGGAGCGCACGCCTGGTGCATTGTGCCCCCCTGTCCCCTTGGAGCTACACCCACCTCCTGCCCAGGCCAGAGGTGCTATTCTTACCCTGAGAATTACAATGCCGCCCAGGGACAACAGCTATAGAATCCCGTGCAGTGCGTGCTGCCAACCAGCCCAACCCCAATGTTGTCAAGGATCATCCGTTTGCTTCGATGACGAACCACATCAGAGAGGTGGTCAGGACGGACATTATAGATGAAGGATGCAAAGCTGCCAGTAACGGTTTCCTCAGGCGTGTTCCTCTCCAGGGCTGTCAAGATGATAAAGGAGAGGTATACCAGTGGGAAGGTGCTGCATGGGTTAATGCTTACAAGCTTGCCTGGAACTCAGTCTGGCAGCACACAAACCTGTTTTATTTCAGTGAAGTAACACATCACAGAAATTAGAATCACCGAGATGGAAAAACTAAAGGTTTAACAGAGAAAGAGTCACGTTTTCCACCATCCTCACCCAACTCATGAGAAAAAGGAATTGTGTGACCAACCATTTGGTCTCTGAAACAGGTAAGTTACCTGAAGGGTGAAACAAGGAACTAGAAATAGCTAGGGTCTTTGTCATTTCTGTGATGGAACTGAGGGAGAATTTTCCTATTATGTATTCCCTTCCAGTTTTCTCCCCTTTCCAGTTCTATCCTCACCATGACCCTGTGAGGTAGATGAAGCCAAGAGCTTGTGACTGACCCAAGGTCATGCCTGGCAAGCTGGAAGGAGTGGGGATTCAGACCTGGGTCTCCCAACATTCTAGTTTGACACCTTAACCACTACACCATGCTGCCACTCATTCACATTTGTCTGTTACATGTTTATCCCACCTTTCATTTAAGGATTATCCTCTCCTCTGTTTTATCCTTAGAACAACCTTTGAGATGGGTTGGATCACCCAGTGAGATTCATGGCCAAGTGGGTATTTAAAAGTAGATCTCCCCAGTCCTGGTCAGACACTGTAACCATTACAACACTGGCTCTTAAAATAAAAGACAATTGTAGTTCCCCTGTATAAGCACCAGGTCATTACTGACCCATGGGCTGACGTCACATCATAATATAGGCACACGATGGGTCTGCCATTGCCCTCCCCAGCCATCTACATTTTGCCTCCAGCAAGCTGAGTACTCATTTTACTGACCTCAGAATGGTGGAAGGCCGAGCCAACCTTAAGCTGGCTAACCTGAAACCAACTCCGATCAAGATCAAACTCAGGTCATGAGCAGAGGTTTGACTACAGTACTGTAGCTTTCCACTCTGTGCCAAGTGCTCTAAAAAGTAAAGGTACCAGGTCATTGCTGTGCAAACACCAGGTCATTGCTGACCTCTGGGGTGATGTCACATCTCATTTACTAGTTTACTTATATCATACTAATGGGAGTGTTGAAGAAAATATGTTAGATGTCTAAGCCAAATCATCACACTCCATTCATTTCTCAAAGTCTGTTGTTTGGAAAACGTGGCCACTCAGTCATTTATTGCCTTCAGAGAAGTGTGTGATACAGAAATTATAGCAATTTGGCTTTTATACTATTCTATCTTGTTTGTTTTTTAAATAGAACTGCTATAAAAAGACACGTCTGAAAAAAAGACAAGTTGGCAAACATACTTTTGATTTTTTACATTATCTTGCTTTAGATTCTGTTCCTCCTCTTTCTCTAAGGACCTCAGAACTGGTTGCTTCTGGCTCCCAGGGAGTATCTGACCCAGTGGTAGGGTCAGACTTCATTAGCTTCTGATGAGGAAAATTACCCTGTATCTTCAGAACATGGATGTTCTAGTAGACACCAGACAGACAAATACTGCCCCCACCCCATGTTCTCATTTGAATCTCTGTAAATTTACAGCACAATCCTAAACCTGTTTTTTTTATCCAGAAGTTAATCTTACCAAATTCAGTGGGCCTCACCCCTTAGTAAGTAGCTTCAGGCTGAAGCTGTGGACCAATGTGAATAAGCATGGAATTGGATAGATTCATAGCCCACACAAAGTTTCATTTTCCATATTGCTGCATGGCAAGGTAAACTCATAGAGCTGAGAAGGAATCTGCAAGTCTAAAACCCAGATACATACACACTCACAAGAAAAGAAAGACAAGAGACTAAGATTTCTACATCAGCTGAAGCTGCCTAGGAAAAGAGAGAACTCAAATGCTACATTTGTTTGGAAATATCCTCAAATATGCAAACACCTTTATAAAAGAGAGACAAACCTTTAGCAATCACCTTGTGCACCTGCCTGGATGCAGCAAAAACCATCTGAGATTTCTGAAACAGAAAGACATGGAATTTGTCACAGCAACTGAATAGATACATTCGGATGAACGTGTCCTTTGTCACTCTTTTAGTCCAGAGCTGTTAAAACACACCTAGATCAAGAAGGAGAGAGGAAGCAAATAGTCTGTATGAGTAAGTAGAGTAGGGAGGAGAAGGTCAGTTGGAGGAAAATAATTTTTTTTCAAGATTCCTGGTCGCTTGTCAAGGAAGGTTACAAAGTCTAAATTCAGAAACAACAGCACAGAGAAATATGGAATGCAATAATGCAGTAATTTAAGATCTCAGACTGGTAAAGAATAAAGCAAGTTCTGAAGTTCTCCAAAAAACAAATGACAAGATTGACTTAATCTTCTCCTCTACAAAGGATACAAATGCAAACTTGCCAATGAGATCCAATATTCTATCCGGTAGGAAAGCAGAACTATGTTTTTAAGAGAGAGAGTAAGAAACCATGGTCATAGAGAAGACCTTGGGCAGCTTTCCCCCTAAGAAACAGTCTTTACCTGCAGGGTAGAATAGACCATTCTGATGGCTCTTTGTGGTCTGTGTTCCAAAGAGAGGTTGGAGTTATGTCTCTGACCAGCTTGTGGCCGTCAGGTTTTATATCTCTGTTGCAAACAAGCTTTAGATGATGACATCAACCACTTTGTGGGTAGGGGCTCCAGATGGTGGTTTTTCTGGTTTTGAGGAAGTTAATTGAACAAGTGAGAACAATACTGGGGGCAGAATTCAGGAAACATACAACTGCAAACACTAGAGATGCCCAGAAATGATACACCCCAACGCATCCTGGGCTCCTCCCATTTTTTCTGGATGATTATAAAAGTTGTTGCAGACCAGGAAATGACAAGCAGAGAGGACAGAGCTGCCACTCATTCAAAATATCTCCCAGATCAGGTAATAACTCTAAACATAACAGACATTCTTCTGACTGCATTCTATGGTATTTTGTTGCCTACATGACTTGTATCTCTATAATTCCTTGAATTTTTGTCTCTTGGTGGTTCATTCCTTTAAATCTAATGAAGGGAAATCAAAAACTATGTTGTGTTTATGCTCTGGTAATGGTAATATAATGTTGTGTATTTGGCAAGCTTGATCTTTGCTCAATAGAAGTCATTTGTTGCATAGTGTCTTATGTGGTTATGACATTGAACATCGTGTGTTTTTGTCGATACACAAATAGATACTATATGAAGTATTAATTCAACCCAACATCCATTCTTTTGGAGAAGTATAATGTGTAACCTTGGTTAAGGAGGCAAAAATCTGAAAGTATCATTGCCTTTTAAAGCCATTAATGTTAAGTATTATATCTATTTAATTTTGTTGTTGGTATCTTTATCCATAAATTGCCTCAAGATCTGTTTTAGTATAAAGGCAGGATAGAGATCCTCTAAACAAAAATTATAAACAATAAATGCAGCAAAATTACTTTCCCCAAATTTGGGCCTGGCTAGCACAACAAATTTGGCAGAATCAAATTTGTTAGGCTGGTCTTATGAGAGCTTATGAATGCCAACATTAGCTTATACCAAGCTTATACCAAGAATAAAATTTGGTTGATCTTAAAGATGTCACTGGACTCAAATACCTGAATCTGTCTTTTTCCAAGATATGTTGCACTCTGGATAGGTGTTCATTCACCTACAGGAATGATTAAAATGTGAATCCTCTGGAAACATTATTAAGTTTAATTGGCAAATATATAAAACCTGGTTATATGTCCAACAGTCTAAGCCATACTGCAAAATAAGGAGAGATGTTACCCAGAGGTCTAGTTGAAAGAGGAAACCAGTGCCCAGGAATCAATGCCAGTAGAAGCACCTGTCCTAGAGGGATGTAATAAAGGGCTTGAGCAAGGATTCTGATGAGTCTCAGGTTTGTTATGTTCTCAGAAACTGTTATGTTCTCAGAAACGGTTCGATGTCTCTTTGTGTTTCCATACAGCTTGCTGCTATCTGACAGTCTATGGTCTTCAGAATCATGTTAGAAAGACAAGGGAGCCAAGCTAGACAGACCACTCTCTGCTGAGGGATATCTGCTCACTCAGGTATAAAAGTCTTGACAAGGAAATAGTCTTCTTAAATCAACCTAGTCACTCATCTCAGTTATTTAACAATTGGGGCCCAGATATAGCCTAACATGACCAACTGGTTCTGGTGGGTTTTCTGGGCTGTGTGGCCATGGTCTGGTGGATTCACCAGACCATGGCCACACAGCCTGGAAAACCCACCAGAACCAGTGGAATCCGGCCATGAAAGCCTTCGACAATAACATGACCAAGTTTCCCTAGCCAGCATCTGTTTTCATGCCCAGATAACTTTTTACAGGCTTCTGCGTCATCTCTTCCCTGTCCACCACCGTTGGCTTGCCCCAAAAGGCATCTTTGGATGCCGTTAAGAATCCTTTGCCACCTTAATGTCCAGAAGTTAGCTATTAAAGAACAATCATCAACTGTCTGGTATTAATTTTAGTATTTTGTGGCTTGAGGAAAAGTCTGGAGGAAAAAAAATATGTGCACAAAATTGTGATGCTGGGACCTGAATGGAACTTTAGAGTTTTGAAGTACTGTCTTTGCAATCCAGAGTTTCAAAACAGAGTCTGGAGATGGAAAATCCCAGTGGGACGAAAAGAGAGAGGGCTGAACCAACAATGGACTTTTTGCGAAGAGCCAGCTGGGTCTGAGTCAAATGCTGCAAAATTAGGGGGTAAATTGCTAACCTCCTAAATCTATACACTGGTGCCCTTAACTCTTAATATTTACAGTTGTTCTCCATTTTGATATGATTCATTTAAGCCATATTACAGATGCTGGTCAGGGATACCTAATTAGGCCAAATAATCCAGTTTCATTCCATATTTTTAAGCCTGTGAAAAAAACTGGCTGGCCATTATTGGGGCAGGAAAAGAAATATAATTATCTTTCTCCAAGGTGCTCGAGGCAGTTTACATGGCTTTCTTTTCTCAGTTTGATCCTCATGAAAACCCTATTAGGTAGGTTAGTTTGAGTGACTGACGGCAACACTACATGGCTTGACTAGGAGGTCTAGCCCTAGTCTGACCCTTTAACCACTTCTCCCACCATTTATTGGCTCTACAAAGAATTAGACAGATCTTTGGTTTGATCCAACGCAGTTCTTCTTGTGTCCTTTTAAGATGATGCTTTTGCACCAATATGGCATCACCCACAGTCTTGACAGATCTCAGAGGTCAAGAGAGACTCTGCAGAAGAAGGCAGTGGCAATCCACCTCTGCTTCTGACTTGCTTAAAAGCCCCTTACTGGGGTTGCCAAAAATCGGTTGCAATTTGATGGCAATTATGTGTGTACAATTTGTTAATGCCCATAGATTTTGCTCTTGGAGATCTGGATTTATTTATCCTTTCTGCAATAAGAACTGCAATCTACTAGCAACATCTCCCAAGCAAGCACTGCTGAGCTGAAATGGAAAGGGGCAGGTAGCAGTCCTATGCAATTCCTTCCCAATCCCAGCGGATTGTGTCCATTTTCTTTAGCCTCAGATAGACCATGGAAAACTGAGAAGATATTTGCCCTCAAGGGTTTTTTTTCTCAAGCCATCAGAGGACAGAAAAAGAAGCCCAGCCTGCCTCTTATTCTAAATGTGGAATAGACTTGCCAGTGCATTTAAAAAAACAACATTCATATGCACAGGAGGAAAGATTTGAACAAAGAGTTAGAGTGGAGTTCACTCACACGGCTTATGCAACGGATCAATTTAACCTTTAGGACGCAAGAGCTTATCATTTTAGATTATTGAATTTCACTTTCAGTTCTGCTTAATGGCCTCTCAGCACCACAAACCCACTGCCCCTGTGAAAGGTGTGTTCATTTAAGGAGCAAGCTGGCTTAATCTATATATATAAAAACAGAACCATGCGTTTGTTGCTTCAAGAATAACCCTGCACCTGCTGGCCCAAACAGTCTGAAAATTTCACAGACATTTACTCGTTCCCCCAACTGTGTTCTTACGTACCTCCCGCTGTCAGACAACACACCTGAGCCAGGTAAAACACCCTTAGAATGTTCGTGCCCTTAGAATGTTCGCTCAGATGGCCAGATATGAGCAGTGAAAACAGTACATAGGCAATAACTCAAGTGGACATGAAACACATATACACGTTGCCGTGTGAGATGTCAGATGGGGTTCCCCCCTCACACGCAGGTACCTTTCACTCTCTGTGCCTCACCCACTACTACCACATAACACACCTATTCTCATACACATTCAGTGGAGGGAGAGGGAAAGGACAGAGGGGGAGGCAAGCAAGGGAAGAGAAGGGAGGGAGGAGACAGAGAGTGAGGGGTGGCATGCAAGGGTGGGGAGGGAGTTGGCTCAGCATCTGGATATGACCCACCCACCCTAGCAGAGGGAGACCGAAGGGAGGGAGGGGAAGGGGTGGCATGCAAGGGAAGAGAGGGTGGGAGAGGGAAGGCATGCAAGGGAACAGACGTTAGGGAGGGGAGAGAGTGAGGGGTGGCATGCAAGGGAGGGGGCACAGCATCTGGATATGACCCACCCACTCTAGCAAAGGAAAAGGAGAGGGGGAGGGGTGCCATGCAAGGGAAGAGAAGTGAGGGAGGATGCGGTCACACACATCAATGACATCGCACAGTATCAGCCTGCGCAATTCCACGAGCCCGTACTGCTGGCCTCTGCAATTGATTTGCTCCTACTCTTCCTTTCCCATTTCACCACAATAAGCCACAGCAACGTGTGGCCGGGCCCCGCTAGTTAATAACATAATTAATAACATAAGCCAAGCTGGCTTAATTAATAATAGCATTACAGCCATTTGTTCCAATCTCAGAACTGTCCTCTAGTGCCAAAAGCCTCTTCCCTTGCTTGCTTCTGCTCTCACTGTCTGGGTTTATTTGTTTGTTTGTTTTGGCATCTGGAAAGGTCCAAGACCATGGCAAGCACCGAAGGCTTTGCAGCTATTTTCTATAGTGAGCCCGCTGTCCTGGGCCTTCTGGCAAATGTCATCAGTGCATTTGTTGTGTGCCTGCAGAATTTTTCCTCTGCTCAAAGCCATGTCCAACCTGATGGGGTGGCAAACATCTTAGCCGGTGAGTACAAAACTTCCTTTACATCAATTAAGTGGTGCCTCCGCAGAGCAATTAACATGTTGGCATCATTCTGCTGGGGAAAGGTGCTCCATTCAGATGGGGAGGTCCTTCACCTGGTGGTACCCCAGTTTCTCCTGTGCAAAATGACTCCCTTGTCATTAGCATAAATAAGGGCAGACCAGGGAATAGAAGGAGGAGACGAGTTTGGATTTATACCCTCCATTTCTCTCCTGTAAGGAGTCTCAAAGTGGCTTACAAACTCCTTTCCTTTCTCTTCCCACAACAGATACCTTGTGAGGCTTGTGGGACTCAGAGAGTTCTGAGACAGCTGGGACTAGCCCAAGGTTACCCAGCAGGCTTCGTGTATAGGAGCAGAGAAACAAATCCAGTTCACCAGATAAGAGTCTGCCGCTCATGTGGAGGAATGGGGAATCAAACTTGGTTCCCCAGATTAGGCTCCACGCTACACCACACTGATGTCATTAGCTTTAGACACTGGGGAAATTGTTTAGAAATGTCAAGTCTTTCAAGAAATAGGTCTTCTGCTTATTTTCTGGAATATACATTTCCAATTCTTGCAATATCTATGTTAGCTATTTATCTATGTTAGCTATTAATCTATCTATGTTAGCTATTAATCAAATATCTATGTTAGCTATTAATCAAATATCTATGTTAGCTATTAATCAAATATCTATGTTAGCTATTAATCAAAGTCCAAAGGGAGCCCCTCATATGTGCCAATTATAACATAGAATTTGCACAGAAACTTACCTGCATGAACCTTGAGTTGCTCAGTTCTTTTAACAACCATCCTTATTACTGGTTTACTCTGTTTGGTCCCCTAGGAGTCCACCTCATCGTGATTGGAGGCCTGTCACAACTCTTAGCTGGCTTGTTTACCTTCCGGAAGTATGACCACTTGGGTGGCACAGCTTTTTTGGCTTTTGCTGCCCTATGGAGCAGTTACGGGGTCACACGCATTATTTCCGAAGCATATGTCTTGCCAGAGAACATAACCCTCAGTCCCAGCAATGTCTCTGCCTTCTCATCACTTGACCCTGCATGTTTCTCCACCAGAGAGGGTGCTCTAGCAGGCTTGGTGGCCTACATTTTCATTTCTGTCATCCTGTCCTTCTGTTCCGCCACTGTGAACTACATAATGCCCTTTGTCTTTGGAGCCATCATGTTGACTTTGGTGTTTGAAGCAGTGGGACTCTTTGCCCAGTGGGCTTTGGTGGTCTCAGGAGTCGTAGAACTGGTTATTGTCATCTCTGGGTTATATGGGGCAATAGCACTTCTTTTCAAGGGCATCACTCAACGGTACGTTCTGCCAGGCTTTGGGAACCCTCTTTTCAATGTCCTTTTGCTTGGGTCAGCCAGTCGCAGTTCTTCCAAGAATGTCAGAGAAGAGAAGAAGAATACCAAGTATGCTGAGCCCATGGCCCTTGGCAACCTGTGTGACTTCATTAGTTCTTTTATCTTTGCTTTCTACTGTTTTGGTTACATGTGTAACTTCTCTGTAGGAGCTGTGTGGGTGAGCATCAACTCTATTGGCCAGATTTTGTCCAGCTTTTATGGCTACTTGCGAGGCGATGCCTATTACACCACCAAGTCAGGCGTCCACAGTCTTTTCTGGCTGGTGATGTCCTGGGAAGAGTTCACACTGACAGTTTTCATCCAGTCTAAGAATGTGCAGCTGAGCCGGGCAGGGATGGTCGGTGACTGGTTCTTCTTGGCCACTGCCTGTGTCATCCTCTTGATGTCCTTCAACAGGGATGTTCTTGAGGTGGTGCACAATTCTCTTTTTGTCCTCCTGACAGTTTCCACCATCCAGCAGATCCCAATCAGAGGGGCCTACATATTTTGGGGGGTTGCCTGCTGCATCTACACAGCTGTCTCTCTCTATGCCACTTTTGCCAGTCTGGTAAACTCAATTGCTGAGAAGGCTTTGATTCCAATAGGGGTTCAAGTTATGTCCAGTTCAAAGCTCCAGAAAGCATTGATGAGTATCAAAAGGTGCCTACCAAAATCTGAAAAACCCCTCGACTTGACTGCTTCAGATATTCCTAATGCCTTGTTTTACATCTGCAATGGCCTGGCTGCCTTCTCTGCCATCCAAGGAACACTAAATGACCCTGTCAGACAGCACCTCAGTGTTCCCACGGTGCTGATTCCAGGAGCCATATTCCAGCTATACGTATCCAGGCTACAAATACAGAAAAGGAGAAGATTTGGGTCAGTTCTGCCATTCTGCTATGCAGCCATTTGGGCAACCTGGACCTGGCTCCGATTTGCAGGTAACAACTCTTTCCTATTCAATTCGCATTCTTCTTAGCTGTGCTGGCCACAGTGGAAAAAAAAATGCCATGTGTGATGATCCTCTTTCAACCACCTATCTGGGATGCTGCCAGAAGCACAACCTGTACAGCTGTTTGTCCATCACCTGTTCCCCCCTCCCCAAATGAGTGCAACAGATGACCAAAGAAAGTCCAATGCAAAGGCAAAACCATACCATATAATATTTGCATTCAGTCCTAATAAGGCATGGTCCCAGAGGGTCTTTTAATGCTAACATTCTATCATATTGCTATAGCTTGCTTGTGACTTTACCACTGAGGTTTAGACACCTTTAACTTTTCCAAGTGAGTCATGGCTGCCTGGGAGGAATGATGAAAAGGAAACTGGAATTTGCTCTGATGGGGGAAAAGTGTGTGCAGCCATAATGAGATCAGAAAGTTTCTTTCATAGCTTGGATGCGCCTTGCAGAGCAGATCAGCTAGGAAACTTCTCATTTGAGAAGTGGCTTTGCAGATCTGATGCTGCTTGGAGACTGGCTCACCGGAACAGTCTGTTTGCTTCTGTACTTTCACAGCACCTGCCCAGCCAACCTGAAAACCAAGTATGTTGAAACCAACATCTGTGCTCAGTTCGACTCCAAAGGAAATCCATTCTGCAGAAGCTGATTTAAATTCCCTGCTAAAAAGCAGCACCACACAATACATTGTCCATTTCCTTTGACACACTCCTCAGTCTGCTTGTTCCAACAAGCTTTTCTGCTGTTTATTGTAGGTAACTTACTGAACATTGACCCAAGAAATGATGGGGGATTCACAGCAGGAGCTGTGGCCTTTTTGGTTGTCAACGTATTTCTGATGATTATAGGTAAGCCCAAGCCGATTGTACAATGTGCAACTGCTGATCTTCTGCCAGGAGAGTTGTAGCTCCTTGGGTAGCAGCAACTGTCTGTGACTCTTGCAGATGCTCAAGGGGAAAGGTCAAAGGTCAGTCCTCCAGCCAGCACAACTACTCATTAGCTCTGTTCTTGTGAATAGCAAAGCACAACATCACATTGAACACTCTGGGAAATTAGGGGAATTTCATTCACACATCAGTTTACACCTGCCTGTGCCTTCTCTCACAGCAACATGAAGGATGTCTCTTCCTTTTTCCCCCACAGCCTCCTACTCAAACCTGGTGCTCCTCTGCTTGACAGTTGTGATGGAGGTGTTGATCATTTGCTTCCTTCTCTTCACACTGGAAAACCTTCCAGTGCCTCTTGAGAGTAAGTCCTGGTGTCCGCTAGCAACCCGGGATGCCAAGAGGCACATGGAACAAGATGCTGACATGTGCCCTTTCTTTCCACAGTTGTGATGTTGACCATCTTCAGTGCTCTTTGCATCTATGGAGCAACAGCGTCTCTTGCAAACTGCATATTTGGTGAAGAGCTCATACTGATGGGACCTGCCCTTCTTAGGGTAAGAGGTGTCCCCCTGGAACTTTGCATTTCAGTTAGATCAGCTGGGATTATTTCTATTTTGAAACCTGCAAGAAAATCTCCAGTGTCCAGATCAATCCTGTCCAGACCCTGCAGCAGTGGCGTAGTGGCTAAGAGCAGGTGTACTTTAATCTGGAGGAACCAGGTTTGATTCCCTGCTCTGCCCCCTGAGCTGTGGAGGCTTATCTGGGGAATTTAGATTAGCCTGTGCACTCCCACATACGCCAGCTGACTGACCTTGGGCTAGTCACAGCTCTACGGTGCTCTCTCAGCCCCACCTACCTCACAAGGTGTTCGTTGTGAGGGGGGAAGGAAAAGGAGATTGTAAGCCCCCTTGAGTCTCCTACTCTTCCTACTAAGAGAAAGGGGGGATATAAATCCAACTCTTCGTCTTCTCTTCTTCCTTTTGTTTTCCTGCCTAGTGAACATGATTCAAGGTTCCTTCATGAGCTCCTTTAGTACAACAAACACCATTTGTTCAATTGTTTTCAGGCAGAGACAGCTGTAAAGGAAACACCTGTCTCTCCTCCTTGCATCAGCCCCAGTTCCCGACAGACCAGCGGCCTGAGGACTATTGCTGGCAGGTTAAATGCAGGAGGAGTGTGTGGAGTTCCCACTGACACAGTTTATGCTCTAGGTGCCTCCTGCAAACACCCAGAAGCCATTGAGAAGATCTACAGAATCAAGGTATGCATGATGAGCACCACTAGCAAGCCACAGGGCACCGTGTGTTCAGCTAAGAATCTGTATGCATGTGTTAATATTACACGTAGTAGGCAATTTGGTTGAATTTGGATTCACAGTTGTGCCAGTAATTGTTCCAATTACATTATCAAACATCTCTGTGGACTAGTAATTTACTTTTAAAGTGGAGGTATGGAATGGTCAGGATTCTAACAGCAGTGTGTAGGCCCACTACAGTCCTGTATTTTTGTACTAGTTGCTGTGGCGATTGCAGGTGGAAATCAGAAGCTGAGTTTCCCTTCTACTGTCACTTAACCTCTGCCAAGTGCAGCACAAACTTTTGGCTTCCATTTCTGTGGCCTTATCTGCATACAGGGGTCTGCAACCTGTGGCTCTCCAGATGTTCATGGACTACAATTCCCATCAGCCCTGCCAGCATGACCAATTGGCCATGCTGGCAGGGGCTGATGGGATTTGAAGTCCATGAACATCTGGAGAGCCACAGGTTGCAGACCCCTGGCATACACCAAACAGCTTGTAGAGCAGGACCTCAGGAATTCGGGAGACATTTTGTGATAAATAAAAATATTCTAAAAAAAATAGGATCCAGAAATCTGAGCCCTTTTCTATAAATTACTGATCCAGGAGATGAGACTTTCTCCAGACTTTGGAGAAATTAAAAACCACCCAGATCCAGCCATTGCAGTTCATCCCAGGTTTATTTGCCCTTGGCTCTCCTCTGTTAAATACTTTCCTGGCTATGGAGGAAATAGGGTGGAGATTTCCTATTCAGGAATCCTAAACATAGGTAGCTAACAAAGACTCTCTCTTTAACTTCTTCTCCAAGTGCCAGGTCCAGAGTTCACCATCAATGGGAAAGGATAAATGAAATAAATACATTCCAAGTAGTTTGAGCATTCAGCAGTAGCAACTCAGGCGTCCTCTAAACAAGACCTTAGATGACACAGGAGTAACCATGATGTTTGGACTGGACAAGAACAGCAGAGAACAGCCCTTTCAGTGATGCTGATTTCACCTTCATACCTTCACACCTTTCACCTTCACACAATTTCCTGTCGCCTCTTGTTCCTCACAGGACAGACCTCAAGAGAAACCCATCTGCATCTTCATCTCCAATGTAGACCAGCTCCGAGCTGCTGCTCCTCCCTTCAGTCCGTTGCTCTGGGAGTTTATGGAGAATGTTTACCCTGGGGGCATTGGATGTATTGTCAAGAAGGGAGAGTGGCTGAAGACATTAGGTGGGTTGGCTGGGAATCTCGTCACGTAGTACATCTCTTCTTTTGCAATACCAGATATGCCTTTGAATGTCCTTACTGGTTTACCTGGGGCCAGTGATCATCACTCAGTTTAACCTCCCTTACAGGGTTGTCATAAAATGGGGAGCCTGTTAAAATCACCATCAACTCTGGAGGAATGGTGGGGGAATGTAACAATGAAGAATAAATTGTCAAGGCAACTTGGGAAACCCAGGGACAGTTAAAGCACATCCAGATCAGATTGTGTCGGCAGTCCATCAACTTCAGCATCTGAATGAATGTCTCTAAAAATCTGGTACAGCATTTCTAAAAGTGTCTGTCATCCTAGTTAGTCTCCACTTCTTCTTTGGGAAATTCCACATCATTTTCTCCCTCATTTAACAGATTGAAGAGGAGGTAAGACATCACTTCCTGTGTCGATGAAGAAATGGAGCCCACAGGAAAACCTTCTTGCCTTGAATACACTATGTCAAAACAACAAAGCCATACTAACATTGTGTTGCTTTGTGCTTTCAGTAAATCCTTTCTTATTTCGCTGTTCTGGAAAAGGATAGGGTGCTCCTTTCCTAACCCTACCAAATATCTGAATATCACATTTATTATCAAGAAACACAAAACTCTGCCAAAGTCATGGGTTAGAGGTTACTCTGTCTCCCATCTTTGGGACAAGATCATCATAATTTCTTTTAATAACTGAACAATAATCAGTGTGATTTCCTGATCCATTATTGATTTCCAATAATCAGTGTGATTTCCCAGGAAGTTTTGATCCTGTCATGTTCCATGCCATTTCTGATGCCAGCTACTCATAGTCCTGGACAATGGCCTTTTCTGCCAAGTTGTTTACAACACATCTTGCCATCAAATGCTACTTTTTTAATTTGAATTCCGCATTTTTTCCTCTGGTTTCTTTTATCTTTCCTCCAATGTTTTCCTGAATGTTTTAACCACAATGTTTTTTCGATCCATTTTTGGCCAGGTCCCACATTTAACTACATGCCCTACCCCAGAACTCCACATGCGGGTGGGGCCTGCAGTTTGATACTAGGCTGGGTCTGGCTATGTCCAGCTTTATACTACTGGCTCCACCCATAAAGCTCTCTCTGCAAAGTCCGGTGGAGCTCTGGGTGCAAAGCCAGCAATATAAAGCTTGACGCAGCCAAGACAAGCTTCCAGTTGAACGCTAAGTCTGGCTGGGCCCAGCATTCAACTCTGAACAAATTGTACAGATGCCTGCCTCTGAACTCCACGTGGTTCTTGCAGGTAGGCATATTTTGGGGATTCGGATTTAATAACCTGAAAATTTTCAGAAAAACAGATATTTCATTATCAGCTTTTCTGGTTTTTTTGAAAATTTCCAGGGTCGATTAAACCGGAACATGAAATATACTGATTAAAACATGCATTGTCCACCGCTAGTGCTATGAACAATCCCTGCATGCAATTGGGGATTGCTGCAGTAACAATTGGACACTACTGCAGCATTAATTTGGCAGGAAAAATTGGTCCTTTGTGGAGAGATTGAGATAGTTTTGAACTGCTGGTTCAAAGTGTAACTGCACAGTAACACTAGAGCACCTGTGCAAAAGAAAAAAAGGGGAAGAGTTGTTGTTCTGCATTACGGATGACATCCCATCACCATCAGGAATATGTTTTTAGCAGCAGCGTGTGGAACAAATGCAACTGAAAAACCAAGGTGCGAAAAACCCCAAAACAATGAGGGGAAAGGAGATGTATGGAATGATTTCACAGAAAATGTTTCTAAGACACAAGATTTGACTGCTGTGAAAATCTGTGGCAGAAAAGGCCAATGTCTGAATGGACAAATGCCATGGGAATCTCTTGGATATCATTCTGAAGGAGCACCTTAGAGAAGCAAGAGATGCAATGTATACTGAGTGCTGAGGGTTAAGCAGTACAAATAGATAAAATATCCAAAATATGAAACAATGACAACAGCACATACTCAGGGTATCAAGATTTTTTGGAACTGCTGCTGACCCCTTTCTTTTCTTACAGGTGTTGGAGATGGATATGACCGGGTGGGAACAAAAGACAGCATCATGATCAGAGTCCCTGATCAGACAGTCATGGTTCACCTCATAGACATGACAGGTCCCTTGGCAATCACCTCTGCTAATCCCAGTGGCGAAACTGACAGCACCCACCATGACATGGTCATCTCGTGAGTTCCCCCTTCCAGCCAATGTTATAAAATAGCCTTTATGCCCAAGCAAAGGGACTGTAGAGGCATTTCAAACTAGTTCAGTGAAGTGAGGCACATGTTTTTAAGTGGCCCAGCTAGCATCAACTCTCCTTTTCACCCGTAGGCGCCTTGGACACTGGCTGGATGGAGTTCTCTGTGATGGGCAGTCCAATGAAGTGGTAGCGTCCACAGTGGTCAACTGCACCAAGATAGATGAAGGTGAGTGCCAGGTCCTCAGGGCACTATATTAGTGAAGCAGAATTTCTATAGCTGTTTTACAATTTGGCCTGTTAATTCAGCTTTCAGTCTTTTCAACCCCTGCTCCCAAGTCTCGCCTATGTATACCTGAATTTTTCAGTGGAGACTGACAAGAGTACAGGAACCTCTTTCTTGAATACTATGTTGGACAGAAATCAGGCTACAGGTTGAAGATGCAAACTAAGCTTAGAAAATAGATACGTTTGATGGTTGGTTGCTAAATGAAGGACTGCTATAACTAAAGCTCATGTAATAATGCCATTCTGTACTGAGGGGTGAGGCAGGACAGACAGCTGAAGTCTCTCAATTATTTTGGCCTATTGGAAGGGACAGTGATTTTGCTAGCATTCTCAACTTTCTCACCAGGATGACTGTTTCCTATCTTTTTTTACTTTTCTGCAGGCATCTAACATTCATCTGCCTTCTTTTCTCTCCTAGGTGGCATCACAATACTGAGAGAAGGATGTGTCCCAGCAGCCAAGGTGATGCAGATATTTGAGAAGGTGAAGAACCAAATGGTATGAACCCAAGAAGAATGAGTCCAATCCAAGACGAACTGTCTGTTACTCTTCAGCTCAGGAACCAAGCTTCTTCAGAAGGCTGCTTCCTATCAGGCCCTCTGCTGGCTCTTAAGATATACTGTTTATTGCAAGATGGGGGTTGTTTGTTTTCTGCTTCCTCAAAGACTGACATGGGTCAAGTTGTCTTTGCTCGGCAAGACATCAGCAACAGTTGAATATGCAATAGTCTAAAAGAGTTTCCAAGACAGAATAACCTAAATCACTTTGGCCACAGCCAAGGGATACCTGTAAAATGAAGAAACATCTAACATCCCACTTTCCCCAAAAGCAGAGACCAGAAAAGTTGATGCAGTTCAGGGTCTGCTTATTCCCAGCCTTACAACACACTTCGTGCAGCCCAAATAACCTGTTCAGAAGCAAAGGCTGCTCAAAAGTAAGTCCCTCTTTATTCAAAGAGATTTACTCTCAGGGATATAGTCTTAGGATAGCAGCCTTAGCACCGCTTGTTTCAACCTTCCTTCATCCCACCTTCTCTCTCTGTTATAAAAAGAAGGAAGAAGCTGCTGCTGGCAGGCTGGCCAATGGTTTATTTATGAGATACCCAAGGATGCAAACCTATATGCAGCTTTTGGGAGCAAGTCCTATTAAATGCTGCAGAACATGCCTAGGATCAGGTTATAACTGTGCTTTTTCCCAGAGCCTAATAGCTTGTCCTTTGAATCTGCTCCTTCAGTGTCTTCTGTGATGCCCTTAGGAAACTCTTCTTCTTCTATTCTTTCTCGCTATTTATTTGCTTATTATTTACAACTGTAATTGTCTGAAATCATCAGGAAATTCAGATATGCTATGCCTGCAGGAACAGGCTGAAATGCTGTAAATAAATTAACTTGTGTTTCCATCACTTAATTCAGTGTGTGTATTTGATGTTTATTTGTGTATATAATGATTGTATTGGGGTTTTGAAACTGTGTTTCTAAAAATGCAAATGACAAAGTCAGCTGCAACTTTCAGTCAATTCAACTTTGCCAAGTTGTTTCAATATTTCACAATATGGAATCTGAAGGAAATAAAGTGCCCTAACCCAAGAATGACATTTATATGCAGAAATAAGGTTTCTGCAGCTCTGCTGTTTGTCATACGTCAGAAGCAGGCTGCAAAAAAAAATGAAGGTGCAAAGATTCTCTGCAAGGCTGGAAGACAATTCACACAAGCAAAAGCCACACAAAATCAGCATGGTAGCTGAAAGAAGAAAATTACAGGGAGCCATGTGGAGAGCATTCAAATAATGAAAGTTATGTCCAAAAGAAGAAAGGATAATCTGAGGCTATATTTTTGAATTGCACTTCTACAAATTGGAAACATCTCTCCCACTCCCCCCACCACCAGAGAATCCTAGGAATCACAATTTTGTGAAGATGCTAAGAATAATACTTTCCAAAGCCCTTTCAAAGAACTAAAGTTCTCAGAGTTCATCAGTTGGAAGCCATGACTCTTGGAAATATGTGTCCAATTTTTGTATAATATAATCTAGGAGCAATTCAACTGTGCAAAAGGCTTCCTGGAGAGATTTTAAAAAATCCCTCAGTGAATCCCTTGCTAAGCTCAATACTTTTACCCCCACCCCAATAACCTTTTAGCCCTTTATGACTCTTTCTGAATGGCAGCGGTTCCTTCCAGACAGTAAACATAAAATAAAACTGGCTGTTTGTCTTCTGATCTGCAGCCAGAAAATTTTCCTGCTTTGCTAAATTTCCCCATGGTTTTTTGGGAAACAACATGTTCTAAAAATGGGAACACTCGTTTAAGTGCTGTAACCAGTGCCTCCTGCTCAAGGGTCCACTTCATTCCTGTCTAGGTTTCTCAAATGGGGAATGTTCTTCAGGATTGTATAAACAGTTCTTGTTTTTCTCAAAGTCTTGGTCAAGGTTCATTCTTTTGGACCAGAATATGGACAGTTCCTTAGGCTTTTCCAGTGAAACAGACATTTTAATACCCATTGCTAGAATACCCTCTTTGTTATCCATTTCAAAGGGGTTCCATTGCTTTAATCCATTGGCTGCAATATCATGCCTTCCAAGTCATCTAGTGGTTTTCATGGCCATATTTGTTCTGGTGACCAAATAAACAGTTTATCAAAGGAATTCTTAAACTTCTACATAATGTGAGCCTAGTACTTTTAAGTGACATCTGGACAGCCTGGGTCACTCTATGCTTGAAGTACTTTTCCATGAATTATATAAAGACTAAGGACACACCAAGATGGATTACATGGATATTGTCATCTAAGGCTCTTTCGCCTCATACTAGGTCATCATTTCCTGACATCCCAGATGTGAGTTGTTAGGGAAACAGAAAATAATACTTCCAAAACCAGCCAGCCAGAACTGTTAAAATGAGAAAATGGGCATGGTGCATTGGGAAGTTGTATCTAAAATGATTAGAATATCATGAAGGATAGTATCTCAGGATAGGTGTAGTAGATGATCATGTTAATTATGAGATGGCTGCAATTATCACATGGGAACATGGTCACTGGCATCTTTCTTCAATGTTGAAAGTCTCGCCTTGGCTCTCGTGAAGCTGGTTGTGAGCCCCGGAGCTCTCGCAAGAGGTGAGACCCACTGTCCTCAGCTGGCTACGACTTGCAGCTCCCCTTGGCATCTCTGCTTGGCTCTCCCAAAGCTGCTTTTGAGCCCCGGAGGCTGGAGCTGTCGCAGCTCGAGAGGCAAGACTCACTGTCCCTGGGATCCAGCCGTTTTCTCTGCCTCCTGCAGCAGATACTGTAGGTTTCTGCCTTTTTCAGAAATCCTGGAAAGGGGAAGGGGACACACATGCGACTCTGACCCAATGCAACTTGGGAAATGTAGTTCGCTGCTCCAGCTACCTTCCCTGCAGAACGTGTGCACAGACGACTGTAAGGCTGAACACCACTCAGACAAAGTCAACGTTAAAAGAAGAACTTTATTGACTTGGGTCAGTCTAACTACAGGGTGCTGGAACTGAGGATTCTTGTCCCCAGTTCCAGTATTTATTCTATTTTCAAAACAGACAGTAACCAATCAGCTCTTCCCCTCTGCCCTGGTCCCTGGTCTCCCATTGGTTCTGACGGTGCTACATAGTTTCAGTCTGAAGTAGCTCCCCAGCTCAGTTTCCCGCTCTAATGCAAAAAGGCGGGAACTGGTGATTGCTGGGAATTGCAGTCCTGACAATGATGCTGCCACAGATGCATTGTGGGAAGTCCTGTTTCTAGTGTGGGGCAGTTTAGCTGGCTAGATGGAAAAAATGGCGGTGTGTTGTTTTCAGTGACTTTGCCATACTCTGCACCTCTGGCATTTGCGGATATGAGATGGGAGGAGAGGGGAATACCTGTTTTGTTTGTTGCAAAATATTTTCTCTTGACGTGGATCGATCTGCTGCAACAACACTGAATTCCAAGCTGCTTACATGAGCTGATTCACAATTTTCTTTCCCCCTCCCAACACTGCCAGCAACACTGCCAATCATTTCTATTCAAAGTTTCCCAGCGTGATTGCACAACGAGCGGGTTTTTTTAAATGACGAGAATGCATGTATGGTTTTGCAGCTGCTCTTAGCTTGCGGGGGTGGGCGGTAGGCAGGAGGATATAGCCAAATCATCATGATTCTACCATCTCTATTGCACAGGCATCAGCAGAGCATTTCTGCCTGAACTCTTTAGAAGAAGATCAGGTGTAAGCATAAGTGTAATGAGCTTAAGTTGGCACCATTCTGAGCTTATGATTGCCAAATCTATTTATTAATTTATTTGCTAGGAAAATCGTAAGAAACTCACTGCCATAGTGGAAACAGTTCTGTGCGGTCATCAAGAAATTGCCTCAAGAGGTGACTGCGAAGATGGACCTATCGGACTCACCGAGACACTTCACAATGATGGCAATTTCAGAGCTCTTCTTCGGTATCGAGCCCGCCCTGGAGATCAAGCTCTTAAAAGCCATTTGCAAACTCAGACCTCAGATCACAGGTCCATGTACACATCTCCTTCTATTCAAAACGAAATTGTTGAATTATGTGGTAACTCAGTGCAAGAAAGTGTAATCAGGAGAATGAAAAATAAGACCAGCGTAATTCTCAGTTTTGGTGGATGAAACACAAGACTGCTTAAGACAGCAACAGTTGTCTTTGTGTGTACGTTACTTAGACAACACTTGCAAAAAATCAATTGTTCATGAGGACCTCATTGAGTTCGTTCATGTGGAAGACTTGTCAGGGTCGGCATTGGCAACCACCATGATGGGATGCCTGATCTCTCATGGCTTGGATCTTGAGATGATGGTAGGTCAGGGCTACAATGGTGCTGCGGTAATGAGTGGCCACCTTAAAGGTGTGCGTACTCTGATAAGTGAGCGGTACCCTGTAGGGGTGAGCTCGCGAACCCAGCAGAACCGTAGATAGGGCGCCTGGAATGCCGGTGCCAGCTGCGGCCTTCTGGGCGCACACGCTCCCCCGCCCCCCGTTCCCCCGTGAGTCACAGGTCATGAACTACCTGACTCACGGTCACCAGGTGTCCCAGACAAAAGGGCTCTTGCCCCCAGGTATGGATTAGACCCAGACACGGACGCTTCCTCCTGCACGTAGCAGCCCGATGAGATCATGCATCACATGATGATCTCCCGCTTTCCCGATCTCCCGCTCTCCCGCCTATCTGACCCCTTTACACGCCCCCAGAGAAACCCTAATAAAAGGTGCCAGGGACTAGCACACAGCAGAGTTGCCAGATCCACGGATACCGTGCTTCCTGCTGCTGGCTCTCTCCACCGGATGATATCACCGCGTCTCGCCTCTTCCTTGCGACCCTGTGGGCACGACTTCAGTACCCTAAGGCCGACTTCGTACATTGCGCTGTACATACTCTCAAATGCTCGTTGTGCAACCCCCCATTGCATGTCTAGCGGGGCTCAGGCCCCAGGGGCAGCTGGCCACTCCTGCACACCCACCACACACGGACACAGCCAGCCCGCATCACCAACTTGCAAGCGGCAAGAGCCATAGCCAGCCAAGGACAGTGAATCTTGCCTCTCACGAGAGCTCCGGGGCTCACAACCAGCTTCATGAGAGCCAAGGTGAGACTTTCAACGTTGAAAGTCTCTCCTTAGCTCTCGTGAAGCTGGTTGTGAGCCCCGGAGCTCTTGCGAAAGGTGAGACTCACCGTCCCCGGTTGGCTATGGCTTGCAGCTCGCCTCGGCATCTCTGCTCAGCTCTCCTAAAGCTGCTTTTGAGCCCCAGAGGCCGGAGCTGTTGCGGCTCGAGAGGCGAGACTCACTGTCCCTGGGATCCAGCCATTTTCTCCGCCTCCTGCAGCAGATAGTGTAGGTTTCTGCCTTTTTCAGTTTGTTTACCCCTGCTTAGAAATCAAGGAAAGGGAAAGGGGACATACATGCAACTCTGTCTTAATTCAACTTGGGAAATGTAGTTTGCTGCTCCAGCTACCTTCCCTGCAGGTACATTGCGCTGCACATATTCTCAATTTAGTTCTTGCCCATTTGTCTGACATAACTATGGTAAGGGACTGTATAGGAACACTTAAAATATTATTAGCTTTTTCAGACAATCTTCCTTACGGAACACTGTGCTGAAGAGAACTGCTGGAGAAAATATGCATTCTCAATTGGTAGCTCTTTGTGAGACAAGATGGACTGAGAAACACAAACAAGGCTGAAGGCAGATTCGTGGAAATGTTTAATGCCATTGTAGAAGCACTGCATACTATGGGAAATGATGGTAGAGACTCACAAGCCTTTCAGTTTATACACAGCCTAGAGAACTGTCAATTGGTTATTCCTTTACTAATTTTGAACAAGGTGTCTAGTTGCACATCAAATCATAATGTGGCCCTGCAGACGATTAGAATGAGTCTCAATTAAGCATACAAACACATTGAAACAGTCATAGATGCACGGGAGACTATCAGACATGATGCTTGCGATGCTGTGTTTAACAATATTATCGAGGAAGCGAAGAACTTACTTTGCACAAAAGGAATTATGGCTCCTCGTCTAGTTTCAAAGCAAGCTAGTAGAAGCAATGTTCCAGCCAGTACCCCAAAACAGTACTACAAAAGAAATGTTTTTTATCCATTTCTGGATCATGTTATAGAGCAGTGATAGCGAACCTTTTCAAGACCGAGTGTCCAAATTGCAACCTAAAACCCGTTTATTTATCACAAAGTGCCGACATGGCAATTTAACCTGAATACTGAGGTTTTTGTTTAGAAAAAACGGTTGGCTCCGAGGTGTGCATTACTCAGGAGTAAGCTTGGTGGTAGTCGGTGGCTTTGCTTTGAATGTGAATTTTATGTGAATGTGAATGTGAATTTTATTATTGCAGTCAAAGACCAGTCCTTAAAAGTTTCTACATCATTTCGTCCATAAAATACCTATATACAGATCTGATGTACCTTCTGCTGTTACACAAGTACACACAATAAAATATACAGTTACATAAAAATAACCTCAAGATTCAGTTCCTTAAATGGGCAATCCAAAAGTACAGTCATAATATCCATGTACACACTATTGTCACATTCCCATCATATCTTAATCTCCCCACTAATTATTTGCTACTAAAACATATGCATATAAATTTGTCTTAAAATTCCTTTAAATTTAGCTCTTATTCACTTATCATAATAGTCTTAAATATATATATTTATATATGTATCAAAATTCCAGCCCTTAAGTGTTCTTCCTGGCAGCTTTCTTAATATTATATATTGCCCTTCCAAATTTAGCAACCTTAACAGTCATTTTGTGATCCTTGTCGGCAAGTATAAGTGATAGAAGAATATTTCTATCTCTCCCTCTAAATTGTTCCAAGACTTCCTTCATCAGGACTTCTTTAATATTTCTATACAGTTTGCAGTTGAGAAGGATATGGTCTAATGTCTCAATGCTCCCATCCCCACAAGGGCAAACACAATCTTCTAGAGAAAGTTTTCTATATCTGCCCTCAATAAGCGGAGGGAAAAACATTAAGTCTTATTAGGGTAAAAATTCTTCTATCTTCAGGATTCCCTAGTTGCTTAAGATAAGACATCATCTTTACTGTCTTTAACATACTTGTGTCATAAATTGGATTCCTAACACTGATTACATCATTTTGTCTCTCTACATCTAAAATCCTTTGTTTAACAACTGACTTTGCTTGAATATAATTCACGGATAGTAGAAATTGGTGTGATAAACCATAAAGTCCCAAACTCTGCTCCAAGGCCTTCTTCCATGGAGAAGTAAAGGAATCCACTAAAATTAAATGCACAAGCCCATTCCTAAGAAAGAGCAGTTTCAACCATATAGATATTGCCGCAATCCATATTCTTGTCTCCACAGTAACTAAACCCGTCTCCAAGCAAATAGCTGCATTAGAGATGCCTGGTGGAGTTTGTAATATAATTCTTAAAAATTTGGATTGCACTCTTTCTAGCATAATCTTATTGGTCGTAATACAAAGGGGAGCCCCATATAAAAGCTGTGATAGCACTTTCATGGAAAATACTGTAATTGCTGCTGAAGCATGCCTTCCTCCTCTACCCCAATAAAACCTTTGAATAGCACTTGCACTCATTTGTGCCTTTGTTGCAATTTGTTCTATATGTGCATTCATGTGACCAGATGAGTGAAAAGTCACACCCAGATACTTATAAGAGGAAACCTGTTGTATAGTTACAGAATCAATATACCACGTATGCAGCTTTGGTCTTTTTGCAAATACCATAACCTTTGTCTTAGAATGGTTCATCTCTAGGTGGTTCTCCAAGCAATATGTGTTAAACGCTTGCAGAAGTATCCTAATCCCTATTGGAGTCCTAGCAAGTAAAGCCATGTCATCCGCATACAGCAGTAAGGAGAGATGTTTATCTGCTAATTTAGGGGGGTGAAACTCTGATCTAGTCAGATACAAAACTAGATCATTTATTTAAAAGTTGAAGAGTAGCGGTGCTAAAATGCAACCTTGCTTCACCCCCTTCTTTGTTCTTATGGGCTCTGTCAGTTGACTTTGGGGATTGCATCACATTCTTATATAGGTATTTTCATATAATCTTCTAATTAAAAATAAAACACGTCTGTCTATATTGGAGGCCTTTAGTTTGTTCCATAATCTGGTTCTAGATATTGAATCAAAAGCTGATTTTAAATCTATGAAAGCTGCATAAAGCGAAACGGTCGATTTGGAAGAGTATTAAGCAATCAGATGGTCTAAGATCATACAGTGATCTATACATGATCTTCCTTCCCTAAACCCATTTTGTTCCACTGCTATGCAGTCTTCCTATTCTAACCAGTCCTTAAGTTTCCATTGCAGGTGTCTCACATACAACTTGCTTATTACATAGAGCAAGCTAACCGGTCTGTAAGTAGAGGGATCCCCTTTATTCCCTATCTTGAATATGGGTACTATTATTGCCACCCCCCAGTCATTTGACATTTTCCCAGTTCTGTCAATAGCTGTAAGGAAGGAAGCCAAAACTGGGGTCCACCAGTCTATATTCCTTTTGATTAAATCTGCTCGTATTAGATCATTACCTGGGGCTTTGCTTTGAAGCAGCTGTGCAACTCTTCCAACGGGTGAATCATGACCCTAGGAGGGTTTACTCAGAAGCAAGCCCCATTGCCAGCAACCGAGCTTACTCCTAGGTAAAGGATCGCGTTTTAGTTCTTTGTATGAAAATCAGTGGGGTTTAACAGCACGTAACAGGGTTACCTACACTGCTTCCCCCAAACTAGGTCTTAGGTTTAATTCTAATAATTGAGCCCAGCGGCCCAGGCCAGCCTAGATATGGGGGGGGGGGGGACTCTGTTTGCACGTGCCCACAGAGAGGGCTCTGAGTGCCACCTCTGTTAATAGAGGAATTGAAAGCCAGATTTGCCTTTCATGCAAATATTATAGGAAACTTGCAAATTTTACTTCCAGGTTTCTTTATAGATGATGCGGCCTGTCACTTACAACTACTACAGCATTTGTACTTGAATTATGTAACATCCGAAACTTTGAATGCAGAGTATGATTTGTGGAAAAGGAAGTAGGCAACAGCTGAGTCTGCCGTGGGTGTTTGGAGACTTATGACAAATGCAATGAGTTTTTCTTTCCTAATATTAAGACATTACTTGGAATTTTTACAGTGATCCCAGTAACAACTGCAACACCTGAACAGGCTTTCTCATCTTTAAAACGACTGAAGACATATCTAAGAAACAGAATCAGCCAGCAGAGACTGATGGGCCTAGTTCTGATGGCAGCTTACAGGGACATGATCGTTTTTCCAACAGAAATAATTGAGAAATTTGCTTCTCGCTGGAAAAGGCTGAATTTGATTTTACGGTTTTTAAAATAAATTTATTTTTACATTTTCTTTTTGATTTTCTTTTTGAACCACATCCTATCACTACATAGCTGTGCAATATGTATGTTAGAAAAGCATTTCAATTTTGTTTTACCTATACCGGGGTGAGGGGAAATAGGACACCTGGACAAACCAGCAGCTCAGTCACAGAGCCCACCCACCCCCATAAAAATTGCAACCCAAAACCCAAGACGCTGATGCTACTGCTAGAATCAGTGTGGCAAGATTTGCTGGGTCAAGGAGGAGGCGAGCCTTTGGCTTAGAATGTGACCATTAGGAAGGCCGTTTTTGCTACTCCATCCTCTTTTTGTAGCAAAAAGGCCAAGTCCAAAACTACTCCAAAGTTCTTAACTGAGTCTATCAAGGACAAACTTATTCTGTCAAGGGTGTGCACCACAACTGTCTTCAAGGCCCAACTTCTCCAAACAACATCACCCCTGTCTTAAGTCTGAAGTTTCACCCTGTTATCCCTTAGCCCAGGGGTAGGGAACCTGCGGCTCTCCAGATGTTCAGGAACTACAATTCCCATCAGCCTCTGTCAGCATGGCCAATTGGCCACGCTGGTAGGGGCTGATGGGAATTGTAGTTCCTGAACATCTGGAGAGCCGCAGGTTCCCTACCCCTGCCTTAGCCACTTTACCACCACCACAGATAGGCACCAGCCTAGAACAGAGGGTGGGGAATTATTTAATAAAATCTAAAAATTAAGTATCATTGGCATATTGACAATCTGAAACCGCAGTCAATCTCCTTTGAAGATCTTACACATCATGTATTGAGCATTATGGGAGATAACAAAGACACCAAGGCAGTCCACAAGACGTGTCCCATAGTTTCTAAATCCTTTACCATAACCATTTTTTTATTACAGCCAGATAGTAAAAAGTTGAAATCAGGGACATAGGTAAGGAGGGGGTTTCTCAGGTTTGAAACCCCCCCCCCAATTGCATGTCTGGTGGGGCCCGGGGCCTGGGGGTGGCTGGCCTCTCCTGCGCACCCATCACACACAGGCACAGCCAGCCCACATCGCCCGCTTGCAAGCGGCAAGAGCCATAGCCAACCGGGGACCGTGAATCTCGCCTCTCAAGAGAGCTCCGGGGCTCACAATCAGCTTTGCGAGAGCTGAGGCAAAGCCGGTTGTGAGCCCAGGAGCTCTCACTTGAGGCGAGACTCACTGTCCCTGGCTGGCTACAACTTGCAGCTCGCCTCGGCTCTCCCAAAGCTGCTTTTGAGAATTTCCCCACCTTAACATTTATTAGGAATGCAGGGCAGTGTATGGTATACTCCATTCCTCTGTTATCTGCACAACAATCCAGTGAGGTGAATTTTACCTGGCCGTTTCACATTAGAAGAAGAAGAAGAAGAAGAAGAAGAAGAAGAAGAAGAAGAAGAAGAGGAGGAGGAGGAGGAGGAGGAGGACGAGTTTGGATTTATATCCCCCCTTTCTCTCCTGCAGGAGACTCAAAGGGGCTTACAATCTCCTTGCCCTTCCCCCCTCACAACAAACACCCTGTGAGGTAGGTGAGGCTGAGAGAGCTCCGAGAAGCTGTGACTTGCCCAAGGTCACCCAGCTGGCGTGTGTGGGAGTGTACAGGCTAATCTGAATTCCCCAGATAAGCCTCCACAGCTCAGGCGGCAGAGCTGGGAATCAAACCCGGTTCCTCCAGATTAGATACACAAGCTCTTAACCTCCTACGCCACTGCTGCATTAATAGATTTTTCTAATCCACAAGTTAACTCTAAAATGCTACGCCTATTTTCCTGGGCTAACGTACTCCATCTTACACCCATCTTCACATATACATTTGCCAAAAGATGTATATTATTGATCCTCATTGGTGGTTTAAATCTTACCCTGTCGTGATGCATTATATGCACTTACTACAACCAGTAGTTTGATATCATATTTTAATGCCCTTAATTTACAAACTGTCTCCTTCACTTGGCACTGAAGGACTATTCCCGTCCAATTCCACTTAGCACACTTCTCCTCCTGTTGCAAGCCCTGTTGCCTTTGACTCAGGTTTCCTGCTCCAAAGGGATTTATCAGCCAACCTACTCCAGTTCTGCTTGGGTAACCTTCTTATACAATTACCAGCCCAACCCTTTCCAATATATCCACCAACCATCTTATTAGGTTTTCCCTGAGCCATTTGCTCTGTGAGAGGAAGGGGGAATATAAATCCAAACTTTTCTTCTTCCCCAGAGACCGGGTGTGAGGCCAGGGAAGTCTACCTTTAAAATGAAGCGTACTACTGTGCAAAAATCAGTTCTACATTTTTTTTTACAAGAAGATCAAATGTGAAGTTGACTATGATAGTGGCAGCACAAGCACGACTGTTTCCAGTCAAGAAAGTTTGGCTTCTCCTACTTCTGACTGTTCGCAGTCAATGCCACAGGATTTTGA
This sequence comes from Sphaerodactylus townsendi, assembly GCF_021028975.2. Lineage (NCBI taxonomy): Eukaryota > Metazoa > Chordata > Lepidosauria > Squamata > Sphaerodactylidae > Sphaerodactylus > Sphaerodactylus townsendi. The sequence goes on along the minus strand of NC_059437.1, from coordinate 32,318,380 downwards.
ACCACCAGCAAGTAAGTTTATATATACCTTGAATTTTATTTTGAAAACATTAGATCTAATGTATAGAAAGCAGTGTGCACTTAGCACTACTGTATCCCCTAGCTTTCATTTTCAAAGAGCTGGCTTGCAAATAGCATAAATAATCTTAAATTTTTCTTTATTTTCCAGTTCACCCGGAAACTCCTATACTCTATGAATGTGATGTTGGCAGATATTTAATACAACCACCTCAAAGTGATGAGGAGAAGTTTAGAGCTCTCAGTGAACCTTGGATTCCTCCATGTACGTACCAATTTCCTATAAGTACTTTCAACGCCATTGGCGCAATACGATTGGCTACTTTACACAGATTATTTACAAGGTTCACTTGTCCTGTTTGGAAGTGGCTTTGATGGTCGTGGTCAACAGCAACTTGGGGCTCTTGTCAAGAAACCATACACGAATTGGAGGCATGCGAAAGAAACATTTGAGAAACATGAAAAAAACAGAATACCACCAATTTGCTGTTAAACAAGCTGAAGGATTTTTTTTCTGTGATGTCAGGGAAAAATCAAAATGTCATTGAAGAGTGAAACAAATAACCTCAGCAGCCAAGAAAATACCGGTTAGACCTATGCCTAAAAGCTGAACTATTTGGATTGTATATTGTGAAGGTTTTATGTGTTTTTAATTGTGTTTTTAAGAGCTTTTAATTTTATCGTGATCTTGCCTTTGCAATAGTTATGTGTGTTCTGTGTCCCTCTTTGTAGTCCTAATTGACAATAATGTTTTGCTTGCTTGCTTCCTTACAACAATTCTGATGCTGAAACACAGTCTTAAACCATCAGTAAACCCATTGCTCAAGAACATGCCCTGCCAAATGTGTGTCTCCTATCCCCTTGAATGAAGATCAAGATGCCTAGGTAACCTTGGTGTGCTCCCCATCAAGAGCACTCACCTGTGACTCATCTGCTCCTCCAACCAGCAACCACCAACAGACATTTTCAGACACTGATGTTTGGTATTAACACCATTTGTTTGCTTTAGGTTTCAATTATAGAAACCATTTGTCATGCAAGTAAATACAAGGGCCTGGACTTCCCGAATAACTCACTTTCTGTTTGGGCTACTCTGTTTTGGTCTCCAAGGTGAGCTGCTGAGATGTCTTAGCAAACTGTGTCATAAGAAGACAAAATTAAATCATGATACCAAAACTAGTCTGGGCATTTCTGATAAAACTAAGGCACGGTATTCACCATCCCTTTTTGGAGGAAGTGTGAGCAGGAAAACCCCTGGATAGCCTGATCTTGTAAAACCTCAGAAGCTAAACAGGGTCAGCCCTCGTTAGAATTTGGATGGGCACCCTTCAAGGAGCATCAGGGCAGGCAATGGCAAACCACCTCCAAACATCTCTTGCCTTGAAAACCTTATGGGGTCACCATAAATGATGGCACCAAAAAAATGAGCAGGAACCAAGCAGACATGTCTGTTTGTGTATGTAACCCATGCCATTTTAGTATTTGTGTTTTGGTTGGATCTTAGGGCCCAAGGCACAAGAGCTCAATGAGCATGTGCAGTTGGTAAGCATGCTTGCAAATTACCAACTTCAAGAGTGCCACCCTCCCGAGTTGATCTGGCCTGCAACAGGAAAAGGAAGGCCCACAGCTCAACTGAGGGAATTGCTTATTTTTTTACAGGCCCAAGTAGAAGAAAGACCCCAGCAGCTACACCCTATGCAGAAGAGCAGATGAGATAATGAAATTGTTTGGACTTTCTTGTTTGTTTTATTTATTTACTGGGCACTGTTAGTAACTGTTTTGAGTGTTTTTCCTGAAAGGCACTGAAGTTTTTGTATAATTATGTTGTTCTATATAACACAACTCAATTATACAAAATCTTCAGTGCCTTTCAAGAAAAACACTCAAAACAGTTACAATTACTAACAATGCCCAGTAAATAAAGAATTATTTATCTTTAAATAATATAAAATTGCTGTGTTTAAATTAAAGGTTTGTTAATTTGTTGAAGCAATTTCATATTTGCTTGACGAGCCACAGGGTGCTGTCATTACATTAAATTTTCCTAGGTCTCCATTGGAGATTAATGTAGCCAAGGATGAGGTTACATTTGCATGGGCATCTTTCCGTGCTGAAAGCTCCAGGTGATATTTTTCAGAGCATGATGGAGCCTTTGATTTGTATCAAGAATGCCTTGGGGCTCAGATCCACATATGTCCCTGCATTCCATATTGTAGCCCAGCCTGCTCCAACTCCCAATAAATTTGGTCACCGGAAGCCAGACAGAAACCTTCCTGTTTATACTGTTAAAGCTGAGTATCAGGAAAGAAACAGCAAAAAATGTTTTTAGTAGCCTTGCCCAGGCCACAAGCCCCACCTTTAACTACTGAAATAAGCACTATCTGACAACACCCACAACTACATAACCACCTCTTAATGTGAAAAACTGCTTCTCGCAATCCATGATTGTTTTCTCATGGTACCAACTTTTGCTTCCGAAATAGCATTGCTCTAAATATATGAGAATGTCACTGTTTTTGATCTACAGCCTATGAAAAGCCTCCCTTGAAAAAATCAGTCCATCTAGCAGACTTAAGCAAACAGGGGCCTACCATCGCCAAGAAAATAACTCTTCTGGTTGTTGGCATTGCCCCAGTTATCCAAAAGCCCAAATTAAGCACATGGGTAACAGTTTCCTTTTGCTGGAAGGGGGGATGGGATTCTCTGGAAATATATTTATTTGCACCTGAAGTCTTGAGCTGGTATGAAATTTGAGCTCACTTGACACAGAGAAAAAAATAGTTGCTATTTCCAAGGTCCATTTCACCAGAATTTAACCTCAAAACCTTTGCAATAAAAAAGGATAGATGTCACAAACAATGAGAAGAGGACAGCTGTCACAAACATTTCTATGCCTAGGTATTTCTGATGCCTTTTTGAAACAGCATGAAAAAAATATGAACCCCAAGCCATGCTCTCCTGTTGATGTTCCATACTCAGGTAAAGGGCAGAGTTGCATGCAGTCCACAGCCTGGATCAGCTCCTACGATTAGCCTGGGTACAAACAAAGAGAATTCCCCACACACGCCAAATGCAGTGCCATTCCAGTCAAACCTCATGCAGCTTTCTGCTACTGAATGAGGATTAAACTGGGAGATGCCTGCAAAGGATGCATGAATGCTGGAACTCTGCATTTCTCAAGATCAGTCATTGCAGCTACTGAAAGGGCTGGGGTGGACTTTAATGCTCAGAGCCATCTTGATGTTGGGAGTTTGTGGATCTGGTTCCTGTGAACTGGACTATCCTATGACTTGATCTGGAGCAGCATGCCTGTGGGGAACCACAGCTTATGGCAAAAGAATAGTAACATTTCTTAACTACTGCAGATATCAGTAAGTCTTCGTTAGGAAACGACTATATCCAGCCTTTAATCTGGGTTTGCAGTAAATTGCCCAATCACCCAACCAAAAGGAGAGGGAGATGTGAGATTGTATGTGAAGACACTTGGGATTCTGGGATAAAAAAAGCAGACAGAGGGTTCTGTTAGTTTGGCTGAAGCACCTTGAGGGTACCCAATGACCAATTATACACTGCTACTCTGCCACACAGAGATGGAATATTTCCTTCACAGCAGAGATTTCTGTGCAAATGCACTTACACGTACAGCACCACAGATGCTGGAAGCCCCACAGTTAGCGAGAGCAGGGAAACCCTGATGTTTTTTCTTGCTTTGTTTCACTCATTCCAGATCACTCCCCTGTCCAAGTCAAGAATGAAGATTGCCATTTTTGGGTTTTTTAAACGCCTTTTAAACATAATATTGATATTCCTTATATAAGTACTGTGTAGAGTGCTACCCGGGGAAAGCAATGGCAAACTACCCCATAAAAACAGCTTGCCTATGAAATCACTGCTTGCAGTGGTACCCCAGGGTCAAACATGACTGAAGGGGAAACTTTACCTTTAGAGTGCTACCATTCTTCTTGTTTTTTCACAGGAATTGTCAGCTAATATTTCCCTTTAAAAAACCCCAAAAATAATGATAGCAGCCTGCACAATATAGATATAAGGAATATCGATATTACATTTAAAGGGCTTTTAAAAGGGGGCAATCTTCATTCTTGGCTTGGACGGGAAACAACCCAGAAGTGAGGGAATGCAAGCTATGCAAGCCATGCAGCAGGCTGTGGGGGCACCTCCTTGTGTGTAAACAAAGAATCATGAGGAGACCGCACTGCAAAAGGACTGAGGGGGAAGGAGTGGTGTGGGAAGTTCTCCATGCATAATGGACCACTGGGGAACTCCTGTGCGGTAGTGGATATACTACCCTGTAGGAACATCTCTTGGTTTCCACTTGTAAATAACAAATTAATACGAAGTACCATCAGTGTTTTCCAAAGAATACCAATCCAGGGAAGCACCACTCCCTGAAATATCTCACCTCTCCAAGTACTGGGGAATGCCCTAACAGTACTGTCCGCAATATCTTATCCCAGACAAGAGATGCGTGTGCTTAGACCTGCAGTCAGCAATCAGTTCCTGTTAGCAAAGGTGTGAGTCCCTGCAGGTGCTTGACAGGGAGGCAAGACCCTCAGTCTATGCCCTGTTCATTGGCCCTATGGAACAGCTAATTGGCCACTGTGCAAAAGGATCCTGGAGTGAATGGAACATTGGTCTGGTCTAAGCAGGGGTCTTTTGATGTTCTGATGAATGATGAATGCCTGTGCTGGTGATGTACTTACATGGATCCAAGGAAGCATCCTTGTTAATTTTGTTCTAATGGTTCCCAAACTGAGGTACAGCCCAGGGCGGGGCATGTTTCGCACCTGATGGGATGGAAACTGAAGGGGACCTTAAGGCAGATGCTTCTTTTCTCTGCCACTAGCCAAGAGCTGAGAAGTTCTATGTTGGATTGTAAGGGGAGATGCGGCTATTCTCATACTACCTGCTCACTTCAGAGTTATCTGGGAAGAAGGGAGTTCCAGGAACTGTTGTTATCCCCACTCCCCATCTGAAATGCTGGCTTTAATCAGTTTCCTTGTGCGGGAACTTGTTACGAATCCTTTTTATGATGAGGTGTCCTAATCTGTGTTTGCTCTGACTTTGAGCAATATTTCTTTTGACCTTCACCCAAGAACCGAAAACTATGTGTGGCTTCCTTTTTCCTCCCAGTATCTGGTTAGCCCCTTCTTTCGTAATTTTATCAGGAAGGTTTGACAGAACTCTATGGGCACAAAACAGGCAAACACCAGGAAGGGACAGAAAATGTTCTCCCTTTCTCACAATACTAGAACCAGGGGGCATTCGTTGAAAATGCTGGGGGGAACAATTAGGACGAATAAAAGGAAACACTTCTTCACGCAACATGTGATTGGTGTTTGGAATATGCTGCCACAGGAGGTGGTGATGGCCACTAACCTGGATAGCTTTAAAAGGGGCTTGGATAGATTTGTGGAGGAGAAGTCGATTTATGGCTACCAATCTTGATGCTCTTTGATCTGAGATTGCAAATGCCTTAACAGACCAGGTGCTCGGGAGCAACAACCGCAGAAGGCCCTTGCTTTCACATCCTGCACGTGAGCTCCCAAAGGCACCTGGTGGGCCACTGCGAGCAGCAGAGAGCTGGACTAGATGGACTCTGGTCTGATCCAGCTGGCTTGTTCTTATGTCTTATGGTCAAGGACAGGAACTGGAATTTCAAAAAAGTGTTGGCAACAAAGAATTGCAAACAAGCTGAGAAGTTCTATGTTAGATCGCAAAGGGAGATGTGGCTGTTCTCATACTTCCTGTTCACTCCAGTATTATCTGGGAAGAATGGCGTTCCAGGAAGAACTGTTGTCATCCCCCCCCCACCCCACCCCATCTGAAATGCTGGCTTTAATCAGTTTCCTTGTGCGGGAACTTGTTATAAATCCTTTTTATGGTGAGGTGTCATAATCAGTGTTTGCTCTGCCTTTTTAGCAATATTCCTGTTGACCATCACCCAAGAAACTGAAAGTTGCGTGGGGCTTCCTTTTTTCAGTCCGTATTTGATTAACTCCTTCTTTCATAATTTTTATCTGGCAAGTCTGTTGACACAAAAACTAGGAAAGGAGAACAAAAAACCAACGACAGAATAGAAACTGCAAACAAGTATTAGGTCCCAAAGAGGAGGATACAAGAAAGGGCAGAGAGTTTGTGGAAAGCTCCAGCAAGTATTTTTTTCCACCTTTCAAAACACTGTGGAACAGAGTGTATTTTGGATTTTTTTCCCCTATATGAAGCCATTTTCCCTTCATGCATTCATTTTCTGCAGGAGACATATTGCAATCCTGAGATTCAACTTGCTGATCTTTTGGGGAAAGGTTGGAAGAAATTGGAGTATTCCTTTATTCGGTGTTTCACTTCCTAGTTCCTGGTTCAAGTTATTGGGTTGGGTTGGGTTGGGTTGGGGATACCCAAAGTTCAACAGAATTCTTGAGAATTCATCAAATCAGTGGATGACGCACTAAGTTCCTGTTGCTTTTCATGGCTGTATTTAATGGTCAAATAACAAAAACCATGGTCAATATGTAATTTGAGTAATTTGAAAGATATGCAAATATTTCAGTGCTGGTTATATTATATAATAACTTCAGAATCCAAAGAGCTCAGCTTACCTTAAAAAATTGTTCCCTATATAAATGTGCAAGTCATTTAAGTGCTTTTCTTATGTCTTTCATGAGCTTCCCAGTAAAAGAGAAAGCATGTTACCTATCCTTTCATTTCAACATAAAATGTCAAACCAAATCCAGCAGTAAAATTTTAATCGTTAAAACTGAATCTTTTTTAATGTCCACATTGACTCATAGTTTATTTCAGATCTGTAGATCAGCCACACATGCCATGTAAAGAAGCAACCTGTAAAACAAAATGTTAAAATGTGAGCTATACTAAAATAGCATAGGTTCCATAGGATCTGTGCATAAGATGTAACTGTTTCGCTGTGATATAGCCCAGAAGGATCACAGTGATTTTGTTAATAGTTTGCTTGGTTTGCAAGTTCTAGATCTTTCTCTTTCCCCATGCCTTTCCCATCTCTGTATTGCCCACTCAAACTCTCCTGGGTGAATTTAAGATCAATGAATAGAATCCCTGGAATGCTGATGATTCATCTATATATATAAAAATCTAAACGTGTGTTTGTCCCTGATGGTCTCCCTCAGAAGCTGCTGGACGGATCGCCCCCAAATTTTCACATGACATCCCTCCCTGTTGTGGGCAGGTAATCGGAACTTCAAATCGCCAAAAGTCCATACCTGAGCCAGGTAAAACGTCTTTTTCCTGGCACACCAGGCCATGAAGCTGGCTGTGTTTAACTGTCACCCTTAGAATGTTCGTGCAGCATGTCTGTGGCCTGAGGGCTTGGTATGCCCTTAGAATGTTCACGCAGATGGCCACAGATGAGCAGTGAAAGCGGTAAATAGGTAATACTGTTAGGTAATACAAGTAGAAGTGAAACACATACACACTTTGCCGTGTGAGACGTCAGGTGTGGTTCCCCCCTACACACACATGCAGGTAACTTTCACTCTCTGTGCCTCACCCACTGCTACCACACAACACACATACTCTCATACACATCCAGCTCATCCCCAAACACCTCACTCTGCCCTCCCTCACATCCAACCACCATTTACCCACTTCCTCACCCATATTTGCCACAGATCTCTTTTACTAAAAGCGAGCTGGAGTTTGCCTTTTTCTTCTAAGAAAATCCACGGGGTGGGAGCGAACCAACACTACTGGCTCTGCTTCTTTTGCACGTGGCCCTTTAAGAACCCAGGGAGCTGGCCTCGATCTGAGCGCTTCACCACCCTGCCTCTGCTGCCTGACTGGGATAGCCTGCTTGCCCCAGTTCTGCCTTACCCAAGCCAGGACTGTGCGTGTCAACCAACCTCATTGACAGCGGGATTCACACTTTGGACAGTTCCGTTGTGGAATGGAAAAGGTTACCTTATACTAAAAAAACAAGACACCACCATATAACGATGTGCATTGAAAAGGGAAAGAGGGATTCCATTTGACCACCCCAAAAGGCTATGCTGGGGATCATTGGACATGAATGGACATTTGTGTGGGTTATGGACTGTGATGAGAAGGACAATTGCCACAGCAACGTGTGGCCGGGCCCCACTAGTACTGTATAAGGTCCTTGAGTCCTCCACAAGGCTGCTTTGAGAACTTAAAACCATTTGCACGCTAGGAGTTCTGCAATGAAAATGTAATTTCTAGGCAGTTGGACGTAATTCTGGTTGGAACCATGGTGAACAAGAAGAAAGGAATTAAGCCTTCCCACTAAGCCGTTTTCCCAACCTGAAACAAGGAGCTGCTATTTGCACCCCTGGAGAAGCTTACATGTAGCTACTGGTACGTGTAAGTGCCTGTAAGTTTCCCTAATGGACAAGTAGGAGCTCCCTAGGCCATTTCAGCCTGGGAAAACAGAGTAGTGAAAAGAACTAGCCCCCTTCTCCATGCACACCATTGTCCTGATCCAATTTGAGCCTTTAAGTGCTTAGGAATTAAAGTTATCAGTCAGGGATTCCTAAAACATGCCTGTCAAATGTCCATGTGGGGGACACATGGACTTTGTAACATGCGCGTTGTCTCTTTCTGATTACTTCACACAAAAACACATATTTTATCTATCCATCTATCTAAAATTTGATTTCTAACCCACTTTCCCAACCATGGTCAGGCTCAGGGAAGCTAACAACAATAAAATTATACAACCATACATTAAATAAATATCAAATATAATTAAAATACAATAACACTTAAAATCTTAATCCTAACAAATGGTGCTGTGATTGTAGTCCCCTTTATCCTATGGGTGAACAGTAGGGGATATGGCAGCATAATAGGTGGGAATGAACCTTAGGTGGGCCCAGCAAGGGTGAGGTCAGCTGATGTACAACTATCAGTGGCCTCACCATAGGCCCAGCAAAACACTTCCATCTAACAGACCCTGTGGAAGTGAACCAAGTCAATCAGGCCTCACTCAAAAGGGCCTCACTCAACAGAAAGTTCCACCAGCCTAAGGCCAGGCCCAAGAGAGTCTTGGCTCTGATCTAGGATAGCTAGATACATTTTGGGCCAGGGATCACCAGCAGGTTGGTTCCAGCCAAGTGCATCACTCTTTCAAGTGTATATTGGAAGAGGTGGTCCTACAGATACAGTGGTCCCAGTACCTTGACACTGATGTGGTATTCAATCAGGAGCCTGTGCAGGTGGTGGAGTACTAATTGTATGTGAGCTCTCCAAGGGGTCTCCATCAGGACCCATGACACTGTATTCTGGATCAGTTGTAATTCCTGGAGCAGTCTCAAAGGTAGCCCTGCATGTTGAAAACCTCTCTCTAGTGCCACTCTCTGTCCCTAGTCCTGAAGAAATTAGACAAGCCATTGAAAGCCTGTCCCACATATCCTAGAATCAATAAGGCAGTAGGTCAATCGACTACGTCACACTGTTGTAAGATCTAATAACAACAGCCGTGCTGACCCATCTAGATCCAGTTGCGTCTGAAGGTTATCTGTGTGGGGAAAAGTACAATTTCCAACCCATGGTTGGGCTAAAAGTCAGACTGAAATGAGTCTAAGACCAATGTGTCCTCCAGGAAAGTCTGTAGTTGTTTCACCTCTGCTCTCTCAAATACCTTACCCAAAAATGGAAGATTTGATACTGAGGTAGTTGGCTGAATCCAAAGGATCTAGACATGGTTTCTTCAAGAGCAGTCTTATTACTCCCTTGAAAGAATATCTAAACAAAAAAAGGGGGGGGAGTGATAACTAATGGTTCCAGAGGTTAAAGGCTGTTTAAATAAGATAGGGCACAATAGAAAGAGAATTTTGCACCTCAGGGCAGGGGTGTTGGACAAGTGTAAACATGCATCACCAAGGTTACTTGAAAGGTTAATTGTGTTCATGCTGTCATGAGTCCTTCCAGGAGATCTTCTTCCTGAGAGGGAGGAGGTAACATTTGGCGAGCTATGAAATGACACATGTTATGGGTAGGGTCTTATTTCTGCTAGTGACTTCCTTTCAATCCTCTTCAGTGCCTGGAAAAGCAATATAATTAGCAGATGTTGTTTGAGCCCCACCAGCAGCCTGTGCAGTCACCCAGCAGCCTGCTCTGTTCAAAGAGATTGTATTGGCCTAAAAGATATGCAAAGGACTAAAGGACATGGCAGCTTCTGAGGTAAATGGTGTTCACAGGTCCCTTTATGGCCTAGGCAGGAACTGCACAGCACAAGATGTTTATTGTTATGCTGACCCTCTTCGCCTTTTAAATATGTGCCTTTGGTGTTCCATTTATTTATATTTACAATAGTTTTAGGTCATGCTTTCCATTAGAGAAATGCTCAGGATGGCTTCAGCCATGTCTTGGGAGTCTTTTTTCTTCCCAAATAGAGAAACTGTAACTCCATATATTCTGAATATAATACACTTTCAATCCATTTTCAATGCCAGTTTCCTTAGACTACCAAGAGGTTTTTAAGACAGTATTTATCATTGATCAAACCTGTGATTCTTTCTCACTTTGGTGCAACACTCTGCCCCTGAGGTTTGCAGGTTTGAGGATGGAGATATTTACAGTCATGAGGAGCAAATTTAGCAGAACACTTTATTTAAAAATTATTATAATGCACAAAGACCCTTACCGTTTTTACAACACATTTCCATGAGCAATGAGAAATTCCAAAAGCCATGCTATAGAGTTCTGTTTCCTTTTGATGAGAGAGAGAACATGTTGTTTTGTTTTGTTGTTATTTACTATACAAGAAAAAACAATGAAAACAAACAGGCATTCCTGTAGGCATCAGATTTTTCCAGCACTTGATTATCAAATGGAGCCCCTGTACCCCAAATTCCACACCTTCAACCAAAACACACAGCTTCATACTCTCTGACTTTGTAGCATCGATTTTACATTCAACTGCAAATATGGCTGTTTCTCTGTCTCTCCCTTTGCTTTTCAAGTCTGGTTTCCAGGCCATTGGCAAGAATATTCTCCTGTCAGTATAAATGTCCCTGGCAGTTAATTCACAATGACCAAGACAGCCAAACTTGTACCACTGCTACCACTGCTACCAAGAGGTCTGTCCCCAAGAAGTGTTCAATTATGTTTAGAGTTCTTCTTGGAAAAGAAGAATAAATGGACAGACAGAAGAAAATAAGACAAATGGACAGACAGAAAAGTAAAAACCACACAAGGTGATTAATTGTTAGCTATTTCTAAAGGCATTTCTTCCCCGGCCAATCAAGCATTTCAGGTCATTTTCAGGTCATTGCAACTGGTTCCACAAAAAAACTTCCTTTCAGACAAAATGATTCTCACATGAATAGTATTTTCTGTTAGAAAAACAGAAAAGACCATGTTTATTCCCTGACACTTTATTCCACCTCTCAGGTGAACATTCCTCAAGACAGGTATTTCTTCAGGCCTGCAGTCACATTGTGGGTCTTCCAATGTCTTCCAAAAACATCCTGCTGTTAACAGTCTTAATCAGGTCTTGCCGTGACTTCCTTTATAGCATCAGTCCATATGTTGGGTCTTCTTATTTTCCCACTGCCTTCAACCTTTACTAGCATTATTGTCTTTTCAAGTGACTCTTGGCTTCTCATTATGCAACCAAAGTATGACAGCCTCAGTTTAATCATTTTAGCTTCAAGGGACATTTCAGGCAGTCATGTCAGAATTTTTTAAAATGGCTAGACAGCCTCTCCACAGTCTTTCCCGACTTGGAGAGTCCCGAGCCATTTTTCTTCCCCTGACATAGGTAAGCGGGGATACAGAAAGTCTGCCTAGGTTCCCTGAGAACTGTATTACAGGCAGAAAGATACCAGTTAACCATCCTAAGGTATCTCAATTAACTTTTGCTTTCAGTACGACCTGAAACAAGTTTGCATGTTTTCAAAAACTCCAAATGTTCCCTAAAGACATACATTCCATCCCATGATGAAATTTTTTAAAAAATGTTACTTTTGCAAGCAACAAAGGAACCCACTTCCTCATACCAGACTCAGATCTACATTTTTAGATCTGGGTAATGCTGCCCCACCTCAAACAAGGCAGTGGATAATAATACCAAACCTACCCCTAAATAAAGACTTCACAGCTAATTCTCTTTGAAGTAGCAGGAACCTCGCTATGCGTAATTGGCCTTTTCCCCACAAGTTCCCTATCCACCTAACTATCCTAGAGTCCAATCCACAGTTCTCTAGTTTACTGGTTATGACATCATATGGGGAAACCTGTCAAAGGCTTTACTGAAATCCAGGAAGTTGAGGTACTATGTGGTTTCGCTTTTTGAAATGTTAGGTATTGGAACGTCATATGGTCCTCTTCCTGGCACACCCTCCCCCTCTTTTTGAGTCAAGTGTGCCCTCCTTTGCTAGGTTGGTTTTAGTTGGTTCTGATTTTTCTGAGGTGCTCCAAACTTTTCTTTACTCGAGGTTGGAAAAGATATCCCTCTAACGGTGTGGCTATTTCCTCCACTGTTTTTAGCTTTTTGTTTCTGAGTTGTGAGGGAACCTGCTTTAAAATTGTTCCAATCCCACTAAATTTTTCAACTCTTCAAGGGGTCTGTCCTTACTCTTTCCAACCCATCTGGTCAGGGCTCTGTCTAATCAACATCCAAGCAGTGAATAAGTCTCCATAGGCTTTCTTTTAATTGCATGAAATGCTTTTTTGCTCTGTTCAGCAGTGAGACCATGTGCATTAAAGTCCACTTCTGCATTTCACCTAATTCTGCCTGAATTCACAGTTAAATCTGGCTCCAAAATATTTCTGTCTCTTCACATCGGCTCACATGCATTTCTGTTCTGGAGTTATGCTGCAAGGCAGGAGCAGAATCAGTGGTGGGATTCAAATAATTTAACAACTGGTTGTATACAAGCACCATTTTAACAATTGGTTCTGCCAAAGTGGTGCAAACCTGCTGAATCCCACCACTGAGCAGAATCCCCAGTTACTACTTTTTTAAAAAATTCCCCATTACCCATTGTAATTATATTCTTGGAACAACCCTACTGACAGACCCATCCTGGAACCCAGTGGCCAGTTTTACAACAACACTATTCATCAGTTCTGTCATTTTAGCAGTTCATTTCACAAATGTGTACTGGTTTGGCCACATTATCTTTGAACATACAAAATGTGATGCATTCTGTCCTCAGCCCTAGACACTTTCAAGAGCACATTCCCCCAGTCCTGCTATTTGTTCCACACATGATTTGTTATCACCTCTGATTAACCTAGCTGATGATAAAAGATAACCAGTGGCAAGAAGGAACTAGACATCTTAGCAATGTCTTGGTGGGAGAATTTTTCCCTGATCTATTGCTGATCTCCTAAATGCAAGAAGACAGAAGACGGACAATTTATTCACAGAATTCAAAGAAAACTGATAATTTAGAAGGTCTTTAAATTTTATATTTCTGAGTAGACGGCGATGCTGAAGGGGATGAAACATCACCATCAGCAATGTCTGGGATGTGATAATGGAGACCAATGTACTCCCAAAGTGACATGGTCATTGATATGGAACGCAGCATCCAAGGGGAGATGCCAGTTACCCTAGATACTGAGAGATTTCTGAGATAGTAATCATCGATCAAACCTTTGATTACTCGTCACTGTGGTGCAGCACTCTGCCCCTAAGGTTTGCAGTTTTGAGGATGGAGATGCTGATGGAAGTGGGAAGCAAGTTTAGCAAAATACTTTAAAAATTATTATAATGTACAAAGACCCATACTGTTTCTTACAACACATTTCCATGAGCAATGAGAAATTCCAAATGTCATGCTATAGAGTTCTGTTTCCTTTTGATGAGAGAGAAAATCCTTTCAGTTTTGCTTTATTTACAGCTTTATTTACAGCTATACTGAAACAGAAAACAATGAAAGTAAACAGGCATTCCTGCAGGCATCAGATTTTCCTTGCATTGGCATTAAAGATCTGCAAAGGGAGCCCCTGTACCCCTAATTCTACACCTTCAACCAACACACACATAGCTCCATACTCTCTGACTTTGTACCATCTATTCTAAATTCAAACTGCAAATATAGCTCTGCCCCTCCCGTTAGCTTTTCAAGTCTGTTTTCCAAGCCATTGGGAAGAATACTCTCCAGTCAGTATGAACTTCCCTGGCAGTTCATTCCCAGTGACAGCTGAACTTGTACCACTACTACCATCTTAACAAAAAGATCTGTCACCCAGAAAAGTCTTCAATTATGCTTAGAGTTTTTCTTGGAAAATAAGATAAAAGGACAGAAAGAAAAATAGAAGCCATATAAGGTGATTAATAGTTAGCTATTTCCAAAGGCATTTCTTCCTCATTCAGTACTTCAGGTCATTGCAACTGGTTCCCCAACCTGTTAAAGAATTCTACCCAAAAAAACCCCTCCTTCCTTTCAGACAAAACAGTTCTCACATGAACAGTATTTTTTGTTATCAAAATAGAAAATACCAAGATTATTCCCTGACATATTGGTCTGTTCTGCACAGCACAAAAAATATATATCTGTAAGACGTCTTAAAAAGAGGAAACTGCCTCTTTCACGCTGTACACCCAAAATAAGACATCTGGGAAATATCTTAAAAAGAGGCATCTTCTGGTACAGCAAAGGCAACAGAGGGGGAAAGAGGATATTTCCCACCTGATAGTTTTGCTGTCTGTTCAGTTTCACACTCAGCTTGTGCCCGACATTTTGAGTGCTCCAGAACACAGCAAAAGATATTTAAGGGGGGGCCCTATTTGTTTGTTTGTTAATTAAATTTCTAGACTGACCTCCCTTTTGCAACAGGCTCAGAGCAGTTTACAACATAAAGCATAAAAGCTATACAACTATGGCAGTTAAATAAATCCAGTAAAGGGCAGAGCAATCTAAATTTTAAATCATGCTAATCAAATTAATAAAGAAAACCAGTTAACAAGAAGGAAGGAAAGAAAGAAAGGGGCAAAGGAAATATAGGAAAAAGGGGAAGAGAAAAGGATGGGAAAGGGAGGCCAGCTAAGATGGAGAAAAACCATTGTTGCCCTCAACCATGGACTTGGCAGAACAGCTCCATCTTACAGGCCCTGTGGAAGTGGGATAAATCCCACAGGGCCCTAGTTTTATTTGACAGAGCATTCCACCAGGCCAAGACCAGAGCCAAAAAGATTCTGGCACTGGTTGAGGACAGCCAGATACTTTTCGGGTCAGAAGGTTATTTACTGAGTGTAATGCTCTCTGGGGGGCAAACCAGGAAACATGGTCCCACAGGTATGATGGTCTCAGACCATTTAGGTCTTTCAAAGTTAATACTAACATTTTGAACCTAATTTGGTATCTCACCTGATCTGATATTTTTAATCCATATTTACAGAACAAGCACTTGCTTCAGCAATGAAGGGAGGCAACTTGGGTATGTGAGATCACACGTCTTGCTAAAACAAACCAGGAAGCCTAAGAACAAGGGCAATAATTAACTTCATAATTTTGATAAGTCCAATTTCTTTGCAGCACATAGAGATAACGGAGATGTGATACATTCTGAACAAATGCACAAATATGTTGAACTTTCATTTCCTGGTCTGTCCTTATTCCAGTAACTTCACCACATTCAAATAATATATGTGATTTAGGTCTTTGAAAGTAATAAAACGAGATACGGTAGCATGTGGCCCTGAGGTCTCAAGGCATGTGATCCAGAGGCACAGCTGAGATTTTGCATGCTAGCAGCCTCTTGTGTTTTGTCAACTATAAATCCACCTCAGAGGGGTAGCACCAACAGGGCGGGGTGGGGCGCAGTGCCCCAGATGGAGCCATGGCGGAGTCATGGCCAGGCCGTGGAGGGGGTATGACGGGGACGTGGCGGGGGTGTTCCAGGTTGGGCGGCACCACAGCAGGGGTGCAGGCCACGGGCACTGCACGGGCGAAGTTTCCCCTTGCTCCGCCTCTGATCCACATGCTAACAATATGAATTTAAGCACCCTAAGATCAGAAACGTTCCTTTGTATGCCATATTCTCAAGGAGGTTTTACCTGCTCCAAGCACAGAAGCAAATGTTGCAAAAGCTGCAGCTTTGTTCCTACAAATGCGGAACAATTTGCCAGTTGCCTGGAATATGGGACAAATAAACTTTATTTATTTATTTATTTATTTATTTATTTATTTATTTATTTATTTATTTATTTATTTTGATTAAACGTATTTATGGAATATGGAACAAATAAAATACACAGACATGATCCAGTAGCCAGTTGGATGTGTTTAGAAAAGAGAACAGAAGCAGTCCATGCCAAGTTTAATATGCTCAGATTTTAGAGTTGTGGGACATAAACAGGTCACAAATAGCACCAACTTTTTGTTAGGTACCTTTTATTGCCCATCAGAAATTTGAAGTAACCAGGAAAACCAGCAACTTCTTATGATGAGTAAGACATGGATTCACTTAGTTAATTGATTCTACAGGGTCACAGTCATTACTGATATATGCAACAATTCAAGAGAAGTTTGAGTCAGAAGCTGTATTAGGGTATGAATACCCATACTTGGAAAGCAATTTAAGGTATTTGAAAAGATTACTATATTTGAGCAAATACTGATAAAATTGGTACCGCAGAGAGGTGTGCTGAGTAAATATTAAGAGGTCTTTATGGCACAAATAATAGTGCCAATGAAGTATGAAGACAATGACTTGTCTAGACGCGTATCCAATGACCACTGGTGCAAATTACAACACGATCCAGTCCAATGTTAAATTTGGTTTTCAATGGCAGGCACAGACATCTTTTTTTCCCCACTCAGGTATGTATCTTCATGGTTTTCAGATGATTGCAGTATTTCACTAGTACCAAATTTCAGACAGATAGAACAAAGGGGACCCCCCCCCCCCGCCTTTAGAGGCAATTAAAGATTTTGGGACTGCACTTGTGCAGGCCAGCTGCAGAGCATTTTAATTAGCTTTTTAAGAGCTTCTAGTTATCAGATGAGTTCTTCCCTTCCTTCAATCATAAGCCTGGGCTAGCTTCTCTTCCTGCCCAGGAAGAGCGTGTGACCAAGCCAAGGGGAAAGGGTGCACTCCCTCCCTCCAAGATCTCCCTTTACCACTAGGGGAAGCCACCACTTGAGCTAGATGACAACTCACAGAGGGAAAGGTAGGAGGGATGTGTGCCTGCACAGAGAGACTCTAGATGAATCTAGAGCCACTATGGTAAGCAATGCTGTTCTTCATTGTCATGGCCTCTATGCAGTCCCACATGGAAGAATGGCAAGCTCACATACTGTGGAGGTGGGCGTGGTACTATCAGTGATCCACAGATTGCAACACAGATTGACCCACAGTCATCTCCACCCTAGCGTTGAAGTCCACAGCATAATGCCTGATGAAAGTTAATGGAGTGGACCACATCGCTACTTTGCAGAGGTCGTTGAAGTCTACGTGAGATTTAAAAGCTGTTAGTGGCTAAGTGGCTGGTAGAGTGTGCCCTCATAGCAATTGGGCAAGGATAGCCTTGTGGTAAGCCAATTTAATTGCAGGTGTCACGCAATGAGATAAAGTGGTGACAGTCACAATGGAGCCCTTCTTGGGTCCTCTGAAACACACAAATAATGCAGTGGAAACCCCTGGGCCCTTAACCTTTTGTTGGTATTCTACTGAATTATTAGAGTAAATCATAGGGCAGAAATGTGAGTGGTTGTCTTGTAGAACTTCACTAGATAACAAATGAGGTTACACAAGATAAAGAAAAAGTTACACTAGATAAAGGAAAAGCAAACTCTTTCAATCTATACTATGCAAATACTCAATAAGTGTGTCTCTGCAATCTATCTATGCCTGCATATCTGCCTCTCCTTTTGACTAGAAGAGAGAGACCTTGTAGAAGCTGCTATGATGCCAGTATTCTGTTTACAACAGTTGACTCTTACATGGCTGAATAAAGCAGGCACTTGTAAAACCCTGACTCTCTGACTCTGTGTACTTCAGCTTCCTTCAAATCACATGTGTGAGCAGGCCTTCTCCCAGAGAAATAAGCAATAGAAGTCCCACTGGGAAAAGTCTGGGGGTATAAACATTATTTTAATGCAATTGTTAATCAATAAGTCAGTTATACCAATAATATTAATCTGTATATTTACTGGCTAGTTCTTTATTTGTGTTTTAATCCTCAAGGGTATGGAGGAACATCAATGAATGGAGGAGGAGTGCAGGAAATGATGTAAGGGAGAGGAAGTGATGTAAGGCAGGGAATTTAAATTAGAATGTTGGTGGGAAAGAGTAACCTCACTGGAAGAAGAATTTCAGGAGTTGTCCTTTAACCTAGAAGTGACATAATAAGAGAAAGTGATATCTTGGCTCTTTGCTGGTCTCTGACTCCAATTTTTTACATAGTTTGACTTGTATAATTAAAGTTTGGAGACCCCCAGCTGTAGCCATTATAAAGGCCTCTAAGGGAGACTGAAGCGGGCAAGGCCAAGACCTTGGAACTGGTGGTGTCATGTGATAGAGCTGGTGGGCTCCTGGAGATTTGGGGGTGGAGCCCAGGGCTGGAGCGAGGGGGAACTATGCCTGGGGCACAAGTGCGCCCTGCGCCCCTGTCACGCCCCCACACCAGCATGCATCCTGTGCGTCACACACACCCCTGCCCCCTTGGTGCTAGTGGTGGAGCCTGACGAGTGTGTAGTTTGGGGTGGGAAGGGACCTCAGCTGGCTGTAATATTGTAGAGTCTACCCTCCTAGGCAGCCATTTTCTCTAAGCTGATCTGTCATCTGAAGGTCAGTTGTAATTCTGGGGGATCTTCAGATCTTCACTTAGAAGTTAGCAACCCTAAGTAAGAAGTCAAACGGGGAGAGAGTCCCAACTAGCAAAGCAACCTTGCTTCTTCCTCCTGTCCTTTATAGCAGGGGTAATTTGTCACTGAGGGGGTAAGGCTGCCCTTCAAAAGTGTCAGCTGATTCTCTTTCCCACCTTTTGATGTGGATGCTGAGAAGGTAGATCAGATAAAGAAGGCCGACTATACTGTATTTAGGCACTTGTGTGAAAAACAAAACGGGTCTAAATGGGCCTTTCCACCTAGGCCAGCTTCTACCTCCAGACACCCTCAGTTTTGCATAGACAGGACTGTTTTATTGAGGTGATTTTTATTTATTTAAATGTGTGCACATTTTTTAATGTTGACAATGGCCTTTATTTCTTTTGGGAGCACCTAATTTTAAGGAATGCTGATGTCCAGCATGGTTGCATAATATGAGTGGAGCCCTCAGGGATAGAGCTGTCAGCAAGAGAGAGTAGATGCTTCACAAAACAGCAGCTGTAAAACTGTATTCTAGACAATAGTTTGCTTTCAATGTAATAGCTTGCTTTCAAATTGTATCTTTACAATTGTTCACCCAGGGTTTGCTTGAGAAGTCCAGATACACACTGAAACCTGCTCACCACCAGTTCACACATTGTGGATCCACAGGTTGGGTTTGGGGTCCATTTGGATCAGGCTCCATCTATACATTAGAAAAGGCCTCTCATTTGTTGGAGAACAACACAAACTCTTTATATCACATGTGCAGTGGGAATTTTGTGCCTCCCAGATATGGCGGCCCTTTTCTATTTGCAACCACAGCACAGCATAGACAAGAATAGAGTTGCCACTCTCCCACTGCATCTGGCACCCGCACCCACCTGGCAGTGAGGAACACCTCCACCCTCTGGTAAGTCTGACTGGGACTCAGGCGAAGGCTGCTGTGCGAGCAGTCTCCTGGGGGGCCTGAGGGAGGGGGCAGGGATCCCTGGCAACCCTGCC
The DNA here is from genome assembly GCF_021028975.2 of Sphaerodactylus townsendi. Classification (NCBI taxonomy): domain Eukaryota; kingdom Metazoa; phylum Chordata; class Lepidosauria; order Squamata; family Sphaerodactylidae; genus Sphaerodactylus; species Sphaerodactylus townsendi. The sequence continues at coordinate 32,298,582 of NC_059437.1, read as the reverse complement.
CTTCCCACCCTTCCCAGAGCCCATTTTCTTTCAAAGTCAAATGGGCTTTAGTAATGTAGATAAGAGATGTATAAGAAATATTTTAACTGTGTTTTAAAAGTTGTAAGAAAAGGGACAACAGTTTTGGAATGCAACCAAAAATAACTGTACAGCACATTATTATTTAAATAATGTTGGAAACATTTCACAGCCTGCAAGAGGCTGCCGGGCAAGTCACTTGACAGATGGCAAACTGAGGCCAAAAGTAAAGCTCCAGAGCAGCTGTCATGAGAATTCAGCTGGCCATGGTCCATCCTCCATTTCCAGGCCGTAACACTGTCTATGTTCAATTGGAATGAAGCCCATTCTTTGATGAACAAAAGGGGCTTTGGGGCGCAGTTTGAGGACCAACTCATGTTTACATCTGGACTACTTTTGTTCACTGAGGTTCATCTCTCTCATCAACACAAAATGCACTGTTAGTATACGATGTTGGTGACTTCCTCTGAACATGAGCACCATTGATGAGGGAGGCTTTTAACAGGGTATGCTGCTCTTCCTTGCCCTCCAGAGCCAGGGTGCTGTTGATGTGGCCTGACTGGTGTCTTTTTTGGACCTGCTCCAGAATCTGTAATACCTGAAAACAGAGACAAAGAATGCAAGATTCAATGGATGTTCGGTGGATCTAGGGACTCCCTTCCTAGTTTAATCTCCTCTGAATGAAGCCCGGTGTCCGTTTTCAAGAGCTCCGGGTCTCTCAAGGCACACCTGCTGCTCTGATGCATGCACAGGCTGCACAGGGCCACACTCTGACTCTGACTGCAAAAGTCATCAGTAGAACTGAAGCCCTATAAAATGCTTCGTTTTCTAGAATCCTGGGCAAAGCAATGCTGTCGGACAGTGAGCTGCAAGTGCAGATGGCAAGCTCTGTAGACTGCAAAGGGGTGTTGCATTAGCAAGTGAGACTGTTCTCAGCAAAGTTTACATGTATGATTGCGAGAAAAAATATGAGTTTGTCCTTCCAGAAATCCAGTGCTTAGTGTGTAGTCCTCAGTATGCCACACTGAGTCCTGATTTCAAATTCCTACTGAAACTACCTGGGTGACTTTGGGCCAGTCATTTTTTTCTAACCTCCCTCACAGGGATGTTGTGAGACAAAATGGAAAGGAATTATGCGTGCTGCTCTAAGCTGTTTGGAAGAAGGTAGGTTCAAAGTTATTTAAAAAAGAAGGACAACACTTTCTGTGCCCCTGGATGGCAGATATATTGGAGTGCCAACATGTTTACATTTTTGCTTAAGTGCCCAGAGGTTCCCCTCCTACGATCTTTGTGTAGAACTTTTATCAGGCTTGCAAACGTTTTATACACATTGCACTGTACTTTACAATACATAATTTTAAACAATAAATGTGGCTGAATTAACACATCAAGATGATTGTACAAGAGAAGGATCGATGAGACAATGCTGACCTGGGATTTGGGGACAAGACCGACTCTAAAGAACCCAATGTTCCCACTCTCAATCTTGGTGCAATCCACCACTGTGGAGGCTATGTTCTCCGGAGAAGGTCCATCACAAAGAACAGCATCCACCTAGAGAAGAATCGTCACTGTGTCTCAGATTTTTTTTAGTGGAGAGAAGAAGCTCTGTCCAGACATGTTCTGGCAATTTATACAAGAAATACATCCTGCCTTCATGGTGCTCTGGTATTCTGAGTTCAAGCCAGACTAAACTGGTGGAAGATCCATGGCTCAGCATAGAGAGCCAAAACAGATCTTTTTAAAATGTCTGCAGGACATTTCATTTTGGCTGTGCGGAAAGGACCACTCTTCTTTTCATAGGGAAAGAAGGTAGGTAAACTGAAAAGGCTCAGATGTTTCCACTCCTGTCCTGCGCACAACTGTAGTGAATGGATCCAGTGAAATAAAAGGCTCTTATTCTGAGCAAATCAGCAGCACTTATATTTTGGGTCTTTCTAGAACAAGGCCTTCCAACCTTTCTGAGCCTGCAGGCACTTTTAGAAGTGTGTCACAGGGTGGTAGATGCAAGCACAAAATGGCTGCCATAGGAGCCAGAGTAAGGTCACATATAATTCTGTAACTTTTAGCACTGCAGGCAGAAACTCCATTTAACAGGATGCCTTCTAAAAATAAAATATTGTTTACGGTTCTTGTGCTTTGAAGATAGCTGCTGCCAAAGTACTATTTTTTTAAAAAAAACCCTGCACAGCCAATAAGCTTTCTAACAGCCAGTCAGATACCCTGCTGGGGAAAAAAAGACATTTGATCCATCCACTTTCTAGAAACACTAGGCAGCAGGGCCCAGGAAAGGTGTTGGTTCGAGCCATGGCACCCACAAGCATCACATTGGAGACTCCTGTTCTAGACATTTGACTCCCCCAAAGTTCCCCAAAGTACACTGAACTTAAGCACTGGTACCCTAAAGTTCCAAGAGGGACTGCCAAAAGAGCAAGCATTTGCATAGAATTTACCTTGTTTCCCAGCTTGGCATACACCTGGTTGTGGTGAGTAGTGTCTGCTTCTCCTGTAGGATTGGCAGATGTGACAGTAATTGGGCCAACCTAAAGACCGAGAAAGAAAGTGAGAGAATGCGGCTATTCATAAGATCAAAAAGAATTGCATGCACGAGGCTGGATCTACAGAGGGTAGCTTTTCCTGTCATAACAGAGCAAATCCTAGAATGAGACAATTCCCTGTGTATTGGCTCTGTCATGGAAGTCAGATTAAATAAAAATCACATTCTTTTTAAAAAGCTTCCTATCCTTATGAGGAGACTTTTTTGAAAATAAACCAAGCTCACACTTCTCTAGAACTGAGAAGTCTGGTGCAGAAAAAAACATTGAAGTAGAATTCAAATCTGCAAACCTTACAGATTTCACCTATATGCTATTTAAGAGGTGAGTGGTACAGAATACATTCCTGGATTGCTCACCAATCTTTCCATGGTCTTTCACAAACACAGAGGCAGACATACTGAAGAGGTTCTAGATTCAGCTCACCAAATCAATCAGATGGGTAGTGACTGAGCAATCTGGGATGCGAATAGCTACGCTCTGAGGGGTACCAACATATTTAGCAGAGTCTTTCATGCCCAGGTAGTCCACCCATTCACCTACATTGGAAAGAAAAAGAGTTAATCAGCATGAAAACTCTCCCATCCTGAAGAGAAAATGACAGCAACGGCCCTTAAGTGGAGCACCACTTAAGCACCACTTAAGCACCACTTAAGTGGAGCACCACAGGTTTGAAAATAATCTACAGTCACCTTTCTCCACAACCTCTATTTCAGATGCACCAACAATAGCCAAACTTCCTACAACTGCACCCATTTCATTGGGTTTACAACCCCTGGTGATCTCAGAAAAGGAAGTGCAAGATCTATTTCACAGACAGAAGCCTGGAAAAGCACCAGGCCCAGACAAGATAACACCTTCTTGCTTAAAAGTCTGTGCTGTCCAATTGGCCCCCATCTTCACCCAAATCTTCAACAAATCACTAGAGATGTGCTATGTTCCTTCCTGCTTCAAACACTCCACTATCGTCCCAGTGCCAAAGAAGCCTTCCATCAAGGAACTGAACGACTACAGACCAGTTGCTCTAACATCTGTAGTTATGAAAACTTTTGAAAGGCTAGTGATGTATCATTTGAAAACCATCACGGATCCACTGTTGGACCCCTTGCAATTTGCATACCGAGCAAATAGATCGACAGATGATGCTGTTAATATGGCTTTGCGCTATATTCTACAGCATCTTGAATCGCCAAAGACCTATGCAAGGGTCCTCTTTGTTGACTTTAGTTCAGCATTCAATACTATCATACCGGACATTCTTCTAACCAAACTAAATCAGCTAGCAGTACCTGAGCATATTTGTAAGTGGATCGCAAGCTTCCTAACAGATAGGAAACAGCAGGTGAGGCTAGGAAAAATTACATCAGACACTTGTAATATGAGCACAGGGGGCCCCCAAGGCTGTGTACTTTCACCACTTCTCTTCTCTCTGTATACCAATGACTGCATCTCAAACGATCCATCTGTTAAAATACTGAAGTTTGCAGATGATACAACAGTGATTGGTCTCATTCGAGACAACGATGAAACCGCATACAGACGGGAGGTTGAACAACTAGCCTCGTGGTGCCACTGGAACAATCTAGAACTGAACACACTTAAAACCGTAGAAATGGTGGTAGATTTCAGGAGAAACCCTCCCATCCTACCTCCTCTCACAATACTAGACAACACAGTATCAACAGTAGAGACCTTTAAATTTCTAGGTTCCATCATATCTCATGACCTAAAATGGTCACCTAACATCAAAAATGTCATCAAAAAAGCACAACAAAGAATGTTCTTTCTGCGCCAACTCAGGAAGCTCAAACTGCCCAAGGAGCTGCTGATACAGTTCTACAGAGGAATCATTGAGTCTGACATCTGCACCTCTATAACTGTGTGGTTTGGTTCTGCAACCCAACAAGATCGACACAGACTTCAGAGAATAATCAGAACTGCAGAAAAAACAATTGCTGCTAACCTGCCTTCCATTGAGGACCTGTATACTGCACAGGTCAAAAGGGCTGCGGAAAATATTTACTGACCCCTCGCATCCTGGTCATAAACTGTTTCAACTCTTACCCTCTAAACGTCGCTACAGAGCACTGCACACCAAGACAACTAGACATAAGAACAGTTTTTTCCCGAATGCCATCACTCTGTTAAACAAATAATTTCCTCGATAATGTTAAACTATTTATTATATATTTATTATATAATTACTGCACTACTTTTTTTCATCATTCTTATTACCCATCTCCTCCCGCTTATGACTGTATGACTATAGCCTGTGCTGACATTACATTACATTACATTTTATTTCATTTTATTTTATGATTTTACATTTTATGGTTTCGTTACTAATGATTGTTTCCTGATTGCTTACTAGACCTATATGACAATCATTAAGTGTTGTACCTTATGATTCTTGACAAATGTATTTTTCTTTTATGTACACTGAGAGCATATGCACCGGAGACAAATTCCTTGTGTGTCCAATCACACTTGGCCAATAAAGATTCTATTCTATTCACTCAGAGAAGTGGGATGCAAAACAAAAAAACAAAACAGGGAAGGGTTAAAGAGAAATCAGGACAGCAATGAGGAGAGTCTCTCACCCCTGGGAATGACCAGGCTGATAGGCGATGGCCATGCAGCATCCATGAAATCCCAGAGGACAGGGTTGAATAGATGCTTGGCTGGTTCCAGTTGTTTCAAACTTGAAATCCAGAGGGACATGGGACGGTCCTGAGCCTGCTGCTTTGTGCTAGGGAGAGAGAGAGAACCAAGAGGTTCAATAAGTCTATCAATAGGCAAATTTGAATCAAGGACCTCAGCCAAACCTTGGAAGTTGCCACACTCCTTGATCATGGCAACCACAGCAACACAATCCACTCTCTCTCCTCCTGGAACCAAAAATATCCCCTATGTCACTTCCAGGACTGCTAATGAAAATATTGTCCTGGATGGTGCCATGTGAATGAGAAACAGGAACTATGTGTGAAGTTGTGGCGGGTTACTCCGATCCCATGGCGAGTAGCTATGTGGATGCACATACAAACACTTGTGAACTAAGCATGTTCAAAGGGATGAGATCTGGCTACATGATAACCAAAGGGAGACTATCAGTGAGCTTCTGGAAGAGATTCTGTGTGGGAGTGTGGCAGCTGCAGAGAGAAGGTATGTTGCAAAGGTTTCTGCCCATGACCACGAGACCCAAGAAACATGATGCCCCACCCTGCCGCCCCGTGCATGCATTAGATCTCCAGAGAAATTCTGGATGGAGAGTTAACCCCTTACTTGTAAGCCTTCTCCACAGCTTCAGGTTGATTGCAGGCTGCTGAAAGCACATATACCGTGTCCGTGGGGATCCCGCAGATGCCCCCTTTCTTCATTATCTCTACAATCAAAGGATGAGCTCCTCAATTAACAATGCCAGGCCACAGACTCACAGAACAGGGAGTGCAGTATGCCTTGACTCTTTCAGTCCATTAGTACATTATAAACTAGGCAGCCGCTGTTTAGCTTATTCGTGGAAGGACTAGTAGCAACAGACAACTGAGCTCATGTAAGTTGTGTATATAATGGGGTAATTTTGTCTGAGGTGGCAAAATAGATCTAAGTGTCCAAAATCAGAACAGAAATCCAACTCTGCTGACGAAACAGGAGCTCTCTGTGCAATCTGGTGAACAGGCCTGTGGGCACAGCATCAGATGAGACGGGATGAGACGGGAGTTGGGGCCAGCAGTACAACATCAGTGTTGCATGCCAAAGGTCCCAGGTTTGATTTCCCCAACATCACAACTTTTTACAGATTTTATTTATTTACATTATTTATAGTCCACCTTTCTCTGTGAGACTCAAGGCAGATCGCACAGTTAAAGGGATCAGTTAGTAAATAGTGTGAAAGACCCTCCACCTGAAAGCCTGCAGTTCTGCTGTCACTCAGAGTAGACAGTACTGAGCTGGACAGACTAACAGTCCAATTCACAGCGGGGAGATAGTTTTGCAGTGGCTGGGGATGGCACAGTTTCACCCTCTCCAAAGAGGTTTTCAGCAGTGTGGGATGTGAGAAAAGGGGGAAATATTCCCAGCTCCCTTGAAACTCCCCAGTGGGCTGTGTCACACTTTTAGATGGTATAAGTTGATGCCAGTACAAGGGGGCATTCCCAGGCTGATACACCTCAGGAAGCCAACTAAAGCTGGCTCTGCCCCCGAGAATGAAGCCATCGGTGCTGGCACCTGCTCCAGCAACAAAGGAATACCGGTGCAGCAGCAGTGCAATGGCACTCAGCAACACAGAGCTGAGTGGCTCCCTGGCATTAGTGGAAGTGACCCCTGCAGTAGCATTAGTGCCACTTATGCCATATGGGCTGGCAATGACACCAGAGTCACGTCGGTTTCACAGCCCTTCCTCCCACCCTCCTCCCAGGGATTGCAGTGTTAGAGCCTGACTCAGTATAAGGCGTGTGGAAGGAATTTTTGGAAGGAATTTTAACAAAGGTAGATGACCAAAATTCTGCCTAAGGGCAAAAAAATAGCCCTACTGGCTGGACTGTTTCCTCACCTGCGACTTGCTTGACTGACGACGCTTTCCTGGCTGGCAGGTGAAGGCACTTGCTGCTTCCTCCCCCGAAGCCACTGAGCCTCACAATGGGTCGTCCTATGGGGAGTTGAGGCCTCTCAAAAGTGCCGTTGACCAGGGCAGTCAGGAAACAGTAGAAGCTGACCAAGCCGAAAATGATGGTGACAGCAATGTCATAGCCAGCGGAGGTAGCACCAACCGCATCCAACAAGAAGCTGATGAGTATGAGCTCAAAGGTGAGCGAGTAGATGAACCAGGAGATGCTCAGGAAGAGAGTGCAAAGGATGAGGAAGGCATTGAAAAGCATGAGCGAGACAATACCCACAGCTACCTGGAACCCCCGCGAAGCACTGTACAGCCCCCCGTACCTGGTAATGCCCCAGATAATCCACATGAACCCATAGAGAATAAAAGCACAGCTCTCTAAAGTTTTGCCTCGGGAGA